>NC_135232.1:356589216-357212133 GCF_051348905.1 Ranitomeya variabilis | reverse complement strand
TGATGCTGGTGGGTTTAGCTCACCTTTGATTTTGGCGGTGACAGGTTCCCTTTAAGTGTTTTTGAATATCCATATTGAATCAAGAACCCCATATAATGCTCCATACAGTTCATGATGGGCTCCATAAGATGCTCCATATTAAAATATGCCCCATATAATGCTGCATAAAAGGTTAATGATGGCCCCATAAGATGCTCCATAGAATAATATGCCCCATATAATGCTGCACAAAGGTTGATGGCCCCATAAGATGCTCCATAGAATATTATGCCCTATATAATCAGGGCCATATTTGCCACTAGGCACTTGAGGGCACGTGCCTAGGGCGGGGACAATGCAGGGGGCGGCACCTGAGCAAGGTTTTTTTTGTTTTATTTTTTTTTATAAGTCCTGGGTCACCTCCCGACCGACCAACCACCCCGCCCCCCTGCGCCCCCCCACCCCGGATGCCCGCCCGCCTCCCACCCACCCTCCATGAAGACGATACTCACCTTGCTCCAGCGATGCCTGGTCTCGGCGTACACAGCTCGTCCTGAATGAGCGGTCACGTGGTACCACTCATTAAGGTCATGAATGTGCACATATTCATGACCTTAATGAGCAGTATCACATGACCGCTCACGCAGGAAGAAGGTGCTGCGCCGGGAGTTGGGACAGAGCGAGAGGGATGTCGGCGTGGCCACGCGATGTGGGACAGGTCAGTATGTGGGACGGGGGATGGGGGGATGAAGGAGGACATAAGCCGGCGCGCCATGCAAGATGGAAGCAGGAGCAGGAGCGGTAGCGGGGGGTGGAGATATAAGCCATGCATTCAGGGGGGGAATATGAGCCATGCATTCAGGGGGGGGGGAATATGAGCCATGCATACAGGGGGGAATATGAGCCATGCATACAGGGTGGAGATATAAGCCATGCATTCAGGGGGGAATATGAGCCATGCATTCAGGGGGGGGGGGAATATGAGCCATGCATACAGGGGGGAATATGAGCCATGCATACAGGGTGGAGATATAAGCCATGCATTCAGGGGGGGAATATGAGCCATGCATTCAGGGGGGGAATACGAGCCATGCATTCAGGGGGGAATATGAGCCATGCATTCAGGGGGGGAATATGAGCCATGCATTCAGGGGGGAATATGAGCCATGCATACAGGGGGGGAATATGAGCCATGCATTCAGGGGGGGAATATGAGCCATGCATTCAGGGGGGGAATATGAGCCATGCATTCAGGGGGGGAATATGAGCCATGCATTCAGGGGGGGAATATGAGCCATGCATTCAGGGGGGGAATATGAGCCATGCATTCAGGGGGGAATATGAGCCATGCATTCAGGGGGGATATGAGCCATGCGTTCAGGGGGGGGAATATGAGCCATGCATACAGGGGGGAATATGAGCCATGCATACAGGGGGGAATATGAGCCATGCATTCAGGGGGGGGGGGAATATGAGCCATGCATACAGGGGGGAATATGAGCCATGCATACAGGGGGGAATATGAGCCATGCATTCAGGGGGGGAATATGAGCCATGCATTCAGGGGGGAATATGAGCCATGCATACAGGAAGGGGAGAATATGAGCCATGCGTACAGGAGGGGGAATATGAGCCATGCATTCAGGGGGAAATATGAGCCATGCATACAGGGGGGGAATATGAGCCATGCATTCAGGGGGGGAATATGAGCCATGCATTCAGGGGGGGAATATGAGCCATGCATTCAGGGGGGAATATGAGCCATGCATTCAGGGGGGATATGAGCCATGCTTTCAAGGGGGGGGGAATATGAGCCATGCATACAGGGGGGAATATGAGCCAAGCATTCAGGGGGATATGAGCCATGCATTCAGGGGGGGAATATGAGCCATGCATTCAGGGGGGAATATGAGCCATGCATACAGGAGGGGGGGAATATGAGCCATGCATACAGGAGGGGGAATATGAGCCATGCATTCAGGGGGGAATATGAGCCATGCATACAGGAGGGGGGGAATATGAGCCATGCATACAGGAGGGGGAATATGAGCCATGCATACAGGGGGGGGAATATGAGCCATGCACACAGGAGGGAGAATATGAGCCATGCATTCAGGGGGAATATGAGCCATGCATTCAGGGGGGAATATGAGCCATGCATTCAGGGGGGAATATGAGCCATGCATACAGGAGGGGGGGAATATGAGCCATGCATACAGGAGGGGGAATATGAGCCATGCATACAGGGGGGGAATATGAGCCATGCATACAGGAGGGAGAATATGAGCCATGCATTCAGGGGGGAATATGAGCCATGCATTCAGGGGGAGAATATGAGCCATGCATTCAGGGGGGAATATGAGCCATGCATTCAGGGGGGGATATGAGCCATGCATTCAGGGGGGGGAAATATGAGCCATGCATACAGGGGGGAATGTGAGCCATGCATACAGGGGGGGGAATATGAGCCATGCATTCAGGGGGGGAATATGAGCCATGCATTCAGGGGGGGAATATGAGCCAAGCATTCAGGGGGGGGAATATGAGCCATGCATTCAGGGGGGAATATGAGCCATGCATTCAGGGGGGGATATGAGCCATGCATTCATTGAGGGGGAATATGAGCCATGCATACAGGGGGGAATATGAGCCATGCATACAGGGGGGAATATGAGCCAAGCATTCAGGGGGGATATGAGCCATGCATTCAGGGGGGGAATATGAGCCATGCATTCAGGGGGGAATATGAGCCATGCATTCAGGGGGGGGAATATGAGCCATGCATACAGGAGGGGGAATATGAGCCATGCATACAGGGGGGGGAATATGAACCATGCATACAGGAGGGAGAATATGAGCCATGCATACAGGAGGGGGAATATGAGCCATGCATACAGGAGGGGGGGATATGAGCCATGTATATGGGATGGGAGGGAGATGAGCCATGCATACAGGAGGGGGGTCATTATACAGTATTGAGCATCATGTGGGATCATTATACAGTATGGAGAACTGTATGTGGCCATTATACAGTATTGAGCATCATGTGTGGCCGTTATACATTATGGAGCATCATGTGTGGCCGTTATACAGTATGGAGCATCATGTGTGGCCAATGGCCATTATACAGTATGGAGCATCATGTGTGGTCATTATACAGTATTGAGCATCATTTGTGGCCATTATACAGTATTGAGCATCATGTGGGATCATTATACAGTATGGAGAACTGTGTGTGGCCGTTATACAGTATGGAGAACTATGTGTGGCCATTACACAGTATGGAGCACTGTGTGTCCATTATACAGTATGGAGCATTGTGTGGCCATTATACATTATGGAGCATCATGTGTGGCCATTATACAATACTGAGCATCATGTGTGGCCATTATACAGTATGGAGCACTATGTGTGGCCATTACACAATATGGAGCACTGTGTGTCCATTATACAGTATGGAGCATTGTGTGGCCATTATACATTATGGAGCATCATGTGTGGCCATTATACAATACTGAGCATCATGTGTGGCCATTATACAGTATGGAGCACTGTGTGGCCATTATACAGTATGGAGAACTGTGTGTGGCCATTATACAGTATGGAGCATCATGTGTGGCCATTATACAGTATGGAGCACTGTGTGGCCATATTTTTTTGTTTATAATTATTGTATATAAAACAGTATGATCAGCAGTGCTAAATGGCTGTAGTTAGGACGTGGATATGGATGTGACTAGTTGTGAAATGGGTGTGGTCAGAGGAGTGGCCTAAAATTTGCCGCGGCGCACTACGCAAACCTTATACCTCCTTCCCTTCTTCAAAAGTTGAGAGGTATGGTACCACATTTGCCAGATCATGGCAAGTGCCGCAAATCCCATAGGGAATGAATGAGGCCGAACGCAGTGTTGCCGTAAGTGATCCGTTACGCAGCAGATGCAGAAAAACTGCCCGAATCTGCTGCAAAAGGTTACATTTACATCAGCGATTCTTGCCAAAGTCACTGCCGATAGTGTCATACTCACCAAAGGGGGAGGCAGCACTAAAAGTGCCTAGGGCAGCAGAAACCCTAAATACGGCCCTGCATATAATGCTGCATAAAAGTTGATGGCCCCATAAGATGCTCCATAGAATAATATGCCCCATATAATGCTGCACAAAGGTTGATGGCCTCATATGATGCTCCACAGAATATTATGCCCCATGTAATGCGGCATAAAGGTTGATGGCCCCATAAGATGCTCCATAGGATAATATGCTTCATATGCTGCTGCTGCGATTAAAAAAAAATGACATACTCACCTCTTGTTGCTGGGGGTCTGGTGCCGGGGTCCTGAGCAGGCGGGGACACCGGCGCGCTATGGGGGCAAGGTGCGGGAGTCGCCGCTGGCTCAGGACACCAGCACTTGCGATATTCACCTATCCCCATTCCACCGCCTTGCGCTGTTGTGTCTTCCTGGTCTCTTTAGTGACTGTTCAGGCAGAGGGCATGCACTAAACATGCCATTGCTCCCTCTGACCTGAATGTCACAGCCAGAGGTCCCGAAAGACACAGCGCGGCGGTGGAACGGGGACAGATGAATATCGCATGGCTCACCCTCCCCCGTCATACTCATCCCTTCCTAGAACGGTCCCTGCTTCTCAGTTGGTCTCTGGCGTTGGCAGCTTGTTCCTGTATTCAGCGGTCACATGGTACCGCTCATTAAAGTAATGAATATGCGCTCCACGCTTATGGGAGTTGAGTCGCATCCATATTGTGGTGGCCATAGTGATGGCCAGTACCTGGGTCATCATAGATCAGCGGTTCCCAGAGGAGGGCAGTTTGTATGGAAGAGTCATTTTCCATATCCATAATCACTGAGTCTTTCTCTCCTGTAGAGCGTATTTATGATCGGCAGACTTCTTTCACACACTTTCTTCTTTTCATAGAGTGTAATTTCCTATGGTCTGTGAGAACCTCTCTCCTCTGTGAGTGTAAACTCCTATTGTCAGCATGATCCTGTCTCTCTCTAACCTGCAAAGTGTAAGCCCTTATAGTCAGCAAGGTTCTCCCTCTCTTCACCCAACGTCCATTTTACAAACTTTGCAGTACTGAAATCTGTGGAAATTTGAATAGTGAGAGGACATCAAAGCTCATAGATTAGCCATAAAGATAGGGAGAGATAGACACAAAAAACTGAAGAAACTGTACAGATAGTGTGTAACAGAACAACAGTGAAGAAGGTTGGTATGGAAAAGAAAAGAGAAAATAATACAGATTTAATTGATAGGGAGAGAGGGATAAGAAATGAATCATGTTACTGGATACCATCTGGTTACAAAAAAAGCCAAATGTAGAATGTTAGCCTGAAAGGGGAGGGTCATCTCCCCTCTATGCCTGTCTGTCATTATCACTTAGTTCATTGTAATTTCTATTTGTGTTTTGTATGCAACCCCTCCTCAGGTACAGCGCCATGGAGTCAATGGTGCGCTAAAATAAATTATAATAATTATAATAAATATATGTTGAGGTTATTTTGACAGTACTAAGGCTGTGTTCTTTACTAGTAATGATTGAACAGTGAAATATTCGGATTTGGGAAAATTGTCTAGAATAATTTCTAATATCCATGTATTCATACTAAATAACGAATCCAATGCAAGTCAATGGGAAAGCCAAATATTTTTCTGCTGGATCCAGAAAACAGGTCTGGGGGCATGAGAAAATTGAAAATTGATTAGAAAGAGCTAAAGCGAAATGGGAACAGCATGGAGAAGATGCTTGCATGCCATTCTGACTCACATATGGTATCTGGGAATAATTTTGTCAGACTATTGTGCCGGTTTTACGGATTTTTAAAAAGACCTTCCAAACCAAACATTTTTTTTTCAAATAAAAAGATGTTAAGAAACATTTTTTTCCCTCAAAATTACATGTACATAAAAATAAAAATTATAACTGATCTTTAGCATCAAGAATTACAGGGGAGCGCAATGCACACCAGGAGCAACTCAGGTGGGGTAATGTCCACCAACTGACAAATTTTCATGAGACTGTCACATCATCAAGGGCTATCTGTGGGTTTAACTATGGCAAGGAGGGAGAAGTTGACCAAGATGGTGAAGTACTATTTAAGTGACCATACCAGTGTCATTCCTTATTCTTCAGTGCCCTTTAACTATTGGTTGTCCAAGATGCACATTTGGCCTGACCTCTCCTTCTACACCTTGGTAGTGCTTCCATGCTGCTGCAAGTGTGTTGTCTGAGCGGGTTTTTAGTTTGGCTGGTGCAGTCATAACGGATAGGCACACACGCCTGTTAACGGAAAATGCAGACAGGCTGACTCTTCTAAAATTGAACAAGGGCTGGATTTCCGGTGACTTTGCAAGCCCTACGGATGACAGCAACATAATGTAAAAGCAGCCCAAATGTTTTGTTTGGGAAGTTGTCTTAGCATCCATCCCTTACCATCCAAACCCTTTTTGTTAATGAAATCACCTCCTCCTCCTGCTTCTGCAACAAGTACTTTGTGGTCATGTGTGTATACCCCACGTAGCTAACGTTTTGTACTTTGTGAAACTTGGCACATTGTGCAATGGTGAAACTTGTACTCGCTATCGATTCCCTTGCTGACACACTCCAACAGCGGAGTAATGAAGATTATTGCCCCTGCTAAATTATCATGTAAGATTATCTGTACCCGGATTGCGCCAGTCGCGCAACTGCTATGTAAAGATACGCTATTGTTTAAACCATTAGAAAATTATCATTTTTTTTTCAATCGTCTTGTTGACACACTGCAACAGCGAAATAATGAAGATTATTTCCCTCCCAAATTATCACGTCCGATTATCTCTAACCAGTTTGTGCCACTCGCACAACTGCTAGATACAGAAACACAATTTTTTTAAACAATAGAAAATTTTGATTTTCTTTTCAATCACCTTGTTGACACACTCCAAATGTGGAGTAATGAAGATTATTGCCCCTACTTAGTTGTCACATACGATTATCTGAACCTGAATTGGGCCAGTGGCACAACTGCTAAATAAAGATACACTATTTCTTAAAACAATAGAAAATTATGATTTTTTTTCAATCACCTTGCTGACACACTCCAAATGTGGAGTAATAAAGATTATTGCCCCTGCTAAATTGTGATGTACGATTATCTCTACCCGGATTGCGCCAGTCGCACAACTGCTAGACAAATATTAGATATTTTAAGTGGAAAATAGCGAAGAGCTGCAGCATGTACTTGCAATGATGAGAACACCCATGTGCCTGCCTTTTGAATAGTACCGAATGTATTCACTCATCACTATTCTTTACATTAACCCCTTCAAGACGCAGCCCTTTTTCGTTTTTGCGTTTTTGTTTTTCGCTCCCCTCCTTCCCAGAGCCATAACTTTTTTATTTTTCCGTCAATATGGCCATTTGAGAGCTTGTTTTTTGCGGGATGAGTTGTACTTTTTAACGACATCATTGGTTTTACCATGTCTTGTACTAGATAACAGGAAAAAACTTCCAAGTGTGGTGAAATTGCAAAAAAAGTGCAATCTCACACATGTTTTTTGTTTGGCTTTTTTGCTAGATTCACTAAATGCTAAAACTGACCTGATATTATGATTCTCCAGGTCATTGCGAGTTCATTGACACCAAACATGTCTGGGTTATTTTTTATCTAAGTGGTGAAAAAAAATTCCAAACTTTGCAGAAAAAAAAACAAAATTGTGCAATTTTCCGATATCCGTAGCGTTTCCATTTTTTGGGATCTCAGTTCGGTTTGGCTTGTTTTTTGCGTGACGAGCTGATGTTTTTAATGATACCACTTTTGTGCAGATACGTTATTTTCATCGCCCGTTATTGCATTTTAATGCAATGTCGCGGCGACCAAAAAAAGGTAATTCTGGCGTTCAAAAATGTTTTCTCACTATGCCATTTTGCAATCCAGGTTAATCCTTTTTTTGTTGATAGATCGGGCGGTTCTGAACACGGCGATACCAAATATGTGTATGTTTGATTTTTTGTATTCTTTTATTTTGAATGGGGCGAAAGGGGGGTGATTTAAACTTTTATATTTTTTTTTATTTTTTTCATATTTTTTAAAACATTTTTTTTCTACTTTTTCCATGCTTTTCTAACCTCCATGGGAGGCTAGAAGCTGGCACAGCCTGATCGGCTCTGCTGCATAGGAGCGATGCTCAGATCACTCCTATGTAGATGAATTCCTGCATTGCTATGAGCGCCGACCACAGGGTGACACTCATAGCAATCCGGCATCAACAACCATAGAGGTCTCAAGGAAACCTCTGGTTGTTATGCCGATGCATCGCTGACCCCCGACCATGTGACAGGGGTCGACGATGTGCGCATTTCTGGCCCGATGGCCGGAAGCGGTAGTTAAATGCCGCTGTCAGAGTTTGACAGCGGCATTTAACTAGTTAATAGCGGCAGGTGGATTGCGCTTCCACCTGCCGCTATTGCGCGCACATGTCAACTGTTCAAAACAGCTGACATGTCGCGACTTTGATGTGGGCTCAGTGTCGAAGTCTGCATCAAAGGGGGGGACATGTCATGCGCCGTACTAGTACGGGGCATGTCGTGAAGGGGTAGAGTTACCATTTATTGGATACAGTACTTGGAATCCTCAGAGTGTTATATACCATATTTTTCCGACCATAAGACGCACTTTTTTTCCTCCAAATTTGGGAGGAAAGTGTGGGTGCGTCTTATGGTAGGGATGTAGCAAGTGGGGAGGGGGGCAGCAGCGAGTGGGATTGCACTGTTATCCCACTTCAGGAGGCAGAAAAATGTCCCTGCTGCCTGGAATCAGCGCTGGGGAAACCATGTGGTCCCGATGATTAAGTGCAGTGAATATTCATTAGCTGCTTCCCCGCCCACCTATCAGCTGAGCAGTGAGCAGGAGCAGCAAATGAATACTGCACTTAAGCAGGGACACACATGGTTTCCTCAGCGCTGGATTCCTGCAGCAGCTGGGGAGATCTGTGTGTCCGGGGGAGGAGGAGGCAGCAGCAGCAGGGGCCAGGGGAGAGGAGATCGCTGCATACCTGCCTGGGCTGGATGCTGAGTGCTGTGCACAAGGAGGACCTGTGTGATGTCAGAAGTGGACGGGCTGGAGCGTCACATGGCAGCTCAGAGCCCTCCCTCTTCTTGACATCATCACAGGTCCTTCAGACTCCCCACTAGAATCTGCAGGCTTCCTCTTATAACCTGTGCTGTGGAAAGGCAACAAGAGGGAGGGCTCTGTGTGCAGTCATGGGATGCTTTTACCTCACCACAGAGTGGCTGGCTGCCAAAATTAAGAGGTTAGTCTTTACAAAACACAATAAAGCACTCTGCCACTCCTTTTGGTGAACTATAACTCCCAGCATGTCATAGGATCTGCAGGACATGCTGGGAGTTATAGTTCTCCCATGGGATTTTAAAGCAGCACTCCCGTGTTATTTTGCAGTGCTGGAGTGGTGCTTTCAATATAAGCCCTGTGCCCCCATTCTTATACTCACCCTCCAGCGTCTTAATATAGTACTTCACAGACACCACACTGGTCCCGCAGCTTCCAAAATAGCATACTATTATATGTAATAACACCACATATAATAGTATGTTATTTATGTTACTAAATATTTTACCACATTTTTTTGCTTCAAATATTTTTTTCCCTATTTTCCACCTCTAAAACCTGGGTGCGCCTTATAGTCCGCTGCATCTTATAGTCCGAAAAATGCGGTATGTCTTTTCAGGGCATTTGGAGGCTGTGTAGTACTTTTTATTCATCATGACCAATTCATTCGCTGCAAATTGAACTTCATAGGAATATTCACTCCAGGTCAGAGCTTCCAGAAGGGTTTTGCGCATGCACTCACAAGCATCATGACATCAGATGCAACAAGTACCGGACAGGTGGCAGTGAAGAGAGGAGGGGAAGGAGCAGTAAGCTGTGAGTTGAGTTTAAAGTTTAAAAAAAAAAAACATTTTAAAGGCCTTTTACAGTTTAGAAAAATGGTGGCCAGCAACCACCATTGTGTTAAATCTGTGCGGAAGTGAATTGAAAAACAAATCAGCATTTTTGCGAATTTAGTATCACTTTTATTTATTTGTTCATCTCTAGCATTGACACTTTCAGCTCAACCTGGCAGTTCTTCATAGAATAGGCAAATACAGGTGTCTTAAGCTCGTAGCGTTGTTCCCAAGAATACATTAGGGTATAACTGCAGGTAAGAGTGCCAACAATGCACTAGACTCAGTATACTTCTTTGCGGTAGAATAACCTAACAAAAACATTGCAAAAAGTGAACGGACCTACATTTTTTCTAAATGCACTAAACAATGATTTCTTATGCAACATGACACAGCAACACATAACATTTGTCAGATTTTGCAGCAGAAAATCTCAATAAAACTGTATGTTGGATGTATTTTGCTGGCAATCTTGGGGCAAGTTTTAATTAAAAAGAGAGCACTGGGAAATTCTCCTAGATCTGTTGCTATGGAAAAATGTGTTCATTCCAGAATGTAACAGAAATTTATACTCTGCTTTGAGAATAAATACAGAATACACTACAATGGCTGCCAAACCTTTAGATCACAAGCTAGGTGTGAATGGAACACAATATTTTATTATTACCATTTTTAACTTGAGAGAACACTAAATAGTAATATGTCAGCCAAAATAGTAGGAATACATAAACCTTAGTGTTCTCTATGAGATTATTATGGCATTGTAAAAAAAAATCCTGCAGACTGAGCAACAGTGTTGGGAAAAGTATTAGCTTAAGTGTATTTTAATTTATTTAGCTTCAACAGTATACCATCAATCAAGGTGCACAAATATTTAATTTATTGACAATATGTGGCACACTGTTGCCCTACCCCCTTGAGGCAGGGTATATACAGCTGTGGAAAAATTAAGAGACCAATACAAAATTTTCAGTTTGTCTGATTTTTCACTTTATAGGTATATTTTTGAGTAAGATGTAAACTACTGACAAGATGTCTCCGAAGTTCTAAGCAATAAATTTTGCCTTGCAGACCTCAAGTAATGCAAAAAAAAAAAAACAAGTTCATAATCATTCCGAAACAACAATACTAATGTTTTAGCTCAGGAAGAGTTCAGAAATCAATATTTTGTGGAATAATCATGATTTTTAATCACAGCTTTCATGCGTACTGGCATGCTTTCCACTGTTTTTGGGTGACCTTATGGCACTCCTGGTAACAAAAATATTCAACCTCTCTCTTCTGGTATCTTTCTCTCCTCATTTAAGCATGACATCATACATCCATTACTTAAAAAAACATCCCTCGACCAAAACTGTGCCACTAACTATAGACCTGTCTCTAATCTTCCCTTCATCTCTAAACTCCTGAAATGCCTGGTCCACTCCCATCTTACCCGCTATCTCTCAGATAACTCTCTTCTCGACCCTCTACACTCCGGTTTCCACTCTTTACACGCTACTGAAACTGCCCTTACTTAAGTCTCTAATGATCTACTGACAGCTAAATCTAATGGTCACTGCTCCCTTCTAATTCTCTTGGATCTCTCCGCAGCATTCAACACTGTGGATCATCAGCTCCTCCTCACTATGCTCCTCTTCATCGGCCTCAAGGACACCATTCTCTCCTGGTTCTCCTCCTATCTCTCTGACCGCTCCTTCACTGTATCTTTTGCTGGCTCCTCCTCTCATCTTTCCCTTACTGTTGGGGTTCCTCAAGTATCAGTTCTAGGCCCCCTCATCTTCTCTTTGTATACTGCCCCTATTGGTCAATCAGTAGATTTGGTTTCCAGTACCTTCTCTATGCTGATGACATCCAATTATACACCTCTATTCCTGGCAAACATTTGGAAAATTTTGCAATTTTCAAATTTTTAATTTTTATTCTGTTAAACCAGAGAGTTATGTGACACAAAATAGTTAATAAATAACATTTTCCACATGTCTACTTTACATCAGCACAATTTTGGAAACAACATTTTCTTTTGTTAAGAAGTTACAAGGGTTAAAATTGACGAGCGATTTCTCATTTTAACAACAAAATTTACAAAACCATTTTTTTAGGGACCAAATCACATTTGAAGTGACTTTGGGGGTCAACATGACAGAAAATACCAAAAAGTGACACCATTCTAAAAACCTCACCCCTCAAGCTAATCAAAACCACATTCAAGAAGTTTGTTAACCCTTCAGGTGTTTCACAGCAGCAGAAGCAACATGGAAGGAAAAAATGAACATTTAACTTTTTAGTCACAAAAATGATGTTTTAGCAACAATTTTTTTTTATTTTCCTAAGGGTAAAAGGAGAAAGCGGACCCCAAAAGTTGTCCAATTTGTCAGGAGAATGCTGAAATCCCATATGTGAGGGGAATCACTGTTTGGGCGCACGGCAGGGCTCAGAAAGGGAAGGAGCGCCATTTGACTTTTTGAATGGAAAATTAGCTCCAATCGTTAGCAGACACCGTGTCGTGTTTGGAGAGCCCCTCTGTGCCAAAACTTTGGAGCTCCCCCAAAAGTGACCCCATTTTTTAAACTAGACCCCCCAAGGAACTTATCTAGATGAATAGTGAGCATTTTGAACCCTCAGGTGCTTCACAAATTGATGCATAAAAATAAAGTACTTTTTTCACAAAATTTTTCTTTTAGCCTTAATTTTTCATTTTCACATAGGCAACAGGATAAAATGTATCCTAAAATGTATGACCCATATTGGAAACTAGACCCCCCAGGTAACTTATCTAGATGTGTGGTGAGCACTTTGAACCCGCAAGTGCTTCACAGAGGTTTATAACGCAGAGCCGTGAAAATAAAAAATCATTTTTTTCCTCAAAAAAAATATTTTTTTAGCCCTCAATTTTTTATTTTCACAAGGGTAACAGGAGAAATTGGACCCCAATAGTTATTGTCCAGTTTGTCCTGAGTATGCTGATACCCCATATGTGGGGAGGAACCACTGTTTGGGCACACGTCGGTGCTCGGAACGGAAGTAGTGATGTTTTGAAATGCACACTTTGATGGAATGGTCTGCGGGCGTCATGTTTCGTTTGAAGAGCCCCTGATGTGCCTAAACAGTAGAAACCACTCACAAGTGACCCCATTTTGAAAACTAGACCCCCCAAGGAACTTATCTAGATGTGTGGTGAGCACTTTGAACCCCCAAGTGCTTTACAGAATTTTATAAAGCAGAGTCGTGAAAATAAAAAATATTTTTTTTCCACAAAAATAATTTTTTAGCCCCCAATTTTTTATTTTCACAAGGGTAACAGGAGAAATTAGACCCCCAACGTTGTTGAGCAATTTTTCCTGAGCATGCTGATGCCCCATATGTTTGGGTAAACTACTGCTTGGGCGCACTTCGGGGCTCGGAAGGGAGGGAGCTTTTTAAACGCAAGATTGGATGGAATCAATGGTGGCGCAATGTTGCGTTTGGAGAGCCCCTGAAGTGCCTAAACAGTGGAAACCCCTCAGTTCTAACTCCAACACTAACCCCAACGCACCCCTAACCCTAATTCCAACCCTAACCATAACCCTAATCACAACCTTAACCCCAACAAACCCCTAACCACAACCCTAACTGTTGTGAATTCTGCTTTTGGGTTCCCTCCGGTGGTAGTAGGTTGTAATGCAGTTGTCCCTGGGTCGCAGTCCTGGTCAGGTGTGTCTGCTGATTGCAGTTCTGACTGGGGTATTTAGGTGTGCAGGATTCATTAGTCCTTGCCAGTTGTCAATTGTTGTTGGGAGGTGTAGGACCTCTGCCTGGTTCCTCCTGCCTTTCTGCCAAATCAGCAAAGATAAGTGTCTGTTTTTTTTTTTCTGTGGCACACATGCTGTGTGCTTCACAATTCAGTGCTATTCTTTGTGTTTTCTTGTCCAGCTTAGATTGTGTCAGTATTTTCTCAGTCTTGTTGGATTCTCTGGAGTAGCAGATATACATTCCATGTCTTTAGTTAGATTGTGGAACTTTTTGTATTATCTGTTGTGGATATTTTTGGAAGGGTTTTAATACTGACCGCTTAGTAATCTGTCCTATCCTTTCCTATTTAGCTAGAGTGGCCTCTTTTGCTAAATCCTGTTTTCTACCTGCGTGTGTCTATTCTTCTCCTACTCACAGTCATTATTCGTGGGGGGCTGCCTATCCTTTGGGGGTCTGCTCTGAGGCAAGATAGCATTCCTATTTCCATCTATAGAGTTATTTAGTCCTCCGGCTGTGTCGAGGTGTCTAGGGTTTGTTAGGCACACCCCACGGCTACTTCTAGTTGCGGTGATAGTTCAGGATTTGCGGTCAGTACAGGTTCCACCGACTCCAGAGAAAGTTTTCATGCGGCTCCAAGGTCACCAGATCATAACACCTAACCCCAACACACCCCTAACCCTAATCCCAACCCTAACCAAAACCCTAACCACAACCTTAACTCCAACACACTTCTAACCCTAATCCCAACCCTAACCATAACCCTAACCACAAGCCTAACCCCAAGCTTAACGCTAATTCCAACCCTAACCCTAATTCCAACCCTAACCCTAATTCTAACCCTAGTCAATGAGGTGTTCATTTGTCACATGTACTCAAAAGCGCAGGCATCAGCGGGGGTGCTCAACATGGAAAAACAACACAAGTCCGTAGAAATTGAAAAAGAAATGTGGCACTCACCCCAAGGCACTGCTGAATTAGAAACCTTTATTCATCTTAAAATCAGACAAGCGTCATACGGAGAGGCGGCTGGGAGCGGGAGACGGTGCAAGGAGGAAAAAGAGAGGACGACGGCCGTTTCGCGCCGATGCGCTTCCACGGGTCCACAGGTGCACATTAAAAACGTCATATCCTTTATAGGGAGTTGAATGACGCAAAATTTCACAGATGTGAAATAAAAACAATTATTAAAAGTTGTGTGCAAACAACAGTAGTAATAAGCTTACATGAAATATATTAATTAGAAGTATGAGGCAAGAGAAAAGAATAGAAATATTATTCTTATCTTATATAAATGCATTTATAAAAAGACCGACATGTCAAGTTTGTCATTTAACCCTAGAGGTCCCTGCGCATTGGTATCCAATATCCATTTAGCTTCGTGTTGCAAAAGAATTTTATTACGATCACCGCCCTGCACGGGGTTTTTGACCATTTCTAAACCCGCAAAGCGCAGTACATTTGGGTCGGCATTATGTTGGTCGCATACGTGTTTAATGAGTCGTGGACACCCTTTTCCAGAAGTGATAGAGGTGTAATGCTCTTTAAATCTAGTAACCATTGGGCGTATCGTCTTGCCAATATAGTAGAACCGACATGGACAAAAAATAATATAAACGACGAATTGGGTTTTACACGTGATTAATTGTTGAACATTATGGCGTACTGGACCTATGTGTATCGGGTTTTGTATATATCTCAAATTGCAAAATTTGCAGTTCCCGCATTTGAAGTTCCCTATTGGTTGCGCTCGTGAGAGCCAATTATTTACCGCTGTAGGGAGTCTATTTTTAACTATTAGGTCACCTAAATTTCTCGTGCGTTTATACCCAAAACGTGGTCTATTTGAAACTAGAGGCAATAGCTCTCTGTCATTTTGTAGTACATGCCAGTGCTTATTTATAGCTGCATATACTGCTTTATCCATGGGACTATGTGCAAAGGTGAAGGTAAATCTTTTTTGACCACTTTTATTATTATGGGGAGATCGAGAATCATGTTTACGTGTTTTTAATAGCTCGCCCTGTGTGAGGTGCCTCACACGAGATTCAGCCTGTTCCAAAATATCTGCTGGATATTTCCTGTCTAAAAAATCAGATTTTAATTCGGCAATTTGTTGATGAAAAGTTCCCTCATTATTATTAATTTTCCTATAGCGTACCATCTGGCTATAGGGCAAGCCAGTTTTAGTGTGTTTTGGGTGCGCGCTAGAGAAATGAAGCAAACTATTAGTTGCACTAGGTTTTTTATAGACTTTTGTACTGAGCATTCCGTCTGTTATATCTAATTTTACATCGAGGAATTCGAGGGAATTACCTCCATAGCAAGCCGTGAATTTCATGTTTTCACTATTTGCACTGTTGAGGTGAGCCACAAAAGAGTCAAACTCATTTCGGGATCCATCCCAGACGATGAAAATGTCGTCTGCGAATCTTAAAAAAAGGCGAATGTGTTTTAGGAAGGGATTCGTAACATTAGTGATGTATTTTTCCTCGAAAACGGCCAGAAATAAATTTGCAAAAACGCAAGCGACGGGCGTACCCATCGCGGTTCCTGTATGTTGTAGGAACCATTTTTCCCCGAATTTGAATGCATTATGGGACAGTACAAAATGTAAGCTCTCCACGACAAACGAAATAAAATTATTGTCTTTCTCGGTGTTAGAAAGAATAGTTCTAATCGCTTCAATGCCTTTATCCTGAGGAATTCGTGTGTACAGACTGACGACATCGATCGAAGTTAATGAAAAGGTAGGTTGCCAGTCTATAGATTGGAGCGCTGACAGAAAGGCACCTGAATCCTTAACAAATGAGGGAATCTGGGGCAGCAGTGGTTTTAGCAACCAATCAAGGAATTGTGACAGGGGCTCTGTCAAAGATCCAATGCCTGATATAATCGGGCGACCCGGGGGTGCTACGGGATTTTTATGAATTTTAGGCAGACTATACCAATAAGGTATAGATGGATGGAGGGGAAACAACTTCTCTGCCCTATTTTTCGATAAAGTTCCATTTGATACGTATTTATTCAATAAACTTCGTAATTTTTCTTTATATTTCACCATTGGATTGTGATCCAAGGGAATATAAGTATTTTTGTCATCCAATTGAGACATGGCTTCATTAACATAATAACTTTTATTGAGTAAAACTAAATTTCCCCCCTTGTCTGCTTTCCTGATGATTACATTATCCCACTGCTGCATCTCCCTTAGTGCCAATTCCTCCTTTTTAGACAAATTCTTTAACGGTTTATGGTACAAAAGAGCTTCAACATCTTTGATTACTAGATCGTGGAACAAGTCAATCAAATTGCCCGGAGATATAGGGGGCATGTAGGTGGAACTTAAACCACCCCTGAATGGCTCAATGTCACTATTGCTATTCACATTAGTGCCTGGAGAAATCGTCTCATCCATCGATGTATCAAGATTGGTAAGTAACCATGCATCCTCTAGATCTTGAGGAGTTGTTGAAGGAAGAGCTATAAAGCCCAGTGGGCCAATGGACGCTGGAATATCAGAAGTAACTATACTTGGCCTGTGACTCTGATTTTTATTGCTGAAAAAATGTTTATGCAGATGTAATTTTCTTGTAGCCCTAAAAAGTTCAATTTTAAAGTTTGTTAAATTAAAGTCATCTGGAATACAAAAATTTAACCCAAGAGAAAGCACTTTTTTCTGTTCTGGGGACAAAATTTTACTCGATAAATTGATAATCTGGAGTTCATTATTCCTCACTTCCTCCACGAAACCTGTTTGCGTTTCCTTTGCGGACTTTTTTCGACCCCCTCTCCTGACCTTTTTCCTAAAGGGATGTTTGCCTCTAATGTTGGCGAAGGGGCGATAGTTTCATTCCTCAGATCTTCCACGCCGCTGGAATCGGAGTCTGTTATCCAACCGTCTTTTTGCGGCTTACGTCGCTTGAATTTCTTTGAAGGGTGAGGTCTTTGAAAATTTCGTTTTACACTGTTTTTATTTTTATTCCAGGTAAAAATTTGCCCCGTAACGAAGTCGTTCTTGTCTCTAAGGAATTTGTCTTTCTTTTGTTGTTTTGTTTCAATTTGAATTAAGACAAGTTTTTTCTCCAATTTATTTAAAAATGAATTATTTTGGGCGTCCGTAATCCGGGATTTTAGCTCTTGTTTAGCTTTCTCCAATTGCACACAAAGAGCTGCATATTCCTTCTCGTTTTGCGATACCACCAACGCAAGTAGATTCCTGGAGCATTGTAGATGTATTTCGTCCCATGCCGTCTGGAATGTGGGATCATCTGCAAACTGGGAAATTTCTTTGAACACACGTAGGCCACGCGGAACTCTGCCACATTCCACGTATGATTTCAATGACATGATTGTCCAGTACAACCTAATTTCTCGTTCTGCCAAGAAATATATTTTACTTTCCAAAGTTTTTGTGCTTATTAGTACTAAATCCTCTTTATGGTTACAACTCATAAAGAAATCCTCCGCACCTTCCCTCCCAGCCAGTACACCACACTCCATAGACGTACTTGCTTGTGAGTCCATAGAACTTGCTTGGATAACATCCATTATGGCGTATGAAACACTGTTAGCAGTAATGGTTGTTGCAGCCTGTGCTCAGTCCCAAAAATATTGAGTATATGGAGACCAAGTCAATGAGGTGTGCGGACGGCACCGGGCTGTATATTAGCAACTTATTTTTGCCACCAAAGTTCATTTGTCACATGTACTCAAAAGCGCAGGCATCAGCGGGGGTGCTCAACATGGAAAAACAACACAAGTCCGTAGAAATTGAAAAAGAAATGTGGCACTCACCCCAAGGCACTGCTGAATTAGAAACCTTTATTCATCTTAAAATCAGACAAGCGTCATACGGAGAGGCGGCTGGGAGCGGGAGACGGTGCAAGGAGGAAAAAGAGAGGACGACGGCCGTTTCGCGCCGATGCGCTTCCACGGGTCCACAGGTGCACATTAAAAACGTCATATCCTTTATAGGGAGTTGAATGACGCAAAATTTCACAGATGTGAAATAAAAACAATTATTAAAAGTTGTGTGCAAACAACAGTAGTAATAAGCTTACATGAAATATATTAATTAGAAGTATGAGGCAAGAGAAAAGAATAGAAATATTATTCTTATCTTATATAAATGCATTTATAAAAAGACCGACATGTCAAGTTTGTCATTTAACCCTAGAGGTCCCTGCGCATTGGTATCCAATATCCATTTAGCTTCGTGTTGCAAAAGAATTTTATTACGATCACCGCCCTGCACGGGGTTTTTGACCATTTCTAAACCCGCAAAGCGCAGTACATTTGGGTCGGCATTATGTTGGTCGCGTACGTGTTTAATGAGTCGTGGACACCCTTTTCCAGAAGTGATAGAGGTGTAATGCTCTTTAAATCTAGTAACCATTGGGCGTATCGTCTTGCCAATATAGTAGAACCGACATGGACAAAAAATAATATAAATGACGAATTGGGTTTTACACGTGATTAATTGTTGAACATTATGGCGTACTGGACCTATGTGTATCGGGTTTTGTATATATCTCAAATTGCAAAATTTGCAGTTCCCGCATTTGAAGTTCCCTATTGGTTGCGCTCGTGAGAGCCAATTATTTACCGCTGTAGGGAGTCTATTTTTAACTATTAGGTCACCTAAATTTCTCGTGCGTTTATACCCAAAACGTGGTCTATTTGAAACTAGAGGCAATAGCTCTCTGTCATTTTGTAGTACATGCCAGTGCTTATTTATAGCTGCATATACTGCTTTATCCATGGGACTATGTGCAAAGGTGAAGGTAAATCTTTTTTGACCACTTTTATTATTATGGGGAGATCGAGAATCATGTTTACGTGTTTTTAATAGCTCGCCCTGTGTGAGGTGCCTCACACGAGATTCAGCCTGTTCCAAAATATCTGCTGGATATTTCCTGTCTAAAAAATCAGATTTTAATTCGGCAATTTGTTGATGAAAAGTTCCCTCATTATTATTAATTTTCCTATAGCGTACCATCTGGCTATAGGGCAAGCCAGTTTTAGTGTGTTTTGGGTGCGCGCTAGAGAAATGAAGCAAACTATTAGTTGCACTAGGTTTTTTATAGACTTTTGTACTGAGCATTCCGTCTGTTATATCTAATTTTACATCGAGGAATTCGAGGGAATTACCTCCATAGCAAGCCGTGAATTTCATGTTTTCACTATTTGCACTGTTGAGGTGAGCCACAAAAGAGTCAAACTCATTTCGGGATCCATCCCAGACGATGAAAATGTCGTCTGCGAATCTTAAAAAAAGGCGAATGTGTTTTAGGAAGGGATTCGTAACATTAGTGATGTATTTTTCCTCGAAAACGGCCAGAAATAAATTTGCAAAAACGCAAGCGACGGGCGTACCCATCGCGGTTCCTGTATGTTGTAGGAACCATTTTTCCCCGAATTTGAATGCATTATGGGACAGTACAAAATGTAAGCTCTCCACGACAAACGAAATAAAATTATTGTCTTTCTCGGTGTTAGAAAGAATAGTTCTAATCGCTTCAATGCCTTTATCCTGAGGAATTCGTGTGTTCTATTCTTTTCTCTTGCCTCATACTTCTAATTAATATATTTCATGTAAGCTTATTACTACTGTTGTTTGCACACAACTTTTAATAATTGTTTTTATTTCACATCTGTGAAATTTTGCGTCATTCAACTCCCTATAAAGGATATGACGTTTTTAATGTGCACCTGTGGACCCGTGGAAGCGCATCGGCGCGAAACGGCCGTCGTCCTCTCTTTTTCCTCCTTGCACCGTCTCCCGCTCCCAGCCGCCTCTCCGTATGACGCTTGTCTGATTTTAAGATGAATAAAGGTTTCTAATTCAGCAGTGCCTTGGGGTGAGTGCCACATTTCTTTTTCAATTTCTACGGACTTGTGTTGTTTTTCCATGTTGAGCACCCCCGCTGATGCCTGCGCTTTTGAGTACATGTGACAAATGAACTTTGGTGGCAAAAATAAGTTGCTAATATACAGCCCGGTGCCGTCCGCACACCTCATTGACTTGGTCTCCATATACTCAATATTTTTGGGACTGAGCACAGGCTGCAACAACCATTACTGCTAACAGTGTTTCATACGCCATAATGGATGTTATCCAAGCAAGTTCTATGGACTCACAAGCAAGTACGTCTATGGAGTGTGGTGTACTGGCTGGGAGGGAAGGTGCGGAGGATTTCTTTATGAGTTGTAACCATAAAGAGGATTTAGTACTAATAAGCACAAAAACTTTGGAAAGTAAAATATATTTCTTGGCAGAACGAGAAATTAGGTTGTACTGGACAATCATGTCATTGAAATCATACGTGGAATGTGGCAGAGTTCCGCGTGGCCTACGTGTGTTCAAAGAAATTTCCCAGTTTGCAGATGATCCCACATTCCAGACGGCATGGGACGAAATACATCTACAATGCTCCAGGAATCTACTTGCGTTGGTGGTATCGCAAAACGAGAAGGAATATGCAGCTCTTTGTGTGCAATTGGAGAAAGCTAAACAAGAGCTAAAATCCCGGATTACGGACGCCCAAAATAATTCATTTTTAAATAAATTGGAGAAAAAACTTGTCTTAATTCAAATTGAAACAAAACAACAAAAGAAAGACAAATTCCTTAGAGACAAGAACGACTTCGTTACGGGGCAAATTTTTACCTGGAATAAAAATAAAAACAGTGTAAAACGAAATTTTCAAAGACCTCACCCTTCAAAGAAATTCAAGCGACGTAAGCCGCAAAAAGACGGTTGGATAACAGACTCCGATTCCAGCGGCGTGGAAGATCTGAGGAATGAAACTATCGCCCCTTCGCCAACATTAGAGGCAAACATCCCTTTAGGAAAAAGGTCAGGAGAGGGGGTCGAAAAAAGTCCGCAAAGGAAACGCAAACAGGTTTCGTGGAGGAAGTGAGGAATAATGAACTCCAGATTATCAATTTATCGAGTAAAATTTTGTCCCCAGAACAGAAAAAAGTGCTTTCTCTTGGGTTAAATTTTTGTATTCCAGATGACTTTAATTTAACAAACTTTAAAATTGAACTTTTTAGGGCTACAAGAAAATTACATCTGCATAAACATTTTTTCAGCAATAAAAATCAGAGTCACAGGCCAAGTATAGTTACTTCTGATATTCCAGCGTCCATTGGCCCACTGGGCTTTATAGCTCTTCCTTCAACAACTCCTCAAGATCTAGAGGATGCATGGTTACTTACCAATCTTGATACATCGATGGATGAGACGATTTCTCCAGGCACTAATGTGAATAGCAATAGTGACATTGAGCCATTCAGGGGTGGTTTAAGTTCCACCTACATGCCCCCTATATCTCCGGGCAATTTGATTGACTTGTTCCACGATCTAGTAATCAAAGATGTTGAAGCTCTTTTGTACCATAAACCGTTAAAGAATTTGTCTAAAAAGGAGGAATTGGCACTAAGGGAGATGCAGCAGTGGGATAATGTAATCATCAGGAAAGCAGACAAGGGGGGAAATTTAGTTTTACTCAATAAAAGTTATTATGTTAATGAAGCCATGTCTCAATTGGATGACAAAAATACTTATATTCCCTTGGATCACAATCCAATGGTGAAATATAAAGAAAAATTACGAAGTTTATTGAATAAATACGTATCAAATGGAACTTTATCGAAAAATAGGGCAGAGAAGTTGTTTCCCCTCCATCCATCTATACCTTATTGGTATAGTCTGCCTAAAATTCATAAAAATCCCGTAGCACCCCCGGGTCGCCCGATTATATCAGGCATTGGATCTTTGACAGAGCCCCTGTCACAATTCCTTGATTGGTTGCTAAAACCACTGCTGCCCCAGATTCCCTCATTTGTTAAGGATTCAGGTGCCTTTCTGTCAGCGCTCCAATCTATAGACTGGCAACCTACCTTTTCATTAACTTCGATCGATGTCGTCAGTCTGTACACACGAATTCCTCAGGATAAAGGCATTGAAGCGATTAGAACTATTCTTTCTAACACCGAGAAAGACAATAATTTTATTTCGTTTGTCGTGGAGAGCTTACATTTTGTACTGTCCCATAATGCATTCAAATTCGGGGAAAAATGGTTCCTACAACATACAGGAACCGCGATGGGTACGCCCGTCGCTTGCGTTTTTGCAAATTTATTTCTGGCCGTTTTCGAGGAAAAATACATCACTAATGTTACGAATCCCTTCCTAAAACACATTCGCCTTTTTTTAAGATTCGCAGACGACATTTTCATCGTCTGGGATGGATCCCGAAATGAGTTTGACTCTTTTGTGGCTCACCTCAACAGTGCAAATAGTGAAAACATGAAATTCACGGCTTGCTATGGAGGTAATTCCCTCGAATTCCTCGATGTAAAATTAGATATAACAGACGGAATGCTCAGTACAAAAGTCTATAAAAAACCTAGTGCAACTAATAGTTTGCTTCATTTCTCTAGCGCGCACCCAAAACACACTAAAACTGGCTTGCCCTATAGCCAGATGGTACGCTATAGGAAAATTAATAATAATGAGGGAACTTTTCATCAACAAATTACCGAATTAAAATCTGATTTTTTAGACAGGAAATATCCAGCAGATATTTTGGAACAGGCTGAATCTCGTGTGAGGCACCTCACACAGGGCGAGCTATTAAAAACACGTAAACATGATTCTCGATCTCCCCATAATAATAAAAGTGGTCAAAAAAGATTTACCTTCACCTTTGCACATAGTCCCATGGATAAAGCAGTATATGCAGCTATAAATAAGCACTGGCATGTACTACAAAATGACAGAGAGCTATTGCCTCTAGTTTCAAATAGACCACGTTTTGGGTATAAACGCACGAGAAATTTAGGTGACCTAATAGTTAAAAATAGACTCCCTACAGCGGTAAATAATTGGCTCTCACGAGCGCAACCAATAGGGAACTTCAAATGCGGGAACTGCAAATTTTGCAATTTGAGATATATACAAAACCCGATACACATAGGTCCAGTACGCCATAATGTTCAACAATTAATCACGTGTAAAACCCAATTCGTCGTTTATATTATTTTTTGTCCATGTCGGTTCTACTATATTGGCAAGACGATACGCCCAATGGTTACTAGATTTAAAGAGCATTACACCTCTATCACTTCTGGAAAAGGGTGTCCACGACTCATTAAACACGTACGCGACCAACATAATGCCGACCCAAATGTACTGCGCTTTGCGGGTTTAGAAATGGTCAAAAACCCCGTGCAGGGCGGTGATCGTAATAAAATTCTTTTGCAACACGAAGCTAAATGGATATTGGATACCAATGCGCAGGGACCTCTAGGGTTAAATGACAAACTTGACATGTCGGTCTTTTTATAAATGCATTTATATAAGATAAGAATAATATTTCTATTCTTTTCTCTTGCCTCATACTTCTAATTAATATATTTCATGTAAGCTTATTACTACTGTTGTTTGCACACAACTTTTAATAATTGTTTTTATTTCACATCTGTGAAATTTTGCGTCATTCAACTCCCTATAAAGGATATGACGTTTTTAATGTGCACCTGTGGACCCGTGGAAGCGCATCGGCGCTAAACGGCCGTCGTCCTCTCTTTTTCCTCCTTGCACCGTCTCCCGCTCCCAGCCGCCTCTCCGTATGACGCTTGTCTGATTTTAAGATGAATAAAGGTTTCTAATTCAGCAGTGCCTTGGGGTGAGTGCCACATTTCTTTTTCAATTTCTAATTCTAACCCTAACCCTAATTCCAACCCCAACCCTAATTCCAACCCTAACCCTAATTCGAACCCTAACCCTAGTGGAAAAATAAAAATAAATATATTTTCTTTATTTCATTATTTTCCCTACCTATGGGGGTCATAAAGGGGGGGTTATGTACTATTTTTTTATTTTGATCACTGTGATAGGGTCTATCACATTGGTCAAAATGTAACTGGAATGAATGAATGAAACTGCCAGCCAGCAGATTCGGCGGGCGCACTGCGCATGCGCCCGCCATTTTGGAAGATTGCGGCGCCCATGAGAGAAGACGGACGGATACCGGGAAGGACACCGGGACTCGGGAGGTGGGATTGGGCCATGGAGGGAGCAGAGAACAGGATGGAGGGGAGAGGAGAGCAGCGGAGGATAGGATGGAGGGGAGGAAAGACTGACGGCGGCGGCAGATCGCTGCCATCAGTCGGTGGCGGGGGCAGATCGGGGTCTCCAGCCATGGATGATAATATTGCAGCATCGGCCATGGCTGGATTGTAATATTTCACCAAGTTTCATTGGTGAAATATTACAATTGCTCTGATTGCCTGTTTCACTTTCAGCAGCCAATCAGAGCGATCGTAGCCACGGGGGGGGGGGGGCAAAGCCACCCCCCTGGGCTCAAGTACAACTCCTCCTGTACCTGCAGGTGGGGTTACATTTGAGTTAACCCTTTCACCCGACCTGGAACGCGATCTTGCCATGACGCCACATAGGCTTCACAGGTTGGATTGGCACCGACTTTCATGATGCCTACGTGGTGTCACAGGTCGGGAAGGGGTTAAAGTCAGGTCCAATACTGTATGACTTTAATATCAGAAGAATTTTTTGTGGCCTTTGGATCAGGCCTCTATAACACACTAGAAGCTACAAAATATATTGAAGTCAGGTCCCCTACAGTATAACAGTAGGAACAGAAGAATTTTTTTATTGCCTATGGTTCAGACTTCTATAACACACTAGATGCTGCAAACTATTTTACAGTCAGGTCCCTTACTGTATGGCGTTAATGACAGAATAATTTTTTGTGGCCTAACCAAATGACAAAGTGTGATACAGTGGTTTGTCTAACTTTTTGCAACTGAAAAATTATAGTTTTTTAAAATGAGCTTAAGGTCTGCAGGCAGATTCATATCAGCACCACCAAATGACAAGGTGGGATACAGCAGGCTGTTTAATATTTTTTACTTGCTACATGTGAATTAGAATTCTATACTAGTACATGGATCACAATAATAGCAGTGCACAACATATGCCCTGCAGGCTTTGCCTGTGGACCTCAGTAATGTCCAAAACAGAACAGAAAATGCTGAAAGGTAAATTTAACACCCACACTGGACAGTAGCTCGCTACACTATCTAACTGATATACAACCACCTATCAAACTAGCTAAAATGTGGGATGCAACAGGCTTTTTCACATTTAGCTGCTGAAAAAATATAACTTAGAATGATATACTCATGCATGGAACACTATAGAAGCAGTGCACAACACATTTGGAGGATATGTGCCCTGATGGCTTTGCCTGTGGCCCTCAGTAATGGGCCAAAAATAAAAAATCCGGAAGGTAAATTTTACAGCCACACTGGACACTAGCTAGCTACAGTATCTGACTGATATACAACCACCTACCTAACTAGTTAACTCTTGCTGTTAACAGTGACAGCATCATTAGCAGTCTCTCTGCGCTGTTACAGTGTCAAAATGGCACTAAAACAAGATGTCCGGTATTTATATGGAGAGGGACGTGTGATTTCAGCAGCCAATGACACAAGCCATAGTGTCAGGAGATTGTGGGTGTTTCCTGCTCCCTGATTGGCTAGCCGCAATGTGCACACATCAAGTAAGAAAAAAAGACTGCTGTGCTGTGCTTCCAAGAATGCTTCGCCTCTGAGCTCTGCAAACCCCCTCCCCTCATCAAACACATGCCAAACGCTCATGATACACCACCAATATCATTGCTAAAGTGCTGAAAATATTTTTGTGGCAACCCAAAAATTTTTCCACACTTTTACCAAAGGTTACAGATTTTCACCGATTTTATAACATTTTGCTCGGATTTCCGATCACGAATCCGAATGTGCCATATTTGTGCCAAATTTATGTTTGGCAATCGTTTTCCAAATAAATTCATTCATCACTAATGATGACAGGTATTACTGATGTATCCCGCAAATAAAAAGCAGCAATGACTCTTGAATGCTTAGGTTCTGTGCAGCTTGTTATTTAGTTTATTGCTCAGCCTGAGCTGAACAGGCATCAGATTGACAAGCTTTGCTGCCTATCTCTACTAATAACTCTCAGCATCGCTTTGCAAATGTAGTATTAGTGCAGTTATATTATTTGCCAGATCACAGACTAATTGCTGTGCTGATGATGAGTGCTCAATACTGAGCTTGCAAAGGGATTTCTTCTAGGAGTGCAGCACTGAGCTCTAACCACTAATGACACTGTAAATAATCTATTACAGTATGTGCTGAGAGATGCCAACATTTACAGTTAGAGATTAGCGGGTGTAAGGGTACTGTCACACAGTGGCACTTTGATCGCTCCGACGGCACGATCCGTGACGTTGCAGCGTCGCTTGATTATCGCTCCAGCGTCGTAGACTGCGGTCACACTTTGCAATGCACGGCGCTGGAGCGATAATTTCATGACGTAGTTGCGATGTAGAAGTCATACGGGACATTGGGAATATCGTGCACACCTTTGTTACACGCTGCTATCATGCCGCCACAGCGGGACACTTGACGACGAAATAAAGTTTCAAACGATCTGCTACGACGTACGATTCTCAGCGGGGTCCCTGATCGCAGTAGCGTGTCAGACACAGCGATATCGTAACTATATCGCTGGAACGTCACAGATCGTGCCGTTGTAGCGACCAAAGTACCACTGTGTGACAGTACCCTTAGAGTGAGGCTCTGAAAAGCTCACTTTCCTTTTCTATTCATCATGAGAAAGTGAAGTAGGCAAAGCAGAGGAGCCTGGGAACTTCATGGAGGGGCCTTCAGCTAAAGTCTGCTCATTTGCATAACAAATGAGTTTTTCTTGCTGGTTTTGCATTCTTTGTTAAGGTTTTTTTGCTAAAATGTACAGTTGAATCCACAAGTTTACATACACTATATAAAAAGAAACGCATGCTTGTTTTCCTCAAAATCTTACATGAAATCAGAATAAACCTTTCCTGTTGTAGGTCAATTAGGATTACTACAATTATTAATATTTGTCAAATGCCAGAATAATTGGAGAGAGAGAATGCTTTATGGCATTTTTATTACTTACTCCAAAGTCAAAAGTTTACAAACATTTAGTTAGTATTTGGTACCATTGCCTTACACTGAATGACTTTTGCCAAACATTTGGGACAACCTTCCACAAGCTTCTCACAACAGCTGGTCAAAATTTGGGCCCATTCCACCAGAGAAAAATGTTATAATTGATCCAGTTTGTAAGTTGCCTTGCTTGACCTGCCTTTACATCTTTGCCCATACATTTTCAATAGTATTGAGATCAGTGCTTTGTTATCGCCACTCCAAAACATTGACTTTGCCATCCTTAAGCCAGTTTGTTACCAATTTGGCAGTACGCTTTGGGTCATTGTCTATTTGGAAGACCCATTTCCGGCCAAGTTTTAACTTCCTGGCTGATGTCTTGAGATGTTACTTCAGTATTGCCACATAATCTTCTTTTCTCATGATTCCATCTATTTTGAGAAGTGCACCAGTCCCTCCTACAGCAAAACAACCCCACAACATGATTATGCCACCCCTGTGTTTCACAGTTGGGATGGTGTTCTTAGGCTTCCAAGCTTCTCCCTTTTTTCTCCAAAAGTAACGAAGGTCATTATGCAAAAAAAGTTAAATTTTAGCTTCATCAGACCACAGAACATTTCTCCAAAAATTAAGGTATTGTGTGCATTTGCAAACATTAATCTGCCTTTTTTATGTTTCTTTTGGAGTAATAGTTTCTTCCTGACAGAGTGACCTTTCAGCCCATATTGATACAGTACTCGTTTCACTGTGGATATTGGCACAATGTTACCAGCTTCCACCATCATCTTCACAAGGTCTTTTGCTTTTGTCTTTGGGTTGATATGCACATGTCGGACCAAAGCACTTTCATCTCTGGGACACAGAACTCGTTTCCTTCCTGAGCGGTATGATGGATGGACATTCTCATTTGTTTGTACTTAAGTATAATTGTTTGTACAGGGTATCGTCAGGTATCTTAAAATTGTAATTGTAAGAATGAGCCAGACTGATGCAAGTCCACAAATCTCTTCCTGATATCTTGGCTGATTTATTGAGACTTTCCCATGATGCTACACAAAGAGGCAGTGTGTTTCAGGTGTGCATTAAAATACATCCACAGGTGTGTCTCTAATTAACTCAGATGTTGCCAAAAAACAAAAGCTTCCAAACAAATGACATCATCATATGGGCAGTCCAGAATTGTTTAAAGGCATAGTAATGTTAGTGTATGTAAACTTTTGACTTAGCAGTAAGTAATAAAAATGCCATAAAACATTCTCTCTCTCTCACATTATTCTGGCATTTGGCAAATATTAATAATTATTTTAATCATAATTGACCTAAAATGGGAAAGGTTTATTCTAATTTCATGTCAGATATTGCGAAAAACATGAATATGTGTCTTTTTATATAGTTTATTTAAACTTCTGGTTTCAACTGTATGATATATTAAATTTGTTTTTAACCCCTTCACGCCGCGCCACTTTTCCGTTTTGCGTTTTCATTTTTCGCTCCCCTCCTTCTCAGAGCCATAACTTTTTTATTTTTCTGTCAATATGGTCATATTAGGGCTTATTTTTTGCAGGACGAGTTGTCCTTCTGAATGACACCATTGGTTTTACCATGTCTTGTACTAGAAAACGGGAAAAAAATTCCAAGTGTGGTGAAATTGCAAAAAAAGTGCAATCTTACACTTGTTTTTTGTTTGGCTTTTTTGCTAGGTTAACTTAATGCTAAAACTGACCTGATATTATGATTCTCCAGATCATTATGAGTTCACAGACACCTAATATGTCTAGGTTATTTTTTATCTAAGTGGTGAAAAAAATTCAAAACTTTGCTAAAAAAAATGCGTCATTTTCCGATACCCGTAGCGTCTCTGATCTGGGGTCTGGGGTCGGATGAGGGCATATTTTTTGCGCGCCGAGCTGACATTTTTAATGATACCACTTTTGTGCAGATACATTCTTTTGATCGCCCGTTATTGCATTTTAGTGCAATGTCGCGGCGACAAAAAAAACGTAATTCTGGCTTTTCAATTTTTTTTCTCACTGCACTGTTTAGCGATCAGGTTAATGCATTTTTTTTATTGATAGATCGGGCAATTCTGAACGCGGTTATACCAAATATGTGTAGGTTTGATTTTTTTTTTTTTTGTTTGATTTTGGATGGGGTGAAAGGGGGGTGATTTAAACTTTTATATTTTTTTATTTTTTTCATATTTTTGAAAACATCTTTTTTTACTTTTGCCATGCTTCAATAGCCTCCATGGGAGGCTAGAAGCTGGCACCACTGGATCGGCTCTGCTACAGATCGCTGCTATGTAGCTGAAATGCAGGCTTGCTATGAGCGCCAACCACAGGGTGGTGCTCACAGCAGGCTGGCATCAGTAACAAAGAGGTCTCAAGGACCTCTATGGTTACCATCCTGACACATCGCAGACCCCCGATCATGTGACGGGGGTCGGCGATGCGCTCATTTTCGGCCGCGCGGCCGGAAGCGGTAGTTAAATACCGCTGTCAGCGTTTGACAGCGGCATTTAACAGGTTAATAGAGGCAGGTGAATCGTGATTTCACCCGCCGCTATTGCGTGCACATGTCAGCTGTACAAAATAGCTGACATGTCGCGACTTTGATGTGGGCTCACCGCCAGAGCCCACATCAAAGGGGGAGACACGACATGCGCCGTACTAGTATGGGGCATGTCGTGAAGGGGTTAAAATAATTAGTAAAAAAAAATAGTGATAGGTTCTCTATAAGCACGTATGTATCTTGTTTTAACACAGTGGTATTTATAGAGAAAAAACTCTTTGCATTGGTTTTCAGAAATTATCTTCAGATTTTTAATGACACCCTAATAATAACTTGGAATGACGTTTGCTACCTGAAATTGCTCAATGTAAAGAGATGAGCAGATATTCATCTTACATATGTAACTTGGTTATCTGCTGAAGATACCAATTCAGTCTATGCTGTGTCTAGATTGTAAAGGTAAAACATTAGTCTAGCATTATGTCAAGCCCATTCCCACCGCTATTCCCACCAGTCCATGTGGAACGTGTGTGAGTAATGAGTTTCACAATCACTACTGACAGAGAGGGTTATGACTACGTTGATCTTTTAGGAAGGTAATGAAAATATAATCACTTTCACTTGTTGCAAACGCTACATCACATATAGGCCAATGCCTATGTTTCACAAGCAGATATCAGCATATATCTCTGCCATATCTTAACCCCTTCACCCCCAAGGGTGGTGTGCACGTTAATGACCGGGCCAATTTTTACAATTCTGACCACTGTCCCTTTATGAGGTTATAACTCTGGAACGCTTCAACGGATCTTGGCGATTCTGACATTGTTTTCTCGTGACATATTGTACTTCATGATAGTGGTAAAATTTCTTCGATATAACTTGCGTTTATTTGTGAAAAAAATGAATATTTGGCGAAAATTTTGAAAATTTCGCAATTTTCCAACTTTGAATTTTTATGCCCTTAAATCACAGACATATGTCACGCAAAATACTTAATAAGTAACATTTCCCACATGTCTACTTTACATCAGCACAATTTTGGAACCAAAATTTTTTTTGGTGACGGAGTTATAAGGGTTAAAAGTTGACCAGCAATTTCTCATTTTTACAACACCATTTTTTTTTAGGGACCACATCTCATTTGAAGTCATTTTGAGGGGTCTATATGATAGAAAATACCTAAGTGTGACACCATTCTAAAAACTGCACCCCTCAAGGTACTCAAAACCACTTTCAAGAAGTTTATTAACCCTTCAGGTGTTTCACAGGAATTTTTGGAATGTTTAAATAAAAATAAACATTTAACTTTTTTTCACACAAAATTTGTTTCAGCTCCAATTTGTTTTATTTTACCAAGGGTAACAGGAGAAAATAGACCCAAAAATTTGTTGCACAATTCGTCCTGAGTACGCTGATACCCCATATGTGGGTGTAAACCATTGTTTGGGCGCAGGGCAGAGCTCGGAAGGAAAGGAGCGCCATTTGACTTTTCAATGCAAAATTGACTGGAATTGAGATGGGACGCCATGTTGCATTTGGAGAGCCCCTGATGTGCCTAAACATTGAAACCCCCCACAAGTGACACCATTTTTGAAAGTAGACCCCCTAAGGATCTTATCTAGATGTGTGTTGAGCACTTTGACCCAACAAGTGCTTCACAGAAGTTTATAATGCAGAGCCGTAAAAATAAAAATCATATTTTTTCACAAAAATGATTTTTTCGCCCCCATTTTTTTATTTCCCCTAGGGTAAGAGAAGAAATTAGACCACAAAAGTTGTTGTGCAATTTGTCCTGAGTACGAAGATACCCCATATGTGGGGGTAAACCACTGTTTGGGCGCATAGCAGAGCTCGGAAGGGAAGGAGCGCTATTTTACTTTTCAATGCAAAATTGACTGGAATTAAGATGGGATGCCATGTTGCGTTTGGAGAGCCCCTGATGTGCCTAAACATTAAAAACCCCCACAAGTGACACCATTTTGGAAAGTAGACCCGCTAAGGAACTTATCTAGATGTGTGGTGAGCACTTTGACCCAACAAGTGCTTCACAGAAGTTTATAATGCAGAGCCGTAAAAATAAAAAATCATATTTTTTCACAAAAATGATCTTTTCGCCCCCAATTTTTTATTTTCCCAAGAGTAAGAGAAGAAATTGGACCCCAAAAATTGTTGTGCAATTTGTCCTGAGTACGCTGATACCTCATATGTGGGTGTAAACCATTGTTTGGGCGCAGGGCAGAGCTCGGAAGGGAAGGAGCGCCATTTGACTTTTCAATGCAAAATTGACTGGAATTGAGATGGGACGCCATGTTGCGTTTGGAGAGCCCCTGATGTGCCTAAACATTGAAACCCCCCACAAGTGACACCATTTTGGAAAGTAGACCCCTTAAGGAACTTATCTAGATGTGTGTTGAGCACTTTGACCCAACAAGTGCTTCACAGAAGTTTATAATGCAGAGCCGTAAAAATAAAAATCATATTTTTTCACAAAAATGATCTTTTCGCCCCCATTTTTTTATTTCCCCAACGGTAAGAGAAGAAATTAGACCACAAAAGTTGTTGTGCAATTTGTCCTGAGTACGACGATACCACATATGTGGGGGTAAACCACTGTTTGGGCGCATAGCAGAGCTTGGAAGGGAAGGAGCGCTATTTTACTTTTCAATGCAAAATTGACTGGAATTAAGATGGGATGCCATGTTGCGTTTGGAGAGCCCCTGATGTGCCTAAACATTAAAAACCCCCACAAGTGACACCATTTTGGAAAGTAGACCCCCTAAGGAACTTATCTAGATGTGTGGTGAGCACTTTGACCCAACAAGTGCTTCACAGAAGTTTATAATGCAGAGCCGTAAAAATAAAAAATCATATTTTTTCACAAAAATGATCTTTTCGCCCCCAATTTTTTATTTTCCCAAGAGTAAGAGAAGAAATTGGACCCCAAAAATTGTTGTGCAATTTGTCCTGAGTACGCTGATACCCTATATGTGGGTGTAAACCATTGTTTGGGCGCAGGGCAGAGCTCGGAAGGGAAGGAGCGCCATTTGACTTTTCAATGCAAAATTGACTGGAATTGAGATGGGACGCCATGTTGCGTTTGGAGATCCCCTGATGTGCCTAAACATTGAAACCCCCCACAAGTGACACCATTTTGGAAAGTAGACCCCTTAAGGAACTTATCTAGATGTGTGTTGAGCACTTTGACCCAACAAGTGCTTCACAGAAGTTTATAATGCAGAGCCGTAAAAATAAAAATCATATTTTTTCACAAAAATGATCTTTTCGCCCCCATTTTTTTATTTCCCCAAGGGTAAGAGAAGAAATTAGACCACAAAAGTTGTTGTGCAATTTGTCCTGAGTACGAAGATACCCCATATGTGGGGGTAAACTACTGTTTGGGCGCATAGCAGAGCTCGGAAGGGAAGGAGCGCTATTTTACTTTTCAATGCAAAATTGACTGGAATTAAGATGGGATGCCATGTTGCGTTTGGAGAGCCCCTGATGTGCCTAAACATTAAAAACCCCCACAAGTGACACCATTTTGGAAAGTAGACCCCCTAAGGAACTTATCTAGATGTGTGGTGAGCACTTTGACCCAACAAGTGCTTCACAGAAGTTTATAATGCAGAGCCGTAAAAATAAAAAATCATATTTTTTCACAAAAATGATCTTTTCGCCCCCAATTTTTTATTTTCCCAAGAGTAAGAGAAGAAATTGGACCCCAAAAATTGTTGTGCAATTTGTCCTGAGTACGCTGATACCCCATATGTGGGTGTAAACCATTGTTTGGGCGCAGGGCAGAGCTCGGAAGGGAAGGAGCGCCATTTGACTTTTCAATGCAAAATTGACTGGAATTGAGATGGGACGCCATGTTGCGTTTGGAGAGCCCCTGATGTGCCTAAACATTGAAACCCCCCACAAGTGACACCATTTTGGAAAGTAGACCCCTTAAGGAACTTATCTAGATGTGTGTTGAGCACTTTGACCCAACAAGTGCTTCACAGAAGTTTATAATGCAGAGCCGTAAAAATAAAAATCATATTTTTTCACAAAAATGATCTTTTCGCCCCCATTTTTTTATTTCCCCTAGGGTAAGAGAAGAAATTAGACCACAAAAGTTGTTGTGCAATTTGTCCTGAGTACGACGATACCCCATATGTGGGGGTAAACCACTGTTTGGGCGCATAGCAGAGCTCGGAAGGGAAGGAGCGCTATTTTACTTTTCAATGCAAAATTGACTGGAATTAAGATGGGATGCCATGTTGCGTTTGGAGAGCCCCTGATGTGCCTAAACATTAAAAAACCCCACAAGTGACAACATTTTGGAAAGTAGACCCCCTAAGGAACTTATCTAGATGTGTTTTGATAGCTTTGAACCCCCAAGTGTTTCACTACAGTTTATAACGCAGAGCCGTGAAAATAAAAATTCTTTTTTTTTTTCACAAAAATGATTTTTAGCCCCCAGTTTTGTATTTTCACAAGGGTATCAGGATAAATTGGACCCCAAACTTTGTTGTCCAATTTGTCCTGAGTATGCTGATACCCCATATGTGGGGGGGAACCACTGTTTGGGCGCATGACAGAGCTCGGAAGGGAAGGAGCGCCATTTGGAATGCAGACTTAAATGGATTGGTCTGCAGGCGTCACGTTGCATTTGCAGAGCCCCTGATGTACCCAAACAGTACAAACCCCCCACAAGTGACCCCATATTGGAAACTAGACCCCCCAAGGAACTTATCTAGATGTGTTGTGAGAACTTTGAACCCCCAAGTGTTTCACTACAGTTTACAACGCAGAGCCGTGAAAATAAAAAATCTTTTTTTTCCCACAAAACTTATTTTTTGGCCCCCAGTTTTTTTTTTCCCAAGGGTAGCAGGAGAAATTGGACCCCAAAAGATGATGTCCAATTTGTCCTGAGTACGCTGATACCCCATATGTTGGGGTAAACCCCTGTTTGGGCACACGGGAGAGCTCTGAAGGGAAGGAGCACTGTTTTCCTTTTTCAACGCAGAATTGGCTGGAATTCAGATCGGATGCCATGTCCCGTTTGGAGAGCCCCTGATGTGCCTAAACAGTGGAAACCCCCCAATTATAACTGAAACCCTAATCCAAACACATCCCTAACCCTAATCCCAACGGTAACCCTAACCACTCCTCTAACCCAGACACACCCAACCCTCTTCCCAACCGTAAATGTAATCCAAACCCTAACCCTATCTTTAGCCCCAACCCTAACTGTAGCTCCAACCCTAGCCCCAACCCTAACCCTAACCCTAGCCCTAACCCTAGCAATAACCCTAGCCCTATCACTAGCCCTAACACTAGCCGTAACACTAGCCCTAACCCTAGCCCTAACCCTATCCCCAACCCTAGCCCTAACCCTAGCCCTAACCCTAGCCCCAACCCTAGCCCTAACCCTAGTCCTAACCCTTGCCCTAACCCTAACCCTAGCCCTAACTCTAGTCCTAACTCTAGCCCTAACCCTAGCCCCAACCCTAGCCCTAACCCTAACCCTAGCCCTAACCCTTGCCCTAACCCTAACCCTAGCCCTAACTCTAGTCCTAACTCTAGCCCTAACCCTAACCCTAACCCTAATGGGAAAATGGAAATAAATACATTTTTTAATTTTTTCATTTTTCCCTAACTAAGGGGGTGATGAAGGGGGGTTTGATTTACTTTTATAGTGGGTTATTTAGCGAATTTTTATGATTGGCAGCTGTCACACACTGAAAGACGCTTTTCATTGCAAAAAATATTTTTTGCGTTACCACATTTTGAGAGCTGTAATTTTTCCATATTTGAGTCCACAGAGTTATGTGAGATCTTGTTTTTTGCGGGACGCGTTGACGTTTTTATTGGTAACATTTTCGGACACGTGACATTTTTTGATCGCTTTTTATTCCGATTTTTGTGAGGCAGAGTGATCAAAAACCAGCTATTCATGAATTTCTTTTGGGGGAGGCGTTTATACCGTTCCGCGTTTGGTAAAATTGATAAAGCAATTTTATTCGTCGGGTCAGTACGATTACAGCGATACCTCATTTATATCATTTTTTTATGTTTTGGCGCTTTTATACGATAAAAACTATTTTATAGAAAAAATAATTCTTTTGGTATCGCTTTATTCTCAGGACTATAACTTTTTTATTTTTTTGCTGATGATGCTGTATGGCGGCTCGTTTTTTGTGGGACAAGATGACGTTTTCAGCAGTACCATGGTTGTTTATATCAGTCTTTTTGATCGCGTGTTATTCCACTTTTTGTTCGGCGGTATGGTAATAAAGCGTTGTTTTTTGCCTCGTTTTTTTTTTTTTTTCTTACTTTTTTGTTTACTGAAGGGGTTAACTAGTGGGGCAGTTTTATAGGTTGGGTCGTTATGGACGCGGCGATACTAAATATGTGTACTTTTATTGTTTTTTTTATTTTATTTAGCTAAAGAAATGTATTTATGGGAATAATTTTTTTTTTTTTCTTTATTTAGGATATTTTTTTTATTTTTTTTTTACACACATGTGGGGAATTTTTTTTTAACTTTTTTACTTTGTCCCAGGGGGGACATCACAGATCATTGATCTGGTAGTGTGCACAGCACTCTGCCAGATCTGCGATCTGCTGTGCAGGGCTGCAGGCTTACCAAGTGTCTGCTCTGAGCAGACACTCGGTAAGCCACCTCCCTCCCTGCAGGACCCGGATGCCGCGGCCATCTTGGATCCGGGACCTGCGGCGAGGAGGGAGGTAGGAGACCCTCAGAGCAACGCGATCACATCGCGTTGCTCCGGGGGTCTCAGGGAAGCACGCAGGGAGCCCCCTCCCTGCGCGATGCTTCCCTATACCGCCGGTACACCGCGATCATGTTTGATCGCGGTGTGCCGGGGGTTAATGTGCCGGGGGCGGTCCGTGACTGCTCCTGGCACATAGTGCCGGATGTCAGCTGCGATATGCAGCTGACACCCGGCCGCGATCGGCCGCGCTCCCCCCGTGAGCGCGGCCGATCGGCTATGACGTACTATCCCGTCGAGGGTCAGATAGGCCCAGGTCACCTCGACGGGATAGTACGTCTAAGGTCACAGAGGGGTTAAAATAGGTACAAATAGCAAAAAATATGCATGTCAGAAACAAAAGAGGGGCAAGTAATTTCAGAAAACAAATTACCTCAAATATCTTCCGTGGATAAAATTCCAAATCAAAACACTTTTATGTTGTAGACAATGTAAACTCTGTCATTAAAATGGCACTGACCAAGGGCAGATTAAGAGTAGACAGGGCCCTGGGCAGTTTAGAAGGAATGGACAATGTCACATGATTCCCTTTTGATAGATCATGTGATAGGTCATTTGAGTAAGACACAGGTGCTCTCGTGCACCCCTGAAAAACAACAGAGTTAGCGGTGCGCTTAGCCTTAGGGGTGGGAAATTAATTTTCCCAAGGGGCCACATGACAGGCCATGACTGTTGTGAAGGCCAAACCAATAGGCTGAAATTAATTCACCTCAATGTTAATATTTACATATTTTTAACAATATTTTTTTAATATATTATTTTTATGACTTAATATTCAACCAAATTAATTATGCTGACATCCCGCTATATACAGTATGAGCCCCCACATAGCCCACTCCATCAACAATCAAAGCGATCAACCTTTGGGGCCCCCATAAACATGAACACTAGCCAAAAAAAAGCCCTTAAAAATTTTCAATCGCATTTAAAAACCCAATACATAACTATATAAATGCACACACATTTTCACAGAAAAACAGTGATTTAAAAACAAAGAGCAAAAATGAGGGAAGATAAGGACTAGTTTTGGCCTTCGCAATTACCTTCCTGAAAAAAGATGTTGGCACCCTAACTTGATATAGTATGGTGCCCCTCTTCTCGTCAACTGACTCTATGTAGCCCTACCCCCACTCTAAATGACCAGGCATCCTCAATAGGTGATCTGATTGTGAGGATAATATATAATATCAGTTTTAGTTTCTCTTGCCTGTTAGTGCCATGCTGTGGGCTAAAACCCCCATTCTCTTTGTGTTCCTGAAATGTGTGTAGAAGAGGTTTTATTGCTTCTAGCTCTGGGAGCAAAGGAATTTTTACGATCGGTATAGCTGCATAGACAATGGTACCAGCTGAAACTGGTCTGATCTCTCTTTTAAAACATGAGGCTTTTTGTCCTAATATTGTAAGATTCTGGGCCACCGATTTGGGCCAGGAAAATAATAAGTACATATTGCTAAAGTCCATCGGCAGATCTATCAGCCACTGTAAGCGTGAGCCTCTAATTCCAACAGGTTAAAAATACAGATTTCTCCGGAAATGTGTGTCCCAACTAGGACAAATTTGGTCTCATTAGAAAGCCAATTGTAAAATAAGAAGAATGCTGGGTGTGTTATGATTCTGACATGTTTGGGAACGAAAATACGAGACTTATAAAAATGAGAGTTAAATTTGGTAACTTTGAAGAGAGAGGACGGACTGGGAAAACCAGCCCTTTTAGTGATGTCACCAGGCTGAGCTATAAGTTTCTGCAAGGCACCCCAGCCTTGAGTCTTACCAGAGGAGCCCTCACTGCCAGACCTGATGCATTGGGACATTTGGGAGCTCCGCCCACTAGCCTGGTTCTGCCTGCAATGATCTGAACACATGTAAGTGTTGATTTCTCATTTAATCCCTGTTTTTTTATAATTACCTTTGTACATATTTCCAATTGTCTCTTATTGTAACATCCTTGTAATATTTTATAAACACTGCCTTATCTTTCGGAGTAAAATATTTAAAGTACTAGTTTGTTCTTCCTGCTCTAAAAGGTACCCTAAGTCTTCTGAAGGGCATGCACGCTGACAAGCGGTGGACACCGCATCAAGCTCCGGATCGTATCAGCTCCTAGCCCATCACAAGACTGGGGCATCTGTTATGACCCCAATGGCGAGGGTCTCAGAGGAACGTGGAAGTCTGCAGAATACAAAAATCCAGCTCATAGGGCAGTGGTAACTGGGTTGACCATATATCTACTCCTAACGCCAACACTAGAAGTAGCCGGGGATCATTCCTACGTTGATTCTAGATGACACGCGCCAGCCGGAGAATCTAGCTACCCCTAGTAGAGGAAAACAAAGACCTTTCTTGCCTCCAGAGAAGGGGACCCCAAAGCTGGATAGAAGCCCCCCACAAATAATGACGGTGAGGTAAGAGGAAATGACAAACACAGAAATGAACCAGGTTTAGCACAGAGAGGCCCGCTTACTGATAGCAGAATAAAGAAAGGTAACTTATATGGTCAACAAAAACCCTATCAAAATCCACACTGGAAATTCAAGAACCCCCGAACCGTCTAACGGTCCGGGGGGAGAACACCAGTCCCCTAGAGCTTCCAGCAAAGGTCAGGATATAGATTTGGAACAAGCTGGACAAAATTACAAAACCAAAACAAATAGCAAAAAGCAAAAGGCAGACTTAGCTGATATAACTGGAACCAGGATCAGTAGACAAGAGCACAGCAGACTAGCTCTGATAACTACGTTGCCAGGCATTGAACTGAAGGTCCAGGGAGCTTATATAGCAACACCCCTAACTAACGACCCAGGTGCGGATAAAAGGAATGACAGAAAAACCAGAGTCAAAAAACTAGTAACCACTAGAGGGAGCAAAAAGCAAATTCACAACAGTACCCCCCCCCTTAGTGAGGGGTCACCGAACCCTCACCACGACCACCAGGGCGATCAGGATGAGCGGCATGAAAGGCACGAACTAAATCGGCCGCATGAACATCAGAGGCGACCACCCAGGAATTATCCTCCTGACCATAGCCCTTCCACTTGACCAGGTACTGAAGCCTCCGCCTGGAGAGGCGAGAATCCAAGATCTTCTCCACCACGTACTCCAACTCGCCCTCAACCAACACCGGAGCAGGAGGCTCAGCAGAAGGAACTACAGGCACAATGTACCGCCGCAACAAGGACCTATGAAATACATTGTGAATAGCAAACGACACAGGAAGATCCAGACGAAAAGATACAGGATTAAGGATTTCCAATATCTTGTAAGGCCCAATAAAACGAGGTTTAAATTTGGGAGAGGAGACCTTCATAGGAACAAAGCGGGAAGAAAGCCATACCAAATCCCCAACGCGTAGTCGGGGACCCACACCGCGGCGGCGGTTGTCAAAGCGCTGAGCCTTCTCCTGTGACAACTTCAAGTTGTCCACCACATGATTCCAGATCTGCTGCAACCTATCCACCACAGAATCCACCCCAGGACAGTCAGAAGGCTCCACATGACCCGAAGAAAAGCGAGGATGGAAACCAGAGTTGCAGAAAAAAGGCGAAACCAAGGTGGCGGAACTAGCCCGATTATTAAGGGCAAACTCAGCCAACGGCAAGAATGTCACCCAATCGTCCTGATCAGCAGAGACAAAACACCTCAAATAAGCCTCCAAGGTCTGATTGGTTCGCTCTGTCTGACCATTAGTCTGAGGATGGAAAGCAGACGAAAACGACAAATCAATGCCCATCCTACTACAAAAGGATCGCCAGAACCTGGAAACGAACTGGGATCCTCTGTCTGACACAATATTCTCAGGGATGCCGTGCAAACGAACCACGTTCTGGAAAAACACAGGAACCAGATCGGAAGAGGAAGGCAGCTTAGGCAAAGGAACCAAATGGACCATCTTGGAGAAGCGATCACATATCACCCAGATAACGGACATGCCCTGAGATAGCGGAAGATCAGAAATGAAATCCATGGAGATATGTGTCCAAGGTCTCTTCGGGACAGGCAAGGGCAAGAGCAAACCGCTGGCACGAGAACAGCAAGGCTTAGCTCGAGCACAAGTCCCACAGGACTGCACAAATGACCGCACATCCCTTGACAAGGAAGGCCACCAAAAGGACCTGGCCACCAGATCTCTGGTGCCAAAAATTCCCGGGTGACCTGCCAACACCGAGGAATGAACCTCGGAAATGACTCTGCTGGTCCACTTATCCGGGACAAACAGTCTGTCAGGTGGACAAGACTCAGGCCTATCAGCCTGAAATCTCTGCAACACACGTCGCAGATCCGGAGAAATAGCTGACAAGATAACTCCATCTTTAAGAATACCAACAGGATCAGCGACTCCAGGAGCATCAGGCACAAAGCTCCTAGAAAGAGCATCGGCCTTCACATTCTTTGAACCTGGTAAATACGAGACAACAAAATCAAAGCGGGAGAAAAACAATGACCAGCGGGCCTGTCTCGGATTAAGGCGTTTAGCAGACTCGAGATACATCAGATTTTTGTGATCAGTCAAGACCACCACACGATGCTTAGCACCCTCGAGCCAATGACGCCACTCCTCAAATGCCCATTTCATGGCCAACAACTCCCGATTGCCCACATCATAATTTCGCTCGGCAGGCGAAAACTTCCTAGAGAAAAAGGCACAAGGTTTCATAACAGAGCAACCAGGGCCTCTCTGCGACAAAACGGCCCCTGCCCCAATCTCCGAAGCATCCACCTCAACCTGAAAGGGAAGTGAGACGTCAGGCTGGCACAAAACAGGCGCCGAAGTAAACCGGCGTTTCAACTCCTGGAAAGCCTCCACGGCAGCAGGAGCCCAGTTAGCTACATCAGAGCCCTTCTTGGTCATATCCGTCAAAGGTTTCACAATGCTAGAAAAATTAGCGATAAAACGACGGTAGAAGTTAGCGAAGCCCAAGAACTTCTGAAGACTCTTAACTGACGAGGGCTGAGTCCAATCAAGAATAGCTTGGACCTTGACTGGGTCCATCTCCACAGCAGAAGGGGAAAAAATGAACCCCAAAAAGGGAACCTTCTGTACACCAAAGAGACACTTTGAGCCCTTGACAAACAAAGAATTTTCACGCAAAATTTTAAAGACCAACCTGACCTGCTCCACATGCGAATCCCAATTATCAGAAAAAACCAAAATATCATCCAGATAAACAATCAAAAATTTATCCAGATACTTCCGGAAAATGTCATGCATAAAGGACTGAAAAACTGAAGGCGCATTGGAGAGCCCAAAAGGCATCACCAAGTACTCAAAATGACCTTCGGGCGTATTGAATGCGGTTTTCCATTCATCACCTTGCTTAATGCGCACAAGGTTGTACGCACCACGAAGGTCTATCTTGGTGAACCACTTGGCACCCTTAATCCGGGCAAACAAGTCAGACAACAGCGGTAAAGGATACTGAAATTTGACAGTGATCTTATTTAAAAGCCGATAATCAATACAAGGTCTCAAAGATCCGTCCTTTTTTGCCACAAAAAAGAATCCCGCACCAAGAGGGGAAGAAGACGGACGAATATGTCCTTTCTCCAGAGACTCCTTGATATATGAACGCATAGCGGTATGTTCAGGTACCGACAGATTAAACAGTCTTCCCTTAGGAAATTTACTGCCTGGGATCAAATCAAAAAGCCCAATCCTGAGGGTCGCCCCGTAAGAACGAAATAACAATTTTTACTTGCTGAGCAGAATCTCCAGATGAACAGGGTCTCAGGGACAAAAACAATTTACAATTATTCACGAAATTCCTAAACTTAAACCTGTCTCCGGAAAACAGTTCAGGAATCGGTATTTTAGGTTCTGACCTAGGATTTCTGATAACATAGTCTTGTATGCCCTGCACACGAGTAGCCAGCTGGTCCACACTTGTAATCAAGGTCTGGACATTCATGTCTGCAGCAAGCATAGCCACTCTGAGGTAAAGGGGAAGAAGAAAAAAAAAACTCAGAATCTTCTTTCTTATAATCCCTCTTCTGCAATGCATTAAACATTTAATACTGTCCTGGCAAACTGTTATGACCCCAATGGCGAGGGTCTCAGAGGAACGTGGAAGTCTGCAGAATACAAAAATCCAGCTCATAGGGCAGTGGTAACTGGGTTGACCATATATCTACTCCTAACGCCAACACTAGAAGTAGCCGGGGATCATTCCTACGTTGATTCTAGATGACACGCGCCAGCCGGAGAATCTAGCTACCCCTAGTAGAGGAAAACAAAGACCTTTCTTGCCTCCAGAGAAGGGGACCCCAAAGCTGGATAGAAGCCCCCCACAAATAATGACGGTGAGGTAAGAGGAAATGACAAACACAGAAATGAACCAGGTTTAGCACAGAGAGGCCCGCTTACTGATAGCAGAATAAAGAAAGGTAACTTATATGGTCAACAAAAACCCTATCAAAATCCACACTGGAAATTCAAGAACCCCCGAACCGTCTAACGGTCCGGGGGGAGAACACCAGTCCCCTAGAGCTTCCAGCAAAGGTCAGGATATAGATTTGGAACAAGCTGGACAAAATTACAAAACCAAAACAAATAGCAAAAAGCAAAAGGCAGACTTAGCTGATATAACTGGAACCAGGATCAGTAGACAAGAGCACAGCAGACTAGCTCTGATAACTACGTTGCCAGGCATTGAACTGAAGGTCCAGGGAGCTTATATAGCAACACCCCTAACTAACGACCCAGGTGCGGATAAAAGGAATGACAGAAAAACCAGAGTCAAAAAACTAGTAACCACTAGAGGGAGCAAAAAGCAAATTCACAACAGGCATCTATTTAACAGAGATTCCAACCAGATCTATTGTGTTCCGCTCACTAAGCAACACACAATTGCTTTTAAGTACGTAACTGAAGAAGGTCGCACTTGACCGAAATGTTTTTGGTACTACGCAATAAATGTTCAAGTTGCATCTAAGTTGAGTGCCGGGTTCATTTATCTTTACAGTATTAAGGTGTGGGAACCTACCCGTGCACCCCCGTAGCAGTGCTCACGGTTTTTTGTTCACAGTGTAGCAGTGGAGGGATAACTAAGATAGGCCCCCCTGCACATGTGATAGCTGTCTGTTGGCCTAAAGTCACCCCGATCCGTGACGTAGGGGTGACGGTCATGGTGTGGAATCATGACAAATTGGTGGCAGCACGGTGGGGTCTTAGAGCATTAGTGATTTGGTTTGAGCAATCATTCCTCTCAATAAAAACTTGCAAAGTTCTTGCAAGGATTCTGCGCAAATAAGTTTGGAGAACGAACGCAGTGTTTATTAGTCCGGAGACAATTGTGTGTATGGGTAATTATCCCCTCCCTTTCTCTTCGTTTTTCTATCCTATCTTTTATTTGGCAACCATGGCTGCGAAAGGAGAAGCCTGGTATGCCCAGCAGAAGAAGGACACTCTTGCTGGGGTATGCACGTACCATGGCCTGAACTCCCATGGCAAGTCCAAGGCTCAAATGGTCGCTGAACTGGTACAATTTGAAGCAGACCAAGCCAGGCCTCAGAGTCCAGTGGCCGCAGAAGCCAGCATAAGCGAACTTGGTGCTGCAGCAGAGGTCCAACCACTGAATGCCGGCCCTATTAGCAATCAGGGCGAATTGGACCCCCACCTGCTGGTGGTCTTGGAACTACTCCCCGCCAATGACCGTGATGGACGTCTGCAGCTAATCCAGCAATACCAGGAGCAAGCCGAGCAGGAGGCTGAGAGAGCCGAGCGCCAAGCCCAGCGAGTCCATGAACTCGAGATGCTCTGGGAGGGGGGATTACCTCCACCGCCCAAAGTCCATAAGCCCAGCAGCGCTCAGATACCGAAGCCCCAGCCCGATCACTTTCCTGTTATGGAAAAGGACGGGGACTTGGACACTTTTCTGCAGGCCTTTGAGAAAGCCTGCAGGCAGTACCAGCTGCCTACAGATGAATGGGCACGATACCTGACCCCAGGGCTGAGAGTCAAAGCTCTGGAGGCGTTTGCTGCCCTCCCTCAAGAACAAGATGGTGACTATGAGGCGATCAAGCAGGCCCTGATAGCCAAGTACCAGCTTACACCCAAGGTGTACCATGGAAAGTTCCGGAACCTCAAACATGTTAGAGTATATCAGCATGATGAGTAAGTGTGGAGGAAGAGAAAGAAGTTTAGTACATTTTAATAACAGTGGTTAGTCGTACCTCCTGTTCACTTCTAGCTCATTTCTGGCACATTTCAGCTTTATCCTTTTAGAGCCATCCTTATAGAGACAGACCACGGTCAAAATAGACCTGTGACTCTGAATTTATAACAAGCTAAGTGCACATGAAATAGACCAGGTGTGATCAGGAGGGAGGGGCAGCAGATAGACTGGTCACAGACGCAGGAGGGAATTAATTAGCATGGAAAATGCCAAAGAAAATAGATCCAAATGGACAGATAAAGCCAGCAGTAATAGCAGACAGATACAAGATGAATGGGTCAGGAAAGATGGGTGATGGTATTGCAGCCAGTGGACATACCAGTAATAGCAAACAGATACAGAGTGAATGGGCTCAGGAAAGATGGATGATGTTATTGCAGCCAGTGGACATGCCAGTAATAGCAGACAGATTCAGGGTGAATGGGGTCAGGAAAGATGGGTGATGTTATTGCAGCCAGTGGACATACCAGTAATAGCAGACAGAAACAGGGTGAATGGGGTCAGGAAAGATGAGTGATGGTATTGCCGCCAGTGGACATACCAGTAATAGCAGACAGATACAGGGTGAATGGGGTCAGGAACGATGGGTGATGGTATTGCAGCCAGTGGACATACCAATAATATCAGACAGATACAGGGTGAATGGGGTCAGGAAAGATGGGTGATGGTATTGCAGCCAGTGGACATACCAGTAATAGCAGACATATACAGGGTGAATGGGGTCAGGAAAGATGGGTGATGGCATTGCAGCCAGTGGACATACCAGTAAGAGCAGACAGATACAGGGTGAATGGGGTCAGGAAAGATGGGTGATAGTATTGCAGCCAGTGGACATGCCAGTAATAGCAGACAGATTCAGGGTGAATGAGGTCAGGAAAGATGGGTGATGGTATTGCAGCCAGTGGACATACCAGTAATAGCAGATAGATACAGGGTGAATGGGGTCAGGAAAGATGGGTGATGGTATTACAGCCAGTGGACATACAGCAAAAGCAGACAGATACAGGGTGAATAGGGTCAGGAAAGATGGGTGATGGTATTGCAGCCAGTGGACATACCTGAGGATGAAGCAGATCAATTGTCAGATTGATAGTAATAGTGAAGCATAGTAATAATAATAATGAAGCATCTATAGCAGGGGGTTATTTTTCTGGCATATTTCAGCTTTATCCTTTCAGAGCCATCCTTATAGAGACAGACCAAAAGTAAAAGAAAAATTAAAGATGCTATAGGATTTTTACAGGATTACAATGATGAAATGGTAAGAAAGGATGTTGAGAAGGCTGAACTTTTAAATTCCTATTTTGCATCTGGTTTCTCTCAGAAAGGAAATGTAACATCAACTGATCTTCACTGTCCTATTAAAGGAATAAAAGAACTCAGGATATGTATAATCACTTAGCTAACATAAATGAGTTCAAGTCTCCAGGTCCAGATGAATTACACCTCAGAGTACTGAAGGAGATAGCAGAAGAAATTTTTGAACCACTCTCCATAAACTTTGAAAATTCTTGGAGAACAGGAGAAGTCCCATAAGACTGGAGAAGAGCAAATGTTGTTCCTATCTTCAAAATGGGGAAGAAGGTGGACCCAAGGAACTATAGGCCGGTGAGTCTGACCTCTATACCAGGAAAGATCTTTGAACAAATTATTAAACAACATGTATGTAAGTACCTGGATAAGAATGAAGTGATTAACCATAGTCAGCATGGGTTTGTAACCCATGTCATGTCAGACTAACTTAATTTCCTTCTATGACAGAATCACTGACTCAGTGGTTCAGGGAAATGCTGTAGATATAGTATATCTTGACTTCAGTAAAGCATTTGACAAAGTATCTCACACAATCCTCATTGAAAAAATGACTAAGTATGGAATGGACAAGGCAACTGTTAGGTGGATTCAAAATTGGCTTAGTGATTGGACCCAAAGAGTGGTTGCAAATGGCTGCACATTTAGTTGGAAGGATGTTTCAAATGGAGTACCACAGGGCTCTGCCCTGGGCCCTGTATTGTTCAACATCTTTATCAATAATTTAGATGAAGGAATTGAGGGTAAACTGATTACATTTGCTGATGACACAACGCTAGGAGGGATAGCTAATACTAGAGAAGAGAGAGAGGATTCAAAAAGATTTAAATAAACTGGAGAAGTGGGCAGCAACTAACAGAATAGTTTTTAATAGGGAAAAATGCAAAGTACTACATCTGAGCGATAAAAATGAAAAAAACATATACAAACTAAGCAATAGCACATGTGAAAAAGATTTGGGTATACTAATAGATCACAGACTGAACATGAGTCAACAGTGTGATACAGCAGCAAAAAAGGCAAATGCAATTCTGGGATGTATTAACAGAAGCAAGCAGTCTAGATAACGTGAAGTCATTATTGCCATCTACTCCTCTTTGGTCAGACCTCATCTGGAATACTGTGTCCAGTTTTGGGCACCACATTTAAAAAAAGAAACCAACAAACTGGAGCAAGTTCAGAGAAGAGCGACCAGAATGGTGAGCTATCTGCAAACCATGTCCTATAAGGAACGGTTACAGGATTTGGGAATGTTTAGCTTGCAAAAAAGAAGACTGAGAGGAGACTTAATAGCTGTGTGCAAATATCTAAAGGGCTGTCACATTGTCTGGGATGATTTAGTGAATCCTGCTTTGAGCAGGGGGTTGGACCAGATGACCCAGAAGGTCCCTTCCAACTCAACCATTCTATGATTCTATGATTCTAAATGATACTATACTGTAATAAATAATAATAATAATCTAGTCTATGTTATAGAGGGCTCATCCACAGGCCCCCCAAAAATTCTTCTGTTACTAACCTCATACAGTAGGGAAAATCTCACTTTCAATTTGTTTGTAGCATCTAGTCTATGTTATAGAGGGCTCATTCACAGGGCCAAAAACAATTATTCTGCTACTAATGTTATACAGTAGGGGACATTTCAATTTCAAATTGTTTCTAGCATCCAGTCTATGCTATAAAGAGCTCATCCACAGGCCCCCAAAAAATTCTTCTGTTACTAACGTCACACCATATTAGACATCTCACTTTCAAATTGTTTCTAGCATCTAGTCTATGTTATAGAGGGCTCATCCACAAGCCCCCTAAAAATTCTTCTGTTACTAATGTCATACAGTAGGGGACATCTCACTTTCAAATTGTTTGAAAGAGATATCATTCTCCATAATACTATTTGTACTCTGGTGAAATTGATGCCACTTCAGCTATGTCTGCCAATAATTTTGGTAAATGTGCAGACTCCTGATTGGGTCTCTTTAATGCATGTTGCCTGTAGCATTAGGCCTCCGAGACCATCAGGCCTCCACTTCCTTTGAGACAACTACCTGTGTTACTACTTTCCTTAGATTTTTCTGACAATAGTACTCTGCGAAACTGATATTTGTGCCACCTGAGTGTGGCTGTGCATGTGGTATCAGGACTCCCAGTACAGAAGGCCTACACCTATCCATCACCCACCTTGTTTTACTTTGACGTTCAACTGAAAGCTGTAAATGCTGGCCCACACCCCTATACCTCATGCATGGCTGATTGCTGCCATGCCATGCTACAATTTGTACTGTGGGTGAATTTAGGCCACTTTCTTGGTGTTTCTTCTCTAATTTGTTGTGTTTTGGCAGCTTTTGGTTCTAGGATGTTTCGCCCCCAGCAGTTCACCCCCAACAGTTCTACCCCAGCAGTTTGCCCCGGGTACATTTTGCCCTCGCACATTTCTTCCCCAGCATTTGGCCCCGAGGATGTTTCGCACCCGCACATTTCACCCCCGCACGTTTCGCACCAGCAGTTTGCCCCCAGCAGTTCACCCCTGGGTACATTTCGCCCCCAGCATTTGGCCCACAGATGTTTCAACCCTGGCAGTTCACCCCCAGCAGTTCGCCCCCAGCAGTTCACCCCCAGATGTTTGTACCCTTGTGGTTCATGAATTCCCTTCCGTCATCAATGTTTCGCCCCCAGCAGTTTATCCCCTGCAGTTCGCCCCCGGATGTTTCGCCCCCAAATGTTTCTCCTACAGCATTTTGTCCCTGGATGTGTCGCCATCTGATGTTTCGCACCTAACATTTTCACCCCAGATGTTTCACCCTCAACTTTTGGGGTCAACATGCAGGGATCAAATCATCTAGGGCTGAATAATACCTGGGGGTAAAATATACAGGACCCCAATTGCTGGGGATTCCTGTGGCTGCTTCTCTTCTGGCTGGCCTTAAAGGAGTATTATCACCCTAGAATGAAAAAAAAACTGACATACTTACCTGTCGCAGCTGCAGCTCCTTGGATCACAGAGTGCAGTCTAGCGATTCCCAGTGAGGTCTTCTCCTGCTTCTGGCTGTCTTTTCATCTTCCCTGGATCACTGATCCATGAAACATGATGAATGCCAAAGCAGTGAGGCTGAATGTCTCTAGGCCGCTCACGGACATGACGTCACTCCTGCCCCATTCATCAGTCAATCCAGGGGGCAGGATGCCTCTCTTGTCACCAAGACACTGCTGCACATGGGCAGTGCCATGATGAGATCAGGCAGAAGAAGAGGAAGCTGGGAAGAAGGAGAGGACTCGTGGTGGCCTCCAGATCCAGCATGGTGATCGCCAGCCCACACAGCCAGGAGAAGATCAGGCAAAGATGAGCAGAAGACCTCTAGGTAAGTACCAGGAGGTGAAGATCGGCAGCATGCTTACCGCGACATGATTGCTCAAAGCATGCTGCCTTATTTTGCTGTTCGACATGAGAATACCCTTTTAATGCAGGCTATGTATGGAAGCAGGTGGATTGTTGACTAACTACAGGGTTAATCCTACCAACCATCTCTGCAGAACTGAGATATTGGCTTTGCTGAATTAAAGTGGTGGTTAACAAGCTTCTATAGAACTTCTTTATCAAGTCTTCAGAAGGGGGGTTTTGGGATTATCCCTCACAGAACACTCTGCCAGTATACCAAAGAATGGAGCAGCAGAAAAGAGTGGTATTCTCACTTCAGGATCCCTTTTTCTGTTCATGCCCATTCCTCAGATTAGGCCAAGAATAGGATCCAGTTGTATTCTGCATTGAACCAGCTGTTTATCGGCAACTTTCAGCACCAACGACACTGACAAGTGACTGGAAGCTGCAGCGATAGCTCTCCATGATTTCAGTGAGATCCAGGGGAGATGTGACAGCGCCTGGTAAAGAGCTGATCCACCGTGACATGCCTTATACAGGGGCATGCACTGCTCTGTGCAGAGAAATGCATGTTCTGGACAGGACTCGGTTGTGTGCATCCGGTCTTTCAGTAACAAATGGGGACAACCATTAAATTGATGTGGCCCTTGGTGAATATGAGTTTGACACCCCTGATCTAAGACAAGTGACCATCATTTTACTGTCATGTACTAGTGGTGTTACACTTATTGGCTTCTTTTTGTCATCCATTACATATCATACTGTATCTAGTGATGAGCAAACCTGATCTGGAAAGTTCAGGGTTCATATCGAACATTGCCTGCTTGGGTTCAACCACACCAACCCCAAACAGGCAATGTTCGGAGTTTGCTCATCAGAAAATAAAAATCACTTCTCTTCCCTTTGCTGAAGTCCGGACCTGTGTGGAGAGAATTCTTGATCAAGGGAATCCCTAGCTAGGAATCCTGAAAGAGATTCCCTCAGGTACGATGACATATTCACACAATGTGGAAGTGTATGGAAGAGGACTGAAGAGGACCCTCCATGTCTGCCGATACCTCAGCAAAGGGGTAAGTAGCAATATATATTTTTTTTCTTTTTACTATCTGGTCAGTGATGAGGATGTGGTGGACAGACCCTCCTCTCCTCTGAGTCTCCATAGCCATTGAGTTCAATGGAGATGATAGTTTGGGGGTGCTGAATCCGAACCCAGATTTTCTTCTGTGTTTGGGACGGAACTGCCTGAACTGAACTTTGGCAGGTTCACTTCTCACTAATCATATTTTGGGTCTAAGATGTATAAATGTGATCAAGTTAGTTTTTTTTTTAATTCCAAAACTTTGAGTTTTCTAGATAAGTAACTTTACAAACAGACAGAAAAATATTAAAAATTGGTCAAACCAACCAACATTGCAGAACAATATATTTAAAGCGTAACTTTAGATATGTTATAGTACCTGTGGCACTGATCTTTTCCAATGGAGAACCCCATCCAGCAGCTTTAGTTTATTTTTTTAAATATAATATTTTCTACATTTTATTTAGTTTTGTGTGAAAAGTCCCATCCAAGTTACAGTAGCAGGCTCTATGTGCTGCAGGATTTCAGTGGTTACTAAGGAAGTCGGGCCCCTTTGGTACCAGAAATTGTGGACAGATTCAGGCTTCCTGTGATACATTCAGGGCTGTTTGATCACATCCCTCTGGAAAGTTCCCCTTCCCCCTCCCCTCATGTGCTTCATCTTGGACAAGAGAAGGGCTTCCCCCTGTGTAAAGCCAGTAAAGGACTGAGCACATGGGAAGTTGGGGAGCTTTGCAGGGGGCTGTGAACCAGCAGCACTGTATACATCATAGGAGCATGCTGATGCCTCTTTCAGACTTGCTGTTTCCCTGGCGATTACCGCGGCAGTTTAATACCGCGGCGGTAATCTCCAGAAAGATAGAACATGTTTTAAAATGGAAAACTGTGCGGCTTTCTGCTGCACAGTTTTCCCGTGATTTGAGGCATCGACTTGCTTTGGGCAAATTGAGTGCTATGTAGTGGTTTTGCCGGCGATTACCGCCGCGGTTTTAAACTGCTGCGATAATCGCCAGCAAAACCGCTAGTCTGAAAGAGGCCTGACAGTTGCACATCCTGTGTAGCCATGCCCCCTAGAGTCCATCCACAAATTCTTCTACTAAGGCGAAACGACCTCCTTATTAGCCACTGAAATCCTGCATCACATGGAGCCTGCTACTGGAACTTGGATGGGACTTTTCACACAGAAGTGAAGTTGCTGGAAGGGGTTCTCCACTGGAAAAGAAGGTCAGTGCCACAGGTACTATAACATAGCAAAACTTGTTTTTTTTACGCTTTAGCTGTATAAATTAAAACTGTTAAACAGGAAACATAAAGGGTATAGAGCGGGAAGGGTTAGAGAAAAAGAGGAAAGAAAAGAAAATTTGTAGGTGTTAATGTTTGAATTATTTTACAGCTAAATATGTGACCATCAACTAAAATTCAAAGCTGTAGGCGATGCCTCTCAGATAATCTATGAAGCTTCTATTGTTGAAATCTTGCATAGTACGTTTAACCCTTGTTGAAATTGCAGTGTATTTTTTGTTTCTTGCAGTGGTGGGATTTCCTGCTATTATCTGAATAATTTATAAACTGTGGAGCTCTTGCTGATGTTTCAGACAGTTAATGAACTGGTATATATTTGGGAAAAGAGTACCATATGTTTCTTGAAAGCTACGGTGCCATCCTTCAACATCATTATTTGTTGCTGTTGATCATTTAATGTTCGTTCATACATATTCCAAAGTTGAACTGGAAACAAAGGTGCCTGACGTCCTCTGCGAATCATTTGACCAATATAGGCATCTTCAAAATAGTTGGCAATGGATATAGCTTCTTGTGGAAAGTCAGGATTTTCCACTAACTCTTCAAATGAAGGCACAACATTCGGTGTTGGTAGAAAGGCAAGGGCAGGTATCATGCGTATCCAATGAGCAAATTCATGATCACCTTGATATTGCACCTTGAGTCCTTCATTTGAACTTTACGCCAAACTGACTGTGATAGATGGAAGAAGCAACCGGTCTTCCTGAGGTTTGGGAATTCATTCTTAAATGCCTGGATTGCAGCTAGTTCAAAATCCAACATCAGGTTGTGTGGCTGCAGTCCAGGTTGCATGTTCTTCAGCTCATGTAGCAATCTCTGGTATGTTGAACGGCTCTTGTCCGTCAGCAAGGCATACACTACAAGAACAACAAGGCCACTGTGTACTAGATGGATTGCATAGAGGAAAAAATGCCATCCGCAAACCACTCTTTACTTTGGGCCAGTAGATGGAGATTGTCTCTTGTTCCAAATATCAAGATACGCCTGTCTCCACTTCCTAATTAAAAGTGGAAGTATTAGTACAGGAAATAATGAGAGACAAAATAAAAAGTAACAAGTAGCAGACAGAGAATTTCGGGATGAATTAACAATACGTTTTTCAAATCAGAAGCATCCGTTGTACATATCTCACATTAAAAACTCACATTTTGCTTCAGATTTTCTGATTTTATAACAGAAACGTAAAACTGAAGCAAAATCTCGTGTGAAGGGGCTAAACAATATTTGTTTCTATGACATGTATTGTCCCAGTGGAAAATGATATATTCCTGTTTAAAAATGCTTCCAAGCTTCAAAAATGTCACATTTTCAAAGTAGTGAAAGGATTAATGGCAGCAGAAACTAGCAAAATGCAGAATCCATGATAATAAAAGCTTTACATCAGGAAAAATGAGCAAATATGTAAGAAGTATTTGTGAAAAAAAAGCACAGTTACTCAATGGTTCATTAGGTCGGGGTCATATGCATTGTAAATATCTAAATCCCATCCACATGCTGATGAAAAAATGCACAGTTAAAAAAAAATGACATGCAGTTTTGCAGTGGCGTACCTACGATGTAGGCAGGGGACGCCACTGCCCCCAGGCCGTCAGAGGGCCTGCCGCCAAGGGGTGTAATGTGCCCATGAACAGCGGGCCCCCTGGATCTACGATGCTCTGGTAGGTGCCTGTCAACTAATGGAGCATGGCAAGGATAAATTAATACTCACCACCTGCTGCTTTCCTCACTCTGCTTTGATGTAGATCCTGAGACGTGAGCGATTACATGATTGCATACATCATTCCAGGTCCTGTATCAAAGAGAGGAATGCAGCGTGTGGTAGCAGATGGTGAATATTACTTAACCCCCTGCCATGCTCCGGAAGGTGACAGGCACCTACCTGAGCATGGTGTACCCTCTTCTCAGCACTAATTCAGCATTGGAACTTCATTTCAGGCTGTTGGCAGGGGTTATGGCTAAAGGGGCAGGGCATCGCGGAGGAAGGGGGGCCAAGGCCCCTTCAAAACTTTGCTAAGGGGCCAGGGCCAAGCTACTTTTGTCCCTGCATGTGAGTGTATGCTGCCATTATGCAAAGAAGATTCCAGCCATTCAGACAAGGGGCTAAAATCCTGCACTAAAACCTGCACCTAAATTCATAGAGCTAAATAGAGATTTTGGTGTAGAATTATCTACACCAGAATAGCTGTAGATCTACAGTTGTGGACAATCCACAGAGGTTAGGAGACATGTTAATGAATCAAAGAATCATAGAATGTTAGAGTTGGAAGGGACCTCCTGGGTCATCTGGTCATCTGGTACAACTCCCTGCTCAATGCATGATTCACTAAATCATACCAGACAGATGACTGTCCAGCCTCTGTTTGAAGACTTCAATTGAAGGAGAACTCACCACCTCTTGTGGCATCCTGTTCCACTCATTGATCACCCTTACTGTCAAAAAGTTTTTTCTAATATTTAATCTGTGTCTCCTCCCATTCAGTTTCATCCCATTGCTTCTAGTTTTTCCTTGTGCAAATGAGAATAAAGATGATCCTTCTACAATGTGACATCCCTTGAGATATCTGTAGACAGCTATTAAGTCTCCTCTCAGTCATATTTTTTACAAGCTAAACATGGTTTGCAGACCAGTCACCATTCTGGTCGCTGTTGTCTGAACTTGCTCCAGTTTGTTGATGTCTTTTTTAAAATGTGGTGCCCAAAACTGGACACAGTATTCCAGATGAAGTCTGACCAAAGAGGAGTAGAATCTTTAAGGTCCATTCACATGCACTAAGTAGTTGCAGCAGACAATCTGCAGCTAATTTATAGCAGAAAATTCTACACTAAAATTAACATCTAGTGATGCGGGTTTGATGCGACAACCTTGTCCTCTGACTGTGACTGACAATGACTGGATACCTGCAAATCATGGTTGGTGGACAAGGTTACCACTTTGCTTATGAACATGGCATACCACTGTATCTTAAAGGCAGGACTTCTACTTTGAAGCTGAGCAGAGAATTAGACTGCAATCAAACAAGTGAGGCATTGTTGGAATCAGTAGGCCTCATCCTACATTATACTATCCTCAAAGTTTCCCTTTAAGGCAAAAAAAATCACATAGTATTCTATATCTTTGTAATATATAATTTTTCACATTTGTGCAACATAAACTTTGCAATAATTCTTCATAATGGAAATGTTAAATGCTTACCAGAGTCATGCAGAAGAAACTGCTGGTGGATGCCATCAATATTGATCCCCTTGAACTCCTGGAGAATAACAAGTTGATCAAGGGTTTGGGGCAACCTTGGAATATTGCCAAGTTGCCTTGATAATCGTATTGTTCTCTTCAGTGATGCTTTTTTTGGGAGAAGTGCTACAACATTAGAATGGGCTCCTGAAATAACTTCTGTAAGAATCTGTTGTGGTGTCTCCTGTGTTGTCCTTGCCCTGGTGACCGCCTCATTGACAAGTCGGATTGCTTCAGGTTGCTGTGCTGCGTGGTTGTGGGGGTTGGTTACTTTCACCACTTCCCCAGATGCTTCTTTGGTCCAAACACATCCCTTGCAAGCCAACCGTTTTTCACACACCCAGATGGAATGGACATCGTCAGCCGTTTGTTTGGAAAATACGTAAATGTGATTCTCGTAGACCAACTTCTTCCCATGTTTGGATAGAAATGAATTTATACTTGTAGAAAGTGAATTGCTGTGGAAGCTGACTGATTTTTTTATGCTAGTACACCTCTCTCTTTGTAGAGATTTTAGACATTGCAATATTCTGAGGTAAAGATGGAATAAGAGCTAGTCTAATGTAACTTGACGGACACCTGACAAGAAACTTGTTGCATCTGAAACAAAACTTGCAAACAAGCAGGTCAGTGCTGGGTCAGGTAAAAGTTCACAAAATGATTTGATTTTAGAGTGGTTTACATTCCCCACCTAAATCAGGCCTCATTCACACTACATTTTTTTAATTCGTTTATTTTTTTTCGTGTTATGTTTTTGTAACACAAAAACATTTTAGAACAGTTTTGGAAAATGTCTTGTTAAAATTGCGGGCTCTGACACTATAATGCAATCAGTTGTGAGGTTTACAGATGGAAACAGTTGATTTAACATGTCACAAAAGTGCAGCACTCTTGGTACAAACATCCAGGGGGAACTGCTGGGGGCAAACTGCTGGGGGCAAAATGTGCGGGGGTGAATTGTGCGGCGTGAAACATCCTGGGGCCAAATGCTGGGGACAAAATGTGCAGGGGCGAAATGTACCCAGGAGCGAACTGCTGGGGGCGAACTGCTGGGGGCAAACTGCTGGGGACGAACTGCTGGGGGAGAAACATCCAAATCCTAATTTTATTTTTGCCTTTTCTTTTTTTACTAAAGCCATAACGTTTTAAATTTTTTTCATCTACATACTCATATAAGGACTTTGAATGACACCATTAATTCTACCATACAATTTACTGGAAATTAGAAAAAATCTTTCAAGTTTAGTGAAATTGCGAAAAAGCTTCCACCTATCACGAGAGTGTTGGAACTATGGGTGCTGATCAGGTCCCCTAAAACTAGGTGCGCCCTAGTCTATCCTTGTCTCCGGGATTACTCCTGAATGTGAAGATGCTGGATTCTTGTTCCTTGCTATGCTCCTATATAAACCCCCATCTGTCCTCTCCACCACCCAGGGTAATGAGAAGCTGAAGTGTATAGGAGAACACTAATCAGACAAACAAGGGAAGACAGACAGGGATAAATAAAAATACCAACCATACAAAATACGCACACCAAACAACAGAGTGGGATACAAGGGAGTTTAAAGAAGAAGAAACCAAATAAGAGGATGTGCACACATACAAAACACCAAGCAACAATCTCCTGAACATTCTCCAAATGCCAACTCCAACCACATACTATACCTCCAACTCCAGTAAGAACTAAAACGGTCAATCTCTTGGTGCCAGAGGCAAACATATATTGCAAATAGGAGTGACCAATGCTGAACAGCTGAGACAATCCAAGTAGTAAAGCTCCAGGACGTAGAACTGAACAGATTAATCCTTGCACTACTAGCAAGGAAAAAACTTGCACGGTTTAATACGATGGTGAACTTGTTCTAACCAGTGCAGGAGTTTGTGAAACAGGATGCTGTGGTCTTCCGGTTCCTCTCTGCCACAGTATCCCTGTGACACCACTATTGTTTTTTGGGGTTTTGTTTTTACAGCCTTTATTGTGTGGAAAAATGACATGGCAACAAGATTCTTCAGGTCAGTTTAAATACAGCAATGGCAAACATAGTTTTATAACTTTCTTTATTTTCTGTCTACTGAGTCAAGTGAATGCTTGTTTTTTGTGGGGGCAAGCTGAGTTTTTTGGGGGGCAACTAGAATATTGTAAGGGATGGAAGGCCTCTCATATGATGAGAGTTTGGAAAAGTTTGGCTTGTTTAGCTTAGAAAAAGACGCCACAGAGAAGATTTCATTTACATATCTAAATACATGTGTGGTCAGTGCAAGATACTGGCACATGACTTATTCTTTCCCAAGACCATATTTATGACCAGGGGGTGCTCATTATGGGTGGAAGAAAAATTATTCTGTCAGCTGAATAGGAAAGGGCTCTTTGTTAGAGCAGTCAGAATGTGGAATGTCTTACCCCAAGAGGTAGAAATGGCAGACACAATACCGTCCTTTAAAAAAAGGCTGGATGATTTCCTCAACACGCATAATCTTGAGGGTTATAGTTAATTTAGCGAAAAAATGTACAGGTTGAGCTTGGTGGACCTAGGTCTTTTTTCAACCAATGTACCGTATATACTCGAGTATAAGCCGACCCGAGTATAAGCTGACCCCCCTAATTTTGCCACAAAAAACTGGGAAAACTTATTGACTCGAGTATAAGCCTAGGGTGGAAAATGCAGCAGCTACCGGTGAATTTCAAAAATAAAAATAGATGCTCCGTACCATTCATTATGGCCCCATAGATGCTCCATATAAAGCTGTGCCACATATATAATGCTCTGCACCGTTCATTATGGCCCCATAGATGCTCCACAGAAAGCTGTGCCATATATAATGCTCTGCACCGTTCATTATGGTCCCATAGATGCGCGATAGAAAGCTGTGCCATATAGAATGCTCTGCACCCTTCAGTATGGCCCCATAGATGCTCCATATATAGCTGTGCCATATAGAATGCTCTACACCGTTAAGTATGGCCCCATAGATGCTCCATATATAGCTGTGCCATATAGAATGCTCTGCACCATTCATTATGGCCCCATAGATGCTCCATATAAAGCTGTGCCATATATAATGCTCTGCACCGTTCAGTATGGCCCCATAGATGCTCCATATATAGCTGTGCCATATAGAATGCTCTGCACCGTTCATTATGGCCCCATAGATGCTCCACATAAAGCTGTGCCATATATATAATGCTCTGCACCGTTCATTATGGCCCCATAGATGCTCCATATAAATCTGTGCAATATATAATGCTGCTGCTGCAATAAAAAAAAATGACATACTCACCTCTCTTGCTGCCCGCAGCTCCTCTGCATCCTGTCTCGGCGTCTCTCCGCACTGACTGTTCAGGCAGAGGGCGGCGCGCACACTAGTACGTCATCGCACCCTCTGACCTGAACAGTCAGAGCAAGAGGACATGGAAGATGGAGCGGCACCCGGCGGGTGGAACGCGGACAGGTAACTATGACATACTTACCTGCTCCCGGCGTCCCTGGCTCCTTATCCCGGACAGCTGGTCTCCGGGTGCCGCAGCCTCTTCCTCTGTCAGCGGTCACCGTTACCGTCATTAGAGGAATGAATATGCGGCTCCACCCCTATGGGAGTGGAGTCCATATTCATAACTTTAATGAGCGGTCCCACGTGACCGCTGAACAGGGGAAGAGCTGCGGCACCAAAGACCGTGGGACGGGCAGGGGGAGCGCCAGGAGCGCCGGGACTAGGTGAGTATGCGACTGTCCTCTCTCCCCCTCACACGCCGACCCCACCGCCGATCATGACTCGAGTATAAGCCGAGAGGGGCAATTTCAGCCCAAAAATTTGGGCTGAAAATCTCGGCTTATACTCAAGTATATACGGTAACTATGTAACTATGTAAACATGAAATTTTGATCACTTTTTATTGCATTTTCTTTGCATAAATGTGGTGATTGAAAAACGGCAATTCTTCAATTTTCTTTGTTTTGCTCTATAGCATTTGTAGTCAAATTAATTTATATTCTGATGACTTTTACGGATTCAGCAATACTGAATGAGTGGGCTTTTTCAATTTTAATTATCTTTACTTTTCATGGAGGAAAATTGGAATGATTTGTCTAACTTTTTAAAATATTTTTGAAAGTTTTTTCTTTTTACTTTTCACATTACTATTTTTGGTCATCTTAGGGAATAAATAGAAATTCACTCTGGGCTCCATAGGAGTACAAATATACCAGACACGTGAGTCGTCATCAGAAGCACAGTTACCATTGCAGCCCAACGGGGTATGTAAGTGCATAAAGCCGCATGCCTTTTTGACCACACGCCAGAGATTGACAGGGGTATTTTAAGAGTTAACAACAGCAATCAGAGCTCAGCTTTGCTTAGTGCTGATAGAGTCATCATACATGAGGACCCAACATTCACCATGCATGTATAACTGATGTTGGTAAGGGGTTAAGGTTTATGCAACTCCTAGGGCTCATGAAGAAATTGGGGATCTTGGTCCAGTTTAAGACTGCAATGCATGGACTAGCCACGGGTCTCCCGACACAAACATGACAGCCTCATAGATACATATATATAAAGCTGTCATCATCTGGTCAAGAGACTTGCGGCCAGTCCATGCATTGTGATATGAGATTGGACCAAGATCCATGGACCTCTGCATGAGCCCTTAAAAGGCCAGTAAAACTGATCAAACTTCTCACAGATTTTTATTTGAACGGTCAGGCATTTATTCAGGAAACATACTCCCACCATTCCTTTTGACCAGTTTGATCATAGTAATGAAACTGATTTAATGCTGCCACTTTCGTAATGTTAATTCATATAATTATACTTGAAGGTACATTTATTAAAACACTTTCCAACATCTCTTTAGGTAGGTTGTACAACTGTGTGCACAGCAGGTGCTTGCCTGCCTTGTAGTTTATTTCTAAAGAAATAATTTGAAAACTTTTACATTTGTAAACTGCACAGCACATATTTTATGGTTAAAGTGTAAACAAGGGTTAAATTAAGCCTGAAATTGCTCTTTTGCATTCCCTGTGACCATATAACGTGTGCTGCAAGAAGACGTCAAACAGCGTAAGTGCAGCACCAAGCTGAACTACATGCTGAGTAACTTATTACACTGCCCGAAAACTAAGTCTTGAAAATAAAATTATTTAAGAAATAGCACTTATGTAGAGGGGTCTAAGGGGTAACGTTTCTCCTTATGGAGAGTGACATACCAGCTGGCTTGTCAAGGTAAAGAGGCTTATTCGCCGTGCAATGCTCCTCTGGGAATTTAAATATGCAAATTGCCTCTGCTGAAAAAAAGAGGACTTAACTCTATAGCGCCACCTATTGGAAGTAGCGATCCTACAAGTCACAATCAACCCTTTAACGAGTCGTGCAATATGACTTAGGATAAAAGCCAAATCAGTATCTCAATTCGCAATTGCGAATTGAGATACTGATTTGGCTTTTATCCTAAGTCATATTGCACGACTCGTTAAAGGGTTGATTGTGACTTGTAGGATCGCTACTTCCAATAGGTGGCGCTATAGAGTTAAGTCCTTTTTTTTTCAGCAGAGGCAATTTGCACACTTATGTAGATACATTTATTACCTTTTAGATGACCATGGGTTATAGTTCAACAGATCAATATGTTCAGTAGCTCGGTATTTCACAGTGATTCATAATCAGCAATAACTGAACCTTTCTGATTAATGTACCAGATTTTGAAGGCAGAAAGCATAAATCCTGCTTCCGGGCGGACAATATCTGAAGAGCCTCCAACTTTTTCAACAGCAATATTTAAAATGTTTTAAAAACACTGTAGAAGGGGCCACATGAAATAAGGACAAGCCATTTGTTTTCTGGTCTACATTACAAATCTTGTACGTCATTGTGATGGTGTGATATGTTATGTGGGTATCATTTTGTGTATATTTATATTTTACTGATTTTCATAGTGCTCTCTTGTTGCCCTGTATCATTCCATGTATTCCCCATATTGTCTAGAGTCTCAATTACCTTCCAAAAGGCTGATAATTGAATTAGCTCACTTACTGTCTGCAGCCTGACTGTATCTATGCCTCTTGATGACCCTCTGTAGTGCCTTAATCCCCGAGGCACCTTTGTCAGGTCTGGGAGGCCTGAAAACCACCCCAACCTGTCTGACTACCCGTGGACATAAGGAGGGGGCTAGGGAGGACAGGAGCTGGGGAAGTCAGTTCCTGTGTGGTGAGGATGGTGTGAACACAGCACGTCAGAGAGAAAGGGAAGCATATGGATTTTTTATCCTCTGTCTGCTGGATTATTGGACTCTCATCTCCTTGGACATATTATCCTGTTACTGAACTTCATTCATGTTCTGGACTATTGTATCCTCAGTGTGGTGGATTGTTTATGGACCTTTTAGTTTTGCCTATAATAAAGGTCTTGGGATTCTTCACACTTCCCTCACTCTGTTGATTGGGTGATATCGGAGAAAGACCCAGTGACAGTCATTTGTGTTTATCTCTATATATTATTACAGAGTAACAATCAGTCTTACCAATAGCAACTCTCATTTCCTATCAAAGTAAAGAGAAAGTCTGTCTTGGCTGAATAGAGATTGAACCCCTATATTGAGAACTTTGAAAACAAATGATCAGTCCGGGAGGAGAAAGAAGCTAATTTCTCTATATTATTTCTCTGTCACATACTTACTGGAAAACAGGAAAAAAAATTCAAAATGCGTTGAAATTGCTAAAAAAGTGCAAAAAAAAAGTCAGAAATTTGTAAAAAAAAAAAAAAAGCTTTTGTTGCCATTTTTCAAGATCCGTAACGTTCTAGTTTTTCTTGATTTGGGGCTGTGGGATGGCTTATTTTTGTGCCCTGGGTTGACATTTTTACTGATACTATTTTGGGGTAGATATGATATTTTGATCGCCTTTTATTTTCTTTTCTTGCATGTTGTATTGTATTTTATGTTGAACATCTTTTACCATTTTTTACTACAATTTTAATTTTATTGTTTTATTTTTAATCAACACAATTTTTTTCCTTGACAAATGTGATACAACATGCCATATCCCACATTGTCATTTAGTGGCAGTGAAATTAAATTGTCTGCAAAGCTTATTTAGATTGAACAATTTTTTTTCTTTTCCAAATGTAATACAGCACCCCATATCGCATTTTGTCATTTAGTGGCTTTGTAATTAAACTGTCTGTAGAGCTCATGCAGATTAAATGTAACATTTTTTTTCTGTTGGAAATGTGATACAGCATGCCATATCCTACCTTGTCATTTAGTGGTGATGAAATTAAGCTGTCTGCAGAGCTCAAGCAGATTAAACACAACAATGTCTTTCTGTTCCAAATGTCATACAGCAATCCATATGCCATCTTTTCATTTAGAGGTGGTGAAATTAAGCTGTCTGCAGAGCTCATACAGATTTAAAAAAAATTGTTGCAAAACGTGATGCAGCCAGCACTATCCCATCTTCTCTTTTAGTGCCAGTTAAATTAAGCTGTCTTCAAAGCTCATGCAGATTAAACATAACAATTTTTTCTGTGACAAATGTGATACAGCACGATAGTATGCTATATCCCACCTTGTCATTTAGTGGGTCGGTAAAATTAACCTATCTGGAGAGCTCATACAGATTGAACAAAACATTTTTTTTCTGTTCCAAATGTGATACAGCATGCTATATCCCATCTTGTCATTTAGTGTTGATGAAATTAAGCTGTTTGCAGAGATCATGCAGATTAAACAAAACAATATTTTTCTGTGTCAACTTTGATACAGCACACCATATCCTACCTTGTCATTCAGTGTCAGTGAAAGTAACCTGTCTGTAGAGCTCATGCAGATTAAACAAAACTATTATTTTTCTGTTACAAATGAGATACAGCATGCCATATCCCACTTTCTCATTTAATGTTGATAAAACTAAGCTGTCTGCAGAGCTCATGATTCACTGACTGCTGCCATCTTTGTACAGGAGGAGCCATTGCGCAGTTCTAATATGACCGCAGCTATCTGTCTGCACAAAGATGGTGGAGGTCTGATTTACTGCGCCTGCACAAATTACGCGTAGGTGCAGTGAATCATTCGGCTGATCTTGGCAGCAACGTATCTACTGGCAGAGGAAGCCAGTCACATTAAAGGGGTTTTCCCACGAACGAAAGTTCATTTTAAAAATTGACTGTGGCTGACCGTGTACGGAGCATACCACATCTCCTGGGCAGGGGAGGAAGCAAAAGATAATACTGACATTACAGCAGGGGATCACAGTGGATTCATTTTGTGAGGTAAAATATTTCACTGACTGTTTTTTAAAAAATATTTAACCTCACAAAATGTATCCTCTGTGATCTCCTGCTGTAATGTCAGTATTGTCTTTTGCTTCCTCCCCTGCCCAGGAGCTGTGATATGTTTAGTACACGATCAGACACAGGGGTGAGTGTGTCTGACCGTGTAAGGAGCATACCACATCTCCTGGGCAGGGGAGGAAGCAAAAGACAATACTGACATTGCAGCCGGGCATCACAGTAAATTCATTTTGTGAGGTAAAATTTTTCACTGACTGTTTTTAAAAAATATTTTACCTCACAAAATGTATCCTCTGCGATCTCCTACTGTAATGTCAGTATTATCTTTTGCTTCCTCCCCTGCCCAGGAGCTGTGGTATGTTCGGTACACGGTCAGACACAAACAATTTTTAAAATGAACTTTTGTTCGTGGGAAAACCCCTTTAAAAAGCAAATATCAATGCCAACATGGCGCCTCCTAAAAAGTACGCCGATGACAATGAAAGCAAACCAACCAAGGCACAATGTCAAAGACAAAAAAGGGCAAGTGAGACTCTTGAAGAAGAACAGCATCGCTGGGACAAAAACAATGCATATAAGTGTACTAGATGGTGGCCTGATTCTAACGCATCGGGTATTCTAGAATATGTATGCGTAGTGTATAGCACAGCCCACGTAGTATATTGCGCACCCCATGCAGTACATTGCGCAGCCCACGCAGTATATTGTGCAGCCCACGCAGTACATTGTGCAGCCCACGCAGTACAATGCACAGCCCACACAGTACATTGCGCAGCCAACGCAATACATTGCGCAGCCAACGCAGTACATTGAGCAGCCAACGCAGTAAATTGCGCAGCCAATGCAGTACATTGCACAGCCCACGTAGTACATTGTGCAGCCCACATTGTACATTGCGCAGCCCACGTTGTGCATTGCGCAGCCCACGTTGTACATTGCGCAGTCCACGTAGTATATTGCGCAGCCCATGTATTATATTGCGCAGCCCACGTTGTATATTGCGCAGCCCACGTTGTATATTGCGCAGCCCATGTTGTATATTGTGCAGCCCACATTGTATATTGCGCAGCCCACATAGTATATTGCACAGCCCACACAGTATATTGCGCAGCCCATGTTGTATATTGGACAGCCCACATTGTACATTACGCAGCCCACGTTGTATATTGCACAGCCCATGTTGTATATTGTGCTGCCCACGTAGTATATTGCGCACCCCATGCAGTATATTGCGCAGCCCACGTTGTATATAATGCAGCCCACGTTGTACATTACGCAGCCCATGTTGTATATTGTGCAGCCCACATTGTATATTGCGCAGCCCATGTTGTAAATTGCGCAGCCTACGTAGTATATTGTGCAGCCCATGTTGTATATTGCGCAGCCCACGTTGTATATTGTGCAGCCCACGTATTATATTGCACAGCCCACGTTGTATATTGCGTAGCCCACGTTGTATATTGCCCACGTTGTACATTACGCAGCCCATGTTGTATATTGTGCAGCCCACATTGTATATTGCGCAGCCCATGTTGTATATTGAGCAGCCCACGTAGAATATTGTGCAGCCCACGTTGTATATTGCGCAGCCCACGTTGTACATTGCGCAGCCCACGTTGTACATTGCGCAGCCCACGTTGTATATTGCGCAGCCCACGTTGTATATTGCACAGCCCATGTTGTATATTGTGCTGCCCACATAGTATATTGCGCAGCCCATGCAGTATATTGCGCAGCCCACGTTGTATATTGCGCAGCCCACGTTGTACATTACGCAGCCCATGTTGTATATTGTGCAGCCCACATTGTATATTGCGCAACCCATGTTGTATATTGCGCAGCCCACGTAGTATATTGTGCAGCCCACGTTGTATATTGCACAGCCCACGTTGTATATTGTGCAGCCCACATATTATATTGCACAGCCCACATTGTATATTGCGCAGCCCACACTGTATATTGCACAGCCCACGTATATAGCAATGTAGGCATGATATCCCTGTAAAAAAAAAAAGAATTAAAATAAAAATTAGTTGTATACTCACCTTCCGTTGGCGCCTGTATCCAGGAAGCGGTTACCGACGCTTGGGATCCACCGAAGCTCCGCCGAGCCACTCGCACAGGCCGCCATTTTCCGTTCCCAGGATGCATTGCGAAATTACCCAGATGACTTAGGCTACGTTCACATTTGCGTTGTGCGCCGCAGCGTCGGCGACGCAAGGCACAACGCAAACAAAAACGCCGCAAAACGCATGCACAACGCTGCGTTTTGCGACGCATGCGTCCTTTTTTTGGTTGATTTTGGACGCAGCAAAAATGCAACTTGCTGCGTCCTCTGCGCCCGGACGCGTGCGCCGCAGTGACGCATGCGTCGCAAAACGCAAGTGCAATGCATGTCCATGCGCCCCCATGTTAAATATAGGGGCGCATGACGCATGCGGCGACGCTGCGGCGCCCGACGCTGCGGCGCAGACCGCAAATGTGAACGTAGACTACGACGTCTCGCGAGACCGCTAAGTCTTCTGGGTAATTTCGCAATGCATTGCCGGGAATGGAAGATGGCGGACGGCACGAGCGGCTCGGCGGACTACGGAGGGTGAGTATAGCTGGTTTTTTGATTTTTTTATTATTTTTAACATTACATTTTTTTTACTATTGATGCCGCATAGGCTGCATCAATAGTAAAAAATTGGGGACACACAGGGTTAATAGCAGCGGTTACGGAGTGCGTTACCCACGGCATAACGCGGTCCTTTACCACCGGCATTTACCCTGTGTGAGCGGTGACCGGAGGGGAGAATGCGGGCGCCGGGCAGTGAGTGCGGAGAGTAAGGAGCTGCCATTTTCTTCGGACTGTGCGCGTCGCTGATTGGTCGTGGCAATGGTCGTGGGCGTTTTGCCACGACCAATCAGCGACTTGGATTCCATGACAGAAAGAGGCCACGACCAATGAATATCCGTGACAGACAGACAGACAGAAAGACGGAAGTACCTCTTAGACAATTATATAGTAGATGAGTCAAGCACATGGGTCCCCTGATGCAAAAGTCATTAGATTATCACAGGATGCCATTAGGTAACAACAGCACTGCGTGCCTGCCCCATCATGACATTACCACCTCCCAATGCAATTGCATTGGGCCTCCATCTAGTTGTAAATAAGCACCTGTACTTTGTTTCACCCCACTTCAATGTAGATTATAAACTCTGAAGAGCAGAGTCATCATTATTTTTGCTTTAATTGTTTGATTATTCTAAACTTTGTAACTTTTGACTGTTTTATATGAACTGCTGACTAGGGTTGAGCAACTTATATTTTTATAGGATCGGGTCGGGTTTCACGAAACCCGACTTTCTCAAAAGTCGGGTCGAGTGAAATCGGCCGATCCTATAAAAAAGTCGGGGTCGGGGTCGGCCGAAACACGAAACCCAATGCAGTGCAATGGGATACTATGGTTCCCAGGGTCTGAAGGAGAGGAAACTCTCCTTCAGGCCCTGGGATCCATATTTAAGTGTAAAATAAAGAATTAAAATAAAAAATATTGATATACTCACCTCTCCGACGCAGCCTGGACATCGCCGCTGGTAACCGGCATCTTCCGTTCCTAAGAATGGCGCTTGAAAGACCTTTCGATGACGTCACGGCTTGTGATTGGTCGCGGCCGCCCACGTGACCGCTCAGTGACCAATCACAAAGCCGTGACGTAATTCTCATGTCCTAATTTCCTAGAATGAGGAATTTAGGACCTGAAAATTACGTCACGGCTTTTGATTGGTCGCTGAGCAGTCACGTGGGCCGCCGCGACCAATCACAAGCCGTGACGTAATCGAAAGGTCCTTCACGCGCTCATTCTTAAGAAGGGAGGCTGCCGGAAAGAAGCCGAGGGTGAGTATATTCCTATTAGGTATATACTCACCCTCGGACGCGCCCTGCTTCTTTCCGGCAGCCTTCCTTCTTAAGAATGAGCGCGTGAAGGACCTTTCGATGACGTCATGGCTTGTGATTGGTCGCGGCGGCCCACGTGACCGCTCAGCGACCAATCAAAAGCCGTGACGTAATTCTCATGTCCTAAATTCCTAGAATGAGGAATTTAGGACCTGAAAATTACGTCACGGCTTTGTGATTGGTCGCTGAGCGGTCACGTGGGTGGCCGCGACCAATCACAAGCCGTGACGTCATCGAAAGGTCTTTCAAGCGCCATTCTTAGGAACGGAAGATGCCGGTTACCAGCGGCGATGTCCAGGCTGCGTCGGAGAGGTGAGTAAATCAATATTTTTTATTTTAATTCTTTATTTTACACTTAAATGTGGATTCCGATACCGATTTTCGATATCGCAAACATATCGGAACTCGGTATCGGAATTCCGATACCAGATTCAGAAGATCGCCGACCTCATGGCTGACCCCACACAGGGGTCGGGTCGGGTTTCATGAAACCCGACTTTGCCAAAAGTCGGCGACTTCTGAAAATGGCCGGCCCGTTTCGCTCAACCCTACTGCTGACTTTTAAAGCTCTGCAGAATATGTTTGCGCTATATAAATACAAGTTATTATTGATAGTAGATTGAAGATGGTGAAGTTCAAGCTCTTAGCTTTGCAATGTGTAGGAGGAAACAATCTTTTACGAGCAAACAACTGCACAAACAAGGGCTGACTGCTGTGCGACAAATGGTAGAGTAGGGTGAACACGACAAGCTACTGGACTGTGAGAGAGGTGCAAGAGGAGATGTTATGATGGATTAAGAAAGATGGAGTGTGCTTGATATCTAAGATCAGTCACAAACAGCAGGCACGTCCAATTCCGTATCAGCTGATGGGTTCTCATTCACCCCGACTGTAGCGAGTAAGCAAGAGTAGGTTCTACAGCCGGAGAACTGTGTTACAACACTTGACGTGGTGAGGGAGGATGAAAAATCAGAAGAAGCAGTTGATGGGATGGATGTTGGTTAGTCTGCATTTTAGCACAGAGAAATTCCCAGAATAATGCACGATGATCGTGCATGTACCAGTTAATGAATGTAGTAGTTAATTTATTGCATTTTTTAAACTCTACTCTGTCGTTTTTAACAGAGTTGGCAGATAATGTGATTTGTGTCATTTTTGGCAATCTGAAAAAATTACCCAAACTAGGCAACTGCAGACCCATGAATGCTGGCCACTGACAGAGTTAGGGCTGAGGATGCATTGCTTGTTATTTTTGTATACCTCTGTGTCTGTAGGAAGCTGTAACATTACCTCCTTGTCTGCTTCCTCCTCCTATGCTGAGCTACTCAACTGCATGTCAAGTGTGATCTACTACCTCATTGTCATCCTCTCTGTTCTCCCACTCCTCGCCTTGAGAGTCACCCTCCTCCTATTCCTGCCCTGATAGCACAGTACAGTCCGTGGGCGCCTTAAGGATCTGAATCTCTTCATGAATGGATGATCTTCACCCAAAAGGGTTAACATCTGTTGACGAGCATTTGGATTATGTTCAGAGCCAATTTTGTCTGGCCCTGGATTAAACTGAGAAGCAATTTGGTCATCCGTGCAGATGATTTCCTCCTCTTAACTCCTTGAGTCTTTGGTGTACACTTGCAATGCCCATGACATACAATATGTGAAGAGACCTGCAGACTCAGTCATCTGTGGTTCCTAACAGTCAGTTGGGCGGTTGGAGAGTTGTGACATGGGGGAAAACATGGATAATTGGGGTGCCACCTCTGAGGACTGTACTGTGTGTGATGTTAAGGTGGAGGTAGGTGAGCAGAGGCCACTTAATAAAGAGCTTGCCATTTACTGGAGTACATGTTCTTTCTGGCCATCATTTACACAGCTTACTGCCAGTGTCGGACTGAGGTGACAAGGGCCCACCAATAACATTGACTTTGGGGGTCCCACTTTTCACCTGCATTCAAATATATACTACCTTCGTTCACAAATTTACCTATATCTCTATATAGTAATAAACTGGGTAGCATGGTTAATGAATGATGAGATGCTGCTTTTTTTCTGTACAGAGTGAATCAAGTGAATTATGCCAAGTACTGCCCATACAGTGGGGTTGGGGGCCCAGATCTACACAGGGGCCCACTGGGGGATTCCCCTGTTACCCTGTGGGCCAGTCCAAGCCTGCTTACAGCTATGCAGCTGTCAAAGAGCATGGAGTAGCCCATCCAGTAACAGAAGTTGTAAAAATGCAGTGCAATTGCTCACCGCTAGAGATGAGCAAATATTTCAATGCTCGGTTCGGATAACGATGGCCGAATTTGCAATGTTCGACGATTTATTAGCCGAATATTCGTCGAACATAGCCAAACACTATTACAGTCAAGGGGAGGCAAAAAAAATGAATACACAACACTTTAAAATGGGCCCAAAAGCTGCCAAAACATATTAAATGAGGGGCAGACACTAGGAAAGTGGCCTCAATTCACCCATAGTACAAAATTGTATCATGGCACTGCAGCAATCAGCCAGGCATGAGGTATCAGGCCAGCATTTACAGTTTTGAATTGAATGTCAAAGAAAGACGAGGTTGGTGAGGGATCCGTGTAGGCAGGGCCGGACTGGCCATCGGGCATTTCTGGCAAATGCCAGAAGGACCGGTGGCAGTCGTGGGCCGCTCGCCAGTGCCGACTCCCCCTCGCCACGGACTCACCCCCCGCCAGCAATGCCGCATTCAACTATACCGGCGTCTATGATGCCAGTACATTTGAATGCAATGATGGAGGAAAGAGCATCCACTGTTGCTCCCTCTCCCATCATTCCCTGCTCTGCCTCTGACACTGCGGGTACGCGATGGCATCATATCATCTCGCACCTGCTGTGTGTAGGGTGGGCAGACTGCAGCTGCTGAGACCGGAGCCGGGAGCAACGCTGGGCACGAGGAGAGGTGAGGAGAGTGTTGTTTTTTGTTTTTTTTAAACATATCAATGAGTGATAACTGGATTGTGGGGCTATTGGGGGGCTGCATTACATTCTATGGGGTCTGTACTGTATTACATTATATGGGGGATTTATTACATTCTATTGGGGCTGGCTGCATTACATTCTATGGGGGGGATTTATTACATTCTATTGGGGCTGGCTGCATTACATTCTATGGGGGCTGGCTGCATTACTTTCTATGGGGGGGATTTATTACATTCTATCGGGGCTGGCTGCATTACATTCTATGGGAGCTGGCTGCATTACATTTTATGGGGGCTGTGCTGCATTACATTCTATGGGGGGTGGCTGCATTACATTCTATGGGGGCTGGCTGCATTACATTCTATGGGGGCTGGCTGCATTACATTTTATGGGGGCTGTGCTGTATTACATTCTATGGGGGCTGTGCTGCGTTACCTTCTATGGGGGCTGTGCTGCATTACATTCTATGGGGGCTGGCTGCATTACATTCTATGGGGGCTGGCTGCATTACATTTTATGGGGGCTGTGCTGTATTACATTCTATGGGGGCTGTGCTGCGTTAGCTTCTATGGGGCTGTGCTGCGTTACATTCTATGGGGGCTGGCTGCATTACATTCTATGGGGGCTGTGCTGCATTACATTCTATGGGGCTGTGCTGCGTTACATTCTATGAGGGTTGGCTGCGTTACATTCTTTGGGGGCTGTGCTGCATTACATTCTATGGGGGCTGGCTGCATTACATTCTATGGGGGCTGGCTGCATTACATTCTATGGGAGCTGGCTGCATTGCATTCTATGGGTGGCTGGCTGCATTACATTCTATGGATGGCTGGCTGCATTGCATTCTATGGGTGGCTGGCTGCATTGCATTCTATGGGGGGCTGTATTGCATTCTATGGGGGAGGGCTGTACTACATTCTATGTGGGAGGGCTGCATTACATTCTATGGGGGGCTGTATTACATTCTATGGGGGGCTGTATTACATTCTATGGGGGGCTGTATTACATTCTCTAGGGGCTACATTATATTCTATAGGGGCTGTATTATATTCTATGGGGAGGTGGGCTGTACTACATTCTCTGGGGGCTGTATTACATTCTATGGAGGGCTACATTATATTCCATGGGGGGCTGCATTATACTCTATGAGGGGGCTACCATATATTATATATGCAGGAGCTGCATTATACTATATGAGGGGGCTGCATTATATTCTCTGGGGGGTTACATTATACTCGGGGCTACAATATATTCTGTGGGGTGGTGGCATTATACTCTGGGGTGGCATGATTATACTATATGTGGGCTGCATTATACTGTATCGAGGACTATAGGGAATACATTATACTATATGAAGAACTATGGGATGCATTATCCTATAGGAAGTGAATTGTACTACATGGATGACAATGGATGACAATGGTGGTGCATTATACTATATGGAGGACTATGAGGAGTGTATTATACTATTTGGAGGACTGTGGCAGTACATTATACTATACTAGACTGTGGCCCGATTCTAAAGCATCGGGTATTCTAGAATATGCATGTCCCCGTAGTATGTGATTCGCGGCAGACTGTGCCCGTCGCTGATTGGTCGAGGCAACCTTTATGACATCATCGTCGCCATGGCAACCATTATGACATCTACGTCGATACTGTACCTGAGACGCGGGATTTCCATTATGACATCATCGTCGCCATGCTGTGCCCGTCGCTGATTGGTCGAGGCCTGGCGGCCTCGACCAATCAGAGACGCGGTATTTCCAGGACAGACAGACAGAAAGACAGACAGACAGACAGACAGACGGAAAAACCCTTAGACAATTATATATATAGATTGAGGACTGAGGACTGTATTATACTACATGGAGGACTGAGCAGTGTATTTTAATATATGGAGGACTATGAGGAGTGTATTATACTATATGGAGGTCTATGGGGAGTGTATTATACTGTATGGAGGACAGTTGAGTGTATTATATTATATGGAGGACTGAGGAGTGTATTATACTATATGGAGGACTGAGGACTGTATTATACTATATGGAGGACTGAGGAGTGTATTATACTATATGGAGGACTGAGGTGCACATTATAATATATGGAGGAGTATGGGGTGTATTATACTGAACAAGCAAAATGCTGCCTATTCATCGAGTGATTGGATTGTTTGTGTGGGAACAGAAATCCTTGTTCTCAGCAGCACATCGCTGGTGTAAACTGTAGTTGTGCTGCTGATAACATGATAATATATGGGGACAGATTGATCTAATTGTGATTGTTCTGTTCACTTCATTCTTTCTCAGTTAGTGTAAAGAGGCCGGGAAACAAGCGAGCGACTTCAGTATTGTCAATCACACTTGTTTAGTGGCCTGCGATCAGTACATGTAAATTCAAAAGAAATGCTTCGCAGGGAGACCAGGCAAGGATGATGACTAGTGTTGAGCATTCTGATACTGCAAATATCGGGTATCGGCCGATATTCGCTGTATCGGAATTCCGATACCGAGTTCCGATATTTTTGTGATATCGGAATCGGAAGTTCCTATAAGTTCCCAGGCGTGTGCGGTGCGTATGGTTCCCAGGGTCTGGAGGAGAGGAGACTCTCCTTCAGGCCCTGGGATCCATGTTCATGTAAAAAATAAAGAATAAAAATAAAAAATATGGATATACTCACCCCTCCGACGGACCCTGGACCTCAGCGGTGCAACCGGCAGCCTCCGTTCCTAAGAATGCAGTGAGTGTAGGACCTGCGATGACGTCGCGGTCTTGCGATTGGTCGCGTGACCGCTCATGTGACTGTGACGTCATCGAAGGTCCTTCACTCACTGCATTCTTAGGAACGGAGGCAGACGCTTGCACCGGTGAGAGCCAGGGTCCGTCGGAGGGGTGAGTATATTCATATTTTTTATTTTTATTTATTTTTTACATGAATGTGGATCCCAGGGCCTGAAGGAGAGTTTCCTCTCCTTCAGACCCTGGGAACCATCCAGGATAGCTTCCGATATTTGTGTCCCATTGAGTTGTATTGGTATCGGGTATCGGCGATATCCGATATTTTTTGGATATCGGCCGATCCAATCCAATACCGATACTTTTGAATATCGGAAGAGTTTGGAGTGCTCCCAGACGCAGGGCCGCGGGGTACTCGGTACCAAGCTTCTGTGTCTCAGTTCTGGGGTTGTCACGGTGGCTAGACCCGGTCCGTGACCCTGCTAAGGGGCCTCCAATGAAAGTTGTAAGTGGTGGTGCGTGGTGCAGGTCGCGATGAATAACGAGGACACAGGGTTGCAGTCTCTTTACCTCTTTACTGAAGGCTTCAAGGTCCTCAATCCAGAGTATGGTTAACAGGGCTGTCTGAGACCGGCCGGTCCGATGGCACCTCCAGAGTTCCCTTTGCAGGTGGAAATCTGTGCCTACCTTCTAGCACCTGTGTGTTGTAGTACTTCCCTGCTGAGCACCACGGGATAGTCCTCACAACTGTTGTGTCTGTTTCCGATGTTCTTTCCCACAACTCATATCTGTTCTGATGTTCTTCTCCGTCCCCCAGATGATATGGATAGGACGCACCCATATGACGGGTAGGCCTGGAGTTCTTCCGGGACCCTAGTGACGCCCCTCTCCCACAGTTGCCCCCTATGGCTGTTTAGGTGATTTAGGTGAGACAGCCAACCTATAATTAACTGTCCTGCCGTTGGTTTGAAGTAATGCTTGGAGCTCAATACTTCCTCGGCGTTCCGGCCACCGGCTACGCGCCTCAGTAGGATGTTGCCTCGATCTTACAGCATGACTCCTACTGGCGTTATCTCCTTTTTGCTTTGATCTCGTTTCTCACTCTCCACAATAAACCTCGCTTCTTGTCCTTTCTTGAGATACCGCCGCGATGTAGTGCAGGCGCGGTTCCTTAACGTTCTTTCCTGTTCGCTAGGCCTCTGTCAGGATCCCACCCCTGACAGGGACCCCCCTGAATCTTCCCCGGCAACACCCTCTGCCACAGGATGTTGCCTGGTTCCAACCCAGTCAGCTTCTGTTCTAACTTTCTATCTAACCCCCAGTTTTACCAGATTGTGAGGAGTGGCCTAATACATAGCGCCCTTTGCTCCCCCTGGAGGCCAGACTATGAAGTGTATTGGTGTCTGTGATACCTGGTCAGATGAACTCCTTCAGTGCCATCAGACGTACCATCACTCCCCTTAGCGGCGGAGCATCAGTACTGCAACGACCAGGACTCTGGGGCGCTGCAGTATCGCTCAACACTAATGATGACAGTTGAAGTTAGCACCCGGTGCCGGGGAATAGCGCTAACTTTATTGCTTTTCCCAGCCGCCAGAGCATTTAATTCTGGTATGTGTAATGATTTTTAGGGTTGATGTCAGCTGCGTAATGTCAGCTGCTATCAATCCCTGGTGTAAGTAATGGAGAGGTGTCTATCAGACACCCCCAGTACTAGCCCAGACCTGGCGAGACCCAGCGACTCTGAAGAGCGGTGATGGTAGTAACAGTACCGCTCTACACAGTCGCCGAGCTCAGCGCAAGACCCGGAATATTTGAAGAGCGGTGACATTACTGATGTCACCACTCTTCAGAGTAACCGTGTCTCGTGCTGCGCAGCGGAACCAAAAGTGGCTGTAGACAACGCTTATGGAGCATGAGAATGAGGTTCCATAGCCTTTGGTCATCTCATCCCTTCAGATCCAGTTATATAAGTAAAGTAGTGGCTTTTCTTGGTACTGCAACTAAAAGCAATAAATAGGACTGAGCTGTAATGCTGGATACAGCTATAATTATATGTTATATAGTCGTGTTACACTCTCCTCACTTCTTGTAACCTACAAGTGTACAAAGATATTATACAGTCACCATGTGACAAGTGGGGCTGTGTAACTTCAAATGCCAGGGCTGAATTTTAATCCCAGTCCGGCCCTGGGTGTAGGCCTATTGTTCTTGGAGCCCTGATACCACATGCAGCAGCTCAACCTTCTTTCATGCTCAGCCACACTCAAGTGGCACAAATATCAGTTTTGTAGACTACTATTATCAGAAAAATCGAAGGATAGTAACTATAGTGGCTGACTCAAAAGAAGTGTAGGCCTGACAGTCTTGGAGGCCTACTGCTACAGGCAACCTGGAGTCTACACATATACAAAAATTAGTGGCAGAAACCAACAAAGTGGCATGAATTACAATAGAGTAGAACTAGTGTTCTGCTTGGCTCTTCCACTTCAGCCAATACATCAGATGTAGACTGTACCGGGCAAGGTGGTGGTACCACTGTGCTGTATTCCTTGGAAAGCCTGGAGACGTGTAACTAGGTGGCCTACCAAATCCCAACTCGGATACGTGGCAGCAGGTGAAAATTGTGACCCAAGGTGGGACAAGGAGGTGGCACCAGGTGCTACTCCATGGCTGACCTACAGAAGGTGGCAGCTGACTTCCTACTCCAGGTAGGCTGCTATGGTCCAAAGGAGGGATGAAGAAGCAAGCAGGCACTGTAGGGACACTGGAACTATGGGTGCAGATAGGACCGACAGATGAACAGAAAAGCACTGACAGGTGCTGGCAGTACCGGGTGTTAGGCAGATGGGCACTGCCAAGTGCGATCTGTGTCGGCTGATGGACAGAAGAGAACAGACAGGTACAAGCAGGCAGGCATAGACATGTACGAGCAGAGGAGTACAGGGTAGACTAGCAGACAGGTGCACCTGGTGAACCTGACAACTAGCAAGTATGCAAGGCAAACAAACAACATAGCTCAGGCACCTCATTATTTGAGGAGAAGTCTTAAAGGGAAGGTGCCGTGATTTTAGTTTTTGTATTAATAATTACTGATTATATAATCAATTATTTTTAATACAAAATTAAATTAACTACTTTCATAGTTTTTTATTTATTCCCTTTTATTTTTGCCACTGGAGGCTGCCATTTTCATTAGTGGGGGCGCAAGTGTCTGGGCACGACACTTGCACACCTCACTTACGGCAGCCATGGGCATAAGAGACTACGGTCGGACTCTGACCGCATCCCTTACATTGAGCTGTGACCTGGGCACTCCCACTAGGCTGCTAGGTCACTGCTGTGGGAGGAGATGGTGGCCATTTTGTTGCTTTATTTTCCTCTGTCATCGCACACACAGCTCAGTGCGAGCGATGGCAGGAGCTTCCGGGGAGAAGCTACTGTGAAGCGAGGGTCTGGGGTAAGTATCTGCAGCGAGGACGGTGATTGCAGCCTGTACTTAGTATTACAGCAATCACTGCCGACCTGTTCAGAGCACAGCAGGGAGATCGTCACACTGCTCTGCCCTGAACATGATTCAGCACTTCCTGTGAGATGAGGGAAGGTAAGTACATGTTTTTGTTTCTTATGCACCTACCACTACTACTTGCTTCTGTATTCCACCTACCACTGCTACCTGCCCCTATATATACCACCTAACACTGCTAGCTGCCCCTATATATACCACCTACCACTGCTACCTGTCCCTATCTACCACCTACCACTGCTACTTGCCCCTTTATATACCACCTACCACTGCTACCTGCTTCTATATACCACCTATCACTGCTACCTGCCTCTATATACCACAGCTACCTGTCTATATACCACTGCTATCTGCCTGTATATACCACTGCTACATGCCTTTATATACCACCTACCACTGCTACCTGCCTATATATACCACTGCTACCTGTTTCTATATACCACCTACCACTGCTATCTGCCTCTATATACCACTGCTATCTTCCTCTATATACCACTGCTACCTGCCTTTATATACCACCTACCACTGCTACCTGCCTCTATATACCACTGCTACCAGCCTCTATATACCACCTACCACTGCTACCTGCCTCTATATACCACCTACCACTGCTATCTGCCTCTATATACCACTGCTATCTTCCTCTATATACCACTGCTACCTGCCTTTATATACCACCTACCACTGCTACCTGCCTCTATATACCACTGCTACCAGCCTCTATATACCACCTACCACTGCTACCTGCCTCTATATACCACCTACCACTGCTACCTGCCTCTATATACCACTGCTATCTGCCTCTATATACCACTGCTATCTGCCTCTATATACCACTGCTACCTGCCTCTATATACCACTGCTATCTGTCTCTATATACCACTGCTACCTGCCTCTATATACCACTGCTCAGCAGTCAGTATCACACAGGATATGATTAGATACACGGCTCAGCAGTCAGTATCACACAGGATAGGATTAGATACACTGCTCAGCAGTCAGTATCACACAGGACAGGATTAGATACACAGGACAGGATTAGATACACGGCTCAGCAGTCAGTATCTAATCCTCTCCTATGCAGTCCTCTCTACCCATGGGTCGCTCTCCCTCCTATGCACTCTTCTCCCCCCTGCATGTCTTTCCCCATTGTGGTTTATTATTGTTGTTGCAGGCGACGAGGGAGTCGAGGATTATGCGTTCGGTAAGTATGGTTTAATTAAGATTAATAAAGGACTTTATTCTGGCCGTGTCTTTATTTACAATACAACTGTAGGATTAGTAATGGATGGGTGCCTTATAGACGCCTCTCCATTACTAAGCCGTGGGCTTGATGTCACCGGACAATATAAAGGTGACATCAACACCACAAATATGAACCCCACTTGCTACTGCTACAGGGCAAGTGGAAATTGCCAGGCAAAGCGCCAGAAAAAGCACATCTAATAGGCGGCTGAGAGCTGATGTTTTTATTCTGAGGGGACAATATCCATGGCCCCTTCCTAGGCTATTAAAGGGAACCTGTCACCCCCAAAACGAAAGGTGTGCTAAGCCCACCGGCATCAGGGGCTTATCTACAACATTCTGTAATGCTGTAGATAAGCCCCCGATGTATCCTGAAAGATGATAAAAATAGGTTAGATTATACTCACCCAGGGGCGTTCCCCACTGCGGTCCGGTCCGATAGGTGTCGCGGTCTGGTCCGGCGCCACCCATCTTCATAGGATGATGTCCTTGTCTTGTCAGACCGGACCGGACCGCGACGCCCATCGGATCAACTAAATGCCTCAAATAGTGAGCAGGATATGGAGCACCCCATGGGCAAACAACGATTTATGTAGTATGCTCCTTCACAGAAGCAGCCCAATAGGCATACACTATTTGGAGGCACAGGTAGTAACCGGAACGCCCCCTCAATATCTGTTTTGGCCATTAGGGTGCCCCTTCCCAACTTTTTGACCTGCCTGATTGCCTCATCAAAGGAGGTACAGTATATAGTACTGTACTTGGTTCCGTGTCGATGTTGTCGTTTACTGACCTGTCCCTTGGATATGACAAAAGTCTAAATGTATTGGGTTCCTTTTTTGGCACGACTCCCAATGGGGATACCACTACGTCTTCTAAGGAAAGTGTTCTAAATGGACCCGCCATTCTACCTAAAGATATTTCTTTTTTAAATTTTTTTGTCATGACGTCTGGGTGTTGGTAGGCTGATTTTAGATTTTTACTCCAGCCTTTCTTGATTTTAGAAGGGCATGACATGCCTATATCTGTGTCTCCTCCTCCTTTTACTCCTCCATCTCTTTTCTTTTCGCATGACTATATGTACTTGTGACTTTTCCATGTGTTTGTTGTGTCTTCTGAGCAGTTTGTCAGCTTTTGGACACCTTTTAATGTGTTCTCTATGTGTTTTCTATGTGTTTGTATGTGTTTGTATTTGCCTGCCATTGGTTTCAATGGGGTTCGACGGTGTTTGTCGAACGTTCGATGAACATTTGTCGAACACGCCCCAATTCAACGAACCGAACCGAACTCGAACACTAGGGGGGTGGCTCAGCACTAATCCCTAGTGTATTTTGCAAACCGTTGCTGACTATAGAATAGGTAGTTTATCCATTTTACATTCTTGTTCATCGCAATCATGGGGATGATGGATTTAAATCCAGCTGCTACCTCATTTCTGGCTTTGCATTAATCAGGTAGTCCCTGTGAGACCCCATTGGTATCTATGTTTCTTAACCACAATTTACTTATTTTGCCACCATTTTCCTCGCTAACAAGTTTGGTAGTTGAGCCTGGCACATATAACCCTTTGATGGGCTCACAATTTTTGGCCAAATCTTGTGCTAAGCATCTCATGTGTTTTTTCATAGATTTCACAAGCCAGTATGCTATTCACATTTCATGTATCGCACATTTCCTTGCTTTAGCACAGTAAAATTGAGTGCAGCCATTATCTATTTGCTATGTAAGATTTTTTGGGTTATGCACCAGTTCAGACTAGATTGCTGTTCAGTCAGTTTTCCTATATTTACTATGTACTGTTTTTTCTGACTTGAACGCCCCGCCCTTCACCATGCTGTGATTTTAATTACATCCAAACACAGTTGGTTCTGACCTTCCTATAAATGCAGGCTTTACCATGTTATTAGCCATAGGTAAGTGTTCACACTAGGCAGACAGGTTAGTTACCCATCCGATCTGAGATTACCTTGACGTTTGGTGGATGGGCTCACAATTTTTGGCCAAATCTTGTGCTAAGCATCTCATGTGTTTTTTCATAGATTTCACAAGCCAGTATGCTATTCACATTTCATGTATCGCACATTTCCTTGCTTTAGCACAGTAAAATTGACTGCAGCCATTATCTATTTGCTATGTAAGATTTTTTGGGTTATGCACCAGTTCAGACTAGATTGCTGTTCAGTTTTCCTATATTTACTATGTACTGTTTTTTCTGACTTGAACGCCCCACCCTTCACCATGCTGTGATTTTAATTACATCCAAACACAGTTGGTTCTGACCTTCCTATAAATGCAGGCTTTACCATGTTATTAGCCATAGGTAAGTGTTCACACTAGGCAGACAGGTTAGTTACCCATCCGATCTGAGATTACCTTGACGTTTGGTGGATGGGCTCACAATTTTTGGCCAAATCTTGTGCTAAGCATCTCATGTGTTTTTTCATAGATTTCATAAGCCAGTATGCTATTCACTAGGGTTGAGCGACTTTTACTTTTTTGGGGTCGAGTCGGGTTTTGCGAAACTCGACTATCTCAAAAGTCGAGTCGAGTGCAATCGGCCGATTATCGCGAAAAGTTGGGGATCGACCGAAACACGAAACCCAATGCAAGTCAATAGGGAAGCATAGTCGGCAGTGAGTGGGGGCCAGGAAAACACCTACAGTGCCCATTTTAATGGCAAAAACATCCATTCTTGTTTCTGAAGCTTGTCAATCTTAATTAACTTTATAATAATAGTTGGGCATTGGAAAGTGGGGGTCATTTGGCTAAAGTTGTGGGGGGTAGGGCTGGTTCAAGTTTTTAGTGGGCCCAGGAAACGTGGACTACGTCACGGCAGTGGAGCAGTGAGAGGTAAGTATTTCCACTTTGCAAGTGCTGTGATCCTGAGCAAGCAGGGGGGGCCCACTCGTTCGCATTGGCACTGGCACAGGGCCCCTCAAAGTACGGCAGTGTGTTTGCACGGCGGTGGCGCCTCCCACCGGCAGCGACACTTCTGCGTACTCTGAGGGGCCCTGTGCCTGTGACGTCACCAACGAGTATGCCCCCCACCTGATGAAGGAACCTGCACTTTCATCTGCACCTTCCTCTTTGTCCCTGTGTAAGGTGGTATAGTATGCGGGAAGGGGAACCTGACTTTCAGCAGGGTCAGATTGTGGCTGTGTAGCGTGCAAGGGGAATGTAGTGGTCTGGGTCAATGTACCACAAGACTCATCTAGCACTGGCTGGGCAATGGGCAGGATGAGGAGGAAACACAGATATAGGCCCAAATAATAAAGTGGGCTAAATGCAGTTCAAAATTGGTAACAGGACTAACCAGGCGGCATTGGTTTGTTCAGTGGAGTAGAAAACCCAGGAGCGGCAGACACCGTTTTAAGGGCCCAACCACAGTAGTAGGCCCAATACAGTTTAATATTACAAATAAAGGCCGAAAGCCTGAAGATTGAAGCTCGGGAAAACAAAACAGGAGAAAACCCAGGAGCGGCAGACACCGTTTTAAGGGCCCAATCACACTAGTAGGCCCAATGAAGTTTAATATTACAAATCTAGCCCAAAAGCCTGAAGATTGAAGCTCTGGAAAATAACACAGGACAACACCAAGGTGTGGCAGACACCGCTACTATGCCCAACCAAAATAGTAGGCCAACTGCAGTGTTATATAAACAACAACTTAATGAGAGCCTGAAGATTAAAGCTCAGCTCTGTTCAGTGGAGAACAGAAAGCAGCGGCAGACACCGTTAGCAGGCCCCAACCACACTAGTAGGCCAACTGCAGTGTTATATTAACAACAACTACTTACTGAGAGCCTGAAGATTGAAGCTCAGCTTTGTACAGTGGAGGACAACACCAGGGAGCGGCAGACAACGTTAGTAGGCCCCAACCACTCATATTAACAACAACTACTTAATGAGAGCCTGAAGATTGAAGCTCAGCTTTGTACAGTGGAGAACAGCACCAGGGAGCGGCAGACACCATTAGTAGGCCCCAACCACACATATTAACAACAACTACTTAATGAGAGCCTGAAGATTGAAGCTCAGCTTTGTACAGTGAAGGACAACACAAGGGAGCAGCAGACACCGTTAGTAGGCCCCTACCGAAATAGTAGGCCAACTGCACTGTTATCTTAACAACTACTTAATGAGAGCCTGAAGATTGAAGCTCAGTTTTGTACAGTGGAGGACAACTGTAATGGGAGACAGACACAATAAGTAGGCCTAAATAAGTAATTAGGCAAAATGCAGTTCAAAATTGGTAAGTGGAGTACACTTGCAGCATAGCGTGGTTCAGCGGAGGAGAGCATGTGTAATTAGTGGCTCTGACACAGGAAGTAGGCCTAAAATAAAAATGAAGGCTATATTAAGTTCAAAATTGGTAAAAGGAGTACACAAGTGGCATAGCTGGGTTCTGTGGTGGAGGACAACTGTTATGACAGGCTTACACAGTTACTAGGCACAAAAAAGTAAGTAGGATACATGCAGTTCACAATTGGTCACAGGAGTACACAGGCGGCATAGCTTTGTTCAGTGGAGGACAACTGCAAGGAGTGGACTGGCCGAGACAGACACAGGTAGTAGGCCTACAATAGAAAGTATGCTCTATGCAGTTTAAAGTAGGCTACAGGGGTACACAGGCAGCATTGTTGAGGTCATCGGAGGACAATTTCAAGGAGGGACCGCAGACAGACTTAGTAGGCATAAAATAATAAAGCAGGCTCGATGCGGTTTAAATTAGGCTACAGGGGTACACAGGCAGCATTGGTGTGCTCAGTGGAGGACAATTGGAAGGAGGGACCGCAGACAGACTTAGTAGGCCTAAAATAACAAAATAGGCTCTATGCAGCTTTTATTATGTGGCAGGGGTACACAGGCAGCATTGGTGTGCTCAGTGGAGGATAATTGGAAGGAGGGACCGCAGACAGACTTAGTAGGCCTAAAATAACAAAATAGGCTCTATGCAGCTTCCATTATGTGGCAGGGGTACACAGGCAGCATTAGTGTGCTGAGTGGAGGACAATTGGAAGGAGGGACCGCAGACAGACTTAGTAGGACTAAAATAACAAAATAGGCTCTATGCAGCTTCCATTATGTGGCAGGGGTACACAGGCAGCATTGGTGTGCTCAGTGGAGGACAATTTGAAGGAGGGACCGCAAACAGACTTAGTAGGCCTAAAATAACAAGATAGGCTCTATGCAGCTTCCATTATGTGGCTGGGGTACACAGGCAGCATTGGAGTGCTCAGTGGAGGACAATTGGAAGGAGGGACCGCAGACAGACTTAGTAGGCCTAAAATAACAAAATAGACTCTATGCAGCTTCCATTATGTGGCTGGGGTACACAGGCAGCATTGGTGTGCTCAGTGAAGGACAATTTGAAGGAGGGACCGCAGACAGACTTAGTAGGCCTAAAATAACAAAATAGGCTCTATGCAGCTTCCATTATGTGGCAGGGGTACACAGGCAGCATTGGTGTGCTCGGCGGAGGACAATTGGAAGGAGGGACCGCAGACAGACTTAGTAGGCCTAAAATAACAAAATAGGCTCTATGCAGCTTCCATTATGTGGCAGGGGTACACAGGCAGCAGTGGTGTGCTCAGTGGAGGACAATTGGAAGGAGGGACCGCAGACAGACTTAGTAGGCCTAAAATAACAAAATAGGCTCTATGCAGCTTCCATTATGTGGCAGGGGTACACAGGCAGCATTGGTGTGCTGAGTGGAGGACAATTGGAAGGAGGGACCGCAGACAGACTTAGTAGGCCTAAAATAACAAAATAGGCTCTATGCAGCTTCCATTATGTGGCAGGGGTACACAGGCAGCATTGCTGTGCTCAGTGGAGGACAATTTGAAGGAGGGACTGCAGACAGACTTAGTAGGCCTAAAATAACAAAATAGGCTCTATGCAGCTTCCATTATGTGGCAGGGGTACACAGGCAGCATTGGTGTGCTCAGTGGAGGACAATTGGAAGGAGGGACCGCAGACAGACTTAGTAGGCCTAAAATAACAAAATAGGCTCTATGCAGCTTCCATTATGTGGCAGGGGTACACAGGCAGCATTGCTGTGCTCAGTGGAGGACAATTGGAAGGAGGGACCGCAGACAGACTTAGTAGGCCTAAAATAACAAAATAGGCTCTATGCAGCTTCCATTATGTGGCAGGGGTACTCAGGCAGCATTGCTGTGCTCGGCGGAGGACATTTGGAAGGAGGGACCTCAGACAGTAAGTACTCCAAAAAACTAAATAGATGTTAATGTCTCACAAAAAAAAAAAAGGTGCCATACTTAGGTACAGGGGTGGGCTCCTATGCTGACTTTCAGACATTGTAATTTGGCGCAAAGTATTTACTGGTGAAAATGTAGGACAGGGCCCCTGCCTATTTTAAATAGCATCATACATGTCAAAAAAATGGTTATTGTCAGTGCCAGGCATTGAAGGATTTCAGCGCATAGACTAAACAGTGGTGGAGCAGCGAGAGATAATTTTGCAAGTGGTAGAGCACTGTTTGACCTGGGGGGGACACTCTCTCGTGGCTGGCGGTACAGGCCCAGGGCCCCTCATGTTACAGCGGTGTGTCTGACGTTGGGTGCGCGCCACCACCGCCAGAGACACTTCATTGTACTATGAGGGACCCAGTGGCAGTGCCGTCGACCAAAAGTGGGCACACCCACCTCTTCAGACAAACGGCACTCTGACGGGTGCTTGCGCCAAGTGGCGAGACCACGGCCCCGTGGGGGGAGTTAGGCCATTTAGGAAGGTGTAAACATGTCGTATGCTGTACAAACAGCAGATGCAAATTAAGAGATTGGAACAGTCAGTAACACCAGTCCCAAAGCAAGACCTTTTTTCAGGAAAGCTAGGTGTCAGCCGGGAAAGGTGGGGCAAAATAATTTGAAATCCATGAGTGGTTCATTTTAATGAAGGTTAGATCATCAACATTTTGGGTCGCCAGACGAGTCCTTTTTTCGGTCAGTATTGAACCAGCAGCACTGAATTCTCTTTCTGATAGCACACTAGCTGCTGGGCAAGCAAGCTCCTGCAATGCATATTCGGCCAATTCAGGCCAGGTGTCTATTTTGGACGCCCAGTAATCAAAGGGGAATGACGGTTGAGGGAGAACATCGATAATGGAGGAAAAATAGTTAGTAACCATACTGGACAAATGTTGTCTCTTGTCACTTTGAATTGATGCTGCAGTACCTGTCGTGTCTGCGGTCATTGCAAAATCACTCCACAACCTGGTCAGAAAACCCCTCTGTCCAACGCCACTTCTGATTTGTGCACCTCTAACACCTCTTCCCTGTTGCCCCCTGCAGCTCATGTGGAACCATCACCGGCGCTGTGTGCTGGGAATGCCTGAATCAAACGGTCTACAAGAGTAGCTTGTTTGGTTGCCAATATTTGTTCGAGGTTTTCATGTGGCATGATATTTTGCAATTTGCCTTTATAGCGAGGATCAAGGAGGCAGGCCAACCAGTAATCGTCATCGATTGCGTGGGTCCCTTTTGAGGATACGCAAGGCATAATCCGCAATGTGGGCCAATGTTCCAGTTGTCAAATCAGTGCATGTGCTGGGTTGAGGAGCACTTTCGGGCAAATCAACGTCACTTGTCTCCCTCAAAAAACCTGAACCCGGCCTTGCAACGACAGCAGTTTCTATTGCCCCCTGAGAAGCTTCCTCATCCCCATCATCCTCCTCGTCCTCCTCCTCTTCGCCCCCCACCTCGTCCTGTAGACTTCCCTGAGCTGACAATGGCTGACTGTCATCTAGGCTTCCCTCGTCCTCGGCTGCAGACGCCTGCTCCTTTATGTGCGTCAAACTTTGCATCAGCAGGCGCATTAGGGGGATGCTCATGCTTATTATGGCGTTGTCTGCACTAACCAGCCGTGTGCATTCCTCAAAACATTGAAGGACTTGACACAAGTCGTGTAGCTTCGACCACTGCACACCTGACAACTCCATGTCTGCCATCCAACTGCCTACCCGTGTATGTGTATCCTCCCACAAATACATAACAGCACTCCTCTGTTCGCACAGTCTCTGAAGCATGTGCAGTGTGGAGTTCCACCTTGTTGCAACATCAATGATTAGGCGATGCTGGGGAAGTTTCAAAGACCGCTGATGGTTCTGCATACAGCTGGAGTGTACGGGCGAACGGCGGATGTGCGAGCAAAGTCTGCGCACTTTCAGGAGCAGGTCGTGTAACCCCGGATAACTTTTCAGAAAGCACTGCACCACCAGGTTTAAGGTGTGAGCCAGGCAAGGAATGTGTTTCAGTTGTGAAAGGGCTATGGCAGCCATAAAATTCCTTCCGTTATCACTCACTACCTTGCCTGCCTCAAGATGTACAGTGCCCAGCCATGACTGAGTTTCTTGCTGCAAGAACTCGGACAGAACTTCCGCGGTGTGTCTGTTGTCGCCCAAACACTTCATTGCCAATACAGCCTGCTGATGCTTGCCACTAGCTGTTCCATAATGGGACACCTCGTGTGCAACAGTGCCAGCTGCGGATGGAGTGGTCGTGCGACTGCGGTCTGTGGACGAGCTCTCGCTTCTGCTGGAGGACGAAGAGGAGGAGGGGGGACGAACGCCTATAGCCAACTGTTTCCTAGACCGTGGGCTAGGAAGAACTGTCCCAATATTGCTGTCCACTGTGGACCCTGCACACCACATTAACCCAGTGTGCCGTGATGGAGACGTAACACCCCTGGCCATGCCTACTGGTCCATGCATCTGTTGTAAGGTGCACCTTTCTACTCATAGATTGCCTGAGTGCATGGACAATGCGGTCTTTTACATGCTGGTGGAGAGCTGGGATGGCTTTTCTGGAAAAAAAGTGTCGACTGGGTAGCTCGTAGCATGGTACAGCGTAGTCCATCAGGGCTTTGAAAGCTTCGGTTTCAACTAACCGGTAGGGCATCATCTCTAACGAGATTAGTCTAGCAATGTGGGCGTTCAAACCCTGTGTACGGGGATGCGAGGATGAGTACTTCCTTTTCCTAATGAGAGTCTCATGTAGGGTGAGCTGGACTGGAGAGCTGCACAGGGTGGAACTAGCGGGGGTGCCGGTGGACATGGCAGACTGAGAGAGGGTTGGTGATGGTATTCTTGCTGTTGCCCTACATAAATTTTTTCCTACCACGAACCTGGTGATTCCCTGACTGTTTTGGCCTTGCGACGAAACCGCCACATTTACTGCAGGTGGTGTGGTAAACGGTGGGCTTACAGTGAGGGAAGGGATGTAGCGTTGCTGACTAGCTTCATTGTGAGAGCGTGCTACAATGTTAAGGGACGTTTGGTAGTTAGTCCAGGCTTGCAAGTGCATGGTGGTTAAATGTCTACGCATGCAACTTGTATTTAGATTTTTAACATTCTGACCTCTGCTGAAGGTCCTTGAGCATTTCTTACAGATGACTTTGCACTGATTATTTGGATCTTGGTTAAAAAAATGCCAGACTGCACTCTTCCTACTATCGGATACCTTTTCAGGCATTGTACACTGAGCTACTTTAACTGGATGGCCATGCTGTCCTACAACTGGTTTTGTTTTTGCCACACGTTTTTGACCAGATATGGGCCTGCCAGATGGAACCTGTTGCGATGTTGATGCCTGCTGTGGCTCCTCCTCCTCCGCTTCAGAGTTACTGCTGCCTGCACTCTGTTCCCCCAATGGCTGCCAATCAGTGTCAACAACTGTGTCATCTATGACCTCCTCTTCTATGTCCTGGGCACCTTCCTCTGGGTCACCGTGTATGCTGGTGCTATAGCGTTCGTGACGGGGCTTAATAGTCTCATCAGGGTCAGATTCTGGATCAGTACACTGCGAAGGCAATGTTCTGATCTGAGTCAAAGGAACAGCATAATAATCTGGCTGTGGCTGTGCATCTGTGCACTCCATGTCCGATTCATCTTGTAATGGGCATGGCCTGTTAACAATTTCCCTTTCTAACCCAGGAACGGTATGTGTAAAGAGCTCCATGGAGTAACCTGTTGTGTCGCCTGATGCTTCTCTGTTGCTCTGGGTGAAGAACACAAGGAAGCGACTTGTCCCTGACCGGGAACATCCACTGACGACGGGCTGCTTTTACATTTTGCATTTTCCGAGGAAGAGGCAAAAGAGCTAGAGGCAGAGTCAGCAAGGAAAGACAAAACTTGTTCCTGCTGCTCAGGCTTTAAAAGCGGTTTTCCTACTCCCAGAAAAGGAAGCTTTCGAGGCCTTGTGTAGCCAGACGATGACGCGGGCTCAACAACTCGAGACTTAGGGTCTATATTGCTGTTCCCATGACCACCTGATGCTCCACGACCACCACCACTACCATCATTACCAGCTGGCAATGACCGCCCACGGCCACAACGTCTTCCACCAGACTTCCTCATTCTTGGAAAAATGAAACCAAACAAACCACCATTATGTGGTCCTGTACAACCAGGTAGAAGGTGTACATAAACTTGTTGTGAATTTAAATCTCCCTTTTTTATGTGTGGGAGAATGCAGGGAAAAATCAGGCCCACTGGATTACACTACACAGTTTGATTGGCAGAAAGAGGCTGGCAGATATGCTACGAACAGGACTGACGCACGCAGATGCACACACTGGCAATAGAAATCTCCCTCTTTATGTGTGGGAGAATGCAGGGAAAAATCAGGCCCACTGGATTACACTACACAGTTTGATTGGCAGAAAGAGGCTGGCAGATATGCCACTAACAGGACTGACGCAGATGCACACACTGACAGTAGAAATCTCCCTCTTTATGTGTGGGAGAATGCAGGGAAAAATCAGGCCCTCTGGATTACACTACACAGTTTGATTGGCAGAAAGAGGCTGGCAGATATGCCACTAACAGGAGTGACGCAGATGCACACACTGGCAATAGAAATCTCCCTCTTTATGTGTGGGAGAATGCAGGGAATAATCAGGCCCACTGGATTACACTACACAGTTTGATTGGCAGAAAGAGGCTGGCAGATATGCCACTAACAGGACTGACGCAGATGCACACACTGGCAGTAGAAATCTCCCTCTTTATGTGTGGGAGAATGCAGGGAAAAATCAGGCCCTCTGGATTACACTACACAGTTTGATTGGCAGAAAGAGGCTGGCAGATATGCCACTAACAGGAGTGACGCAGATGCACACACTGGCAATAGAAATCTCCCTCTTTATGTGTGGGAGAATGCAGGGAAAAATCAGGCCCACTGGATTACACTACACAGTTTGATTGGCAGAAAGAGGCTGGCAGATATGCCACTAACAGGACTGATGCACGCAGATGCACACACTGGCAATAGAAATCTCCCTCTTTATGTGTGGGAGAATGCAGGGAAAAATCAGGCCGTCTGGATTACACTACACAGTTTGATTGGCAGAAAGAGGCTGGCAGATATGCCACTAACAGGAGTGACGCAGATGCACACACAGGCAATAGAAATCTCCCTCTTTATGTGTGGGAGAATGCAGGGAAAAATCAGGCCCACTGGGTTACACTACACAGTTTGATTGGCAGAAAGAGGCTGGCAGATATGCCACTAACAGGACTGACGCACGCAGATGCACACACTGGCAATAGAAATCTCCCTCTTTATGTGTGGGAGAATGCAGGGAAAAATCAGGCCCACTATATCACAGTATAGTTTCTGTGGCACAAAATGTCTGCCAGATACCACAGACTGCACTGGCACAGATGCACAGATTTGGCAAGATTATTCTCCCTTTATTTTAATTTTTTTATTTATATGGGAGACAAGTGATTTAATCAGGCCCACTATATCACAGTATAGTTTCTGTGGCACAAAATGAATGACAGATACCACAGACAGCACTTGCACAGATGCACAGTTTTGGCAATAATATTCTCCCTTTATTTTAATTTTTTTTATTTATTTGGGAGACAAGTGATGTAATCAGGCCCACTATATCACAGTATAGTTTCTGTGGCACAAAATGAATGACAGGTACCACAGACAGCACTGGCACAGATGCACAGATTTGGCAATATTATTCTCCCTTTATTTTAATTTTTTTTATTTATATGGGAGACAAGTGATTTAATCAGGCCCACTATATCACAGTATATTTTCTGTGGCACAAAATGAATGACAGATACCACAGACAGCACTGGCACAGATGCACAGATTTGGCAATATTATTCTCCCTTTATTTAAATTTTTTTTATTTATATGGGAGACAAGTGATTTAATCAGGCCCACTATATCACAGTATAGTTTCTGTGGCACAAAATGAATGACAGATACCACAGACAGCACTGGCACAGATGCACAGATTTGGCAAGATTATTCTCCCTTTATTATTATTTTTTTTATGGGAGACAAGTGATTTAATCAGGCCCACTATATCACAGTATAGTTTCTGTGGCACAAAATGAATGACAGATACCACAGACAGCACTGGCACAGATGCACAGATTTGGCAATATTATTCTCCCTTTATTTTAATTTTTTTTATTTATATGGGAGACAAGTGATTTAATCAGGCCCACTATATCACAGTATATTTTTTGTGGCACAAAATGAATGACAGATACCATAGACAGCACTGGCACAGATGCACAGATTTGGCAATATTATTCTCCCTTTATTTTAATTTTTTTTTATTTATATGGGAGACAAGTGATTTAATTAGGCCCACTATATCACAGTATAGTTTCTGTGGCACAAAATGTCTGCCAGATACCACAGACTGCACTGGCACAGATGCACAGATTTGGCAAGATTATTCTCACTTTATTATTATTTTTTTTATGGGAGACAAGTGATTTAATCAGGTCCACTATATCACAGTATAGTTTCTGTGGCACAAAATGAATGACAGATACCACAGACAGCACTGGCACAGATGCACTGATTGGCAATATAAATCTCCCTTCTTAGGTGTGGGACAGTGCAGAAAAATACAGGCCCACTGTTTTACACTATACAGGTTCAGTGGCAAAAAAATAGCTGGAAGATATTTAAAAAAAAAAAAAAAAAAAAGGGACTGTACTACAATTACTATCTCCCTACAATAGTCTCTGAAAAGTATGGCAGGCAGCAATAAAAAGGACTGCTGCACACAAAAAATGAGGACAAACAAACAAGAAAGCTGTGCAGAAAGGAAGGAGCAACAGGATTTTTGCTTTTAAAAAAGCAGTTGGTTTGCACAGCGACGTACACACAGCAACGCAGCGATCAGGGAGCCTTATAAGCTACAGAGCTGTTGCACAGAAATCTTGCCTCCACTGTCCCTGCAAAGAAAAGGTGGTGTTGGACAGTGGAAATCGCTACAGCACAAGCGGTTTGGGGGTTAATTTACCCTGCCTAACGCTATCCCTGCTTCTGACGAAGCGGCAGCATCCTCTCCCTATGCTCAGATCAGCAGCAGTAAGATGGCGGTCGGCGGGAACGCCCCTTTATAGCCCCTGTAATGCCGCAGAAAGCAAGCCAATCACTGCCATGCCCTTCTCTAAGATGGTGGGGACCAGGACCTATGTCATCACGCTGCCCACACTCTGCGTGCACCTTCATTGGCTGAGAAATGGCGCTTTAAGCGTCATATGAAACGTGACTTTGGTGCGAAGATCGTGTACCGCATGGCCGATCCCACGCTGGGATCGGGTCGGGTTTCATGAAACCCGACTTTGCCAAAAGTCGGCGACTTATGAAAATGACCGATCCGTTTCGCTCAACCCTACTATTCACATTTCATGTATCGCACATTTCCTTGCTTTAGCACAGTAAAATTGAGTGCAGCCATTATCTATTTGCTATGTAAAATTTTTTTGGTTATGCACCAGTTCAGACTAGATTGCTGTTCAGTCAGTTTTCCTATATTCACTATGTACTGTTTTTTCTGACTTGAACGCCCCACCCTTCACCATGCTGTGATTTTAATTACATCCAAACACAGTTGGTTCTGACCTTCCTATAAATGCAGGCTTTACCATGTTATTAGCCATAGGTAAGTGTTCACACTAGGCAGACAGGTTAGTTACCCATCCGATCCGAGATTACCTTGACGTTTGGTGGATGGGCTCACAATTTTTGGCCAAATCTTGTGCTAAGCATCTCATGTGTTTTTTCATAGATTTCACAAGCCAGTATGCTATTCACATTTCATGTATCACACATTTCCTTGCTTTAGCACAGTAAAATTGAGTGCAGCCATTATCTATTTGCTATGTAAGATTTTTTTGGTTATGCACCAGTTCAGACTAGATTGCTGTTCAGTCAGTTTTCCTATATTTACATATAACCCTTGGTCATTTTCTGAGGGATTTTCAATTATGAGGTACAGAACTGTGCATCCCTCCTTGGGGTAATGGGTGGCAGGGATGGGGAATATTGAACCAGGAATGTTCCTCTTGCCCTTAAAGGAGGCTTTAGTCAGAGTTATGTGGGTTCATAGGCTGGCTCCTCATTTGTCTCTGCATTGCAGGGCCTGGGCTGGTTGAATACCCCAGTCTCTTTCACCAGTGTGCCTCCCAACAAGTGGCCAATTCTCACAGTTTGGCCCTTCCCCTATTTCAGCAGTGGTAACAGAGGAATTGTGTACCTAACCAGATGTTAAACTGTGCCATGGGGCCTGGGCATTCCACTATGAGGAAATAGTCAAATTGATATGTTACTCTTGGGGTGGAGACAATATACCAGAAGGTCACTATACCATCCTCATGGGTGACTGCCCCTAGGCGACTGGCTGCACCTTGGGCTAGGTAAAAGATAAGTGGTAGGTGGATGAAGAGTGGCAGCCACCACTGACCTCTGGATCTGGCACCTTCTTGCAGTGGGAAGATTGGATCCATGTGAGCTGTTCTTTAAGCTTGATTGCTGTGGCAGTGGTCATCAGGACTTGGAATGGGCCATAGTAATATTGTCTCACAAGGTTGTGCATCTTCATTTCTGATTGGTGGGTGGTGTCATGAGCCCATCTACCTATCATTGGGCGGAAGGCACAATTTTCCCAGATGTTTTTCATCTTGTGTGGCTCCATCTTGAATCCATTTGTCCTTTTATTCTTTGTATGCTTGTTTCCTTATGGCCAAGAGCTTGTTCAACCAGGATTGTTCATTAGTTTAATCATTCTTTGTTTCCGGGCCATCAAAAAACATAGATGAGATATTTCTGTGCCAAGTTGTAGTATTATGACTTCTTTTTCTGATTCTTTTGCTGCTTCTTTTGCTGTTGCATCAGCCAGTTTGTGGCCCACTGTTTCCCTTGAGGTTCCTTCAGTGTGTGCCTTAACCTTTACCACCGCAACTCTTTCCGGCATCAATAAGGACTCCATCAGTTCTCGTATGTCTTTGTGGTGTCTTACAGGTGTTCCATTAGCCGTAATGAAGTCACTTGCCCTCCAGTCCATAGTCGTGACACATGCCATGAGTGTAGCAAGAGTCGGAGTATATTGTAGCTTTGTGTTGAGCAGACATCTTGCATGGTTCTGTCAAGGCCCGCAGTTATTCCTCCTGTGCAGAGAAGGATGGAGTCAGTAGTCATCTTCTGTGACTACTGCTATGCCAATGTGGAAACGACCTTCTTGGTCGGCATATATTGATCCATCCCCAAAGAGCATTTGGTCAGGATCTTCCAAAGGTACATCAGTGACTGAGTCAAATCCGAAGGTTTCTTGCCTCATGCAAGCGAGACAATCATGTTGAGCCATCTCAGATTCGACTACCTCTTCCACTAGTGTATCAGAGATGTGATCTTCATCCTCTTTCCTCCTTGGCAGAGGTTGAAGAGTAGCCGGGTTAAGGACAGCACATCTGGAGATGGTGATATTGTCGGGGAGCAGAAGACAGCATTGCAGACGAAGGTGGCGGGTGGCAGACAGGTGTTTTGGCTATGTCTGGTCCAGAATGGCAGTAATCTCATGAGGTACCATTATCTTCAGCTGGTGGCCCAGAATGATGTCTTAAGTCTTATCCAGCAACAGGCTGGTTGCAAACTTGGCTCTCATGCAGGTTGGTGCTCCGCAGGCAACTGAGTCAAGTCTGGCAGAGTAATACACAAGAGGGCGTTGTCTTTCTCCTTGAAGTTGTGTCAGAACTCCAGTTGCATGGCCTTGCTTCTCCATAACAAACAGGCAGAATATTTTTTGAAGTCTGGTGGACCTAGAGCATGAGAGGATGTGATTGCAGTCTTCAACATGTAGAATCCATCAATGGCTTCCTTAGACTGAAGGGAGTGTCATTGAGGCAATCAGAAAAGGGTTGTAAGTGTAGCGAGGCATCCAGGATCCAGGGATGGCAGTAGGATACAAGTCCAAGGAAGGATTATAGCTATTTTGGCTTGGTTGGCAGAGGTATGTTCTGCACAGCTGCTTCAGTCACGTGTTTTGTTTGGTGGGAGATGCAGTGTCCTAGGAACACAATGTTTTCCAGGCAGAACTGCAGTTTGTCTAAGGATGCCTTGCATCCATTGTGTGCTAGGAAGTGAAGTAAGGATTTGGGCTCCCTCTGTGCTTTTGCCTTGGTGTCAGAGCAGAGGAGTCATCAACGTACTGTGGAGGAGTGACAGTGGGATGTGTCACCTTCCAGGGCTCGAGGACTGTGGTCATGGCCTGGGTGAACATGGAGGGCTGTTTTGTGCCCCTAAAGGCATCACAGTCCAAGTATATTGTTGTAATGCTGGCTTGGAGTTTTGACATAGGTCTGATGCCAGAAGATTGATGGGGCAGGTTTATGAGCCTAATAGTTGAGACATACTCTGTGTAGGTTGTAGGCCTATGTCCAGGGGTCTGGCCAATGAGGTGTACCATGTGTTACAATCCACACCTACACAAGGCACCACTTCATCTGTCAGAAAATTCGGGTCTGGGAAATCAATGTTCCTGACTACACTTCTGGCTGCAACGGTATCCAAATTGCAAATTGGTGAGAAAAGGAAAAAAACCCTTTCCCCCCCCCCTCTTTCTTTCTCAGTTTTGGACACAGCTGACCATGTGCATGGCGCCAGCCCATCAGGAAGATTGTCGTTTTCTGGTGTTGCATAATTTGCATGATGCTATTGTGCTGGGTTTCCCATGGTTACAGGTGCATAATCCGGTTTTGGATTGGAAATCTATGTCTGTGACTAGTTGGGGTTGTCAGGGGGTTCATGGTGACGTTCCTTTGATGTCAATTGCCTCCTCCCCCTCTTCTGAAATTCCTGAGTTTTTGTCAGATTTCCAGGATGTATTCAATGAGCCCAAGTCCAGTTCCCTTCCACCGCATAGGGACTGTGATTGTGCTATTGACTTGATTCCAGGCTGTAAGTTCCCTAAGGGCCGACTTTTCAACCTGTCTGTGCCAGAACATACCGCCATGTGGAGTTATGTTAAGTAGTCCTTGGAGAAGGGGCATATTCGGCCATCTTCTTCACCATTGGGAGCAGGTTTTTTTTTTGTTGCCAAAAAAGATGGCTCCTTGAGACCCTGTATTGATTATCGCCTCTTGAATAAGATCACGGTCAAATTCCAATACCCTTTGCCTTTGCTTTCTGATCTGTTTGCTAGGATTAAGGGGGCTAGTTGGTTTACTAAGATTGACCTTCGAGGGGCATATAATCTTGTTCGTATTAAGCAGGGTGACGAATGGAAAACTGCGTTTAATATGCCCGAAGGCCATTTTGAATACCATGTGATGCCATTCAGACTCTCTAATACTCCATCTGTGTTTCAGTCCTTCATGCATGATATATTTCGGAATTATCTTGATAAATTCATGATTGTATATTTGGATGATATTTTGATTTTTTCAGATGATTGGGAGTCTCATGTGAAACAAGTCAGGATGGTATTTCAGATCCTTCGTGATAATGCCTTGTTTGTGAAGTGGTCTAAGTGCCTCTTTGAAGTACAGAAGATTTCTTTTTTGGGCTTCATTTTTTCTCCCTCATCTATAGAAATGGATCTGGTTAAGGTTCAGGCCATTCATGATTGGATCCAGCCCACATCCGTGAAGAGCCTTCAGAAATTTTTGGGCTTTGCTAATTTTTATCGCCGTTTCATTGCCAACTTCTCCAGTGTGGTTAAACCCCTGACCGATTTGACGAAGAAAGGTGCTGATGTGACAAATTAGACCTCTGCGGCTGTTTCTGCCTTTCAGGAGCTTAAACGCCGATTTACTTCTGCCCCTGTGTTGCGTCAGCCGGATGTTTCTCTTCCTTTTCAGGTTGAGGTTGACGCTTCTGAGATTGGGGCAGGGGCCGTTTTGTCTCAGAGGAATTCTGATGGTTCCTTGATGAAACCGTGTGCCTTCTTTTCTCGAAAGTTTTCGCCTGCGGAACGCAATTATGATGTCGGCAATCGTGAGTTGTTGTCTATGAAGTGGGCATTTGAGGAGTGGCGACATTGGCTTGAGGGGGCCAAGCACCGTATTGTGGTCTTGACCGATCATAAGAATCTGATTTATCTCGAGTCTGCCAAATGGCTGAATCCTAGACAGGCCCGATGGTCCCTGTTTTTCTCCCGTTTTGATTTTGTGGTCTCGTATCTTCCGGGTTCTAAGAATGTTAAGGCTGATGCCCTCTCTAGGAGCTTTTTGCCTGATTCTCCTGGGGTCCTTGAGCCGGTCGGTATTCTGAAAGAAGGGGTGATTCTTTCTGCCATCTCCCCTGATTTATGACGGGATCTTCAGGAATTTCAGGCTGATAAACCTGACCGCTCTCCAGTGGGGAAATTGTTTCTTCCTGACAGTTGGACTAGTAAAGTGATTTCGGAGGTTCATTGTTCTGTGTTAGCTGGTCATCCTGGGATTTTTGGTACCAGAGATTTGGTTGGTAGGTCCTTTTGGTGGCCTTCTTTGTCACGGGATGTGCATTCTTTTGTGCAGTCCTGTGGGACTTGTGCGCGGGCCAAGCCTTGCTGTTCCCGCGCTAGTGGGTTGCTTTTGCCTTTGCCGGTCCCTGAGAGGCCTTGGACGCATATTTCTATGGATTTTATTTCGGATCTTACGGTTTCCCAGAGGATGTCAGTTATCTGGGTGGTTTGTGACCGGTTTTCTAAGATGGTTCATTTGGTACCTTTGCCTAAGTTGCCTTCCTCTTCTGATTTGGTTCCGTTGTTTTTTCAGCATGTGGTTCGTTTGCATGGCATTCCGGAGAATATTGTGTCCGATAGAGGTTCCCAGTTTGTTTCTAGGTTTTGGCGGGCCTTTTGTGCTAGGCTGGGCATTGATTTGTCTTTTTCTTCCGCATTTCATCCTCAGACAAATGGCCAAACCGAGCGAACTAATCAGACTTTGGAAACTTATTTGAGATGCTTTGTGTCTGCTGATCAGGATGATTGGGTGGCTTTTTTGCCATTGGCCGAGTTTGCCCTTAATAATCGGGCTAGTTCTGCTACCTTGGTTTCACCCTTCTTTTGTAATTCTGGTTTTCATCCTCGTTTTTCTTCGGGGCAGGTTGAGCCTTCTGATTGTCCTGGGGTGGACTCTGTGGTTGACAGGTTGCAGCAAATTTGGGCTCATGTTGTTGACAATTTGGTGTTGTCTCAGGAGGGGGCTCAGCGTTTCCGACGTCGTCGGTGTGTTGGTTCCCGGCTTCGGGTTGGGGATTTGGTCTGGTTGTCTTCCCGTCATGTCCCTATGAAAGTTTCGTCCCCTAAGTTTAAGCCTCGGTTTATTGGCCCTTATAGGATTTCTGAGATTATCAATCCAGTGTCTTTTCGTTTGGCCCTTCCAGCCTCTTTTTCCATCCATAATGTTTTTCATAGATCTTTGTTGCAGAAATATGTGGTGCCCATTGTTCCCTCTGTTGATCCTCCTGCCCCGGTGTTGATTGATGGGGAGTTGGAGTATGTGGTTGAGAAGATTTTGGATTCTCGTTTTTCGAGGCGGAAGCTTCAGTATCTTGTCAAATGGAAGGGTTATGGCCAGGAGGATAATTCTTGGTTTTTGCCTCCGATGTTCATGCTGATGATTTGGTTCGTGCCTTTTATTTGGCTCGTCCGGATCGGCCTGGGGGCTCAAAGGGGGGGTACTGTTGTGAATTCTGCTCTTGGGCTCCCTCCGGTGGTTGTAAGTGGTAGCGCTGCTGTCTCTGAATTGCAGCATTTATCAGGTGTGTTCACTTTTTGCAATTTTGACTGGGCTATTTAGTCTTACTTCACCCTTTAGTCAGTGCCAGTTGTCCATTGTTCCTGGAGGATTCACATCTCTGCCCGGTCTCTTCTGCTTTGCAGATCATTTCAACAAAGAAAAGTTATGGCCTTGATTTTTTCTGTCCACATGCTGTGGCCTTATTGTTCAGTTCTTTTCCATGTTTTTGTCTTGTCCAGCTTGGTCTGTATAAGGATTTGTTTAACCAAGCTGGTATCTCTGGAGATGCAGATATACCCTCCATATCTTTAGTTAGCTGTGGAGATTTTGTATTTTCTGTGGTGGATATTTTCTAGTGTTTTAATACTGACCGCATAGTACTCTGTCCTATCCTTTCTATTAAGCTAGAAGTGGCCTCCTTTGCTAAATTCTCATTTCAGTCTGTGTATGTTTTTTCCCTCTCCTCTCACAGTCAATATTTGTGGGGGGCTGTCTATCCTTTGGGGATTTTCTCTGAGGCAAGATAGTTTTCCCTTTTCTATCTCTAGGGGTAATTAGTCCTCCGGCTGTGTCGAGATGTCTAGGGAGCGCTAGATACATTCCTCGGCTACTTCTAGTTGCGGTGTTAAGTTCAGGGTCTGCGGTCAGTACAGGTACCACCTTCTCCAGAGTACGTCTCATGCTGCTCTTAGGCCACCAGATCATAACAGTACCCCCACGATATAGTGATAGATGCTGAATCTTGTTCATAGGGTGCTGTGGAGTATCAGTCTGAACTGCTGATACAGAGGCCTGATCCAGATGCCACAAAAAATTCTTCTGTTCCTAGTGTCATACAGTAGAGGACCTGACTTTAAAATAGTTTGTAGCATCTAGTGTGTTATAGAAGCCTGATCCAGAGGGCACACAAAAATTCTTCTGTTCCTAGTGTCATACAGTAGGGGACCTGACTTTAAAATAGTTTGTAGCATCTAGCGTGCTATAGAGGCCTGATCCTGAGGCCACAAAAAGCCCTAACTTTGGCATACAAACCCATCCACAATTTGTCTCATCCATAAATCTAAATCTAAATCTAGTCTCTCTGTATTTACTTGCACGCAACCTCCAATCCTCACAAGATCTCATTCTGTACTCCCCTTTTATGTCCTCTTCCCACAATCGCATACTAGATTTCTTCTGTAGATCCCCTCTACTCTGGAACTGTGCACAACATATCATACTCTCGCCTACAATGGGAACCTTCAAAAAGAACCTGAAAAATCTCCGACCAGACTACAAACTACAGTAACCATCGCTCCACAATACCGCTGCACAAGCAGCTCTACCCTCACCTATTGTATCCTCACCCATCCCTTGTAGACTGTGCGCCCCCATGGGCAGGGATCTCTCTCCTCCAGTACCAGTCAGTGACTTGTATTTTTTAAGATTATGGTGCTATACCAGCAATAAATGATAATAATAATACTGCTGTGTGGCTGCCAAAGAAATGGAGTCGAGAAGACCGTACAGTAACACAAATTTAAAGAAATTTATGATGCATTTGTAGTGTATAGCAATAATTTTGGGAAATGTTTCTACTGCAAGTTGGGTCTTCTTCATGTGTGTTGCCTGAATTTGGCAGGGCTCCCAGCTCAGCAGGCCTACACCTGTTCTTCAATGACCTCTTAATTTCAAACAAATTTCAAAGCTGAAAATGCTTCCCTGATAGTGATACCTCATGCATGGCCCATGGGTGACTGCTTCTGTGCCACTATAAAATGTTCTACTCTGGGTCAATTGATCAGTCAACTGCCTGTGTCATTATCCTTACATTTTTCTACCAATAGCAGTCTACTGATGTTTGTGCCGCCTGACTGTGGCTGTGAAAAAAATAATTGAGCTGTTGCATGAGGTATCAGGGCTCCCAGCAAACAAGGTTTACAGCACCCCCTTAACCACTATGTCAAAATTGAAACTTCAATTAAAAGGTCAAAATGTTGTTTCAGACCCTGATACCTAATGTAAGGCTCATGGCTGATTGCTGCTGTGCCATCCTAAAATTTCTACTGTGGGTGAATTGATCAGTCAACTACCTTTGTCACTATCCTTACATTTTTCTAACATTAGTGGTCTACCAAGCTGATATTTGTGCCACCTGAGTGTGGCTGAGCAAAAAAGTACTTTGAGCTTTTGCATGAGGTATCAGAGCTTCCAGCACAGCAGACTTACACTGGTCCCTCACCCACCTCATCTTAATTTAAACTTTAATTAAAAGCTGTAAATCCTGGTCGAGACCCTGATACTTCATGCGTGGCCCATGGCTGACTGCTGCTGTGCCATTTTCACATTTCTGCTGTGGGTCAATTGATGCCACTTTTCCTGGTGTCTGAGTTGTTTTGTCACATTTTTTTGTCTAATTTGAGTTGTTTTGTAAAATTTTTGCCTACCCCCTGAAGGTGTTGTTTCTGCAGCGGTTTTAGCTTCCATTGAATTTAATGGGGATCACGTCAAACTTTTTAGCTAATGTCTAAACATTCAGCAAATTCAACGGTACCTTGAAAGGCTCTCTCATCTCTAAACTTGAGTGCCACTGGATTGTCTCTTTGGTGCCATTTCTCCTTCTGGGTTAAATGACAATCTTTGCTTTACCTCCTTCTTGAACAGGTTTTTTCTTATATGTGCCCTTCCTCTGAATTTTAACCCCTTAGTGACAGAGCCAATTTGGTACCTAATAACCAAGCCAATTTTTACAATTCTGACCACTGTCACTTTATGAAGTTATAGCTCTGGAACGCTTCAACGTATCCCGATGATACTGAGATTCTTTTTTCTTGACACATTGTACTTCATGTTAGTAGTAAAATTTCTTCCATATAACTTGTGTCTATGGAAAAATGGAAATTTGGCAAACATTTTCAAAATTTTGCAGTTTTCAGTTATATTGCAGTTGCAACTTATAAGGGTTAAATGTTGACCAGCGATTCTCATTTTTCCAACAAAATTTACAAAACAATTTTTTTAGGGACCACCTCACATTTGGGGTTAATAATACAGAAAATACCCCAAAGTGACACCTTTCTAAACACTGCACCCCTCAAGGTGCACAAAACCACATTCAAGAAGTTTATTAACCCTTCAGGTGCTTCAGAAGAACTAAAATAATGTGGAAGGAAAACATGAACATTTTACTTTTTTCACAAAAAATGTAATTTGATACCAAATTTTTTTACTTTAACAAGGGCATCAGGAGAAAATGGACCACAAAATTTGCTGTGCAATTTCTCTTGGGTACGCTGAAAGCCACTGTTTGGGCATATGGCAGTGCTCAGAAAGGAGGGATGTCATGATCTCCATGGCCAGAGAACTAGCATAAGCCTCTATAGGAACAAGCTCTTGGAAGATGATACTATACTGACCATGAACTAAACCTACCGCATCATCTAGAAGTAGCCAGGTAGCATGTCCTATTTTTTATCCCTATATGCCCAGCGCCGGCCGGAGAACTAAATAATGCTAGCAGAGGGAAATATAAGACCTGACTCACCTCTAGAGAAATGCCCAAAAAAAGGAGACAGAGGCCCCCCACATATATTGGCGGTGATATGAGATGAAACAACAAACGCAGCAGGAAAATAGTTTTAGCAAATTTGAGGTCCGCTTTCTAGATAGCAGAAGACAGAAAGCATACTTTCATGGTCAGTAGAAAACCCTAACAAAACACATCCAGAAATTACTTTAGGACTCTGGCATTAACTCATAATACCAGAGTGGCAATTCCTGATCAACAAGAGCTTTCCAGACACAGTAACGAAACTGCAGCTGTGAACTGGAACCAAAATACAAAAACAAAACATGGACGAATGTCCAACTTATCTAGTAGATGTCTGGGAGCAGGAACAAGCACAGAGAGGCTTCTGATAACATTGTTGACCGGCAAGCATCTAACAGAGAAGCCAGGTTATATAGCGACACCCAGATCTAATCAGAACAGGTGAACAGGGAAGATGATGTCACAAGTTCAATTCCACCAGTAGCCACCGGGGGAGCCCAGAATCCAAATTCACAACAGTACCCCCCCCTCAAGGAGGGGGCACCGAACCCTCACCAGAACCACCAGGGCGATCAGGATGGGCCCTATGAAAGGCACCAACCAGATCAGAGGCATGAACATCAGATGCAGTGACCCAAGAATTATCCTCCTGGCCATATCCCTTCCACTTGACCAGATACTGGAGTCTCCGTCTGGAAACACGGGAGTCTAGGATTTTTTCCACAACGTACTCCAACTCACCCTCAACCAACACCGGAGCAGGAGGCTCAACGGAAGGCACAACCGGTGCCTCATACCTGCGCAATAACGACCGATGAAAAACGTTATGAATAGAAAAGGATGCAGGGAGGTCCAAACGGAAGGAAACAGGGTTAAGAATCTCCAATATTTTATACGGACCGATGAACCGAGGCTTAAACTTAGGAGATGAGACCCTCATAGGGACAAAACGAGAAGACAACCACACCAAATCTCCAACACAAAGCCGAGGACCAACACGACGGTGACGGTTGGCAAAAAGCTGAGTCTTCTCCTGGGACAACTTTAAATTGTCCATCACCTGCCCCCAGATATGATGCAATCTCTCCACCACCGCATCCACTCCAGGACAATCCGAGGATTCCATCTGACCGGAGGAAAATCGAGGATGGAACCCCGAATTACAGAAAAACGGGGAAACCAAGGTGGCAGAGCTGGCCCGATTATTGAGGGCGAACTCCGCCAATGGCAAAAAAGCAACCCAATCATCCTGGTCAGCAGACACAAAACACCTCAGATATGTCTCCAGGGTCTGATTAGTCCGCTCGGTCTGGCCATTAGTCTGAGGGTGAAAAGCAGACGAAAAAGACAAATCTATGCCCATCCTAGCACAAAATGCCCGCCAAAATCTAGACACAAATTGGGTTCCTCTGTCAGAAACGATATTCTCAGGAATACCATGCAAACGAACAACATTTTGAAAAAACAGGGGCACCAACTCGGAAGAAGAAGGCAATTTGGGCAGGGGAACCAAATGAACCATCTTAGAAAAACGGTCACACACCACCCAGATGACAGACATCTTCTGAGAAACAGGCAGATCTGAAATAAAATCCATCGAGATGTGTGTCCAAGGCCTCTTAGGAATAGGCAAGGGCAACAATAATCCACTAGCCCGAGAACAACAAGGCTTGGCCCGAGCACAAACGTCACAAGACTGCACAAAGCCTCGCACATCTCGTGACAGGGAAGGCCACCAGAAGGATCTTGCCACCAAATCCCTGGTACCAAAAATTCCAGGATGACCTGCCAACGCAGAAGAATGCACCTCAGAGATGACTTTACTGGTCCAATCATCAGGAACAAACAGCCTATCAGGCGGACAACGATCCGGTCTATCCGCCTGAAACTCCTGCAAGGCCCGCCGCAGGTCTGGAGAAACGGCTGACAAGATAACTCCCTCCTTAAGAATACCTGTGGGGTCAGAGTTGCCAGGTGAATCAGGCTCAAAACTCCTAGAAAGGGCATCCGCCTTAACATTCTTAGAACCCGGTAGGTAGGACACCACAAAATTAAACCGAGAAAAAAATAATGACCAGCGCGCCTGTCTAGGATTCAGGCGCCTGGCGGTCTCAAGATAAATCAAATTTTTGTGGTCAGTCAATACCACCACCTGATGTCTGGCCCCCTCGAGCCAATGGCGCCACTCCTCAAACGCCCACTTCATGGCCAAAAGCTCCCGATTCCCAACATCATAATTCCGCTCAGCGGGCGAAAATTTACGGGAAAAGAAGGCACAAGGCCTCATCACGGCGCAGTCAGAACTTTTCTGCGACAACACTGCCCCAGCTCCGATCTCAGAAGCGTCGACCTCAACCTGAAAAGGAAGAGTCACATCAGGCTGACGCAACACAGGGGCAGAAGAAAAACAGCGCTTAAGCTCCTGAAAGGCCTCCACAGCATCAGGGGACCAATTAACAACATCAGCACCCTGTCTAGTCAAATCGGTCAATGGCTTAACGACATCCGAAAAACCAGAAATAAATCGACGATAAAAGTTGGCAAAGCCCAAAAATTTCTGAAGACTTTTAAGAGAAGAGGGCTGCGTCCAATCACAAATAGCTTGAACCTTGACAGGATCCATCTCAATGGAAGAGGGAGAAAAAATATATCCCAAAAAGGAAATTCTCTGAACCCCAAAAACGCACTTAGAACCCTTGACACACAGAGAATTAGACCGCAAAACCTGAAAAACCCTCTTAACTTGCCGGACATGAGAGTCCCAGTCATCCGAAAAAATCAGAATATCATCCAGATACACTATCATAAATTTATCCAAAAAATCGCGGAAAATATCATGCATAAAGGACTGGAAGACTGAAGGGGCATTAGAAAGACCAAAAGGCATCACCAAATACTCAAAGTGGCCCTCGGGCGTATTAAATGCGGTTTTCCACTCATCCCCCTTCCTGATCCGCACCAAATTATACGCCCCACGGAGATCAATCTTAGAGAACCACTTGGCCCCCTTTATGCGAGCAAACAAATCAGTCAGCAACGGCAATGGGTATTGATATTTAACCGTGATTTTATTCAAAAGCCGATAATCAATACATGGTCTCAAAGAGCCGTCTTTTTTTGACACAAAGAAAAAACCGGCTCCTAAGGGAGATGACGATGGACGAATATGTCCCTTTTCCAAGGACTCCTTTATATATTCTCGCATAGCAGTATGTTCAGGCACAGACAGATTAAATAAACGACCCTTTGGGTATTTACTACCCGGAATTAAATCTATAGCACAATCGCACTCACGGTGCGGAGGTAGTGAACCAAGCTTGGGTTCTTCAAAGACGTCACGATAGTCAGACAGGAACTCAGGGATTTCAGAGGGGATAGATGATGAAATGGACACCAAAGGTACGTCCCCATGAGTCCCCTTACATCCCCAGCTCAACACAGACATAGCTCTCCAGTCAAGGACTGGGTTGTGAGATTGCAGCCATGGCAATCCCAGCACCAAATCATCATGTAGATTATACAGCACTAGAAAACGAATAGTCTCCTGGTGATCCGGATTAATACACATAGTCACTTGTGTCCAGTATTGTGGTTTATTATTAGCCAATGGGGTGGAGTCAATCCCCTTCAGAGGAATAAGAGTTTCCAAAGGCTCTAAATCATACCCACAACGATTGGCAAAGGACCAATCCATAAGACTCAAAGCGGCGCCAGAGTCGATATAGGCGTCAGTAGTAATAGATGACAAAGAGCAAATCAGGGTCACAGACAAAATAAATTTAGACTGTAAAGTGCCAATGGAAACAGATTTATCAAGCTTTTTAGTACGTTTAGAGCATGCTGATATAACATGAGTAGAATTCCCACAATAGAAACACAACCCATTTTTCCGTCTAAAATTCTGCCGCTCGCTTCTGGACAGAATTCTATCACACTGCATGCTTTCTGGCGTCTTCTCAGTGGACACCGCCAGATGGTGCACTGGTTTGCGCTCCCGCAGACGCCTATCGATCTGAATGGCCATTGTCATGGACTCATTCAGACCCGCAGGCACAGGGAACCCCACCATAACATCCTTAATGGCATCAGAGAGACCCTCTCTGAAAGTAGCCGCCAAGGCACACTCATTCCACTGAGTAAGCACAGACCATTTACGGAATCTTTGGCAGTAAATTTCAGCTTCATCTTGCCCCTGCGATAGGGACATCAAAGTTTTTTCTGCCTGAAGTTCCAAATGAGGTTCCTCATACAGCAAGCCCAAGGCCAAAAAAAACGCATCCACATTGCGCAACGCAGGATCCCCTGGTGCCAATGCAAAAGCCCAGTCTTGAGGGTCGCCGCGGAGCAAGGAAATCACAATCCCAACCTGCTGTGCAGGGTCTCCAGCAGAACGAGATTTCAGGGACAAAAATAGCTTACAATTATTTCTAAAATTCTGAAAGCTAGATCTATTCCCTGAGAAGAATTCCGGCAAAGGAATTCTCGGCTCAGATACCGGAGCATGAATAATAAAATCTTGCAAATTTTGTACTTTCGTGGTGAGATTATTCAAACCTGCAGTTACACTCTGAAGATCCATTATTAACAGGTGAACACAAAGCCATTCAAAGATTATAAGGAGAGAGAAAAAAAAGAAAGACTGCAGCATAGACAGACTGGCAAGTGATCCAATTAAGAGCACAGAAAAAAAAAAAAAAAAAAAAAAAAACTCTCAGCAGACTTCTTATTTCTCTCCTTTCTCAGCCAAGGATTTTAACCCTTTAGTGGTCCGGTCAAACTGTCATGATCTCCATGGCCAGAGAACTAGCATAAGCCTCTATAGGAACAAGCTCTTGGAAGATGATACTATACTGACCATGAACTAAACCTACCGCATCATCTAGAAGTAGCCAGGTAGCATGTCCTATTTTTTATCCCTATATGCCCAGCGCCGGCCGGAGAACTAAATAATGCTAGCAGAGGGAAATATAAGACCTGACTCACCTCTAGAGAAATGCCCAAAAAAAGGAGACAGAGGCCCCCCACATATATTGGCGGTGATATGAGATGAAACAACAAACGCAGCAGGAAAATAGTTTTAGCAAATTTGAGGTCCGCTTTCTAGATAGCAGAAGACAGAAAGCATACTTTCATGGTCAGTAGAAAACCCTAACAAAACACATCCAGAAATTACTTTAGGACTCTGGCATTAACTCATAATACCAGAGTGGCAATTCCTGATCAACAAGAGCTTTCCAGACACAGTAACGAAACTGCAGCTGTGAACTGGAACCAAAATACAAAAACAAAACATGGACGAATGTCCAACTTATCTAGTAGATGTCTGGGAGCAGGAACAAGCACAGAGAGGCTTCTGATAACATTGTTGACCGGCAAGCATCTAACAGAGAAGCCAGGTTATATAGCGACACCCAGATCTAATCAGAACAGGTGAACAGGGAAGATGATGTCACAAGTTCAATTCCACCAGTAGCCACCGGGGGAGCCCAGAATCCAAATTCACAACAGAGGGAGCACCGCTTAACTTTTTGAATGCAAAATTGGCTGGAATCAATGGTGGGTGCCATGTTGCGTTTGGAGAACCCCTGATGTACCCAAACAGTTGAATCGCCCATTTCTAACTCCAACCCTAACCCCAACTCACCCCTAGCCCTAATCCCAACCGTAGTCATGACCCTAATCACAACCCTAACCCTAGCACACCCCTAACCCTAATCCCAACCGTAACCATAATCCCAACCATAACCATAACCCTAGCCACAACTCTAACCCCAACACAAACCTAAACCCAACCCCAGCCCTAACTCTAATCCCAACCATAAACCTTGCCTCCTCCCTAACTCTATCCCAACCCTAACACTAGCCCCAACCCTAACCGTATCCAAACCCTATCCCAACTCTAACCCTAGCTCCAGCCTCAATGCTAACATAAACCCCAATCCTAACCCCAGCTGTTGTGAATTCTGCTCTTGGGTTCCCTCCGGTGGTTGTTGGTAGTAATGCAGTTGTCCCTGGGTTGCAATCCTGGGCAGGTGTCCCTGCTGATTGCAGCTCTGACTGGGATATTTAGGTGTGCAGGATTCATTAGCCCTTGCCAGTTGTCCATTGTTCTTGGAGGTTTTGCATCTCTGTCTGGTTCCTCCTGCCCTGCTGCCAAATCAGCAAAGATAAGTGTCTTGTTTTGTTTCTACAGCACACATGCTGTGTGCTTTACAATTCTGTACTATTCAATGTTTTTTCTTGTCCAGCTTAGACTGTGTTTGGATATTTCAGTCAAGTTGGATTCTCAGGAGATGCAGATATACATTCCATGTCTTTAGTTAGATGGTGGAATTTTTGAATTATCTGCTGTGGATATTTTTAGGGTTTTAATACTGACCGCTTAGTATTCTGTCCTATCCTTTCCTATTTAGCTAGTGTGGCCTCTTTTGCTAAATCCTGATTTCTGCCTGCGTGTGTCTTTCCTCTAATACTCACAGTCAATATTTGTGGGGGGCTGCCTATCCTTTGGGGTTCTGCTCTGAGGCAAGATAGAATTCCCATTTCCATCTATAGGGGTATTTAGTCCTCCGGCTGTGTCGAGGTGTCTAGGATGTGTTAGGTACACCCCACGGCTACTTCTAGTTGCGGTGACAGTTTAGGGTTTGCGGTCAGTACAGGTTCCACCTACTCCTGAGAAAGTCTCATGCGGCTCCAAGGTCTCCGGATCACAACACTCAGCCCTTACCCAACCCTAACCCTAATGAAAATGTAATTTTTTTTAAAATTTCATCCATACAATACAGTGCAGGTCGTTGACATCACAGGAACATTTTCCTTTGATAGGCACTATTACCAAGATGGCCAGAAGTAACGCGCCCCCCATGCCCCCTTAAATTATATTACAGATGTGATTACATACACCTTGGGAGGGGGTAAATAGCTCATATATATACCTCAGCAGACGTCAGCCCAAACAGCCCCGAGGAAGTAAAAAATGCGAAACAGGCCTCTTCCCACATGGGTAAGCACTGCATTGCATTTTACTGCACTTTAATACTTTTATACTCACATAGCCTGTGTTTTTGACTTTATATCTGGAACTGTAAGTGAGAACACAGTTTCTTACTTGAATACCACAAATAAATTGATGCCACTTTTGTAATGTCTTCCCCTAATTTTTGGAAATGTTTGGACTCCAAGTTGGGTATCTTTCATGTGTCTTGCCTCAGTTTGGCAGGGCTCTCAGACCCCCAGACCTACACCTGTGACTCATCCACCTGTTACTGATCAATGTCTAAGCTAAATAATAATAATAATAATAATAATAATAATTTTATTTATATAGCGCCAACATATTCCGCAGCGCTTTACAACTTATAGAGGGGACTTATACAGACAATAGACATTACAGCATAACAGAAATCACAGTTCAAAACAGATACCAGTAGGAATGAGGGCCCTGCTCGCAAGCTTACAAGCTAAAAAGTCTAAGCTAAAAATGCTGTTCCATGCCATGTCCCATGCCATCCTAAAATGTGGCCTGCTTGCTTGACCACACAATTAGCACAGGATTTATTATACTAAAATGTAGCCTTCTTTCTGTATCACACTACAAACAGTTTAGATTCCGAAATGTGGACTCCTGGCTGAAGAAAAAATAGTAGCACTAAATATTTATACAACTCTGGCAAAAAGTAAGAGACCACTGCAAAATATTCAGTTTGTCAGATTTTTCTCTTTACAGGTATATTTTTGAGTAAAACGTAAATTGTTCTTTTAGTCTATAAACTTCTGAAAACATGTCTCAGAATTTCCAAGCAATACATTTTGTACTTTTTTTCTGACAAAGAAAAATGGTCAAAATAAAAAAAACAGTGCTTTCAGACCTCAAATAATGCAAAGAAAACAAGTTCATAGTAATTTAGAAACAACAATACTAATGTTTTAACTCAGGAAGAATTCAGAAATCAATATTTTGTGGAATAACCATGATTTTTAATCACAGCTTTCATGCGTCTTGGCATGCTTTCCAGCAGTCTTTCACACGACGTCTGGCGCAAAAATGTAAAGTTTTCTTTGTTTGATGGCTTGTGATTATCCATCATCCTCTTGATTACATTCCAGAGGTTTTAGTGGCGTTCAGGTCTGGAGATTAGGCTGCCCATGACAGGGTTTTGATGTGGTGGTCTCTTAATTTTTGCCAGAGCTGTATATGCATTCTATGTACTATCATTTAGTGCTAACTGCCTGTTTGTGCTGTCACATACTTTTTGTCTTCACTACTCTCCTGATACTGGTTACTGTATTTTTCAAGTTATTTTATGTGATTATTACAATTTTTAAGTGTGTTCAATAAAATGTAAACTTTTTTTTAAGTAAGTTTTATTCATTTTTGAGGTACATAGGCTCCAGTCTGTCTTCTAACATTGTCTACATTGTTTTGGGAGCTTACCCTATGGATTATGCTTCTTACTCATGGTTCTGGCATATTTGGTACAAATGTGGACTCCTGCCTACCCCTCTATAATACCAGCCCAAAATATTTTTTGGCACAAATGTTACCTTGTTTCAGGACCACAGTATTAGCACAAACAATTTAGATTCTCAAATGTGGACTCATTGATGGAGCAAAACCATGAGAACAAAATTGTTAGATGTCCCCTGCTTTCTGGGACACGGTATTAGAACTAACAATTTAGATTTTCACATGTGGACTCATGGAAGGAACAAAAATATTAGCAAAAAATTTTTAAATACTGAAATGTCTCCTTTTTTCTGGAACACTGTACTAGAACTAGCTATTTACTGTAGATTTTCACATATGGACTCATGGACAGAGCAAAAATATGAGCAAAAATTATAAGATTCTGAAATGTGCCCTCATTTATGGAGCACGCTATTAGAACTAACAATTTAGACTCTCACATGTGGACTCCTTGCTCAAGCACAATATTAGCAGCACAAAAGGAGTTAAAGCTGAAAATTGCCCTGTGCACACATGCTAAGCAAAAAACGATTGGTCTGCTGAACGATTTCACAGCCACATATATTTAATACATCCTATGTATCTGAATTAGTTGACTGACATTCAATTTCCTAAATAACTTTCTGACTATCTGCACCCTGATTAGCTGTCAGAATTAACACACATACAGTTAAGTGAAAAACTGTACTCTAGTGGTTACTCTACCACTCTGCATGTTTGTGTGGATCTGTCTATGCTCAAAGACTGTAAACATTGGCAGGCAGGTAGAACACTTATGCAGTTTCGTATCCATGGCTCTATGCCTGAGTCCCTAGTCTGCTACATGCTTAGGGTGCCAGTCAGGCACGAGTTCAGTAGCTTCAGGACTCTGTTTCATTCATGTGTGCGGTTAGCACATATCAGTTACAAAGCAAGCTCAACCCAAATCCTTTCTCCCAGTAAAGGCGACAGGATATTGTACTTAGCATCATAAGAGTCTCTTCTCTGGGCACAGCATCTGCCTCATTTTTATGTGTGGTTAGCACAGTTTAGTTGCAGAGCAAGCTCAATCCACGTGCTAACATCCCTGTGACGTTAACAGGGTATAGTACTTAGCATACTTGGTGCAGTACTTCTCTGTGAAGTAACTGAGCTTGTTACTTGTTCCATTCACTCTGTGTGGCTTTAACACAGTGTGTTTAAGGCAACGCTCGCTGTTTTGTTCCACCATTGTTCTCACTAGCAGCAGGTTCATTTCTGCACAGTGGACCTCTGGTTGCGATTACACTTTATTTTATATTTTATTTAATGCAATCTGTCAACCCTAACACTTGGTTTACGTGAAATTCCCTTGGTTTGAAATTAAAAACAAAAGATGTCCTGCTACAGGTGTACAAATTTGTTACCTAGGGTCCCAGCCGCCAATATTTTCTTCGTTGTGGCATCCACGCCTTGAACCAGCACGTATCCATGAATATCACCTGTGCCCTTACCAACACAGTTACTGGGATTGTCCACTTAATGACTAACATGTGGACAAGTGCTTGTGGCCAGAGACACTACCTTTCCCTGATGGCACCCAGTGTGAACATTGTGGAGCTCCACCCTGGCATGGCACATGTGCTACCGATGTCGAGGATTGCTGACCCTACTTCTCTCAGGGTTTCCTCCTCTTTCTACACCAGTTTCTCCATCCCATCCCATTCCTCCTCATACTCCATCTCCTATGTGCTACATAGTCTGCATCAGCCAGAACCTGGAAGCTCTACAGCACTGCCTCAGCAAAGTGGCCACAGGCTCAGCTGAAGCTAATTTGCCTACATGACAAACCGCACACCATGGCAGAAGAGTTATTGAAAGAAATAACAGACCAGACAGATCTGTGGCTCTCGCCGCTTAACCTACAACCAAGCATGGTCATGTGTGAACCAGGCGGTGACGGTGAAGTTTGGCAATCTCACAAACGTGCCATTCCTTTCCCATGTGCTAAATTTGGTAGTTCAGATGGTGAGCAGCGATTAAGCCTTCAGCAGCACAATATTCCCACTTTTGCACCTACTTAAACAGTTGCTAGGAGATATTACCCAGCCCAGCTTCATCTCATCTGCTCAGCGCAGATTGGGTAACAATGAGGAGGTGGAGGCTGAGAAAGAAGAAAAGGAACAGGAGCTGGATGATAGCGCAAAAGAGGCTAGTACCCACATAAGCTTCGTCCCATCTCTCGTGTGCTCCTACGTGAATTGGCTGAGTGAGGAGGGGAATGAGGAGGATGAGATGGAGGAAGAGGAGGAGATCAAGAGTCATCATCACAATGTAGACAGGGAAGTGTTGGCTGTAGGGACCTTGGCACATATGGCAGACTTAATGTACCACTGCCTTTCACATGACCCTTGCATTACATTCATCTTGGCCAAAAAAGAGTACTGGTTGTTCACCCTGCTAGACCAACATTACAAGACCATTGCATCTCATCTTCCTGAAGCAGAAGGATCTCGTAAAAAGGTGCTATTCCATAAGTTTATTGTGGAAAATATGTTAAAAAAATTCCCATCAGACAACACTAGTGGCAGGAGGCAAGCTTCCTTGATCACCCAAGGAAGAGAGGCAAGGGAGACACACAGCAGAGGCAGCGGTACACTGTGAAATGCCTGGGCCAATTTCATAATGTCATCCCAGTATCCAGAGCCTGAAGATGTAGTATTTTTGACAAAGATGGAAAAGTTTTTAAAGATGGTCAAGCAATACCTGGCCGACCAAACCAGTGTACTCCCTATTTCCTCTGTGACCTTCAGCTATTGGGACTCACAGTTGAGAACCTGGCATGAGCTGTCCCTCTATGCCTTGGAGGTGTTGTGCTACCCTGCTGCTAGTGTCTTTTCTGAGTGGGTTTTTAGTGCCACCAGGGGGTCATAACTGACAAGCGCTTCTACCTATCAACAGAGAGTGCTTACAGGCTCACTCTGATAATAATGAACAAAGACTAGATAAAACCCAACTTATCCACACCACCAAATGACAGCAGCACATACAGTAAAGTGTTTTTAATGTTCAATATTTGAATGAGGCCAGTTGTTGCCTTCTAGAGTCTATGAATGACTGGATGACCCTCCTTATAATTTTTTCCTGAGTTTGAACTTCATGCAAATGTAACGGGAGTACTGGGTAGATTAAGGCTGGTTACCCGGGCCCCTGCGATTTCCCTTAGGCTAGGGAAACCCTGTTTGTCCCTTTCCCAGAAGTTACACTAAAGGTGTGCATGTCTGGGCCGCCAGGCCTGACCCTGTCTCCTGTTTCAGCCCTAAGCTGAAACCACCACCCGCCACCCAGTGAAGAGACCAAACACCAATCCCTACAGAAAGCACAGACAGGGAAAACTGAAAAACGCACCACGCCGCAGACACACAGGAATACACTATAATGTGCACAGGGCAAAACAAATACAAATATAGGAAGGAGGAATATGACAAAGGATAATACACCAACAGATACGATATTCCTCCAACAAGACCACCACTCCAGACCGGAATCACTAGGCACAAAGCACAAGCTATAATTGGTGATGCCTAAAGTCCAGCACGACTATTTAAAGGCCGTGGGCATGACCCAGCCTCCAACCAAATATCCAGCTAGATTAACCCCGAGAAAGCTGGATAAAGTCTAGCCGATGCCACTGAGCGAGTAGTGGACGTATGTGGAATTACCGCTGTCTGTCGGACGCCCTAATGTGAACAGCGTCCGACATGACAGTACCCCGCCTTCTACGAGGGACCCCAGGGCCTTCAAGACTTATAGGACCCGGCTTTTCCAGATGGCGGCGGTGAAACATACTGACCAGCCGGTCCGCATGTATGTCCGAGGCTGGTACCCAGGACCTCTCTTCCGGCCCATAACCACGCCAATGAACCAGGTACTGTAATGTGCAGCGCACTACTCGAGAGTCAACCACTTTGGAGACTTCAAACTCCAAATTGCCATCCACCAAGACTGGAGGTGGCATAGGCGACGTGTCCACAGAACCCACCACCTTTTTTAATAAAGATCTGTGGAACACATTGTGTATTTTATATACCGTAGGGAGCGCCAAACGGTAGGCTACGAGGTTAATGATGGCGGCAACCCTAAATGGACCAATAAACCTTGGACCCAATTTCAAGGATGGAATCTTGAGTTTTATGTTTTTTGTGGACAACCACACCCAGTCACCCACACTCAGGTCTGGACCTGTCACACGTTTACTGTCAGCCACTCGTTTGTACCTTGCACCTACGCTTAGCAAGCGCTGTTTCACTCTCCTCCACATGGATGCCAGTTGTGCTCCTAAGTGGTCCTCCTCCGGGACGCCAGAAGAACCCCCCTGATGTAGAGTACAGTACAAAACTGAGGATGGAGCCCATAAACACAAAAAAACGGGGACTCCCCAGACGATTCCGGACGGTGATTATTTATAGCAAACTCAGCCAAAGGAAGGAACGTCGACCACGCCTCCTGATTGTCAGAAACAAAACAGCGTAAGTACTGCTCCAAATTCTGGTTCATATGCTTGGTCTGACCATTTGACTGAGGATGAAACGCAGAAGAATGCGACAACTTGATCCCCAGCCGTGAGCAAAAAGCTTTTCAAAATTTTGCCACAAACTGAGTACCCCTATCAGACACAATGTCAGATGGGACCCCGTGAAGTCTGACCACCTCCTGCACAAATACCTGAGCCAGAGTCTTAGCATTAGGCAACAAAGGCAAAGACACAAAATGCGACATCTTTGAGAACCGATCAACAACCACCAGAATGACCGTGTTCCCAGCAGAGGAGGGCAAATCTGTGATAAAATCCATGGAAATCTCCGTCCATGGCCTACTGGGTACCCCGAGAGGATGTAGTGTGCCAGCAGGACGAGAGCAGGACATTTTAGCCCTAGCGCACGTGGTACACGCTGATACGTACGAGACCACGTCCTGTCAGATTTTGGGCCACCAAAACCGACGTGACACCAACTCCAAGGTACCCCTAACCCCTGGATGGCGAGCCAGGACAGCATCATGATGCTCACCCAACACCTTTAGGTGAAGATGGAGCAGTACAAACGATTTAATAAAGGGAAGCTCTGGTGGTACCTCCTCCTGAGCCTCGGCAATCTCAGCCTTAACTTCGGTCGTGAGAGCCGAGACCACTACACCCTTTTGGAGGATAGGTACCGGATCTTCCCGAGGTTCTCCCCCGGAAAACACCTGGACAAAGCATCCACCTTAGTGTTCTTAGACCCAGGTCGGTACGTAACAAAAAAGTTGAACCGCGTGAAAAACAATGCCCAGCGAGCCTGCCTGGGGGACAGACGCTTGGCTGACTCCAAATACAGCAGATTTTTATGGTCGGTGATAACTGTAACCTGATGGACCGACCCCTCCAAAAAGTGTCGCCATTCCTCAAAAGCCAACTTGATAGCCAACAACTCCCTGTTGCCGATATCGTAATTACGTTCGGCAGACGACAGCTTCTTGGAAAAGAAGGCGCAAGGACGCAACTCGCCCAAGGATGAGCCTTGTGACAGCACCGCCCCCATTCCAACCTCAGACGCATCAACTTCCATGGTAAATGGTTTTGATACATCCGGTTGCCCAGAATGGGGGCCGAAGCAAAACTGTTCTTCAGAAATTCAAATGCGCGCACAGCAGCCTGAGGCCAGGCAGAGAAATTGGTACCCTTTTTCGTCATGTCAGTAAGCGGTTTAGCAATGGTAGAAAAATCCTTGATAAACTTTCTATAATAGTTGGAAAACCCAAGGAACCACTGGAGTGCTTTTAGGTTATCAGGCCGTTCCCAATGCAGCACCGCTTGCACCTTAGCGGCGCCCATTTTAAACCCTGAAGCAGACACAATATAACCCAAGAAAGGCAACTCCTGAACAGAAAATACACATTTCTCAGGTTTAGCATAGAAATTATTTTCCCTGAGTAGCTGTAACACCTGCCTCACATGCTCTAAATGAGTATCACAGTCGCATGAATAAATGAGAATGTCATCTAGGTACACAATAACGAATTTCCCCAGAACATGCGAGAATACATCATTTATAAAATGGTGGAAAACTGCAGGCGCGTTTGTCAACCCAAATGGCATCACCAAATTCTCAAAATGACCCTAAGGAGTATTAAAAGCCGTCTTCCACTCATCACCTTGACGGACTCTTATGAGGTTGTACGCCCCCCTGAGGTCAAGCTTGGAAAACCACTTAGCACCAGCCACCTGGTTGAACAAATCAGGTATCAGTGGCATAGGGTATGGATCACGAACCGTAATCTGGTTTAACTCCCTGATATCCAGACACGGGCGTAGTCCGCCATCTTTCTTTTTAATGAAGAAGAACCCCGCTGCCACTGGCGAGGACGAAGGCCTGATGTGCCCTTTGCTCAGACTCTCAGCAATGTAGTCTTTTAACGCTTGCCTCTCAGGACCAAAGATGTTGAACATCCTAGCTTTTGGCAATTTGGCCCCTGGTTTAAACCTAATAGTACAGTCATAGGGGCGATGTGGTGGCAATTCTGAGCAACCCTTCTCTGAGAACACATCCGCAAAATCCAGCAGTGACTCAGGAATGCTTGGAGTCACAGAGGACACACATGTGGCCAGGCAATTTTCCTGGCAAAATCCGCTCCACTGAATCATGTCCTGAGTTTTCCAGTCAATAACCGGGTTGTGCTTAGATAACCATGGAAAACCCAGAACCATTTGTGCAGGAAGATTACTGAGCACCCTACATGTAACTTGCTCAGAATGTAGGACCCCAATGTGGAGTTTAACCTCAGCCACAAACTCAGTAATCTCCCCCTGTGGGAGTGGAGTAGCATTGACGGTAACCACCCGGATAGGATAAGGCAGTTTTTTGACCGTGAACCCGGCCGTGCGCGCAAACTCCTCATCAATGAGATTAGTGGCCGACCCACTATCCACAAAAACAGTGATTGGCAGCTCTCTCCCAGTGACCATAACTCTGGCAGGGAGCATACATTGAGAGAAAACCATGGAGGATATGCATAAGCTCAGATTGGCCTCCTCCACACCCTCTGAGCTTAGTAGTTTTCCTCCGTTGAGCTTTTCTTAGAAAACAGAGGACAAGCATTTACATAATGCCCATTTTTACCACAGCAAAAACAGGCTCCCTGCTTCCTGAGCGAGGGGGCTTGCTGACGTGACACCCCTGCGATTTGCATAGGCTCCATGGGCTCACCTGCAGCAAACTCACGTGCACTTACGACCACCCCCATAGGCGGCGTCTCTAGCGCCCCCTGACGCAAACGGCGATCAATGCGGACAACAAAACTCATGGCAGACTCTAGAGAAGCAGGAGTCTCATACATCAGAAGGGCTTGTTTAACCCTTCTCGAAACCCCATATACAAACTGACTCCCCAGCGCCGGGCCATTCCATTGTGTGTCCACCGCCCAACGGTGAAATTCAGAACAGTAATCCTCCGCCATTCGCTCCCCCTGGCAGAGAGCACGTATTTTAGATTCTGGTAGAGCCAATCTGTCAGGATCATCATATATGAGTCCAAGAGCAGAAAAAAAACTCTCCACTGAGTTAAATGCAGCTGAATCAGAAGGTAATGAAAACGCACATGCTTGGAGATCTCCGTTCAGTAATGACAAAACCAAGCCCACATGCTGAGCCTCATTACCTGAGGAAAGCGGGCGCATACGAAAATATAATTTGCAAGCTTCACGGAAAACAACAAATTTACTGCGTTCCCCAGCAAATCTCTCAGGTAAAGGGATTTTTGGCTCTGCAACTCTACCTGCAGTTTCCACTTGCACATTAGACACCACAAGACCCTGTTGCTTAACTGCCCCCTTCAATTCAGTGACCTGTAAGGACAGCGCCTCCAGCTGGCGGGTTAAAGAAGTCATGGAATCCATGACATTAAAAAAAACCTTTTTTTTCTTTTTGGGCCAATTATAATGTAACAGGAGTACTGGGTAGACTAAGGCTGGTTACCCTTGCCCCTGCGATTTCCCTTAGGCTAGGGAAACTCTGTCTGTCCCTTTCCCAGAAGTTACACTAAAGGTGTGCATGTCTGGGCCACCAGGCCTGACCCTGTCTCCTGTTTCAGCCCTAACCTGAAACCACCACCCGCCACCCAGTGAAGAGACCAAACACCAACCCCCACAGAAAGCACAGACAGGGAAAACTGAAAAAACGCACCACGCCGCAGACACACAGGAATACACTATAATGTGCACAGGGCAAAACAAATACAAATATAGGAAGGAGGAATATGACAAAGGATAATACACCACCAGATACGATATTCCTCCAACAAGACCACCACTCCAGACCGGAATCACTAGGCACAAAGCACAAGCTATAATCGACGACGCCCAAAGTCCAGCATAACTATTTAAAGGCCGTGGGCGTGACCCAGCCTCCAACCAAATTACCAGCTGGATTAACCCCGAGAAAGCTGGATAAAGTCTAGCCGATGCCACTGAGCGAGTAGTGGACATATGTGGAATTACCGCTGTCTGTCGGACGCCCTAGTGTGAACAGCGTCCGACATGACGGCAAAGCTTTTATGAGAGTAGAATTTACCACAACTACACTTTCTTAATTTTTTCATGAGGCACTTTAGTTAGTGCCTTCAAGAGTGTATGGATGCCCCTGCTTGAAATTTTTGGCAGGGTTTGCATAGCCTTTATGAGACTAGGAGTACCACAACAATTTGAACAGAATGTGCATGTGGCCATCCTTTATGTCTAATACAGGGTGTTTCTGTGTCCCTAATTTTTGGCACTTTTTTCTTCCTTCATAAATTACACTGAAATTTCCAATTTTTTTATACAAAATTCAATTTAGGTTTATCTAAATTATATTTTTTAATACTTTTTAAATTGTGACTTATATTCAAGTGATTATACAGGAAAAAATGTGTAACCTTTTTGTTTTCCTGTACACTCCAATTTCTCATTGATTTCAAATGTTTTATTGCCAGTCCTTAAAGTGTAGTAAAAGTGTGACACTTTCAGCAGTGATTTGAAAGTTAGAGATTCTTCTAGGGTTCTTTCCCATGCTGTTAGGCCATGTTCACACTTTGCGGTTTTTACCGCGGAACCGCCGCAATTTTGATGCTGCAGGTCCGCAGAAGTTTCCATTGCGTTTACATTTACATGTAAACCCTATGGAAACCGCAAACCTCTGTGCACATGCTGTGGGAAAAAACGCGCAGAAACGCAGCGGTTTACAACCCGCAGCATGTCACTTCTTTGTGCAGAATCGCTGCGATTCTGCACACATAGAAATGCATTGAACCGCTTACTTCCCGCATGGGGCTGTGCCCACGTTGCAGGAAGTAAGCGGATAATGTGCGGGTGGTACCCGGGGTGGTGGAGAGGAGACTCTCCTCCAGGCCCTGGGAACCATATTTGGGGTAAAAAAAAGAATTAAAATAAAAAATCATGTTATACTCACCTCTCAGCGCTGCACGCGGCCGGCTGGTCAGAGTTGCTGTGCGAACAGGACCTGCGGTGACGTCGCGGTCACATGACCGTGACGTCACGAAGGGTCCTTCTCGCACATCATCTTTGGAACTGGACCGCCGGGTGCAGTGCCGAGGAGATCGAGACGTCAGAGGGTGAGTATATAAACTTTTTTTTTTTTATTTTAACATTACTATTGATGCTGCATATTGCTGCATATGCAGCATCAATAGTATAGGCGGAAACCCGCAGCGGAAACCGTGGAACAAACCGCGATAAATCTGCAGGGATAACCGCAGCGGTTTTGCCCTACAGATTTATCAAATCCACTGCGGGAGAACCCGCAGAGGTCACCCGCACAGTGTGAACATGGCCTTATACTTCCATTCACCACTTTTTCCATCCATTTCAACATTTTCACTGCCCCTCCGACCACCTTGTAGGGTCTGCTGGAAAAATGCTCAGATTTCCCATTTACGCCCGTTATAGTTGTTACTCAAAACAAGCATGCGAATATTATGATTTTTTTTGGTTCGAGTAACGAGCATGTGAGCATTTTAGTGCTTGCTCATCTCTATTTGAAACATTTCAACCAAGCCATACATGTTCTTCAATGAGACTTTTTTCTTCTGACCTTTGGCATACAGCCCTGTATTGTTTTCTTTATTACATGCTAGTAAAGATTTCAGATTTCTTAATTAGTCCGTGACCTCTTAAGTGGAGCACTTCAACCTCAGACATATCCTGCACCTTTTCTTATTATTAAACCATGTGGGATCATTACATTATGGCACGACGTACTCGCATGAACATAAGTTGCTGCTTAAGATCACACAGCTAGCTTAGTTGGTATGTTACCAATTTCCCTAACTAGGCCACTCACTAGTGTTATAGAAAGGTTAATAGTTTGCCTTTAAGTGCCTCTTGCCTTTAAGTGCTAGAATTACTAGAATCTGTTGACGCAGTAGTCTGATGGTCTCCTCTTCAAGGAGACTACACTTCTTATCGTGTATGCTTTCAATAGTCAGCCACAACATGTTCTGAGTTATGGTAAATAAAGTATGACCCTGGGTGATGGTGGGGGCTACATGAGTTACATTGAAATGCATTTGTTGTAAATGGTATAAAACATTGTTTTGGCTTTTAGTATATCAGATAAAAGTGACTTGCTCACAGGATATGTGTGAGGTGTCTTTTTGTCTCCAAGCGTGCTTGTAAAATGACGGGCGTAACTACCTGATTTGGCTCTCACTGGTGATCTGTCAGCTGACATTGGGTCAGAACGAAAACAGCTACGACAGTTTTGGCGCCCGAACGGGGGCCGTGTAACCAGCCTATTCGGAATCCGTATGTGGGAGCTTCCTGAGAGATTGGACATGCAAAGCACCAGCTGCAGAAAGGTGAGAAATGTTATTCTTACAATTTGGTTTGCAATTGCAATCTCTCTTCTGGATCTGTCCATTCCTCTGGGTAAAAGGCTGCCAACACGGTTTAAAGAATCCACATCACCAGTGAGTTTTGTGTTTTGTCTGTTTATGTCCGTATGAGAGTTGAATAAAAGAGTAATAAGATGATAATTGTTATCTGTATTATTTGTCAATATCTCAATATCCTAATTGGTTGTGTATTAGAGTGTCTGTGTGTAATAACAGAGCTGGGATAGGCTCTGTGCAGTGTTGTTATTTTGGTTATTTTGGATTGGCAGTACATTATATGAAGCTGTATTTTGTATAAGGCCGTGGTTTTTGTTGTTTGGCCTTAAAGTGCTTTCAGAGTGTCAGTGGACACTGCTGCAGTGTTATTTATATGGAGTTGTGTTAATTCCAAAGTGCAAAATAGGCAGGCTGTGTGCGCCTTGTATGTATGTATGTATGTCTATGAGAAGCTCTGAATGAGATGAGAGGTGAGTAAATGAGTATCAGGGATAAATAGATGAATCCCTGATTAATGAGGGGTTCCGTTAGGTGTGGTCCTCTGTATGTGACAGGAGACATTATTCAACTCAGTTTGAGCTGAATTAGGTGGAGTGATTGAGATAAGGGATTTTCTTCTTGTAAAAATCAATTGAAAAGTGAAAGGAAAAAAAAAAAAACAATCCCTGAATGAGCACGTATGAATGAATGATCACAAAAGTAGCATTACTTATCTAACTGTTGTTGAGGGTCCAGGATGAATGAGTTGTGGATATTTTTAATGTACATTTGATTTGCATCTGAGATTCAGTGAAACCTGTGTTATATATGATTTGACATTGGATAGGTTTCTATATGTGTTTTGGACGGACGCGGTCAGAATCAGCTTATTCAAGTTATGCAGTGATTTGCCTGTATAGAGAAACTGTTTTTAATTCCGAGAGGATGAATGTTTTGTAGAGATTAAGTCTGAAAACTGCTGCATTCTGTTTCTGTGTGTGTGTGAGGCACCAAGCTCTTATCTATGCAGAATACCAGATAGGAGGAGGGAAGCAGACCGCTGCGCGAATTGCTTATGATCTCTCCTCTCTCTGCTGTGTGCCAGAGGAAGGGGGGCAAAGAGCTGCACTCAAATTCTGTCCTTGGTTTAGTACATGCTGAGAGATTTGTGTTTAAAGCAAAAGAACTGTGAACTATGCCTATTTTAGAGGAAACTTGTAAGTGATTGATATAGCAAATTGAGGATCAACAGAGGAGGTAGCCAACTGCATGGCTGATGTAGTGTACGGAGTAACCTGCTACAGTCAGTCAACGGCATTAGGTGGTGTAACCTTGCCGTTCCATGGAGCTGTGCTAGCCAGCTAATTTACCGAGTAGTAGGTAGTGAACCTGCTCGGTAAAATCCTTTAAGTCCACTGAGTGGTAGGTAGTGAACCTGCTCGGTGCCACCGAGTGGTAGGTAGTGAACCTGCTCGGTGTTGTTGAGCGGATAAGTTGAAGCCATGGGCAACTTATTCTGTGTGCAGTCAGGGCCCCCAATGGGATCCAAAACCGCTATGCAGATTGTAAAAGACAGAGAAGGAAAGGAGGAAAATAGCAAGTGAATAAATGGCGTCTGAGAGAGTGCAGCAGGACGGAAGTAAGGTGTATTATGAATGTTTTGATGCTTAAAAGTCCGACTATGACTGACACATTACTGCTACGGTTATACCTTTGTATAACCAGAGACCAAGACAAGACAGATGAACTTGTAAACACTGTGGTCAGACAAACCCAGACTGGAGAAATACTTGTATGATCTGTGCTGCAACCTGACCTAAGAGAATTGCACTGAATCCTGTCCAGACAAGATCACATGTAGTGACATAAGAAGCTGACACAGGATTGTGGTTGGTGGATAGTGGGGACATTAACTTTTGGGAGTAGGCTGACAGTAATCCTTTTGGGAAGGAGCTGTAGATCAGCATGTCTAGTCACCCCCAACCGGTCATCTAGTCACCCCCACCACCAGAGAACCAACCACATCAGGTAGGGTAAAACAGATACAGGAGTATTATCCCTGGAGGCGCTCTGACTAGCTAGTTACGCTAAAACAATTGGCTGACCCTGAGAACCAACCTTTCCCATTTTTCAGATAAAGACAATATGATGGACGTATAAGTGCACCTGGGCAGGCCTAGGGAGTTAGTGAGCACAAAAGCAGGTGACGTACTAGGACGCAAATTAAGACTTTTACAGATGTGACAAAAGGAGAGAGTGTAGAGATGTACTTTGGACGGTTACAGCTGAAATGGGAAGACATGGGGTACAGTCCAGTAAACCCACTTGATGTTAAAATATTGGTAAATACATTCATTGACGGTATGACAAAAGGCTTACAAGACGCAGTACAGACAGCCAGACCTGAATGGAGAAATGTAGATCCAAAGACCTCCTGAAAGGTGCTAAAGGAGTTGAACAGACTAGGACAATAAGATGACGTGTCATGTATGCTGGAGTACAAGGAAAACAGTAGAGATGTAGTGAGGGACCTAAGGACTTAGAAACAGTAAAGTGCTGGAATTGTGGAGAAAATGGACACTCAGACCAATTTACCACTTCCTTCACCTTCAGACTAGGAAACTGACAACCCAGTGACAAATGTGTGCCCTGTTCTTGTCCCCTCCGGACCTGGTCCTGCCTTGATGACCACACCATACCAATGCCGGGAGGGAAAGAGACAGAATTCTTGATTGACACTGGGGAAGCTGGGACTGTGGTACACAAAGACTTGATAACGCCAGACATGATTACTGACGAGACTGTGGAATGCGTGAGTGTAGAAGGACAAGCGACTGAAGCCCTATGACTAAACAAATAAGACTAGAATCACGAGACAGCCAAGAGGTGCTTACAAACTTATTGTTAGTGACAATACCCCTTTGATTTTGCTGGGAGCAGAGTTGAGTGCTGTCTAGGTCACCATACAGTACTCTCCTGAGGGTATTACTGTCACAAGTCCCCTTTCATATAAACACTTGGGGCAGAGGGACGCCAGGGTCTTCCACATGCACATTATACCACAGGTAAATCATGCCCTATTATAGTTACACTTAATTCCATTAATTTGCCAGTTTAGTAGTTTCCTTACACAAGATGGTATAGTTACCATGTATTTCTAGGTTGTCTTCATATGATATATAGTTTTTTAGCCATTCATTATATTGGCTCAAACCATAGTCCCTGTTTATTTGTCTTTTCCACTTCCTATACCTTATTGCAAGCAACTGGTATGGATATTTGGTATTTTTCAAATACCTTCTTTTTATATTTGGAACTGTTAGTTATGGATTTATATAGGGCTGCTACTTTCTTAGAATAAGCTTGTGCTTTGCTGTGGCCTATGGCATTGTGCTCCCCCATTTTATGACTCAGTATCTTTCGTAATTATATATTTTCATATGTATAATTTTCTGTTGGTAACATATTTTGTGAATCAAATTTAGTTTTCTTAAGAGGTACTCTACCCAATCAAATACGGATATAAATAATATTTGGATATTAATGTGTGACTTATATAAACACTTGTGTAATATTGCAGAACTGGTGTCTATGGCAAGAGTAGTGAAAGTAACACCTGACACCAGAATGTCTGAGGACAGGGAAAAAGAGTCAGGTACCAGACACCGTTTGGGCAAGGGGAAAATCTGATGTGAGTCAGCTGCCCATTCCCCTTGTCATGATTAAATTAAAAGAAGGAACCACTACTCTCCGGTTAAAGCAATACCCCTTTGACCCTAGTCAAATCAATGTCCCTGAGCAGGGATATTAAAGAGTATGTTAAGGCAGGTGTTCTAGTGCAGAGATCTTCCCCCTGCAACACCCCTTTGTATCCCATTAAGAAGAAAAAGGACCCAAGGGTTCCCCTGACACAGAATAGTTCATGACTTACAGGCCATTAATGATGTTGCAGTGAGTGTGATCTCAATTGTCCCTAATACACGCACCGTATGGTCACAAAATGTTTCACAGTCATTAATTTGGCAAATGCATTCTTCTCTGTACCCCTGCACTCTGACTGTCGGTATCTTTTCTCTTTTACACACGAAGGTAAACAACACTGTTGGACGGTCCTCCCACAAGGAGGAAAGAACTCCCCAACCATCTATTCAACAGCGATGGCAGGGATTCTTGAGCAGTGGCAACCACCTCATCCACAGACTGTACTATTGCAGTACGTGGATGAACTCTTGCTCTGCTGTGTTTCTTGGCAGAGAAGGGTTGCAAGGTCTCAGGTGACGAATTACAGTATTGCAAACAAAAGGTGACATTTTTAGGACATCGTATTGCTGAAGGTACAAGACACCTGACTGAAGACAGAAAACAGGCAATACAAAATCTCCCTTTACCCAGGTCACACCAGCATCTACGCATTTTCCTAGGTTTGGTGACCTACTGTAGGCCTTGGATAAGGTCTGCTTCACAAATGATGCAACCACTCTATGACAGGTTGTCATCAAACCCCTACAATCTCACTCAAGAAGCAATTGATTCCTTCTATTCTCTGAAGCTGCTCATTGTGTCAGCCCCGGCCTTAGGCATTCCAAACTATGATCAGCCATTTTTCTTATTTTGCACAGAGCAGGGAGGACATGCTACCGCAGTACTGACACAACACCATGGAGAGAAACAGAGACCAATAGCTTACTACTCAGCACAATTAGACCCAGTGATTAGAGGGTCTCCTACGTGTGTCCTTGTTGTAAAAGCTGCTGTATTACTGCTAGGCATGTGAGCTCACACTGACTTTTTCTTTTTTACAATTTGTTCCCCACATGACATTAATGCCATACTCGTACAAGTTCAACCAAAACACCTGTCTATGGCTAGACAGATCAGACTTGAATGTGCTCTAATTAGTGTTGAGCGATACCGTCCGATACTTGAAAGTATCGGTATCGGAAAGTATCGGCCGATACCGGCAAAGTATCGGATCTAATCCGATACCAATACCCGATACCAATACAAGTCAATGGGACTCAAGTATCGGACGGTATCCCTGATGGTTCCCAGGGTCTGAAGGAGAGGAAACTCTCCTTCAGGCCCTGTGAACCATATTAATGTGTAAAAGAAAGAATTAAAATAAAAAATATTGCTATACTCACCTCTCCGACGCAGCCTGGACCTCACCGAGGGAACCGGCAGCGTTGTTTGCTTAAAATGTGCGCTTTTCCTTCCTTCCGTGACGTCACGGCTTCTGATTGGTCGCGTGCCGCCCATGTGGCCGCGACGCGACCAATCACAGCAAGCCGTGACGTAATTTTCAGGTCCTTCTAGGCATTCAGTATTTTAAAATTACGTTGCGGCTTTGTGATTGGTCGCGTCGCGGTCACATGGGCGACGCGACCAATCACAAGCCGTGACGTCACGGGAGGCAGGAGACGCGCGCATTTTAAAATGCGCGCGTCTCCTGCCTCCCGTGACGTCACGGCTTGTGATTGGTCGCGTCGCCTGCGCGCGTCTCCTGCCTCCCGTGACGTCACGGCTTGTGATTGGTCGCGTCGCCCATGTGGCCGCGACGCAACCAATCACAGCAAGCCGTGACGTAATTTCAGGTCCTTCAGGATTTTAAAATTACGTTCTGGCTTGTGATTGGTCGCGTCGCGGCCACATGGGCGATGCGACCAATCACAAGCCGTGACGTCACGGGAGGCTGGACACGCGCGCATTTTAAAATGCGCGCGTCTCCTGCCTCCCGTGACGTCACGGCTTGTGATTGGTCGCGTCGCCCATGTGACTGCGACGCGACCAATCACAAAGCCGGAACGTAATTTTAAAATACTGAATGCCTAGAAGGACCTGAAAATTACGTCACGGCTTGCTGTGATTGGTCGCGTCGCGGCCACATGGGCGGCACGCGACCAATCAGAAGCCGTGACGTCACGGAAGGAAGGAAAAGCGCGCATTTTAAGCAAACAACGCTGCCGGTTCCCTCGGTGAGGTCCAGGCTGCGTCGGAGAGGTGAGTATAGCAATATTTTTTATTTTAATTCTTTCTTTTACACATTAATGTTGTTTCGATACCGATACCCGATACCACAAAAGTATCGGATCTCGGTATCGGAATTCCGATACAGCAAATATCGGCCGATACCCGATACTTGCGGTATCGGAATGCTCAACACTGGCTCTAATACTAATTCCTGAATACGTCACCCTCAAAAGGTACAATGTTCTGAATCCAGCCACTCTTCTGCCTGTGGATTCAGAAAAGGGGGAATTGGTGACAGCATTAGAAAAAAAAAAGTACACTGGTACGTTGACATGATGCACAAACAAGACTGCATAGGAACTGATGAGTATGTTTTACATATGTTCATGAAAAACCTGTTCCTAATGCATATTTTGAGGTTTTTACCTTTGTAGATGGCTCCAGATACCACCAGGATGGGCGATTCTACACTGGACATGCAGTAGTATCCTCACATGAGGTAATCCGAGTTGAACCACTCCCTCCTCACATGTCGGTGCAGGAGGCAGAGTTGAAGGCACTCACTGAGGCGTGTAGAGCTGCTGCAGGTAAAGTCGCTAATATTTATACAGATTCGAATTATGCATGGGGAATATCCCATGATTATCACCCTGTCTGGAGAAGCAGAACGTGTCTTACATCAGACGGTAAGCCCATTAAAAATGCAGAACTGGTGAAACAATTAGTGGAGGCATTGACGTTACCAGTTCAGGTTGGCATCGTCAAGGTAACAGCACACACGGACGGTGACTCTGTGGAGGTAGAGGGCAACAGAAGGGCGGACGAAGCTGCTAAAGTAGCAGCAAGGCGGCCTAGGGAGCAGTGGACAGTGGCGGAGAGTCAGCGTATTCCAGCCACACTGAGCCTAGATGTCCTGAAATCCCTCCAGCTGCCCAAACAGAGAAGGAACACGGGGGAGAATGGGAGCTGAGCTGAACTCAAAAGGAGTTTTGGGAGAATAAGGATAAATTGTATATACCAAGGTCCCTGTTCCTAATAATGGCGCAAGCAACACCTGGCCCCACTCACACCTCAAAATGTCACATGTGTCCATGGTAGATGCCTTCCGGATCGCTCCTGGTTTCAGTTACGCAGCAGCAAAGCTCGTACGGTCATGCCTCATCTGTGCACAGCACAAACCAGGTAAAACAGTAAAATTCCCTAAGAAAGCGACACCCAGGCCTCTCTACCCGTTTCAGAGACTGCAGACTGGCTACATACAGCTACCCAAGGTAGGAGTGTGTGGAAAAAGAAAAAAAAAATGTCCTAGTATGTGTAGATCTCTCCTCTGGTTGGCTGGAAGCCTGTTATGATCCGGTGACCTTGGAGCCGCATGAGACTTTCTCAGGAGTAGGTGGAACCTGTACTGACCGCAAACCCTAAACTGTTACCGCAACTAGAAGTAGCCGTGGGGTGTACCTAACACATCCTAGACACCTCGACACAGCCAGAGGACTAAATACCCCTATAGATGGAAATGGGAATTCTATCTTGCCTCAGAGCAGAACCCCAAAAGGATAGGCAGCCCCCCACAAATATTGACTGTGAGTATTAGAGGAAAGACACACGCAGGCAGAAATCAGGATTTAGCAAAAGAGGCCACGCTAGCTAAATAGGAAAGGATAGGACAGAATACTAAGCGGTCAGTATTAAAACCCTAAAAATATTCACAGCAGATAAAACAAAAATTCCACCATCTAACTAAAGACATGGAATGTATATCTGCATCTCCTGAGAATCCAACTAGACTGAAATATACAAACACAGTCTAAGCTGGACAAGAAAAAACATTGAATAGTACAGAATTGTAAAGCACACAGCATGTGTGCTGTAGAAACAAAACCACTTATCTTTGCTGATTTGGCAGCAGGGCTGGAGGAACCAGACAGAGATGCAAAACCTCCAAGAAAAATGGACAACTGGCAAGGGCTAATGAATCCTACACACCTAAATATCCCAGTCCGAGCTGCAATCAGCAGGGACACCTGCCCAGGATTGCAACCCAGGGACTACTGCATTACTACCAACAACCACCGGAGGGAACCCAAGAGCAGAATTCACAACAGAAGCCTATCCGGTAAAATGTGCAAATGCTAAAGCGACTGCAGACAAACTGATGAAAGAACTGATCTGCAGGTATGGTGTCCCAGAAACCATAGAGAGCGATAGGGACACACACTTCACGGGAGAAATAATGAAGGAAGTCATGCAGGCCCTGGGAGTACAGCAAGCATATCATGCACCATATAGACAACAAAGTAGTGGGAAAGTGGAAAGACTAAACGGGACACTTTAAATATTCAAAGGCCATGGCAGACACAGGAAAGAGCGGGATAGAGTGCTTGTCTCTTGCACTCTTCTCAGTCAGACACACTCCAAATAGAAAGACTGGCTTGTCTCCTTTTGAAGTCCTGTTTGGCAGTTTGCCAAAGACTGGTCTGTATTTCCCACAGGTGCTACAAATGCAACACGGTGCTATGACAGCCCATGTCCAGGCCTTGCAGAAAAGACTTAATGTGGTGCATAAACATGTGTTTTCATCCATTCCAGATCTTAATGCCAGTGCAGACGCACATCTGCTGAATCCAGGTGATTGGGTGGTCATACACAGACACGTGAGAAGGAGCCTATATCCACGGTTTGACAGCCCGTTGTAAAGTCCAGTTGACCACATTCACTTGAGGGAACGCCCACCTGGATCCATGCCAGTCACTACAAAAAGATCTTTTCACTAGCAGAAAGACTGTTGTTCTAATCACCTTGCTGGCAGTGGTAGGATGTTTGCACCTTACAGAGACACTGAATAGCATTCTTCACTGGAGTCCCGTCGGTAGTAATAAACCTTCGATTGGTCCATAGAACTCCAAAATCATGAGCAATACCAAATGCATACCGTGAGTCCGTGTATATATTAGCCCACCTGTCCTTGGCCAAAATACATGCAGTAGACAGAGCCTGAAGTTCTGCTTCTGGTGCTGACTGTGAGGGCAGGCGCGCAGCTGCATGCACTACAGTGTCTTCCGTAGTGACAGCGTATCCGGTGAGGAATCTGCCAAACTCATCAGCATATCTTGAACCATCCGTGTATAACACCAGATCAGGATTTGGAAGTGGATTTTCACTGACATTTGATGGAGTAGCTGTTTCTTCAGTCAGAAGTTGGGAACAGTCATGTTGGAGGTAATCCTCATCACTGCTATCCTTCTTGGGGACCGGCAGTAAAGTAACGGGGTTGATTGTAGTACAGCGATGCAACTTGACGTAGTCAGGCAAAAAGAGTGAACACTGCAGCAGCAAGTGTCGTTGTACAGTCAAATGTCTTGCCTGTTGGAGTGTCAGTATTGCTGCAATATCATGCGGGGCAAAAATGTGCGTCTCATGTCCAAGAGTTATGTCTGCAGTCTTGTCAAACAACGAGTGAGTGGCGTGAACTGCCCTCATGCAACTTGGTGATGCCCGGGCCACGGGGTCGAGGCGGGCCGAATAGTAGCCCACTGGTCGTTGTCTATTGCCATGCGACTGTGTAAATACCCCTGCTGCGCGTCCTTCATTCTCAGACACATACAAATGGAACGGTTGAGTATAGTCCGGGATACCCAAGGCAGGGGCGGAAGCAATAAGCCGCTTTAATTCAGAGAAGGAACGATAAAGGCTTTCCATACAAACTGGTGATCTTTCCTTATAGTTCATTGTACCGTCTTTTAAGGCATTGTAGAGAGGTTGCATTATGCGGGATGCGTCCGTTATCCACTGACGACAATAAGTGCATAGTTCAAGAAAACGTTGGAGTTCAGTCTCATCTTTTGGAAAAGGAAGGGAGCGGACGGCTATCTTTCTTTCTTCTGTGAAGTGTCTGTCACCCTGAAGGAGACAGTGACCCAAAAATATCACTTGACCAAGGCAGAACTGAAGTGTCGAGGCCGAAACCCGACAGTTCAGATCTGCCACATACTTGAGGAGGCTAACAGTGGCAGCAATGGCTTCCTGCTCTGTTCGTGCACACAACAAAAGATCATCCACATACTGGAGCAGCGTGACATAGGGGTGATCTAACTGCCAGGGTAAAAGACACTAGCCCATATTTTTTGCAAACTGATTGGGACTGTTTTGGGCTCCTTGTGGCATAACTGTCCACGTCAATTGTCGTCCTTGATAAGTGAATGCAAACAGAAACTCGCAATCTGGGTGTAATGGAGTGCTGAAGAAGGCATTGGCAAGGTCGATGACTGTGAACCAAGCAGCATTCTGAGGTATCTGGGACAAAAGAGAATGTGTCTTAGGCACCACCGGAGTTTCCAGAACAGTAGCTGCATTAACTGCCCGTAGATCTTGTACCAGCCGGTACACAGGGGGTGGCCGGGTGGAGTCTTTTTCTTTACAGGATACAAGGCGTATTACATGGAGAAACCCAGGGTACCAGGGCACCATTATCGAGTAACGTTTGTATTTGCCTCTTGAGGCCCCACTCCTGATCAGGTTTCAAAGGGTACTGATGGACTTTCTGAAAAGGGGCACCAGGTTTGAGAAACACTTTTACTGGTTCTACAGGCATTTTCCCTATATCATCTGGCCCTTTTGACCAGAGTTTGGGTGGTATCTCTGAGAGATATGGGGTGAGTTGCTGGTCCTCAAGAATTATTGGGGGTGGATCTGGGCCTATCAGGGCCATCATAACTGTGGGAAGGGCATGTAGGATCCAGATCTCCTCATTGTGTTCCTCTGCATAAGGGTTATGTAACATAAGAACCATCTGACCATCATCTTGGAATTGTATTCTGGAGCGGAACTGTGATAATAAATCTGCCCCCAGTAAATTCACCTGACATGTGGGAGAGATTACAAACTGGGTCGTGACCTCAGGGAAGGGTCCCACAGGGATGGGTTTTGTAAGAATATGTTTATTGGGTCTGCCATCTTCTCCTATTAAAACAAGCTCTTGGTCTGAGAATTCAATAGGGATATCCGTAGGTACATCTGATGACTCGATTATGGAATTGGCCACCCCAGGTTTGGTGGAGGACATTGTGATGGCAGACCCTGGTTGGCCATCCCTTCAGTATGGGCTATTATCAGGATTTTGGGGCTGTCCATAACCAGAGTATCCCCCAGAGTTCCCAACAATCGGATTGTGATTAGAAGGGGGAATCAGAAGGTAGCATCTGTCAGTAGGAGTATGACAATCTCTCTGAAAGTGTCCGGGTCGGCCACAGCGCCAGCACGGAAAGCGAGAATTGGCACGGCAGGGCGGCGGAGTGAGATTACCAGACATAGGGTTAAAAGGGATATTGGAGTAGGGAACTGAATTTGTGTACGGGAGGAGGGCAGGAACTGAAGTCTGCTGCTGCTGCTGCTGCGCAGGCCACTGATAAGGAACCAGCTGTGTTGTTGTAGCTGGGTTGGGGGCTGGAGTTGGAGCAGGAATCGCTGCAGCTACTGGTTTATCCTTTGCCTTTCCTGCTGATGCAGAAAGGGCTAAATTCTTCTGAAAACGTTTTACTATTTTCAATGCATCATCCGGAGTGGAAGTCTCGATATCAGGTCTGACTGACATTATTGCCTCTTTCAATTCAGATTTGAGGCCGGACATTAAAGCTGCCACAAAAAAGTGTGAATGGGCTTTATTATACAGTGAGAATCCCAAATCTTTAAACACTACCATAAGATGCCCATAAAACTTCTCGGCAGTCTCCCCCTTGTCCTGTGTGACATCTGTGAGGGAGGTAGCTTGGTCCGCTAATCTATTTTGTGCCCAAACTTTTAAAGCATTGCAGAAATCAACACCACTCTCATATGTTCCCCCGTCCAAATTCACATTATAGGTTATGCCACCCTCAATAATTGGAAAGTACCCCTCCCCAGCCTTCTCTTGGAGTAAGTGCAACAGATCTCTCCGGGGAGTGGAATAAATCTCTCGATTCACTGCCATTTGTCTATAAAAGGCCATGGGGGTGGTTTCTTGATCAGGTAACTGGTTGCAAAGGGTGTTTATTTGGGATGTGGAAAAGGGGTGGCACATTACCCTGAATCACTTTCTCAGTTCCTTCCTGCACCACAAAACATCCAGTCACTTTCTCAGTCTTTGTCATATTAGTAGACGGCTTTCCTTTTTCAACATAGCAATAACAGAAGCAATCAGAATTCACTTCCTCTTCAACTTCTACATAATTTTCATCACACAATTCATGTGCCAGACCATGGAATTCTTCAGCGTCTTTAAGCAAACCATTATCAATCAACCTTTCCTTGTTCTTTCTGATACCTTTGTCCCATAGTGTAGGCTGTAGCCTCCCGCCCTTAGGAAAACCCATGATTGAGAATATTTTTCCTGCATTCCTGACAGATTTCTTTCCCCATCTTTGAATCATGAGACTAATAGTATCAGTTCCATCACACAAATTCTTCTTTTTCTTCCATGGAAACATGATTCTCCTTTAGAGCTAAATATCCTTACTTCAGTTGTGCACAGTACTGGAGCGGCCATTCAGTCTGTTCCACTGTGTCTGTCTGTCCCCACTGGGACAACCCAAAATTCAACGCTGTACTCAGTGAAAGGAGGAAGGTGTCTCAGACTATCCCTCCAGACACCTCTGGTTATATATATATATATATATATATATATATATATATATATATATATATATTCCTGAGTTACCTATCCTACCCAATCGTCGATCACCTCACCGCTCCTGATTCTAACAGTGATCAGGATTTCAGGAAATTTTGACTAAAAAGAGAATTACGTCACTGGTCAATCCGGGGAGTCCGTCCCTTATGAGGTATGGTTCGAACACTGGTCCTCCAACGAAACTACACCTCTATATGATTCCACCCAAGAATCACCGTACCATCGGGGACAACCTCAGATCCTCTTTGCAGCAACAAACACAGGAAAATCACACCAAACGGTCAGTCTGAACAGTATAACTGCTAACTTACTGTGGTTATCGTGGGGGATGATCAGTCCCAATTTCCAGTGCCTGTGTCCGGTCCGAAGGTCCTTTGTCTTGTTGTCCTCGTGGGGCAGAAGCGTTCTTATTTGGGGGCCCCACGTTGGGCACCAAGCTGTTGGGGAGGATCTGGAGTGACCCTTCGCGTTGACTCAGTGATTTTCAAATTGATCCACAAGGCGTTGCCGGCAACTGAGAATGACCAGACGGAGACATGTCTCTGTTTTGGGGGGATCAATGGCAAATCCCTAATCCCATTTACTGTGTCACACTTTTCATAATCTTAGCAAGTTATACTTTAACCAATAGTATAAAATCACCCTTGCAACACTTGACCTATAAGAATGCAGGAAAACTGGAAACTACATGTATGGCCGTGTCTACATGACATAGAAAAAAACATAACAGCCTGTACGTCAAGGTCTCATAGAACAATACACCCTCAGTCTCATATCTTGTTCAGGTTGAAACAATCAAGGTCTCATAACAACTATGAACTTTAGCCTAGTAACAGAATTTATCTCAAAACAGCAAGATGAAGTCAAAAAGCACAAAATGAAGCCTGCTTTAATTTTTCTTAGTTTAGTCCTTCACAATATAAAAAAAGTCTTCTGTATCAATGTGTTCCTTTGTGGTTGCTTCTTGTAGGAGTATGTTATACTTAATTTCCTAACATTTGACATCCTCAATTTTCAGCAACGTTGAAAAACCCCACAAGACCTCCTTAACATATCTAGCTGGATAACATTTCCAAGTGCATACTTTAATGAATTAGGTTAGCATGATCTGTTTTTAATCTAAATTAATATAAGACCCTATTTGTGCTATATTCTCTGCAGCTTCCTTACTAAAAATAAAAAGTGGGATTCCAGTAAGGAAAACCTGTTTTAACACTATAAGTGTTTGTCCCTACTATACACTTGATTCAGCTCTTGGCGATACATTCCATTAAAGGCATAGTATTATCTTACACATTTATAGTGGAATGCAAATGTTTTTGCTCAATTCTGCCTGTGACCCTATCTGATTTTTCAGCCCCCGCAGCCGGCATTGTTCACTGTGTAAATTTGCTGTTTTTTTAAGAACTACCATATAAGTGAATGGACAAAGTGGAGAGTACAAGACATAAGGGACCCCCCCATGCTACAGATAGATACAGTTTACTGAGAGACTCACATTGATTATTTATGGAGTACCAAGTAGATATGCAATAGATGAACAAAAAAGGCACACAAACACATTAGACTAATGTCCACCAAACCTGCCATTATGGGCAGGATCAATGGACAATCTAATGTGCATTGAGGCCACCTGAATCTCCCCATACAGATGATGTCGGGGGGACAGATAGCTCCTGCTAGTCCAGTTTCAGACTACTATTCCTTTTATTCTCTGGGAGACACATCAGCACCAGAGCATTTTCTCTCATAAGGAACACAGGAGTGCTCGGCTGATGGGTAGGGGGAAGTCGGGAGAAATAACTGTTGGCCAAATTATCAGCCAAATGATAGTTCAGCCAACAGCTATCCTGTTGTTTATGCTGAGGTTAAAATCAGAGCAACCTAATAATTAAGCCTTCTGTTAGCTCAACAAGGGATGATCCCCTACTGATCTGGTGTTCAGTAGTAATGAGCGAGCACTAAAATGCTCGGGTGCTCGTTGCTCAGGTTGAGCAGATTGGAATACTCGGGTACTCGGCAAGAACAACAACTAGCCCAATGTAAGTCTATGGGAGACTCGAGTATTTGTACCGCGATCCCCCCAGGGGTCCTTTTAAGGTCTAAAAACATCTGAAAATGATGGAAACACTGCTCAAATGACACAGGAACATTATGGGGATTGCCCCTGGAAGCATTCCTGACTCCTAGTTCACAGCTGTAAACATTTTTTTCCGACATTCATGTAATTTTTCCCGGTGCAACAAAAAACACACTAAAATGAAACCAAAACAGATTTTGCTGGCAAATATGTCAAAGTACATTCTTTGCAGGTTAATGACTTGCCCGTAAGGCCAAATGTTTAACCCCAGACCGAAAATTTCCTCCCCCACTTAAGCTTAGTTCAGACGCAGTGTTTTTGAAGCGTTTTTCAACTTTAACATTGCTTTCAACCACTACAAATGCATTCACTGGGAAATGTCATTGTAACATTTAACACCCCTAGCTGGCCATGTGGTGTGAGACACATATGCAGACCCATCTTGTTTCATTTATGAAGGAGGGACTCTTAAAGTCACAAAGCCTATTTTTACTGGTGCATCAGGCGGCATTAATCTTCTCAAAGGGCCATTATTAAACTGTGGGTCTCCTAAGCTGTTGTAGCCTAGGCTGTAAGTGGATGGGCTGCCAAGAATTATGACGCACCACAATACCCCTTTCATAAGATGTCCAGGGGGGACTCCTGAAAAAGTGTTGCATTGAATTCAAGGCCTGCCCTGCTAGCAATTCATATGCACCCCAATAAGCCTTTGAACCCACATACTGCATGGGTCCCTGAAAATCCACTTCACAATATGCATTTTGTACTCCCATACTCCTTTGTTTTACACAGTGGCAAGGCCAGCCATGCTGCATTGTCAGTCATATACACCCCATTAGGCCTTGGAACCCACATACTGGATGGGCCCAGGAAAATCCACTTCACAATATGCATTTTGTACTTCATGCTCCTTTGCTTTACACATTGGCAGCAAGGCCAGCCCAGCTGCATAGTTAGTCATATGCACCCCATTAGGCCTTGGAACCCACATACTGGATGGGCCCAGGAATAAACACTTCACAATATGCAATTTGTACTCCCGTACTCCTTTGTTTTACACATTGGCAGCAAGGCCAGCCCAGCTGCATAGTCAGTCATATGCACCCCATTAGGCCTTGGAACCCACATACTGGATGGGCCCATGAAAATCCACTTCACAATATGCATTTTGTTCTCCGTACTTCTTTGTTTTACACATTGACAGCAAGGCCAGCCCAGCTGCATAGTCAGTTACGTGCATCCCATTACACCTTTGAACCCACATACTGGATGGGCCCATGAAAATATACTTCACAATATGCATTTTGTAGTCCATACTCCTTTGTTTTACACATTGGCAGCAAGGCCAGCCCAGCTGCATAGTTATTCATATGCACCCCATTATGCCTTTGAACCCACATACTGGATGGGCCTATGAAAATCCATTTGTATTTTTTAATGGTATGATGGTTTCCTCTTTGCACAATTATTTACAGGAGAATTTGGCAATTTTATTCGCCATGTTTTTAACACTAAGGTTCAGAAACGGCATTAAAAAAGGCTAATACTTGAAATACAACACAATTTTATTGCAAACTACAAAATTCAAGGTATGATTGAATAGTGTGAGTGCATACACTTTTGTATATGTTAACATACAGGTTAATAAGTACATATAAGGATTAAATATAGTGATTACGTATATATGAAGGTTAACTACATACAGTATACTTAGATCATCACCAAGAGGCTTTTAACCATCATCCTTCTGGAATATCAGAGAAGCAACACCAAGACAGAGAACCCCTGGGAGATTACCTACACTGCATGGGCGTCCCCAATTATGCAGGCATCAGCACACTGTACATGTACAGGTACCCCAGTTTTGGCATCTGTCTTAGTCATGTTTCTTTGGTCTTATATAGTGATTTCCACTCTGCAGTAACTCACCCACACCTTCAAGTGGCCACTTTCAAGGTTGGATGAAACTGAGATATCCTGGACTCATCAGACTAGGGGCCATAAACCCCTAGAAAATAAAAGCCACAAGGATTTAGATCAAACCACCACCGGCATAGTTTCAGTAAACCTTAACCCCTTTCTGACATTAGATGTACTATCCCGTCGAGGTGGTATGGGCTCGTATGACCATCGACGGTATAGTACATCTAACGCAATCAGCCGTGCTCATGGGGTAAGCGCGGCCAATCTTGCCTGGGTGTCAGCTGACTATCGCAGCTGACATCCAGCACTATGTGCCAGGAGCGGTCACGGACCGCTCCTGGCACATTAACCCCCAGAACACTGGGATCAAAGATGATCGCAGCAATCCGGCGGCATAGGGAAGCATCACACAGGGAGGGGGCTCCCTTCGTGCTTCCCTGAGACCCTCGGAGCAACGTGATGTGATCGTGTTGCTCCAAGTGTCTCCTACCTCCTCCTCCCTGCAGGCCCAGATCCAAAATGGCCGCGGGTGGCCTTCCGGGCCCTGCAGACAGGTGGCTTTCAAACGCCTGCTCAGAGCAGGCGCCAGGAAGCCGTCCTGTAGTGCCTGTGTGATCGCTGATCTGACAGTGCACTGCAAAGTGTCAGATCAGCGATCTGTCACTACGGTGCAATGTAAAAAAGTAGAAAAAAATAATATCTACATGTGGAATAAAAAAAAAATTTCCTAAATAAAGAAAAAAAATATTGTTCCAATAAATACATTTCTTTATCTAAATAAAAAAAACAATAAAAGTACACATATTTAGTATCGCTGCGTCCATAACGACCCGACCTATAAAACTGTCTCTCTAGTTAACCCCTTCAGTGAACACCATAAAAAACCGAGGCAAAAAACAACGCTTTATTTTTATGCTGCCTAACAAAAAGTGGAATAACACGCAATCAAAAAGATGGATACAAAAAACCATGGTACCGCTGAAAACGTCATCTTGTCCCAGCAAAACAAGAGCCACCATACAGCATCATGAATGAAAAAAATAAAAAAGTTATAGCTCTCAGAATAAAGGGATGCAAAAATAATTATTTTTGCAATAAAAAGTGTATTTTAGTGTGTGACGGCTGCCAATCATATAAATCAGCTAAAAAACCCGCTTTAAAAGTAAATCAAACCCCCTTCATCACCCACTTAGTTAGGCAAAAATAAAATTTTAAAAAATGTATTTATTTCCATTTTCCCACTAGGGTTAGGGTTAGGGTTGGGGCTAAAGTTAGGGTTAGGGTTGCAGCTAAAGTTAGGATTAGGGTTGGAGCTAAAGTTAGGGTTGGGGCTAAAGTTAGGGTTGGGACTAAAGTTAGGGTTGGGGTTAGGGTTAGGGTTGCGGTTGGGGTTAAGGTTAGGGTTGGGGCTAAAGTTAGGGTTAGGGTTGGGGCTGAAGTTAGGGTTAGGGTTGGGGCTAAAGTTAGTGTTGGGGCTAAAGTTAGGGTTTGGATTACATTTACGGTTGGGATTAGGGTTGGGATTAGGGTTAGGGATGTGTTTGGGTTAGGGTTTCAGTTAGAATTTAGGGGGTTCCACTGTTTAGGCACATCAGGGGCTCTCCAAACGCGACATGGCATCCAATCTCAATTCCAGCCTATTGCGTTGAAAAAGTAAAACAGTGCTCCTTCCCTTCTGCACTCTCCCATGCGCCCAAACAGGGGTTCACACCAGCATATGGGGTATCAGCGTACTCAGGACAAATTGGACAACAACTTTTGGGGTCCAATTTCTCCTGTTACCCTTGGGAAAATACAAAACTGGGGGCTAAAATATAATTTTTGTGGAAAAAAAAGATTTTTTATTTTCACGGCTCTGCCTTATAAACTGTAGTGAAACCCTTGGAGGTTCAAAGTTTTCACAACACATCTAGATAAGTTCCTTAGGGGGTCTTCTTTCCAAAATGGTGTCACTTGTGGGGGGTTTCAATGTTTAGGCACATCAGGGGCTCTCCAAACGCAACATGGTGTCCTATCTCAATTCCAGTCAATTTTGCATTGAAACGTCAAATAGCGCTCCTTCCCTTCCGAGCTTTGCCATGTACCCAAACAGTGGTTTACCCCCACATATGGGGTATCAGCGTACTCAGGACAAATTTTACAACAACTTTTGGGGTCCAATTTCTTCTGTTACCCTTGGGAAAATAAAAAATTGGGGGGGGGGGGGGCGAAAAGATCAATTTTGTGAAAAAATATGATTTTTTATTTTTACGGCTCTACATTATAAACTTCTGTGAAGCACTTGGTGGGTCAAAGTGCTCACCACACATCTAGATAAGTTCCTTAGGGGGGTCTACTTTCCAAAATGGTGTCACTTCTGGTGGGTTTCAATGCTTAGGCACATCAGGGGCTCTCCAAACGTGACATGGCGTCCCATCTCAATTTCAGTCAATTTTGCATTGAGAAGTCAAACGGCGCTCCTTCCTTTCTGAGCTCTGCCATGTGCCCAAACAATGGTATACTCCCACATATGGGGTATAAGCGTACTCAGGACAAATTTTACCTCAACTTTTGGTGTCCAATTTCTCCTGTTACCCTTGGTAAAATAAAACAAATTGGAGCTGAAGTAAATTTGTTGTGAAAAAAAGTTAAATGTTCATATTTTTTTAAACATTCCAAAAATTCCTGTGAAACACCTGAAGGGTTAATAAACTTCTTGAATGTGGTTTTGAGCACCATGAGAAGTTTTAGAATGGTGTCACACTTGGGTATTTTCTATCATATAGACCCCTCAAAGTGACTTCAAATGTGATGTGGTCCCTAAAAAAATGGTGTTGTAAAAATGAGAAATTGCTGGTCAACTTTTAACCCTTCTAACTCCCTAACAAAAAAAATTGTTCCAAAAGTCTGCTGATGTAAAGTAGACATGTGGGAAATGTTATTTATTAAGTATTTTGTGTGCATTATCTCTGTGATTTAAAGGCATAAAAATTCAAAGTTGGAAAATTGCAAAATTTTCAAAATTTTCACCAAATTTCATTTTTTTCACTAATAAACGCAGGAAATATCAAAGAAATTTTAGCACTATTATGAAGTACAATGTGTCACGAGAAAACAATGTCAGAATCATCAGGGTCCGTTGAAGCATTCCAGAGTTATAAACTCATAAAGGGACAGTGGTCAGAATTTTAAAAATTTGCCCGGTCATTAACGTGCAAACCACCCTTGGGGGTAAAGGGGTTAATGTTTTACAATGACAAACAGCAAACATATAGAGGCTTAGAACTGTTTGTGAAGTGAACAAACAAACATTTATCAAGATTGTGTCACTATGAGCATTGTCTGTCACATCTGTAAATTTTTTCAAGAAATGCAGCTATGTGATTGTCTGAATGCATTGGGTATACAGTATTTTAATCTTGGTTACAAATCGCCATTTGTATATTCGCCATTTGTACATTTGAGGCAGCCAAAGTTATGGCTCTCAAGGAGAGAAACTAATATAGTCGACAAATAAATATTTGCAATGAACTACTGAGCCAAACTAACAGCATTGCTTTATCAAATTTTTAAGAAGTGTACAATGTGAGCAACCAGGCAACACAAATAGGAGCTTTTTAGGGGTGCTTTTTAAGATACACAAATGTTATCAAGTCTTTGACAACAAGGATGTGGTTTCACCAATGTGGGGTACCTTTTTTAAAAATATACTACTGCCAATGCAGGCTCCTTGCCCAAAATTCACTGGCCTATAACAGTACAAAGCATCACCCTGGTGATCTAGTGGCAAACAAGAGACATTGCAGAAGACAGAGTTAACCCCTTCCCAACCTGTGGCACAGCGTATGCATCGTGAAAGTCGGTGCCAATACGACCTGTGATGCATATGCTGTGTCACAGAATGATCGCGTTCCTACAGGCCGGGTGAAAGGGTTAACTCCAATTTCACCCGACCTACAGGAACAGGTGGAGTGGTACTTCAGCCCAGGGGGTATGGCTTGGCCCCCCCCATGGCTATGATTGCTCTGATTGGCGGCTGAAAGTGAAACAGCCAATCAGAGCAATTGTAATATTTCAGCAATCTGAATTCAGCCCCCCATCTTGCAAAATGGGGGGCACATGCGCAGTGCGCCCATCGAATCTGCCGGGCGGCAGATTCGTTCATTCATTTTGATCACTGTGATACATCCTATCACAGTGATCAAAATTAAAAAAAATAGTAAATAGCCCCCCTTTATCACCCCCATAGGTAGGGAACATCATAAAATAAAGAAATTATATTTATTTTTATTTTTCCACTAGGGTTAGAGTTAGAACTAGGGTTAGGGTTGGGGCTAGGGTTAGGGTCAGGGCGAGGGTTAGGGTTAGGGTTAGGGCTAGGGTTAGGGTTAGAACTAGGGTTAGGGGTAGGGATAGGGGTAGGGTTAGGCCTCTTTCACACTTCCGTCAGTATGGGGCCATCGCCAGGCGTCGGCACGATGTACCGATGGACGTTGTGAAAATAAAGGCACAACGTGGGCAGCAGATGTAGTTTTTCAACGCTTCCGCTGCCCATTCTAAAGTCCGAGGAGGAGGGGCGGCAATCCGTCGGACGTCGCGATCCGTCGGCAATACAACTCTATGGGAAAAAATGCATCCTGCAGGTACATTTGCGACGGAGGAGCCACGACGCTAGTGTGAAAGAGGCTTTAGGGTTAGGGCTAGGGTTAGAGCTAGGGCTAGGGTTAGGGCTAGGGTTAGGGTTAGAACTAGGGTTAGGGCTAGGGTTAGGGTTAATGATAGAACTAGGGTTAGGGCTAGGGTTAGAGTTGCAGTTAGAGTTAGAATTAGGTTTAGGTTAGAATTAGGGTTAGAACAAGGGTTAGGGTTAGAACTGGGGTTAGGGTTAGAACTAGGGTTAGGGTTAGGGTTAGAATTAGGTTTAGAATTAGGGTTAGGGTTAGAATTAGGGTTAGGGTTAAAATTAGAGTTAGGTTTAGAATTAGGGTTAGGGTTGGAATTAGGGTTAGGGTTGGAATTAGGGTATGTGCACATGGTGCAGATTTGGCTGCGGATTTGCAACAGTTTTCCGTGCGGTGTACAGTACCATGTAAACCTATGGAAAAGCAAATCTGCTGTGCTCATGGTGCGGAAAATACCGTGCTGAAACGATGAGTTGTATTTTCCACAGCATGTCAATTCTTTGTGCGGATTCCACAGCGTTTTACACCTGCGCCTCAATAGGAATCCGCAGGTGTAAAACTGCATGTGAAATCCGTACAAAAAACGCAGGAAATCCACGGTACATCCGCAGGTAAAACGCACTGTTTTTCAAAAACGGTGCAGAAAAATCCACACAGGAATCCGCAACATTGGCACATAGCCTTAGGGTTAGGGTTGGAATTAGAGTTATGGTTGGGATTAGGGTTGGGTTTGGAATTAGGGATAAGATTAGGGTTAGCGGTGTGTTGGGGTTAGGGTTAGGCTTGTGGTTAGGGTTATGGTTAGGGTTGGGATTAGGGCTAGGGGTGTGTTGGGGTTAGAGTTGTGGTTAGGGTTATGGTTAGGGTTGGGATTAAGGTTAGGGGTGTGTTGGAGTTAGTGTTTGAGTTAGAATTGAGGGGTTTCCACTGTTTAGGCACAACAGGGGGTCCCAAACGCGACATGGTGCCATTCTTGCATTCAAAAAGTCAAAGGACAAACTGGACAACAACTATTGGGGTCTAATTTCTTCTGTTACCCTTGTGAAAATAAAAAATTGTGGACTAAAAAATCATTTTTGAGGAAAAAAAAAAGATTTTTTATTTTCACGGCTCTACGTTATAAACTTCTGTGAAGCACTTAGGAGTTCAAAGTGCTCACCACACATCTAGATAAGTTCCTTGGGGGGTCTAGTTTCCAAAATGGGGTCACTTGTGGGGGGTTTCTTCTGTTTAGGCACATCAGGGGCTCTGCAAACGCAACGCGACGCCTGCAGACCATTCCATCAAAGTCTGCATTTCAAAATGTCACTACTTCCCTTCCAAGCCCCGACGTGTGCCCAAACAGTGGTCTACCCCCACATATGGGGTATCAGCATGCTCAAGACAAACTGGACAATAACTTTTGGGTTCAATTTCTCCTGTTACCCTTGTGAAAATAAAAAATAGCTGACTAAAAAATAATTTTTGAGGAAAGAAAAAAGATTTTTTATTTTCACGGCTCTACGTTATAAACTTCTGTGAAGCACTTGGGGGTTCAAAGTGCTCACCGCACATCTAGCTTAGTTCACTGCGAGGTCTAGTTTCCAAAATGGGGTCACTTGCGGGGGAGCTCCAATGCTCAGGCACACATATAAACATATATGTTTAGATAACCAATGACAGAGGAGCTAGACAATATGGTAATTAACTAACCACCCCTGACAACCCCTAACCACTCCTTTCTATGTGAAAATATAAAACTATGTATGTACAATAAAGTTTCAGTATTGATGGAATGTTGTTCTGTCACAGTTGTGTACAGTCCATTCTTGATGAGCGCTCAAAATACTCAGTCTAATTGGGAGCGGCCGCAGCACACACAGAGGGATAAATTTATCCAACCCTAATATTTCCATAACAGAATGGCGCCCAACGTGGGGCACGGATGAAACGCACGCGGGGACCCACTACTAACCGGAGATACGGAAGTTGTAGCCGTGGCCTTGGCACAGGGGCAGGAGACTGCGCAGCTCCATAAGTAAGGTAAGAAAATGTTATCATCTTACCTGAAAGTCCCCTGTGCCCAGTCCTTGTCTATACCTCTTGCCGGTCAGGTGTGGTCTGGTCACAAATTCCCAGGTAGTGTAAAAAATCCGTAGCCACGAATCCACCCTGGGAGGTGTCTGCTGTGGACCGTGTATGTGTTTGTGTAAAATCCGGGAGAAGGAAGGAAAAAGTGACTTTTGTTTGTGGTTGCTGGGAAACAGACCGCAGGAGGTCAAATCGCTCGATAAGTTATTGCAGGATTCCCGTGCATAGGAGGAACAGGTAGAGTTCCGGAGCAGGTGGCTCCAGGTTCCAGGCACGGGTAGTGATAACTTAGAGAGGGCTACTGCAGATTCCCGTAGTGCCGGCGATCCAGTCAGGACGTCCGGACCGGGGTGGTAGATTTCCTGCTTGTTGTGCTTCTCAGGCACTCAGGCGGCCCGGGCGCAGGTGCGTCCAGTGCGATTGGCAGTAGTCTGTTCCCAGCGCAACCTGCATGTGTCACAGAATTTAAAAGGGCATCTCTCGGATTGTCTATCTGTTTCTGTCTGTCAAGTGTTGCTTCTTTAAGAAGCAGAAATAGTTCTCTTAAACTTCCTCTTTTTTCAGCTGAAGCAGAGATGCATTGTAAATCAAACTGTCACATCTGGGTTTTTTTTCCTGACTGTTTTCAGCTGCAATGCTGGCTATGTGTAGTTTTTTTGTGAAGAAGTGAAATTTAAAATGTATCTATCATTTTTGATGTGACGTAAGTGTTTTCAGATACGTGATTTTAGTGACATTTGATATTATTGCAATGGCATACGGAATAAAAAGAGGTGGTGTGTCTCTGACTGCATTTGAGCGCAGAGATTCTAAAAAAAAAAAAAAAAAAGGAGAAGAGAAAAGCCGTTTTCATTTTTAATTTTTTTTACTCTCTTAAAGGGTCTTTTTCTTTTTGCGGCATTTTAAAGTTTTTTAATTAAGTTTTCCTCAATCTTCAATCTCTTTACCTTTTTACTTTTTTGGGGAAAAAGTATTTTTTTCCTTCCCTTTTGTATCAAAATTTTGAGTTTTTGGTTGTGAGCTAAGTTTTTGACGGTTTTTCTTATCGTTTTGGGTTTTTCTTAGAGTTTTATATACTCATTTTTAGAAGTTTTTTTCTTTTTCTTAGTACTGTTTTTTTTTTCATTTTTGTGTGTTTTTCATTTTTTTTGCTTTTGCCATGGGGAATAAAGTGGCCAAGCAACAGGAAAGTCTTTTTACTTCCTGATGAGCAAACAGCCCCTAGATAGTGGCAGAACACGAAGGTGTTAAGTATGTGAAGATTTTGGAAGGTATAAAGTACATGAAATTCATTAGAATGGCAGACTTCAAGCTGCGGAATGGCATGACGTAGAAAGGAAAATAAGGGAAGTTAGCTGATGTTAGATTGCTGAATACTAATACATGGTATGAAGTGGCAGCAGAGCTTACATCGTTTAGGTGGTACAGAAAGTTATGTGAGCAAACCAGGAAGTGATTTTTGTGGGTATGAGACGGGAGAATCTGCGCAGTAGGTAGTTATTTTTGCACAGTATGTGGTGCGCCCCGTCTCTCCCTACAGGGAGAAGGCATAATTGCTCCTCTCTATTATTCTTGTTGTTCTCCTCTATCCTCTTTCTTTTTTTCTCTGTCAGTCTCTTCTCTCCGCATTCTCTCTTTCCTTTCCTCTCCTCTTCCTCCACATTTTCTCTTCCCCTCTCTATCTCTCCCCTCCTTCTCCACTCTTCTCTCTCTCCTTTCCTCTCCTCTTCCTCCACATTTTTTTTTCCTCTTCTCTCTCTTCCCCTCCTTCTCCACTCCTCTCTTCTCCTCCCTCTCTCTCCACATTCTCTCTCTCCCCTCCTACTATTCCTTTGTCTCACTCATAAACCCCTCCTCCTCCTTTTTCTTCTTCCTCTTTTTTCCTCTTCGTTGCCGGCTGGGCCAACGCCCAATTCAAACAATATGGTGCTTACAGCACAAGGTTTCCCTCTATGGCCCTGGCACAGTCCAGCCATTGCCATTTGTGATATCGGGGAAAGAAGGTGAAAGCCCCCCCCTCCACTCCGCAGCCCCAGACACATCAGGTAGCAGACAGCTCAGCCCTGGGTGCAGAGGGGGGAGGAATGATATCAGAACGAGCTCACTGACAGATCCTCCGTTACCTCATTTCACAGTCAATAATATTGTAACCCTTAAGGTTTTACATGAACTTTGATATCACCATGTATTGATAATGTACAGCTTCAGCACCGGTCAGAGCTGCCCACATTCACACCAACATAGAACTATAAGCCTAATCCATCATAGCTTCAGCAAGGGGGGAGACATCCTCACAAAAGAAAAAGCAACTTTTAAGTCCAAAATCAGTCAGTGTACGACCCCAGTACAAGCTATCACAACTATTCCTCTGATGAAGATGAAGAGGGAACATCATACATGCTGTCCAGTAGTAGAAAAGAAACCCACAGGCACCAAGAATGCAAGGGCAGATAGAGGCACCACCATTACACTATGTGCACTGCACTTCAAGTCAGGTGACAATCTTCCAGACCCAGGGATGCATCCCATGCCATTTTACCGAAGAATGTAGCAGAAGCAGTAAACATATGCAGCCAGCTGGAATGATCTCTGGGCCATGAATGAAAATAGAAGCAGGTGATGCACTCTGGCCAATCATGAAGGAACAATTCAAACTTCCAGCAGAATCAGACATACACGCTTGGGAGTCAGGGCCACAGCTAATTGAACAGCTCAGAGAGTGAGCCATGACATGAGCCAAGAAAAGACAGAGTCTGTAAAGAAGTTTCATGGCAGAGTAATGCAAGTATCCCAAGACTTGGGCTTTACCATTCATGACCAGATACACAGGCCTTTGGGCATGGACTGAGACAGCCAATCAGGAAACCACTGATAGTGGCTAGGCCTAGGAACAGGTCAATAGCAGTGGACTGACCCAGAAAAAATGTTTTATGTGCGCCTAGGAGACTGTTTATTGCTAATTGTTGCCAAAACTGCCGCCATTATAGCACCACAAAGAGCGCGAAGAAGGAAACGGGTGCCGTGCTGCTGAGAATGCCAGAAGGGAAGCCAGAGGTGAAGACGCTACAAAGTGCCAATCGACACACCGGAAGAACCACTGCAGACTCCATAGAGGAGACACCGACCTCAATAAGGTTAGCAAAGGGGAGAAGCTATGTTGGAGAAGGGGGAAGAAGTGATGGCAGATGCAGCCACAACCCCTGTAATGCCCCAAGACCTTGGGTTGGATGCAGCCGCCTGTCTCATGGCACCCCCGGGCCTCGCCACAAATGCACCTGCAGGCCCCGTCTTACCACCGCAGCTTCAATCAGCAGGCCGGACCCCGCTGCCGCTACAGTGCCCATCATGCCGTTGTCCACAGTAGCCAAAGGGACCGAGTCCCAACCAGGATTGCAGAGGACGTCCCCTCTCATGGTGACTACTGACCTGGAAGCGCAACCACCCTACAAAGACAGAAGAAGTGTCAAGTGTTACATCTGTGGCAAGTTTGTCCATTACCAGAACCAGTGCAAAGCACCCACGCCCCCGAAGAGACTGGACCCATGCAACCCAAGAGTTGGTCCAGAGAAACAGGTCAAGGAAGAAGTGCAGAAAGCAGTGAAGTACCCCATCCGAAGGACAGGGGCAAGCAAGCCAGGTTTGCAAGACACTACGCTCCTGACATATAAAACTTCATCTGCAAGACCAATATCTCAAATAATCCTTAAAGTGGATGGTGTTGTCAGATCCAAAGTGGTGCAGCCAGAAGTGTGATGACACCTGTGGAACTCGCTGATCCCACCTGCCTATCAGAATCCTCTGTGTCTCGCATGGGCATTGATGGTCAAGTCAGACATTCTCAGCTTACAAAGCCACTGAGCGTGTGCACTCAGCCAGGACACTCTATCCTGTCCCAGTTTGTGGTGTAAAGGACCTGCCACTCAACCTGCTGGGAGCGAACCTACTGCAGAAGCTGAAGGCAACCACAGTGTTCCAGGAAGATGGGACAGTGACACTTTCTTCATCCCTGACCCGAGAAGAGTCATGCTGGCGGCCCTACAAGAACATTAAACAATCGATGAGGCCTACCCAAGGAGGTACTGGATGTAGTACCAGAAAGTCTATGGTCTAAGGGTCCCCAGCACATGAGAAAACCTCAAGTTGCCCCAGTACGGGTGTCACTCAAGCCATGTACCCCATACCCTCGTAAGGCCCAGGCTAGGCCTAGAGTCAAGCTGCCTCTGACCAACTGAAGGTCTACCTGGAAATAGGAATCATTGTTCCTCGCACATCGCCTTGCAATACCCCGCTTTTCCCCGTCAAGAAAAAGACTGTAAAAGGAGAGCCAGACAAGTTCAGAATGGTATATGACCTGAGAGCTGTGAATGACGCCACGGTGTTTGAAACTGAAATTATGCCGAATCCGCACACTCTGCTCTCAAATGTGCCTGCCACAGCAAAAGTGTTCACAGTGAACAACCTGGCTAATGTTTTCTCCAGTGTTCCCCTTCATCCGGAAGACCAGTTCCTGTTTGCCTTAATGCACCAGGGGGGACATCACACATGGACAGTGATGCCACAGTGGGCCCAGAACAGCCCTCCACAGTTCACCAAAGCAATGTCCACAGTCCTCACCAACTGGGTCGCAGAACATGCAGAAGTAACCCTGCTACAATACATGGACAATCTACTTCTTTGTGCAATTGACTTTGACACGTGTAAAACCCATTCCTTGTATCTCCTACTCTACCTGGCGGAGCAGCACTGCAAGATCTCAAAGAACAAAGTCCAGTGGTGTCTGAAGCAAGTTACGTTCCAGAGACACTGTATTGCTCACGAGGCGAAACGCCTGACAGATGACCAGAAGACCACAGTGGAGAAGATGGTTCCTCCAACAACTCCGAAGGTGCTACAGGCCTTCCTTGGTCTAGTTTCGTATTGCAGAGCCTGGATCCCTGATGCTTCCGTCCTAATGCAGTGCAGCCTCTGTGTGAATACGTCAGCGTGACCCCGTTCCTCCAGACAGATGTGGCATTCAGTTCGTTCAAGAAGTTAAAAGGCTCTGTAGTCTCAGCGCCAGCACTAGGCCTATCTGACTACAAGAAGCCATTCCATCTCTACTTGATGAGAAGAGAAGGCCTTGCTACTGGAGTCCTGACACAGCTTCAGGGGGGAAAGCAGAGACTTTCGGACTACTTTTCAGCTTGCCTGGATCCAGTTGCAAGGGAAGCCTCTTCCTCCCGCATGAGAGCAGCAGTTGCAGCACACGCCCTCCTGGACAGGTCTACTGACATCAGTGGAAAAAAACCATTGGAAATCCTGGCTCTGCATGACATCTCAGCAATCCTCAACCAAACCCAGCTAAAACATCTCTCCACTGCCAGGCATCTTCGCCTCCAGTGCTCTCTACTCCTGCCCAACAATGTCACCATCTCCAGATGCACAGTCCTCAACCCGTCCACTCTACTCCCACTCCCAAGGGGGGATACAGATATGGACCCTCAGATAAAAAGTCTGCATGGGATCTGAATTTGGTCCGGACGGATGACCATGATTGCTTCAGCATCATGCAACAGGAAACAGCAGGACTACCCAAGGTGGCAGACGAGCCACTGACCAACCCAGAGTTGATCCTCTATGTGGATGGCTCCAGATTTGCAGATGATGAAGGAAGATTCCACACGGGATGTGCAGTGACCAGCAATCAAGAGATCCTGTGGTCCAGAAGTCTGCCGCCCAGTCTGTCAGCCCAGGAAGCAGAACTGATAGCGCTGATGAAGGCCTACCAGATGGCAGAAGACAAGACTGAGAAAATGTATACCGATTCAAGGTACTCGCATGGCATAGCACACGACTTCGGACCTATCTGGGCTGCAAGGGACTTCATCACAGCAAGCGGAACAACCGTGAAGCATCATGGAGCCATTAAGGACCTGCTGAACACACTTCAACTTCCAAAGTGGTGACAATACTAAAAGTCAAAGCGCATGGAAAACTAAACACAGTAGGGGCACGAGGCAACGACATGGCGGATATGGCAGCCAAAGAAGCTACTCTCAGAGACGAGATATGCAGCTATGGGGTCCCAGAAGTGATAGAGAGTGACCAGGGACCCGCATTCACAGCAAATCTCACACGAGAGATCTAGTCAGCAGTAGGGTCAGACTTAGGCCTACACACTCCCAATCACACTACTCAGTGTTAGGCACTCTCCCAGAGGCCCAGAAGAGCTGTTACCATATGAAATTTTGTTTGTGTCTAGTCCCAGGTTAGGGGTATCTTTTCCCTCAGCAGCTGACTATGTAATATGATACTTTGTCTGCTTATGTAATTGAACTCACCAAGAAACTTGCTAACATCCATTCTCGAGTTTTTTCTTCATTGCCAGATCCAGATTCAGTGTCCGGTATGCACTCCTAGAAGCCAGGAGACTGGGTGTTGGTGAAAAAGTTTGTAAGGAGAACACCACTCGATCCCAGATTTGATGGTCCTGCTCAAGTGCTGCTGATGACACCAAACTCTGTGAAACTGGAGGGAAGACCCACTTGGATCCACTCATCGCATGGCAAGAAAGCTCCCCTACCAGAAGATGACACCCAAGCCAGAATGATGTTGCAGCCTGACCGAAAAGATGACCTACCTGATAAAGACTACACATCGTTTACTACACATGCTATTGACTAAGAGACTGATTGCAACGAACCCCCTTTAGGGACAGATCTCCTGACCGCCCATTTGCGAAAAGTCTGTACGAAGTGGGGCACAGGTGTTAGGCTTGTGTCAGTTCGCCGACAGCACAAAAGAGTTGCAGCGCTTTGGGACAGGAGGCTAGGATTAGGGCAAGTGTGTTGTGAAATTGGATTCTGGGCTCCCCCGGTGGCCACTTGTGGAATTTAACTTGTGTGCATCATCCCCTCTGTTCACCTGCTCCTATCAGGATGTGGGAGTCGCTATATAACCTTGCTCCTCTGTCAGTTTCATGCCGGTCAACAATGTAATCAGTAGCCTTTCTGTGCATGTTCCTGCTACTAGACAACTCCCAGCTAAGTTGGACTTTTGTCCTTGTGTGTTTTTGCATTTTGTTCCTGTTCACAGCTGCTGTTTCGTTACTGTGTCTGGAAAGCTCTTGTGAGCGGAAATTGCCACTCTGGTGTTATGAGTTAATGCTCGAGTCTTAAAGTAATTTCTGGATGGTGTTTTGATAGGGTTTTCTGCTGACCATGAAAGTGCCCTTTCTGTCTTCATGCTATCTAGTAAGCGGACCTCGATTTTGCTAAACCTATTTTCATACTACATTTGTCATTTCATCTAAAATCACCGCCAATATATGTGGGGGCCTCTGTCTGCCTTTTGGGAAAATTTCTCTAGAGGTGAGCCAGGACTGTCTTTTCCTCTGCTAGGATTAGGTAGTTCTCCGGCTGGCGCTGGGCATCTAGGGATAAAAAAACGTAGGCATGCTACCCGGCCACTTCTAGTTGTGCGGCAGGTTTAGTTCATGGTCAGTATAGTTTCCATCTTCCAAGAGCTAGTTCTCATATATGCTGGGCTATGTTCTCTCGCCATTGAGAATCATGACAGTTTGACCGGCCCAAAAAAGGGTTTAATTACTGGCTGAGAAAGGAGAGAAAAAAGAAGTCTGCTACAATTTTTTTTTTTTTTTTTTTCCCTCTAGTTCTGAGTGTGCTCTTAATTGAATCACTTGCTAGTCTGCCTATACTGCAGCCTTCCTCTCTTCCTCTCCTTCTAATCCTTGAATGGCTCTGTGTTCACCTGTTTCAAATGGATCTTCAGAGTGTAGCTACAGGTTTGAATAATCTCGCCACAAAGGTACAAAATTTGCAAGATTTTGTTGTTCATGCACCTATGTCTGAGCCTAGAATTCCTTTGCCTGAATTCTTCTCGGGGAATAGATCTCACTTTCAAAATTTTAAAAATAATTGCAAATTGTTTTTGTCCCTGAAGTCTCGCTCTGCCGGAGACCCTGCACAGCAGGTCAGGATTGTAATTTCCTTGCTCCGGGGCGACCCTCAAGACTGGGCTTTTGCATTGGCACCAGGGGATCCTGCGTTGCTCAATGTGGATGCGTTTTTTCTGGCCTTGGGGTTGCTTTATGAGGAACCTCATTTAGAGCTTCAGGTGGAAAAGGCCTTGATGTCCTTGTCTCAGGGGCAAGATGAAGCTGAAATATACTGCCAAAAATTCCGCAAATGGTCTGTGCTTACTCAGTGGAATGAGTGCGCCCTGGCGGCGATTTTCAGAGAAGGTCTCTCTGATGCCATTAAGGATGTTATGGTGGGGTTCCCTGTGCCTGCGAGTCTGAATGAGTCCATGACGATGGCTATTCAGATCGATAGGCGTCTGCGGGAGCGCAAACCTGTGCACCATTTGGCGGTGTCTACTGAGAAAACGCCAGAAAATATGCAATGTGATAGAATTCTGTCCAGAAGCGAGCGGCAGAATTTTAGACGAAAAAATGGGTTGTGCTTCTATTGTGGTGATTCAACTCATGTTATATCAGCATGCTTTAAGCGTACTAAGAAGCCTGACAAGTCTGTTTCAATTAGCACTTTACAGTCTAAGTTTATTCTATCTGTGACCCTGATTTGTTCTTTGTCATCTATTACCGCGGACGCCTATGTCGACTCTGGCGCTGCTTTGAATCTTATGGATTGGTCCTTTGCCAAACGCTGTGGGTATGATTTGGAGCCATTGGAGGCTCCGATACCTCTGAAAGGGATTGACTCCACCCCATTGGCTAGTAATAAACCACAATACTGGACACAAGTGACTATGCGTGTTAATCCGGATCACCAGGAGGTTATTCGCTTTCTGGTGCTGTATAATCTACATGATGTTTTGGTGCTGGGATTGCCATGGCTGCAATCTCATAACCCAGTCCTCGACTGGAGAGCTATGTCTGTGTTAAGCTGGGGATGTAAAGGAACTCATGGGGACGTACCTTTGGTTTCCATTTCATCATCTATTCCCTCTGAGATTCCTGAATTCTTGTCTGACTTTCGTGACGTTTTTGAAGAACCCAAGGTTGGTTCACTACCTCCGCACCGGGAGTGCGATTGTGCCATAGACTTGATCCCGGGTAGTAAATACCCTAAGGGTCGTTTATTTAATCTGTCTGTGCCTGAACACGCTGCTATGCGAGAATATATAAAGGAGTCCTTGGAAAAGGGACATATTCGTCCTTCGTCATCTCCCTTAGGAGCCGGTTTTTTCTTTGTGTCTAAGAAAGACGGCTCTTTGAGGCCGTGTATTGATTATCGACTTTTGAATAAAATCACGGTTAAATATCAATATCCGTTACCACTGCTTACTGATTTGTTTGCTCGCATAAAGGGGGCCAAGTGGTTCTCTAAGATTGATCTCCGTGGGGCGTATAATTTGGTGCGAATCAAGCAGGGGGATGAGTGGAAAACCGCATTTAATACGCCCGAGGGCCATTTTGAGTATTTGGTGATGCCTTTTGGTATTTCAAATGCCCCTTCAGTCTTCCAGTCCTTTATGCATGACATTTTCCGCGATTATTTGGATAAATTTATGATTGTGTATCTGGATGATATTCTGATTTTTTCAGATGACTGGGACTCTCATGTCCAGCAGGTCAGGAGGGTTTTTCAGGTTTTGCGGTCTAATTCCTTGTGTGTGAAGGGTTCTAAGTGTGTTTTTGGGGTTCAGAAGATTTCCTTCTTGGGATACATTTTTTCCCCCTCTTCCATCGAGATGGATCCTGTCAAGGTTCAGGCTATTGGTGATTGGACGCAACCCTCTTCTCTTAAGAGTCTTCAGAAATTTTTGGGCTTTGCTAACTTTTATCGTCGATTTATTGCTGGTTTTTCTGATGTTGTAAAACCATTGACTGATTTGACTAAGAAGGGTGCTGATGTTGCTGATTGGTCCCCTGATGCTGTGGAGGCCTTTCGGGAGCTCAAGCGCCGCTTTTCTTCCGCCCCAGTGTTGCGTCAGCCTGATGTTGCTCTTCCTTTTCAGGTTGAGGTCGACGCTTCTGAAATCGGAGCTGGGGCGGTGTTGTCGCAGAGAAGTTCCGACTGCTCCGTGATGAGACCTTGTGCTTTTTTTTCCCGTAAATTTTCGCCCGCCGAGCGGAATTATGATATTGGGAATCGGGAGCTTTTGGCCATGAAGTGGGCTTTTGAGGAGTGGCGTCACTGGCTTGAGGGGGCCAGACATCAGGTGGTGGTATTGACTGACCACAAAAATTTAATTTACCTTGAGTCTGCCAGGCGCCTGAATCCTAGACAAGCGCGCTGGTCGTTGTTTTTCTCTCGGTTTAATTTTGTGGTGTCTTACCTACCGGGTTCTAAGAATGTTAAGGCGGATGCCCTTTCTAGGAGTTTTGAGCCTGACTCCCCTGGTAATTCTGAGCCCACAGGTATCCTTAAAGATGGAGTGATATTGTCTGCCGTTTCTCCAGACCTGCGGCGGGCCTTGCAGGAGTTTCAGGCGGATAGACCTGATCGTTGCCCACCTGGTAGACTGTTTGTTCCTGATGATTGGACCAGTAGAGTCATCTCTGAGGTTCATTCTTCTGCGTTGGCAGGTCATCCTGGAATCTTTGGTACCAGGGATTTGGTGGCAAGGTCCTTCTGGTGGCCTTCCCTGTCACGAGATGTGCGAGGCTTTGTGCAGTCTTGTGACGTTTGTGCTCGGGCCAAGCCTTGTTGTTCTCGGGCTAGTGGATTGTTGTTACCCTTGCCTATCCCGAAGAGGCCTTGGACGCACATCTCGATGGATTTTATTTCAGATCTGCCTGTTTCTCAGAAGATGTCTGTCATCTGGGTGGTGTGTGACCGTTTCTCTAAGATGGTCCATCTGGTTCCCTTGCCTAAGTTGCCTTCTTCTTCCGAGTTGGTTCCTCTGTTTTTTCAAAATGTTGTTCGTTTGCATGGTATTCCGAAGAATATCGTTTCTGACAGAGGGACCCAATTCGTGTCTAGATTTTGGCGGGCATTCTGTGCTAGGATGGGCATAGATTTGTCTTTTTCGTCTGCTTTCCATCCTCAGACTAATGGCCAGACCGAGCGGACTAATCAGACCTTGGAGACATATTTGAGGTGTTTTGTGTCTGCGGATCAGGATGATTGGGTTGCTTTTTTGCCTTTGGCGGAGTTCGCCCTCAATAATCGGGCCAGCTCTGCCACCTTGGTGTCCCCGTTTTTCTGTAATTCGGGGTTTCATCCTCGATTTTCCTCCGGTCAAGTGGAATCTTCGGATTGTCCTGGAGTGGATGCTGTGGTGGAGAGGTTGCATCAGATTTGGGGGCAGGTGGTGGACAATTTGAAGTTGTCCCAGGAGAAGACTCAGCTTTTTGCCAACCGCCGTCGTCGTGTTGGTCCTCGGCTTTGTGTTGGGGACTTGGTGTGGTTGTCTTCTCGTTTTGTCCCTATGAGGGTTTCTTCTCATAAGTTTAAGCCTCGGTTCATCGGCCCGTACAAGATATTGGAGATTCTTAACCCTGTGTCCTTCCGTTTGGACCTCCCTGCATCCTTTTCGATTCATAATGTTTTTCATCGGTCATTGTTGCGCAGGTATGAGGTACCAGCTGTGCCTTCCGTTGAGCCTCCTGCTCCGGTGTTGGTTGAGGGTGAGTTGGAGTACGTTGTGGAAAAGATCTTGGACTCTCGTGTTTCCAGACGGAAACTCCAGTATCTGGTCAAATGGAAGGGATACGGTCAGGAGGATAATTCTTGGGTCACTGCCTCTGATGTTCATGCCTCCGATCTTGTCCGTGCCTTTCATAGGGCTCATCCTGATCGCCCTGGTGGTTCTGGTGAGGGTTCGGTGCCCCCTCCTTGAGGGGGGGGTACTGTTGTGAAATTGGATTCTGGGCTCCCCCGGTGGCCACTTGTGGAATTTAACTTGTGTGCATCATCCCCTCTGTTCACCTGCTCCTATCAGGATGTGGGAGTCGCTATATAACCTTGCTCCTCTGTCAGTTTCATGCCGGTCAACAATGTAATCAGTAGCCTTTCTGTGCATGTTCCTGCTACTAGACAACTCCCAGCTAAGTTGGACTTTTGTCCTTGTGTGTTTTTGCATTTTGTTCCTGTTCACAGCTGCTGTTTCGTTACTGTGTCTGGAAAGCTCTTGTGAGCGGAAATTGCCACTCTGGTGTTATGAGTTAATGCTCGAGTCTTAAAGTAATTTCTGGATGGTGTTTTGATAGGGTTTTCTGCTGACCATGAAAGTGCCCTTTCTGTCTTCATGCTATCTAGTAAGCGGACCTCGATTTTGCTAAACCTATTTTCATACTACGTTTGTCATTTCATCTAAAATCACCGCCAATATATGTGGGGGCCTCTGTCTGCCTTTTGGGAAAATTTCTCTAGAGGTGAGCCAGGACTGTCTTTTCCTCTGCTAGGATTAGGTAGTTCTCCGGCTGGCGCTGGGCATCTAGGGATAAAAAAACGTAGGCATGCTACCCGGCCACTTCTAGTTGTGCGGCAGGTTTAGTTCATGGTCAGTATAGTTTCCATCTTCCAAGAGCTAGTTCTCATATATGCTGGGCTATGTTCTCTCGCCATTGAGAATCATGACACAAGTGATATCTAAGGGGGGCTTGTGATAGAAATATATATATCATGTAGATCTCACTTGCATGTATACTCCTCTATAATCATATATACTCTTATACTCACAGCTAATATATACATTATAATAAATGGTTTAAAATTGTTGACACGAACTAATATAACCCAGACAGATCATATGGGGTTTTCCGTCCCTAAAAGCAGAACAGAGTCAGATGTTTGGTGACTGCTGATCAAATGTCTCATCTTTGTCCTACATACAGAGGTACATTTTAGTTCCTTAATCTGCAGTCATATGAGCATTAATCACAATATTCCATATATGTTTAGATAACCAATGACAGAGGAGCTAGACAATATGGTAATGAACTAACCACCCCTGACAACCCCTAACCACTCCTTTCTATGTGAAAATATAAAACTATATATGTACAATAAAGTTTCAGTATTGATGGAATGTTGTTCTGTCACAGTTGTGTACAGTCCATTCTTGATGAGCGCTCAAAATACTCAGTCTAATTGGGAGCGGCCGCAGCACACACAGAGGGATAAATTTATCCAACCCTAATATTTCCATAACACAGGGGCTCTCCAAACGCGACATGGTGTCCGCTAACGATTGGAGCTAATTATTCATTCAAAAAGTCAAATGGCGCACCTTCCCTTCCGAGCCCTGCCGTGCGCCAAAACAGTGGTTTACCCCCACATATGAGGTATCGGTGTTCTCAGGAGAAATTGCCCAACAAACTTTATGATCCATTTTATCCTGTAGCCCAGAGGTCCCCAACTCCTGTCCTCGAGAGCCACCAACAGGTCATGTTTTCAGGATTTCCTTAGTATTGCACAGGTGATAATTGCATCACCTGGACAGGCAAGCATTCAATCCCCTATGCAATATTAAGGAAATCCTGAAAACATGACCTTTTGGTGGCTCTTGAGGACCGGAGTTGGGGAACAGTGCGTGTAGCCCATGTGAAAATAAAAAAAATTGAGGCTAAAAGAATTTTTTTGTGAAAAAAAAGTACTTTTTCATTTTTGCGGATCAATTTGTGAAGCACCTGGGGGTTCAAAGTGCTCACCATGCATCTAAATAAGTTCCTTGGGGGATCTAGTTTCCAAAATGGAGTCACTTGTGGGGGAGCTTCAATGTTTTGGCACACAGGGGCTCTCCAAACGCGACATGGTGTCCGCTAACGATTGAAGCTAATTTTTCATTCAAAAAGTCAAATGGCGCTCCTTCCCTTCCGAGCCTTGCCGTGTGCCGAAATAGTGCTTTACCCCCACATATGAGGTATCCGTGTACTCAGGAGAAATTGCCCAACAAACTTTAGGATCCATTTTATCCTGTTGCCCATGTGAAAATGAAAAAATTGAGGCTAAAAAATTTTTTTGTGAAAAAAAGTACTTTTTCATTTTTACGGATCAATTTGTGAAGCACCTGGGGGTTCAAAGTGCTCACTATGCAGCTAGATAAGTTCCTTAGGGGGTCTACTTTCCAAAGTGGTGTCACTTGTAGGGGGTTTCAATGTTTAGGCACATCAGGGGCTCTCCAAACGCGACATGGTGTCTGCTAAAGATTGGAGCCAATTTTTCATTCAAAAAGTCAAATGGCTCTCCTTCCCTTCTGAGTCCTGTCGTGCACCCAAACAGTGGTTCCCCCCCACATATGGGGTATCAGCGTACTCAGGATAAATTGTACAACAACTTTCGGGGTCCACTTTCTCCTTTTACCCTTGGGAAAATAAAAAAAATGTTACTCAAAGATCATTTTTGTGACTAAACAGTTAAATGTTCTTTTTTTCCTTCCATGTTGCTTCTGCTGCTGTGAAACAACTGAAAGGTTAATAAACTTCTTGAATGTGGTTTTGATCAGCTTGAGGGGTGCAGTTTTTAGAATGGTGTCACTTTTGGGTATTTTCAACCACATAGACCCCTCAAACTGACTTCAAATATGAGGTGATCCCTAAAAAAAAATGGTTTTGTAAATTTTGTTGTAAAATTGAGAAATCGCTGGTCAAATTTTAACCCTTATAACTTCCTAGCAAAAAAAAATTTAGCTTCCAAAATTGTGCTGATGTTAAGTAGACATGTGGGAAATGTTATTTATTAACTATTTGGTGTCACATAACTCTCTGGTTTAACAGAATAAAAATTACAACTTTGAAAATTGTGAAATTTTTAAAATTTTCGCCAAATTTCTGTTTTTTTTCACAAATAAACGCAAAAATTATCGACCTAAATTTACTGCTAACATGAAGCCCAATATGTCACGAAAACACAATCTCAGAATCACTAGGATCCGTTGAAGCATTCTTGAGTTATTACCTCATAAAGGGGCACTGGTCAGAATTGCAAAAAATGGCCAGGTCATTAAGGTCATAATAGGCTGGGTCATGAAGGAGTTAAGAAGTAAGCATAATGTAGTGATGTGGGTCACTGAGACTTGTAATGCAGTACATGGACTGCCAATCAATTCCCCAATGGAGGTACCTTTTTAAAAATAGACTAGTGCCATCACAGCCCCCTTGCCCAAAATGCACCGTGCAGAGCACGTTCACCCTTTTTATCTAGTGGCAGCTGAAGGACACACTGCAAGAGACAAACTTAAGAAGTAGGCCCCCAATGTAGTGGTGTGTGTCTCTGAGACTTGTAATGCAGTGCATGAGCTGCCAAACAATTCCCCAATGGGGGGACTTTTTTTAAAAATAGACTAGTGCCATCACAGCCCCCTTGACCAAAATGCACTGTACAGAGCACGTTCACCCTGGTGATCTAGTGGCAGGTGAAGGACACACTGCAGGAGACAGACTTAAGAAGTGGGCCCAATGTAATGTAATGCCCAATTCCCCAAAGTGGTGTCCTGTTTTTTCTAAACAAAATAGTGCCTTCACAGCTCCTGTGCCCAAAAATTTGCCGGCCTATAGCAGTACAGAGCACATTCACCCCGGTCATCTAGTGGTTATGGATGATGAGAATAAGGATAAGGAGGAGGATAACCACAAACCGACCAAATGTGGAAGCATATACCCATGTGTGGTTGTGAAGAGGTGCATGAGAATACACCTCCCCAAAAGAGAGAATGTATTTGAAGTTATATTTCGTGGTTTCACTTGGTGGTGTACAGAAATCTTTCCTAATCCAGCCCTTGCTCATTTTTATAAGAGCCAGCCTGTCAGCATTTTCAGTTTAAAGGCGGATGCGCTTATCTGTGATAATTCCAGCACCGGCACTAAAAACCTGCTCTGACAGAACGCTAGCAGCAGGGCAGTCCAGGACCTCCAAGGTGTAGAGAGCCAGTTCATGCCACATGTCCAGCTTGGATACCCAATAATTAAAAGGCACAGAGGAATTATGGAGGACGTTTGTACGATCTGCAAGGTACTCCCTCACCATCTTCACAAACATTGCACTTCTTGTGACAGCACCCCTTGCCTCTGTGGCATCACGATGGGAGGGTCTGAGAAAACTGTCCCAGAACTTTGCCATTGTTCCCATGCCTGAGCTGGATTGTACTTCTGTTTTCTCGTTTGGACTCCTTGGTTGTACAACAAACTCTGACGTTTGCTGCCAGCGTTCTCACATGGGAATTTTCTAAGTAATTACGCTACAAGGGCCCTCTGGTACTGCAGCATTTTAGTACACCTCTCTGCCTCTGGTAGAAGAGATTGGAAGTTCTCCTTGTAGCGTGGGTCTAGAAGTGTCACCAACGAGTAATGAGTGTCACCCAAAATTTTTATAATGCGAGGGTCATGTGAAATGCAGCGCAACATAAAGTCATGCGTGCCAGACTGCTAACAGGCAAGACTTCCGTTTCCTCACCAACAGGACGACTGACCATGCTGTCCTCCTCCTGCTCATCCTCATCCTCCTCCTCCCTGTCCTCAGGCCATCCCCGCTGAACAGACGATATGACAGCTGTGTTTGTTGTACCATCTATAGCGCATGAAAGTAGCTCCTGTTCTTCCTCCTCCTCCTCATTGATTACAAATCCACACTGAGAAGACATGAGGCTGGGCTGAGTGTAATCCCCCTGTATGGTTCCTTGCTCCATGTCCTCGTGCTTTGCCTGCAATGCATCCTCTTTAATTGTGAGCAAAGAGCTTTTCAGAATGCTGAGAAGCGGGATAGTGACGCTAATTTTGGCGTCATCGCCGCTCACCATCTTGGTGCAGTCCTCAATGTTTTGGAGGATGGTACATATGTCGGAAATCCATGTCCACTCCTGAGGTCCTATGTATGGAGTCTGAACTGAATATCGACGGCCTTGTTGATGTTGGTAGTCAACAACTGCCCTCTTCTGCTCACAAAGCAAGCCTTTCCAACATAAGCAGCGTAGAGTTCCAGCACGTGGGGACATCACACACCAGGCGGTGAGCTGGAAGTTGCAAATGTGCTGAAGCACAGCAAGGGCTGCTGGAGCTGTAGCTAACTTTCTAAAATGGGCAGACAGTTGGAGTACTTTTAATAGCAGATCCGGCAGCTCCGGGTAGCTTTTTAGAAAACGTTGAACCACGAGGTTTAGCCCATGGGCCAAGCAAGGTACGTGTGTGAGCTCACCTTGCCTCAGAGCCGCCACCAGGTTACGGCCATTGTCACACATGACTATGCCTGGCTGTAGGTTCAGCGGTGTCATCCAAACATCTGACTGCTCTTTCAGTGCTGTCCACAACTCTTCTGCATTGTGCGGTTTGTCACCTATGCAGATTAGCTTCAGCACAGCCTGTTGCCACTTGGCTGAGGCAGTGCTGCAGTGCTTCCAGCTTCTGACTGATGTGTTGATTTCAGAGATGGAGGATGAAGAGGAGGAGGAGGTGCAGGAGCTGTAGACTGTGGGGGCAACCATGATTGACATAGGGCCAGCAATCCTCGGCGTGGGCAGGATATGTTCCATCCCAAGGTCTGACTGGGTCCCGCCTTCCACTATGTTAACCCAGTATGCCGTCAGTGAAATGTACCATCCCTGCCCACAAGCACTTGTCCACGTGTCCGTGGTAAGGTGGACTTTCCCTGTAACAGCATTGTTCAAGGCACAGGTAATGTTGTGGGACATAAGCTGGTGTAATGCCGCTACGGCACACCGGGAGAAATAGTGGCGACTGGGGACCGAGTACTTTGGGACAGCCGCCGCCATCAGGTTGCGGAAAGCTTCTGTCTCAATGAGCCTAAAAAGCAGCATTTCTAGCGCAAGCAGAAGAGAAATATTAGAATTTAGGACTGTGGCCTGTGGGGCGTTGGCGGGGTATTTCCGCTTGCATTCCAAAAGACTGGGTTATAGACAATTGAAGGCTGTGCTGGGACAAGGACGTGGACGGGCTTGATGATGGTGCTGCTTGACTGTGGGTCAAAACAGATGCAAGGCTAGAGGCATCTTCACATGCACGGTGAACTGGGGATTGGCTTCTCCACAAAACAGTGGAAGAAGCAGTGGTGTGACCTGCAGGCAGTGGTCCTGGAGCCTGGGGTTTGGCCCACAAAGTCGGGGGCTTTGCTGCCATGTGCCTGATCATGCTGGTGGTGGTCAGGCTGGTTGTTTTGCTACCCCTGCTGATGCGGGCATGGCAGGTGCTGCAAATGGCCTGTTTGGGGTTATTGGCAGAGTCTTTTAAAAATAACCAGACTCGGGAAGATCTAACAGTTGGAATGGCAACTTCCCTCATGTTGGTGTTATGGGGAATGAATGCACGTCTTCTGTCTGTGGCCACCACACTGCTTCTTCCTGCCTGTTGGGGTGATATGCCTCCTTCCCCATTTGTGCTTCTGCCCTCGCTCTGCATGTCCTCCTGCCAGGTTGTGTCAGTCACATAGTCATCCACCACCTCGTCTTCCACATCTGCACCCTGCTCCACCTCCTGACTTTCTGGCAACTGTGTCTCATCATTGTCCAACTCTTCTGACACTTTCCCACCAATGCCTTCGCATGACTGGGGCTGGTCAAAGCTTTGGGCATTTCTACATACGATCTCAGCTGCCCCCACTTCAAGTTGACCAGCCGATAATACTGAAACTTGAAATGGAAAACTGAACAACTCTTCAGAGTGTCCAAGTGTGGCATCAGTTGTCTCCGGGCACTGGATTGGTTGGAGGAAGGAGGATCAGGGTGAGGAATATCCAGGCCAAACTCACGGCTACTCAGACTTGACTGTGTTGAAGACATGGTGATGGTGGTGGTGGCTAAGTGACTGGAAGCATTATCCGCTATTCAACCAACAACCGTTTCACACTGCTCTGGCTTCAATAGTGCTGTGCTGCGGTCCCCTAGAAACTGGGACAGGAAGGTCAAGCGAGAAGATGTGGGTCTTTGTTGTGGCCCACTTTCACCTTGGCCACGGCCTTGTTGTCTGCATGCACCATCATCATCACGTCCACTTACCCATCCCTTGCCCCTTGCCTTGCCCATTTTAAATGGACAACTGCACTATTTCAAATCCTCAACACAAATATATTTATTAGTAGGGAAATAATATCTGATCATTATGCCTACAAATCTATGATTTTTCCAACCCAAACAGCCTGATAGAACAGACTGTATTCAATTTTTGGCACACTGGCAAATATTTGGCCTTTTTTTATATGCTAAATAGTGCTGTATAGAATTACAGTATCAGACAGCAAAAAAAGAGGTACACAGGCCTACAATGCCCAAACTTAGAGCACGCAGATATATGAGGGCTGTAACGGAAATACCACACTGGCAAACATGTGGCTTTTTTATATGCAAAATAGTGCTGTATAGATTTATAGTGTCAGACAGCAAAAAAAAAGGGGTCCACTGTCCTACAATGCAAGTTGGAGCATGCAGATATATGAGACCTTTTTCGGTGAATTTAAAACACACAAAAAAGTGGCACAAGGCTAGCACACACAACAATGCTACGTATGCCTGACAAACTACAATTTTTCAACAGGCCGTAGTCTGACAGAACAGACTTTATATTTTTGTTTTTTGGGGGTAAATTTTTGGGGAAAAAAAATTCCAACTAGGTATATAGTAAAGAAGCTGCAGCAGTAGAAGCAGCATACAGTTATGGAGCTTTGGGAGGGATGCAGTGGGAGCAATGGATGCACATACAGTGCCTGCAGGCCTTGCACTGATGTGGACATGCTGTGCCCTGCCTATCTTGCGCTGCAATATCGGGAACCACGAATTAGCCCTAAAAAGGACTTTTGGTTTCTGAGTAGTTGTGGATTTAAGAGTTGCAGACCTACACTATCTCTAACAACCACGATTCTGACCCTATATAGGCAGCAGCTCCCCCTACTCTCGCTGATTCAGGAACAGAATGCGCCGAGCAGGGCGGCGCCAGGTCTCTTATACTCGGGATGATGCTTGAAATGGTGTGATATGCTATGTGGGTATTATTTTTGTGTATATTTCAATTTTACTTATTTTCATGGTGTTCTCTTGAAGGATGAGTTGCTATTTGCCATCTGATATTCTCCCCACAGTTCTGAATTGTTATCTCTCCACAGGGTCAGTGAATAATGTTGTTTGCTAATATGCTAATGACATGTTGACCTAGCTTGTTGAAACAATGAGCCCCTGATACATTTCCCCTCCTGACCTGTGAATGAGGAGGGAGACTTGTAAATATCAGGGAGGTGAGACACAGATCAGTCTGGTGTGGAACCTTGATGTGAAGAGGATATCAGAGAGAAAGAAGAGTATATGGACTATGTTATCCTCTCTGCTGCATTGTTGGACTTTTATCCTGTTACTGAACTGCATTCGTGTTCTGGACTCTTGTATCCTCAGTGTGGTGGATTATATGGACCTTTTGTGTTTTGCCTAAATAAAGGTTCTGGAATTGCTCACTATTCTCTTGCTCTGTTGATTGTGTGATTGTGAGAAGGAACCTGTGACAACTGGTGGCAAGCAGCGGGATCAACAGAGCGTAACCTAATGGAGAACCACCCACAGAGTGAGTACAGAAATTGTACTGTATCCAGTTTACAGGAGAGAGCCAGAGACTTGGGCCTGAACTACCAGGGACTGACTAAAGAGGCCTTAATTGACCTACTGGTGGGTGCCAGCCCAACCACCTCCCCCCATATGTCTGAAGGACGAGCACTGGAGACGAGGACCCCCACCCCAAAAAGCCAGTGGGTGGTGTGGTACGAAGAAGAGATGGCGGTTCTGGGCCCAGGTGTCTCTCAGGAGTACAAGGAGGAGGCTACCCGCCGGGCACAGCGGAGACAAGAAGCAATGGAGCTTGAAAGAGGGAGTATGCAATGTGGAATGTAAACCCAACGATCCGGGAGCCTGTACGGATCACCCGGACAGAGTTTAAGCCATTTGATGAGGCTTCCGGAGATGTGGAGGGGTTCTTCAAGGACTTTGAGCAGCAGTGTGCTGTGATGGAGGTGCCCCACTGTAGCTGTATGCGTTTGTTAGTGGGACTCCTGAATGGTAGCCTGGCGGAGGCTTACCAAACCAATGACTCACAGCAGAATCGGGATTATAACATTGTAAAGCAGACTATCCTGGATTACCATGCTGTCACCCCAGACTCATATAGGGCCAAGTTCCGAGACCTCCCATGCACTACGGGGGGATCTTTTAGGATGAATGCATATAAGATGTCCCAGGCAAATCGGAGATGGCTGGAAGCAGAAAACGCCTTTACTGTGGAAGATGCTATACAGGCGTTCCTTATAGAACAATTTCTTGCCAAGTGCCCCGCAGAGGTACAGGAATGGGTCCGGGAGCGCACGCTTGCACCGTGGATAGAGCTGCAGCCCTGGCTGATGAAGCCCTTACTATCCGACCGCAATGGAGGAGGCTTCTGGACAATGAACCACAGCCTTCTCCCATGCCCCATCCCCCTCCGATTATATCTGCCCTTCGACCCAGCCACAGGCCGATGACAATCACAGCTCACAATCCTGGACTGTTGTGAATTCCGCTCTTGGGCTCCCTCCGGTGGTTGTAAGTAGCACTTTTGTGAATTCTGCTCTTGGGCTCCCTCCTGTGGTTTTGAGTGGTATAGCTGCTTCTTGGATTTAGCTTTAGCAGCTGCTTCCACTGATCGTCTTTCTGGTCGGCTATTTTAGTCTGGCCCTAGCCCTCAATCAATGCCAGTTGCCAATTGTTCCTGCTTGGAGCCACTGCTCTTTTGGATTTCCCTGACACTCTCTCCAGTTCAGCAAAGATAAGTCCTTGCTTGTCCTTTTGCAGTCCATTTGTTGTGGACTTTATTGTTCAGCACATTCTATGTTTTGCTCATTTGTCCAGCTTATCAGTATGGATCTATTTAGCTAAGCTGGAAGCTCTGGGCTGCAGAATTTGCCCTCCACACCTTTAGTCAGGTGTGGAGATTTTTGCATATCTCTGCGGTGGACTTTTTCTAGTTTTTATTACTGACCGCACAGTGTTCTTTCCTTACTATGTATATAGCTAGAAGTGGCCTCCTTTGCTAAATCTTGTTTCATACTACGTATGTCATTTCCTTCTCCTCTCACAGTCAATATTTGTGGGGGGCTATCCTATCCTTTGGGGATTTTCTCTGAGGCAAGATAGCTTTCCTGTTTCTACCTTTAGGGGTAGCTAGTTCTCCGGCTGTGACAAGGTGTCCAGGGAGTGACAGGAACATCCCACGGCTACTTCTAGTGTTGTGTTAAGATCAGGAACTGCGGTCTGTATAGTTACCACCTGCTCAGAGCTAGCCGCATGTCACTCCTAAATTACCAGTCCATAACACTGGAACCCAACAGTTCCGACCACGACCTGGGGGTATCACAGAGAGGAGATGTTACGGGTGTGGGCAACCTGGATATTTGCAGTCTGGATGTCTCTCAAGGATTCGGAGGGAGCCCCATGCAGCCCCACCTCGTCCAGTGCATCTTGTGCACTCCATCCCGCCTGAGGAAGAGCTACCACCACCCCCACCAGAGTGGACCACCGACCACGGCACCATAGATACCCCTCCTGGAGTGTACGGACTCTGGCCTTTGTCCATCAGAAATACAGAGCAACGGCATTGCCACCTGCAGGATGTCTTAATTGATGGATACAAAGTGTCGGGATTTAGAGACACGGGGGCATTCCTGACTATCGCTGTGGTTTGACCCAAGGCAATTCACCATGGCCCAGGAATTCCCATTGTCCTGGCGGGGGGTGTCCGCAAATATATACAGCGAGCTTTGGTACGATTGGATTATGGTTTTGGAGAAAAACTGTGTTAGATTGGAGTTATGGGAGGACTTCCTGCAGCTATCTTCCTTGGAAATGATATTGGGGAGTTACAAAGTCATTTTGTGGGAGCAGAAGGTCTGTCGGCCTCTCACTCTTCTGTAAGAACAATTGGAGGGAGATATCGCAGATACCGGAACACCCATCATTCCCTACGTTCTAGAGTTCAGAGACTGTCTCGCCCAGCTAGCTACCTTGGCTAATGAACATCAGTGAACAGCTCAGTCCAGACAAAAAACCTCATATGACCATAAAGCCAGGACACGGGAATTTATGGACAAGTGCTCATGATTATTGCAACCCCTGCCACTGTACAAGGAACTAAAAACAGTGGAGCAAAGTGGACTAAAGTGAGCAGGCCAGAGGTCAGTGTAGACCTAATTGCATGCTCACTTATTATAAGGGGGAGAGGTTGTGATGGTGTGATATGCTATGTGGGTATCATTTTTGTGTATATTTCTATTTTACTTATTTTCATGGTGTTCTCTTGTAGGATGAGTTGTTATTTGCCATCTGATATTCTCCCCAGTTCTGTATTGTTATCTCTCCACAGGGTCAGTGAATAATGTTGTTTGCTAATATGCTAATGACATGTTGACCTAGCTTGTTGAAACAATGATCCCCTGATACCTTCCCCCTCCTGACCTGTGAATGAGGAGAGAGACTTGTAAATATCAGGGAGGTGAGACACAGATCAGTCTGCTGTGGAACCTTGATGTGAAGAGGATATCAGAGAGAAAGAAGAGTATATGGACTATGTTATCCTCTCTTAATCCAAAAAAGTCCAACTATATCTCTATTTAATGGTACTTCCACAGTACATATAAACAACCACAAGATGGCAGTACAATCACTGTCACCCTAAAGAAGCCGACCATATATGAAAAATATTCTAAAACAAGTGTTTATTGAAAAAAATGAAAACAATACAACAACATATAATTTAAAAGCTACAACATTCCACCAGGATAATACCCCATGGGAAAGTAGCAGTAGGAAGCCACGTATATCTCATTGTACTGGGAACATAGCTAATACACAAAAGTGCACCTGCAAAAAGAGATGGCTAGAGGACTCATGGAAAACAACATATATGGTGCTATCGGCATCCTTATTATCACACCAAAACATCCCCTGTTTCATTACAGCTACATTACATGGTGACAATCATTATGAATCCAATGTAGCTGATACCACTGTGTACAATAATAAAACGGTGCAAAGTATTATTACCCAGATGCAGTAAATGAACGTGTCTCCTCTGCAGCTAATCCCGGCGCCCCGACGCGCGTTTCGCCCTTGCTTCTTCCGGGGGCGTGTCTCCAAACAGACCGGGTGACGTATTTAAACTATAATGGGCCAATCAAATGCCGCTGCTAATAAAGAATGAGGCCGCTGATTCCGCAAATGACATGGGCGGCGCATGCGCAGATCTATCCAACCCCTGATGAATGAACACTTCCGGACATCCGCCGGGTGGACTGCAAGTAATAGCAAGCAAATACCACCTGTGGCGCTGTCCGAAGTGTACGGGGCGGAAGACTCACGCATGCGCACTGCCAACCGGAATGTGCGCAAATGGGAAACAAACAGATATAGCCTGTGACGCTATTAAAGGTGTGCGGCGCGGAATGTCCCCGCAAACGCACTACAATACAGAATATAGTTCGGAATAGTAGGAAATAAATAAGAATATTATCATTTATAAAATGCCAAAATTAAATTACAATAATCCCAATACAATAATAAAGTGCTCAAGTGCAATACAGCCAAAGATATGCAAAATTACATATATTGACTGTAATCTAATATGTGCATATATTAAGTAAATATCTTACTAAAGTGCAAAAAAAGATTTATAATAAGGTTATACAGAAAAGTGCGTGCTAGTATAAATTATTACAATGTGATATAAGCGCATTAACAGTGTGGTGCACAAAGTGAGGGCATATAGCCCATATAACCGATGCCAAGATAAGCCCACTATAAGGCCAATATAAGTGAAAAGAAGTGCAAACAAATGCAGAGAAAATGTATCTGCAAATAAATATCTTTATTACAATAAAAAGTGCCCATAAGAGAGATAAATAAACAGCTGCATAAATTAGTGCAAATAAAGTGCATATGGTGCATATAATACCTACTCCGACTCTAATGACATGATACATCAATAAATATACATACACAAAAATGTCAATGATACAGATCAAAAAATTTCTACAACATTACTCACTTAGTGCCTAAAAAATATATTATATAAATATCAAAAAATGTCAAAAAAGACATAAGCGATATAATATCCTATAGTATTAACCAGAATTAAATAAAATAAACTCTGTTCATTGTTCTTGATACGAATCCTTTTCATGAAGATCAGCGTAACATTCTCCCATTCTTCACAAAACAGCGGCAAAAGAAGACCACGACAAAATACTATATAAAATATATAAAATACACAAAAATTACTAACCATAGATAAAACATGAAAATATATATACAAATAACCCCATTAAAAACACCCTAGCCCTAAAACAATACCTCTCAAGAACAAAATTATGACAAAGAATACTATCTACAAAAAAGCTGAGAAACCAAAATTTTCATTAAGGCCACCAGGACTTAAAGTGCCCAGACGATATATCCACTTGCTCTCAACCTGGGCAAGAATTTTGGCCAAGTCTCCCCCCCTGATACCTAATGAAACCTGATCAATGGCTTTAACTACCAAGCCTCTAGGATTGCTTTCATGATAGCTTTTAAAATGTCTGGCAATGGGTTTAAGGGGCACATCATTGTCCAATTTTTTAGCTTTAAGAATATCCCTGACATGTTCCCTAGTTCTTACCTTCAATTCCCTGGTTGTAAGACCAATATACACTTTTCCGCAGGGGCACTGCGCATGGTATATAACTCCTTCAGAACTACAATTAAGATGTCGTCGGATTTCATATTGTCTAGAACCATCAAAATTACAGAAGGTTGTTGCCTTTGTTCCATAGCCATTATGAACGAATAAAAAAGAAGAACATAGGAAGACCTGGTTTCTTTCCGTGCGGTTTTTGCAAGGGCTGCTTTAACCACACAAAGGCAACAACCTTCTGTAATTTTGATGGTTCTAGACAATATGAAATCCGACGACATCTTAATTGTAGTTCTGAAGGAGTTATATACCATGCGCAGTGCCCCTGCGGAAAAGTGTATATTGGTCTTACAACCAGGGAATTGAAGGTAAGAACTAGGGAACATGTCAGGGATATTCTTAAAGCTAAAAAATTGGACAATGATGTGCCCCTTAAACCCATTGCCAGACATTTTAAAAGCTATCATGAAAGCAATCCTAGAGGCTTGGTAGTTAAAGCCATTGATCAGGTTTCATTAGGTATCAGGGGGGGAGACTTGGCCACAATTCTTGCCCAGGTTGAGAGCAAGTGGATATATCGTCTGGGCACTTTAAGTCCTGGTGGCCTTAATGAAAATTTTGGTTTCTCAGCTTTTTTGTAGATAGTATTCTTTGTCATAATTTTGTTCTTGAGAGGTATTGTTTTAGGGCTAGGGTGTTTTTAATGGGGTTATTTGTATATATATTTTCATGTTTTATCTATGGTTAGTAATTTTTGTGTATTTTATATATTTTATATAGTATTTTGTCGTGGTCTTCTTTTGCCGCTGTTTTGTGAAGAATGGGAGAATGTTACGCTGATCTTCATGAAAAGGATTCGTATCAAGAACAATGAACAGAGTTTATTTTATTTAATTCTGGTTAATACTATAGGATATTATATCGCTTATGTCTTTTTTGACATTTTTTGATATTTATATAATATATTTTTTAGGCACTAAGTGAGTAATGTTGTAGAAATTTTTTGATCTGTATCATTGACATTTTTGTGTATGTATATTTATTGATGTATCATGTCATTAGAGTCGGAGTAGGTATTATATGCACCATATGCACTTTATTTGCACTAATTTATGCAGCTGTTTATTTATCTCTCTTATGGGCACTTTTTATTGTAATAAAGATATTTATTTGCAGATACATTTTCTCTGCATTTGTTTGCACTTCTTTTCACTTATATTGGCCTTATAGTGGGCTTATCTTGGCATCGGTTATATGGGCTATATGCCCTCACTTTGTGCACCACACTGTTAATGCGCTTATATCACATTGTAATAATTTATACTAGCACGCACTTTTCTGTATAACCTTATTATAAATCTTTTTTTGCACTTTAGTAAGATATTTACTTAATATATGCACATATTAGATTACAGTCAATATATGTAATTTTGCATATCTTTGGCTGTATTGCACTTGAGCACTTTATTATTGTATTGGGATTATTGTAATTTAATTTTGGCATTTTATAAATGATAATATTCTTATTTATTTCCTACTATTCCGAACTATATTCTGTATTGTAGTGCGTTTGCGGGGACATTCCGCGCCGCACACCTTTAATAGCGTCACAGGCTATATCTGTTTGTTTCCCATTTGCGCACATTCCGGTTGGCAGTGCGCATGCGTGAGTCTTCCGCCCCGTACACTTCGGACAGCGCCACAGGTGGTATTTGCTTGCTATTGCTTGCAGTCCACCCGGCGGATGTCCGGAAGTGTTCATTCATCAGGGGTTGGATAGATCTGCGCATGCGCCGCCCATGTCATTTGCGGAATCAGCGGCCTCATTCTTTATTAGCAGCGGCATTTGATTGGCCCATTATAGTTTAAATACGTCACCCGGTCTGTTTGGAGACACGCCCCCGGAAGAAGCAAGGGCGAAACGCGCGTCGGGGCGCCGGGATTAGCTGCAGAGGAGACACGTTCATTTACTGCATCTGGGTAATAATACTTTGCACCGTTTTATTATTGTACACAGTGGTATCAGCTACATTGGATTCATAATGATTGTCACCATGTAATGCAGCTGTAATGAAACAGGAGATGTTTTGGTGTGATAATAAGGATGCCGATAGCACCATATATGTTGTTTTCCATGAGTCCTCTAGCCATCTCTTTTTGCAGGTGCACTTTTGTGTATTAGCTATGTTCCCAGTACAATGAGATATACGTGGCTTCCTACTGCTACTTTCCCATGGGGTATTATCCTGGTGGAATGTTGTAGCTTTTAAATTATATGTTGTTGTATTGTTTTCATTTTTTTCAATAAACACTTGTTTTAGAATATTTTTCATATATGGTCGGCTTCTTTAGGGTGACAGTGATTGTACTGCCATCTTGTGGTTGTTTATATGTTATCCTCTCTGCTGGATTGTTGGACTTTTATCCTGTTACTGAACTGCATTCGTGTTCTGGACTCTTGTATCCTCAGTGTGTTGGATTATATGGACCTTTCCTGTTTTGCCTAAATAAAGGTTCTGGAATTGTTCACTATTCTTTGCTCTGTTGATTGTGTGATACCGGAGAAGGAACCTGTGACAATGCTGTAAGGCCAAGCCAATCACTGCTCAACCACAACAAAGATGGCTGCGGCATTTCATGGCCTGGCAGACAATCCCTGCTCTGTGATTGGGTCTCTAAAGTCTGCCAAAAATGCTGGGTGGAGACACCAGTTACCACCGAATAATCCCGGAAATGCTCGCTGTTTGCCGAGTACACCGAGCATAGTGATACTCGGGCAAGTAACGAGTAGGCGTGCACGTTTGCTCATCTCTTGTGTTCAGCTCTAAGGCTACATTCACATTTGCGTTGTGCAACGCAGCGTCAGCGAGGCAACGCACAACGCATGCAAAACGCATGCAAAACGCAGCTTTTTGTGACGCATGCGTCCAATTTTGGCCTGATTTTCGGCACAAAAAACCTGCAACATGTAGAGTCCTGTGCGCCCTGACGCTTGCGCCAAAAATGACGCATGCGTCACAAAACGCAAGACAACACATGTCCATGTGCCCCCATGTTAAATATAGGGGCGCATGACCCATGCGCCGCTATGCGTCGCCGAACCTGCGCCCAATGCAACGCAAATGTGAACGTAGCCTAATAGATGCGGATCTCGATTAGAGGACCTTCTGTTATCTTAACATGCATTAATAGTAGGTACTGGCTTTACCAGACAACATTTTTATATGATTTCTAAATAAAAATATATAACAGTGTAAACATTAAAGCATAATCTCTTTAGTACATTCAGCTAAAATGTGAAGAATGAAGCAAAAATAGAATATTTCTTTGTCTAATCTTTTACTATAGTTAAGGCTTAACAATCAGTGATTGTACATCTGATAAACAACATTCTAAGTGATTGGTTTCCTGAATGGTTGATAGAAGGATGACTTGAAAATCTCTTCTTAATCTTTTGTCAGCTTACTGTACATCAACAAATGACAGTTATTATTATACAACATGCCTAGACAGCTTAAACTAGGTTCTGAGATAATAAAAAGAGTTGCCAATGAAATATCGAAGATTATATTTAGAGCAGTGCATTTCGTTTAGAAGCAGTATGTTTATATAAAGTACTGGACAATGCAGATAATATGTCAACTAAAAGGTAAAAATTTATATACAGTTAGTCATACAGCGCTCCATTGACATACAGTGAGTACGGAAAGTATTCAGACCCCTTTAAATTTTTCACTCTTTGTTTCATTGCAGCCATTTGGTAAATTCAAAAAAACTTAATTCTTTTCACATTAATATATGCTCTGCACCCCATCTTGACTGAATAAAAACAGAAATGTAGAAATTTTAGCAAATTTAATCATTAAATAATTAAAAAAACAGCATGGGTTCCCCTATATTTTTCATAGCCATCCAGACAAAACTGACAGCAACCCTCAGCTGTCAGTTCCAGCAAGGCTGGTTATCAAAAATAGATGGGTCCCATATCTCTTTTTTTATTATTATTTAAATAAATAATACAAATACAGAGTGGGGTCCCGTTTATTTTTGACAACCAGCCTTGCTAAAGCAGACAGCTGGGGGCTGGTATTCTCAGGCTGGTAAGGGGCCATGGATATTGTCCCCCCAGCCTAAAAATAGCACCCTGCAGACACTCAGAAAAGGCACATCTATTAGATGTGCAAATTCTGGCATTTTGCCCAGCTCTTCCCACTTGCCCTGTTGCGGTGGAGAGTGGGGTTCATATTTGTGGGGTTGATGTCACCTTTGTATTGTCAGGTGACATGAAGCCCACTGGTTATTAATGGATGTGTGTCTATAAGACGCCTATCCATTAGTAATCTGATAGTTATATTGTAAATAAACACACAGCAATAATAAAGTATTTTATTTGAACTAAAACCAAAACACACTTTTATTTTTTATTTCTACTATTTTTAGGATGGGGGGGGGGGCAATATCCATGGTTCCTTACCAGCATGAGAATATCAGCCTCCAGCTATCTGTTTTAGCAAAGCTTGATGTCAAGAATGAGGGGGACTCCACACCTTTTTTAAATTATTTATTTAAATAATAAAAAAAAAACAGCATGGGGACCCCTCTATTCTTGATAACAATAGAGATGGGCGGACATCTGGATGTTCGGATCCGGTGGGTTCATCCAGTGTTTGCTGCGCTGTAATGTGCATGACAGCGTGGCAAACATCGCTTCTGATCAGGGGTGAAACCATCCTCGCCGGTCAGAGCCACAGCTCCCACGCTGTCAGAAGACAGTGTGAGCGCTCAACTGTGATCAGAGATATAAAACTTACTTCCGGTCACTGGTGTCAGCTGATGGGACAACTGCTTCCATCATCCGACACCTGCTGCTGCTAATAACAGCGAGAGCAGGAGCGGTGGATGGGAGTATTCATTAGCCGGCTCCTGCACTGTAAATAAGTAATTAATAAAGAACCCAGAGTGGGTTTTCATGTATTTTTGTTAACCAGCCAGGCAACTCACAGCTGGGGGTTGCAACCTTCAGCTGTCAGCTTCAGCAAGGCTAGTTATCACGACTACAGTGGTCTCCAAGCCGTATTTTTTATTTAAATAAATAATTTAAAAATACGGCGTGGGGTTCCCACCATTTTTTACAACCAACCTTGCTAAAGCCGACAACTGGGGGCTGGTATTCTCAGGCTGGTAATGGGCCATGGATATTGACCCCAGCCTAAAAATAGCAGTCCGCAGCTGCTCAGAAAAGGAATATCTATTAGGTGCGCCACTTGCCCTGCAGAGGTGGAAAGTGGGGTGATAGTTGGGGGGTTTGATGTGGACTTAGTTATATGAAAGAAAGCTTTTGTTCGAAATGCGTAATCCCTCAGTCACTATTTTAACAGCATGTTTTTAAAGGCATTGCAATAAAATGACGTTTTTAACGTCCACTCAATAATCTGATTTTGGATGTCTGTTGCTGGAACTTTTTTGTTTGATTATCACAGGCGCTTTTTCCAAGCACCATCCTGGAGTCCACAGCCAAGACAGAGAAATTCATCTAACGGTGAGCTTAATAATTTTTCTTTCTATATTGATGTCACCTTTGTATTGTCCGGTGACATCAACCCCGAGGTTAGTAATGGAGAGGTGTCTATAAGACGCCCCTATTACTAGCCACATAGTCACATTGTATGAAAACACAGATACCAAGAATAAAGTCCTTTAATTTAAAAAATGACACAGACTCCTTCAATAATCTCATTTAAACTGTATCCCACGTTGTCATTTTGTGGCGGTCATATGAACCTGTCTGCAGACCTGATGCACATTAAAAATATTATAATTTTTTTTCTGTTACTAAGTGTGACACAGCCCGCCAAATACCATGTTGTCATTTTGTGGCTGTGATATGAACCTGTCTACAGACCTAATGCACATTTTAAAAAATTATAATTTTTTCTGTTGCTAAATGTGATACAGCCCATCGTATCCCACATTGTCATTTTGTGGTGGTGATATGAACCTGTCTGCAGACCTAACGCATATTAAAAAAATATTATTTTTTCTGTTGCTATGTTGCTAAACGTCATACAGCCTGCCGTATCCCACGTTGTCATTTTGTGGTGGTGATATGTATGTGTCTGCAGACCTAATGCACATTAAAAAAATCATTTTTTCTGTTGCTAAATGTGACACATGTTGCTGCATCCCACGTTGTCATCTTGTGGCGGTGGTATGATCCTGCAGACCTAACGCACATTAAAAATTTATCATTTTTTCTGTTGCCAAATGTGATACAGCCTGCCATATACCACAATGTCATTTTGTGGTGGTGATATGAAACTGTCTGCAGATTTAATGCACATTAAAAAAGAAAGTTAAAAAATTTCAGTTGCTAAATGTGATACAGACCGCCGTATCCCAAGTTGTCCTTTTGTAGCAGTGATATGAACCTATCTGCAGGCCTAATGCACATTAAAAAAATTATAATTTTTTCTATTGCTAAATTTGACATAGCCCACCAAATACCATGTTGTCTTTTTGTGGCATTGATATGAACCTGTCTGCAGACTTAAGGCACATTTAATAAAAAAATATTATTTTTTCTGTTGCTAAGAGTGATGCAGCTTGCTGAATCCCATGTTGTCATTTTGTGGCAGGGATATGAACCTGTCTGCAGACGTAATGCACCTTTAAAAAAATATACAATTTTTTCTCTTTCTAAACGTGATACAGCCCGTCGTATCCCACGTTGTCATTTTGTGGCGATGATATGAACCTGTCTGCAGATGTAATGCACATTTTCAAAAAAATATATCAATTTTTCTGTTGATAAATGTGAAACAACCCTCCGTTTACCACGTTGTCATTTTGTGGCGGTGATTGGGTGGCCTCAGTCAGAAGGCTCAACCTTCCCAGAAGAAAAACGAGGATGAAAACCAAAATTACAAAAAAAAGGCGAAACCAAAGTAGCCGAACTAGCCTGATTATTAAGGGCAAACTTGGCCAATGGCAAAAAGGCCACCCAATCATCCTGATCAGCAGACACAAAGCATCTCAAATAAGTCTCCAAGGTCTAATTAGTTCGCTCGGTTTGGCCATTTGTATGAGGATGAAATGCAGAGGAAAAAGATAAATCAATGCCCAGCCTAGCACAAAAGGCCCGCCAAAACCTAGAACCAAACTGGGAACCTCTGTCAGACACAATATTCTCCGGAATACCATGCAAACGAACCACATGCTGAAAAAACAACTAAACTAAATCTGAAGAGGAAGGCAACTTAGGCAAAGGTACCAAATGGACCATCTTAGAAAACCGGTCACAAACAACCCAGATAACCGACATCCTCTGGGAAACCGGAAGATCAAAAATAAAATCCATAGAAATATGCGTCCAGGGCCTCTCAGGGACCGGCAATGGCAAAAGCAACCCACTAGCATGGGAACAACAAGGCTTGGCCCGCGCACAAGTCCCACAGGACTGCAGAAATGAACGCACATCACGTGATAAAGAAGGCCACCAAAAGGACCTACCAACCAAGTCTCTGGTACCAAAAATACCAGGATGACCAGCCAACACAGAACAGTGAACCTCAGAAATCACTCTACTAGTCCATCTGTCAGGAACAAACAGTTTACCACTGGACAAGGTCTGTCAGCCTGAAATTCCTGAAGAACACGTCGTAAATCAGGGGAAATAGCAGAAAGAACCACCCCTTCTTTCAGAATGCCGACCGGTTCAAGGACCTCAGGAGAATCAGGCAAAAAACTCCTAGAAAAGGCATCAGCCTTAATATTCTTGGAACCCGGAAGATACGAGACCACAAAATCAAAATGAGAAAAAAACAAGGACCATCGAGCCTGTCTAGGATTCAGCCGCTTGGCAGACTCGAGGTAAATCAAATTCTTGTGATCGGTCAAGACCACAATACGGTGCTTAGCTCCCTCAAGCCAATGTCACCACTCCTCAAATGCCCACTTCATAGCCAACAACTCCCGATTGCCGACATCATAATTGCGTTCAGCAGGTGAAAATTTACGGGAAAAGAATGCACACGGTTTCGTTAAGGAACCAACATGATCCCTCTGGGACAAAACGGCCCCTGCGCCAATCTCAGAAGCGTCAATCTCAACGTGAAACGGAAGGGAAACATCCGGTTGGCACAACACCAGAGCAGAAGTAAATCGACGTTTAAGCTCCTGAAAGGCAGAAAGAGCCGCAGAGGACCAATTCGCCATACCAGCGCCTTTTCTCGTCAAATCGGTCAAGGGTTTAACCACGCTGGAAAAGCTAGCAATGAAACGGCGATAAAAATTAGCAAAACCCAAAAATTTCTGTAGGCTCTTTACGGACATGGGTTGAATCCAATCATGAATGGCCTGAACCTTAACCGGATCCATCTCAATAGATGAAGGAGAAAAAATAAAACCCAAAAAAGAAACCTTCTGCACCCCAAAGAGACACTTAGACCCCTTCACAAACAAAGCATTGTTACGAAGGATCTGAAATACCATCCTGACCTGTTCCACATGAGACTCCCAATCATCAGAAAAAATCAAAATATCGTCCAAATATACAATCAAGAATTTATCAATATAAGTCCGGAAGATATCATGCATGAAAGATTGAAAAACAGATGGAGCATTAGTGAGCCCGAACGGCATCACAAGGTATTCAAAATGGACTTCGGGCGTATTGAACGCAGTTTTCCATTCATCACCCTGCTTAATACGAACAAGATTATACGCCCCCCGAAGGTCAATCTTCGTAAACCAACTAGCCCCCTTAATCCTAGCAAACAAATCGGAAAGCAAAGGTAAAGGGTATTGAAACTTGACCGTGATCTTATTCAAGAGGCGATAATCAATAAAGGGTCTCAAGAAGCCATCCTTCTTAGCAACAAAAAAAAATCCCGCTCCCATCGGTGAAGAAGATGGCTGAATATGCCCTTTCTCCAAAGACTCCTTAACATAACTCCGCATAGCGGTATGTTCCGGCACAGACAGGTTGAAGAGTCGGCTCTTAGGAAACTTACAGCCTGGAATCAAATCAATAGCACAATCACAGTCCCTGTGTGGTGGTAGAGAACTGGACTTGGGCTCATTGAATACATCCTGAAAATCAGACAAAAACTCTGGAATTTCAGAAGAAAAAGAAGAGGAGATGGACATTAAGAATCATTATGAACCCTCTGACAACCCCAACTAGTCACAGACATAGACTTCCAATCCAACACAGGATTATGTACCTGCAACCACGGAAAACCCAACACGATAGCATCATGTAAATTATGCAATACCAGACAATCTTCCTGATGGGCTGGCGCCATGCGCATGGTCACCTGTGTCCAAAACTGGGGCTTATTTTTAGCCAAAGGTGTAGGATTAATGCCCCTTAAGGGAATAAGGTTCTGCAAGGGCTGCAAGGGGAAACCACAACGCCTGGCAAACTCAAGGTCCATTAAGTTCAAAGCGGCGCCTGAATCCACAAACGCCAAGACAGAAAATGATGACAATGAGCAGATCAGGGACACCAATAACAGAAATTTAGGTTGTACAGTACTGATGGTAAATGAACTAGCGATCCTCTTTGTCCGTTTAGGGCAGACTGAAATGATATGAGAAGCGTCGCCACAATAATAACACAACCTATTCTGACATCTGAGTCCTTGTCGTTCTGTCCTAGACAGAATCCTATCACACTGCATTGGCTCAGGTCTCTGCTCTGAGGACAACGCCACAGCGTGCACAGTTCTGCGCTCCCACAAGCGCCGATCAATCTGAATGTCCAAAGACATAGAATCACTCAGACCGACGGGCATGGGAAACCCCACCATAACAACTTTAACGGATTCAGAAAGACCCTTTCTGAAAATTGCAGCCAAAGCATCATCATTCCATTTAGTCAACACAGACCATTTTCTAAATTTCTGACAATACAATTCTGCTGCCTCTTGACCCTGAGATAGGGCCAACAAGGTCTTTTCCGCTTGATCCACAGAATTAGGTTCATCATATAATAGTCCAAAAGCCTGAAAAAAAGAATCTACATTAAGCAAAGCCGGATTCCCAGATTCCAGGGAAAATGCCCAATCCTGTGGATCACCACGCAGCAGGGAAATGACGATTTTAACCTGCTGAATAGAATCCCCAGAGGATCGAGGTCTCAAAGCAAAAAACAGTTTACAGTTGTTTTTAAAACTCAAAAATGTGGACCTGTCACCAAAAAACAAATCAGGAGTAGGAATCTTTGGCTCTAAAACAGGAGTCTGAACAATATAATCAGAAATTCCCTGTACCCTAGCAGCAAGCTGGTCTACACGAGAAGCTAATTCCTGAACATCCATGCTAACACAAGACTCCTTAGCCACCCAGAGAAAACGAGGCAAGAAAAGGCAAAGCAAACTGCCAAAAAAAAAATGACTCAACATCTTTCTTCCCTTCTTCTGAGATGCATTTAACTCATAGTGGGCCAGTTGTACTGTTATGATCCGGTGACTTTGGAGCCGCATGAACTTTCTCTGGAGTAGGTGGAAACTGTACTGACCACAAAACCTGAACTAACACCGCATCTAGAAGTAGCCATGGGGTGTGCCTAACAAACCCTAGACACCTCGACACAGCCGGAGGACTAAATACCCCTATAGATGGAAATAGGAATACTACCTTGCCTCAGAGCAGAACCCCAAAGGATAGGCAGCCCCCCACGAATATTGACTGTGAGTAGGAGAGGAAAGACACACGCAGGCAGAAAACAGGATTCAGCAAAAGAGGCCACTCTAGCTAAATAGGGAAAGATAGGACAGAATACTAAGCGGTCAGTATTAAAACCCTTCCAAAAATATCCACAGCAGATAATACAAAAAGTTCCACAATCTAACTAAAGACATGGAATGTATATCTGCCACTCCAGAGAATCCAACAAGACTGAGAAAATACTGACACAATCTAAGCTGGACAAAAAAAAAACACTGAATAGCGCAGAATTCTTAAGCACACAGCATGTGTGCCAAAGAAACAAAACCAGACACTTATCTTTGCTGATTTGGCAGAAGGCAGAAGGAACCAAACCAGGACCAAAACCTCCCAACAACCATGGACAACTGGCAAGGACTAATGAATCCTGCATGCCTAAATACCCCAGTCAGAACTGCAATCAGCAGATACACCTGACCAGGACTGCAACTCAGGGACAACTGCATTACCACCTACAACCACCGGAGGGAGCCCAAAAAGCAGAATTCACAACAGGTGATATGAACTAGTCTGCAGACCTAATGCACACTCAAAAAATATAATTTTTGTTGCTAAATGTGATACAGCCCTCTATATTCCATTTTGTCATTTTATGGCGGGGATGTGAATCTGTCTACAGACCTAGCACACACTAAAAAAATAACATTTTTCTTTTGCCAATTGTGATACAGTCCACCATATCTCATGTTGTAATTTTGTGGCAGTGATCTTATCCTGTCTGCAGGCCTAACTCACATTAAAAAAATTATATTTTTTTCTGTTACTAAATGTGACACAGCCCGCCGAATACCACGTTGTCATTTTGTGGCACTGATATGAACCTGTCTGCAGACCTAGCGCACGTTAAAAAAAATATAATTTTTTCTGTTGCTAAATGCGATACAGCCTGCTGTATCCCATGTTGTCATTTTGTGGTGATGATATAAACCTGTCTGCAGACCTAACGCACATTAAAAAAAAATTCTGTTGCTAAATGTGATACAGCCCACCGTATCATAGTAACATAGTAACATATCTAGCAAGGCCGATAAAAGACATTTGCCCATCCAGTTCAGCCTATATTATGCCAGAATAAATCCCCAGATCTACGTCCTTCTAAAGAACCTAATAATTTTAAGATACAATATTGTTATGCTTCAGGAAGACATTTAGGCCTCTCTTGAACCCCTCAACTGAGTTCGCCATCACCACCTCCACAGGCAAGGAATTCCAGATTCTCACTGCCTTAACGGTAAAGACTCCTCTTCTATGTTGGTGGAAAAACCTTCCCTCCTCCAGATGCAGAGAATGCTCCCATGTGACCGTCTTCTTCCTTGGTATAAACAGATCCTTGCAGAGATATTTGTATTGTCCTCTTATATGCTTATACATGGTTATTAGATTAATTTTGTTGCCCTCCTTTGTATTATCTCTAATTCCATTATATCCTTCCTGAGCACCTTTCTAACCAGTTATTTGTACAGAGGCATTATAATGCTCTCATCATGTGTATCCAGACCTCTTTTAATGCAGCCCATGATCCTGTTTGCCTTGGCAGCCGCTGTCTGACACTGGCTGCTCCAGGTAAGTTTATCATTAACTAGGATCCCCAAGTCGTTCTCCATGTCAGATTTACCATTTAGTTTCACATTCAGTGTGTCATGGTGGCATTGATTCCTTCTTCCCATGTGTATAACCTTATATTTATCATTGTGAAACCGCATCTGCCACCTCTCGGCCCAAGTTTCCAACTTATCCAGATCCATCTGTAGCGGTATACAGTCTTCTTCTATATTGACTGCTTTACATAGTTTTGTATCATCTGCAAATATCAATATTTTACTGAGTAAACCTTCTACCAGATTGTTAATAAATATGTTGATGAGAATAGGTCCCAACAACGACTCCTGCGGTACCCCACTGGTCACAGCGACCCAGTTAGAGAATATCCAATTTATAACCACTCTCTGCTTTCTATCACTAAGCCAGTTACTTACCCATTTACACACATTTTTTCCCCCAGACCCAGCATTCTCATTTTGAGCACCAGCCTCTTGTGTGGCACGGTATCAAACACTTTGGAAAAATCAAGATATACCACATCTAATGACTCACCTTGGTATAGTCTATAGCTTACCTCTTCATAAAAACTGATTAGATTGGTTTGACAGAAGCGATTCCTCATAAACCCATGCTGATATGGATTTAAACAGTTATTCTCATTGAGATAATCCAGAATAACATCCCTCAAATATTTTACCAACAATAGAGGTTAGACTTACTGGCCTATAATTTCCAGGTTCACTTTTAGAGCCCTTTTTGAATATTGGCACCACATTTGCTATGCGCCAGTCCTGTGGAACAGACCCCGTCGCTATAGAGTCCTTAAATATAAGAAATAATGGCTTGTCTATTACATTACTTAGTTCTCTTAGTACTCGTGGGTGTATGCCATCCGGACCCGGAGATTTATCTATTTTGATCTTATTTAGCCAGTTTCCCACCTCTTCTTGAGTTGGATAGGTGAACCTTAACCCCTTAACCTATGTTAATGACCAGGCCAATTTTTACAATTCTGACCACTATCTATGATGTTATAACTCTGAAACACTTGCATGGATCCTGGTAATTCTGACATTGTTTCCTCATGAAATATTGTACTTCATGTTAGTGGTAATATTTCCTCGATATTACTTGCATTTATTTGTGAAAAAAACAGAAGTTTGGCAAAAATTTTGAAAATTTCACAATATTTCAAATTTGAATTTTCATTCCCTTAAATCACTGAAATATGTCACACAAAATACTTAATACGTAACATTTCCCACATGTCTACTTTATATCAGCACAATTTTGGAACCAACATTTTTTTTGTTAGAAAGTTATAAGGGTTAAAAGTTGACCAGCAATTTCTCATTTTTACAACACCATTTTTTTAGGGACCACATCACATTTTAAGTCAATATGATAGAAAATGCCCAAAAGTGACACCATTCTAAAAACTTCACCCCTCAAAACCACATTCAAGAAGTTTATTAACCCTTCAGGTGCTTCACAGGAAGTTTTTCAATGTTTAAAAAAAATGAACATTTAAATTGTTTCACAAAAAATTTATTGCAGATCCAATTTGTTTTATTTTACCAAGGGTAACAGGAGAAATTGGACCTTAAATGTTGTTGTACAATTTGTCCTGAGTACGCCAGATACCCCAAATGTGGGGGAGAAACACTGTTTTGGCACATGGCAGAGCTCGGAAGGGAAGGAGCAGCCGTTTGACTTTTCAATGCAAAATTGGCTGGAATTGAGATAGGACGCCATGTCGTGTTTGGAGAGCCCCTAATGTGCCAAAACAGTGGAAACCCACAAGTGACATCATTTTGGAAAGTAGACCCCCTAAGGAACTCATCTAGATATGTGGTGAGCACTTTAAACCCCAAGTGCTTCACAGAAGTTTATACTGTAGAGCCGAAAAAATAAAAAAATCATATTTTTTCACAAAAAATATTTTTAGCCCCCAATTTTTTATTTTTCCAAGGAGAGCCCCTACTGTGCCTAAACAGTGGAAATCTCATTTTGGAAAGTAGACCCCCTAAGGAACTTATCTAGATGTGTTGTGAGAACTTTGAACCCCCAAGTGTTTCACTACAGTTTATAACGCAGAGCCGTGAAAATAAAAAATCTTTTTTTTCCACAAAAAATATTTTTTAGCCCGCAGTTTTGTATTTTCCCAAGGATAAAGGAAGAAATTGGACCCCTAAAGTTGTTGTACAATTTGTTCTGAGTACGCAGATACCCCATAAGTTTGGGGGAACCACTGTTTTGGTGCAAGGCAGAGCTCGTAAGGGAAGGAGTACCGTTTGTCTTTTCAATGCAAAATTGGCTGGAATTGAGATAGAACGTCATGTCTAGTGTTGAGCATTCCGATGCTGCAAGTATCGGGTATCGGCCGATACTTGCTGTATCGGAATTCCGATACCAGGATTCCGATACTCTTGTGGTATCGGGTATCGGGTATCGCAACAACATTAATGTTAAAATGTGTAAAAGAGAGAATTAAAATAAAAAATATCGCTATACTCACCTCTCCGACGCAGCCGGGACTTCAGCGAGGGAACCGGCAGCGTTGTTTGTTTAAAATTCGCGCTATTACTTGGTTACGTGAATTCCCGGCTTGTGATTGGTCAGGTCGGCCACGTTGCCGGGACGCGGACCAATCACAGCAAGCCGTGACAAAATTACGTCACGGCTTGCTGTGATTGGTCCGCGTCCCGGCAATATGGCCGCCCTGACCAATCACAAGCCGTGACGTCACGGGAGGCTGGACACGCGCCCATTTTAAAATGAGCGCGTCCAGCCTCCCGGCTTGTGATTGGTTGACCGCGGCGCAACCAATCACAAGCCGTGACGTCACGGGAGGCTGGACACGCGCCCATTTTAAAATGAGCGCGTCCAGCCTCCCGGCTTGTGATTGGTTGACCGCGGCGCAACCAATCACAAGCCGTGACGTCACGGGAGGCTGGACACGCGCCCATTTTAAAATGAGCGCGTTCAGCCTCCCGGCTTGTGATTGGTTGACCGCGGCGCAACCAATCACAAGCCGTGACGTCACGGGAGGCTGGACACGCGCCCATTTTAAAATGAGCGCGTGTCCAGCCTCCCGTGACGTCACGGCTTGTGATTGGTCAGGGCGGCCATATTGCCGGGACGCGGACCAATCACAGCAAGCCGTGACGTAATTTCGTCACGGCTTGCTGTGATTGGTCCGCGTCCCGGCAACATGGCCGACCTGACCAATCACAAGCCGGGAATTCACGTAACCAAGTAATAGCGCGAATTTTAAACAAACAACGCTGCCGGTTCCCTCGCTGAAGTCCCGGCTGCGTCGGACAGGTGAGTATAGCGATATTTTTTATTTTAATTCTTTCTTTTACACATTTATATGGTTCCCAGGGCCTGAAGGAGAGTTTCCTCTCCTTCAGACCCTGGGAACCATCAGGAATACCGTCCGATACATGAGTCCCATTGACTTGTATTGGTATCGGGTATCGGTATCGGATTGGATCCGATATTTTGCCGGTATCGGCCGATACTTTCCGATACCGATACTTTCAAGTATCGGACGGTATCGCTCAACACTAGTCATGTCGTGTTTGGAGAGCCCCTACTGTGCCTAAACAGTGGAAACCTTATTTTGTAAAGTAGACCACCTAAGGAACCCCCAAGTGTTTCACTACAGTTTATAACGCAGAGCCGTGAATATAAAAAAAAAACATTTTTCCATAAAAATTATATTTTAGCCCCCAGTTTTGTATTTTCTCAAGAGTAACAGGAGAAATTGGACCTTAAAAGTTGTTGTCCAATTTGCCCTGAGTACGCTGATACCCGAAATGTGGGGGGAACTACTGTTTGGGCGCTAGGCAGAGATCGGAAGGGAAGGAGCGCCGTTTGGAATGCAGACTTAGATGGAATGGTCTGCAGGGGTCACGTTGCGTTTGCAGATCCCCTGATGTACCTATACAGTAGAAACCCAACATAAGTGATCCAATATTGGAAACTAGACCCCCCATGGAACTTATTTAGATGTGTTGTGAGAACTTTCAACCCCCAAGTGTTTCACTACAGTTTATAACACAGAGCCGTGAAAATAAAAATCTTTTTATTCCAAAAAAATGATTTTTTTAGCCCCCAGTTTTGTATTTTCTCAAGGGTATCCGGAGAAATTGGACCCCAAAAGTTGTTGTCCAATTTGTCCTGAGTACACTGAAACCCCATATGTGCGGGGAAACCACCGTTTGGGCGCATAGCAGAGCTCGAAAGGGAAGTAGCACCGTTTGGAATGCAGATTTAGATGGAATGGTCTGCGAGCGTCATGTTGCGTTTGCTGAGCCCCTGAAGTACCTAAACAATAGAAACCCCCCATAAGTGACCCCATATTGGAAACTAGACCCCCAAGGAACTTATCTAGATGTGTTGTGATAACTTTGAACCCCCAAATGTTTCACTACAGTTTATAAAGCAGAACCGTGAAAATAAAAAAATCATTTTTTTTCCACAAAAATAATTTTTTAGCCCCCAAATTTTAATTTTCCAAGGGTAACAGGAGAACTTGGACCCCAAAAGTTGTTGTCCAAATTGTCTTGAGTATGCTGATACCCCATATGCGGGGTTAAACCTCTGTTTGGGAGCACGGCAGAGCTTGGAAGGGAAGGAGCACTGTTTTACTTTTTCAATGCAGAATTATTGGCTGGAATTGAGATCGGACGCCATGTCGCGTTTGGAGAGCCCCTGATGTGCCTAAACAGTGGAAACCCCCCAATTCTAACTCCAACCCTAACTCCAACACACCCCTAACCCTAATCCCAATCCTAACCATAACCACACCTCTAACAAGGACACACCCCAAACCCTAATTCCAACCCTAACCTCACACCTAACCCCAACACACCCCTAAAGCCAACACACCCCTAACCCTAATTCCAACCCTAACCATAACCCTAACCACACCCCTAACCCTGACACACCCCAACCCTAATCCCAACCCTAATACCTACTGTAAACGTAATCCAAACCCTAATGCAGTCTCTAGCCTCAACCCTAACCCTAGCTTTAGCCCCATCCCTAACCCTAACTTTAGCCTCATCCCTAACCCTAACTTTAGCCCCAACCCTAACCCTAACTTTAGTTTCAACTTTAACTTTAGCCCCAACCCGAACTTTAGCCCTAACCCTAATGGGAAAACAGAAATAAATACATTTTTTAAATTTTATTATTTTCCCTAACTAAGGGGGTGATGAAGGGGGTTTGATTTACTATTTATAGCGGGTTTTTATAGCGGGTTTTTGTTTGGCAGCTGTCACACATTAAAAGACCTTTTTATTGCAAAAAATAGTTTTTGCATCACCACATTTTGAGAGCTATAATTTTTCCATATTTTGGCCCACAGAGTCATGTGAAGTCTTGTTTTTTGCGGGACGAGTTAACGTTTTTATTGGTACCATTTTTGAGCACATGACATATTTTGATCGCTTTTTATTATGATTTTGGGGAGGCAGAATGAACAAAAACCAGCAATTCATGAATTTCTTTTGGGTGAGGCGTTCCGCATGTGGTAAAATTGATAAAGTAGTTTTATTATTCGGGTCAGTACAATTACAGTGATACCTCATTTCTATAATTTTTTTATGTTTTGGCGCTTTAATACAATAAAAACTATTTTACATAAAAAAATTATTTTTGTATTGCTTTATTCTGAGGGCTATAACCTTTTTATTTTTTTGCTGATGATGCATTATGGTGGCTTGTTTTTTGCGGGACAAGATGACATTTTCAGCGGTACCGTATTTATATCTGTCTTTTTGATCGAGTGTTATTCCACTTTTTGTTCGGCGAAATGATGATAAAGCATTGTTTTTTGCCTAGTTTTTTTTTTTTTTTTTACGGTGTTCACTGAAGGGGTTAACTAATGGGACAGTTTTATAGGTTGGGTCATTGCAAACGCAGCGATACTAAATATGTGTACTTTTATTGTTTTTTTTTTGTTTTTTTACACAAAAATGTATTTAGTGGAACAATATATATTTTTGTTCTTTATTTAGGAATTTTAAAAAAAATATTTTTACAAATGTTAACTTAATTTTTTAAAACTTTTTTACATTGTCCCAGGGTGGGACATCACTATATAGTGTCAGATCGCTGATCTGACACTTTGCAGAGGACTGACAGGCAGTGCAGGAGGCTTGACGGCGCCTGCCCTCAGCAGGCGCTGACAAGCCACCTCCCTGCAGAGCTCGGAAGGACCTCTCGGCCATCTTGGATCCGGGGCCTGCAGAGAGGAGAATGGAGGAGACCCTTGAAAAAAAGCGATCACATTGCATTGTTCTGAGGGTCACAGGGAGGCACGCAGGGAGCCCCCTCCCTGCGCGATGCTTCCCTATGCCGCCGGAACACTGCGATCTTGTTTGATCACAGTGTTCCGGGGGTTAATGTGCCGGAAGTGGTCCGTGATCACTACTGGCACATAGTGCCAGATGTCAGCTGTGATAATCAGCTGATCCCCGGCCGCAACTGGCCGCGCTCTCCCCATGAGCGTGTCTGATCGCGTATGACGTACTATCCAGTCCATGGGAATTAAGTCCCAGGTCACATGGATGGGATAGTACGTCCGATGGCAGAAAGGGGTTAATATAGGGTTTTCTTTGCCTCGCTGCATTTTGCCTAGCATTTAATTGTAAACCGTGAATACCGTGGAGAAGAAGGTGTTTAATAAATTAGCTTTTTCCTCGTCATCTACAACCATTCTATCCTCACAATTTGTTAAGGGGCCTACACTTTCACTTATGATTCTTTTACTATTGATATAGTTGAAGAACAGTTTGGGATAGTTTTACTCTCCTTAGCAATGTGCTTCTCTGTTTCCTTTTTGAGAGCTTAAATTACTTTTTTAGATACAGTATTTTTTTCCCTATAGTTTTTTAGAGCTTCATCGGTGCCATCCTGCTTTAGTATTTTAAATGCTTTCTTTTTACTTTTTTGTTTAGCCACATTGGGTTTTTCCTATTTCTTGTCCTTTTATTCCCTCAAGGTATAAACAGCTTAGGCTGGCGTCACACTAGAAAGTTTTACAGACGTATGAGCGCAGAAAATACGTCCAGAAAAAACGCTTTGCACACGGCCCAATGATTCTCTATGGGGCAGCTCCTATCTGCCGTATATTACGCATTCGTAATATACGGTAAGTTACAGGCATAGAAAATCGCAGCATGTTGCATTTGTCAGTGTATTGCGCAAAAAATCCACCAATGAAAGTCTATGGGGGCGAGAAAATTACGGATTACACACGGACCATGCATGTGACTTGCGAGAAATACGCACGGTGTTCTATAGAAAAGCCGGTAATTCAGTGCAGTGTACAGTAAAATCACACTGACAGAATAGAATGGAATAGGTAGAATAAATGTGTACACATAGAATAGTTATTTATATATATATATATATATATATATATATATATATATATATATATATATATGTCAGTGAGACACACATATATACAGTGGGGCAAAAAAGTATTTAGTCAGTCAGCAATAGTGCAAGTTCCACCACTTAAAAAGATGAGAGGCGTCTGTAATTTACATTATAGGTTGACCTCAACTATGGGAGACAAACTGAGAAAAAAAAATCCAGAAAATCACATTGTCTGTTTTTTTATCATTTTATTTGCATATTATGGTGGAAAATAAGTATTTGGTCAGAAACAAAATTTCATCTCAATACTTTGTAATATATCCTTTGTTGGCAATGACAGAGGTCAAACGTTTTCTGTAAGTCTTCACAAGGTTGCCACACACTGTTGTTGGTATGTTGGCCCATTCCTCCATGCAGATCTCCTCTAGAACAGTGATGTTTTTGGCTTTTCGCTTGGCAACACGGACTTTCAACTCCCTCCAAAGGTTTTCTATAGGGTTGAGATCTGGAGACTGGCTAGGCCACTCCAGGACCTTGAAATGCTTCTTACGAAGCCACTCCTTCGTTGCCCTGGCGGTGTGCTTTGGATCATTGTCATATTGAAAGACCCAGCCACGTTTCATCTTCAATGCCCTTGCTGATGGAAGGAGGTTTGCACTCAAAATCTCATGATACATGGCCCCATTCATTCTTTCATGTACCCGGATCAGTCGTCCTGGCCCCTTTGCAGAGAAACAGCCCCAAAGCATGATGTTTCCACCACCATGCTTTACAGTAGGTATGGTGTTTGATGGATGCAACTCAGTATTCTTTTTCCTCCAAACACGACAAGTTGTGTTTCTACCAAACAGTTCCAGTTTGGTTTCATCAGACCATAGGACATTCTCCCAAAACTCCTCTGGATCATCCAAATGCTCTCTAGCAAACTTCAACGGGCCCGGACATGTACTGGCTTAAGCAGTGGGACACGTCTGGCACTGCAGGATCTGAGTCCATGGTGGCGTAGTGTGTTACTTATGGTAGGCCTTGTTACATTGGTCCCAGCTCTCTGCAGTTCATTCACTAGGTCCCCCCGCGTGGTTCTGGGATTTTTGCTCACCGTTCTTGTGATCATTCTGACCCCACGGGGTGGGATTTTGCGTGGAGCCCCAGATCGAGGGAGATTATCAGTGGTCTTGAATGTCTTCCATTATCTAATTATTGCTCCCACTGTTGATTTCTTCACTCCAAGCTGGTTGGCTATTGCAGATTCAGTCTTCCCAGCCTGGTGCAGGGCTACAATTTTGTTTCTGGTGTCCTTTGACAGCTCTTTGGTCTTCACCATAGTGGAGTTTGGAGTCAGACTGTTTGAGGGTGTGCACAGGTGTCTTTTTATACTGATAACAAGTTTAAACAGGTGCCATTACAACAGGTAATGAGTGGAGGAAAGAGGAGACTCTTAAAGAAGAAGTTACAGGTCTGTGAGAGCCAGAAATCTTGATTGTTTGTTTCTGACCAAATACTTATTTTCCACCATAATATGCAAATAAAATGATAAAAAAACAGACAATGTGATTTTCTGGATTTTTTTGTCTCAGTTTGTCTCCCATAGTTGAGGTCTACCTATGATGTAAATTACAGATGCCTCTCATCTTTTTAAGTGTTGGAACTTGCACTATTGCTGACTGACTAAATACTTTTTTGCCCCACTGTATATATTTATATTTAATTCAGCGCTAGATAGCAGAAAAGCCGGTAATTCAAACAGTAAACGATCTCATATCCCTTCTTTTATTACATATTCGTCTTTACTAATGTAACAATTGTCTCTGTGTAAAATTTGGGGTCTCTAGCTATTAAATTAAAGGGTTAAATCCCGGAAAAAATTGGCGTGGGCTCCTGCGCAATTTTCTCAGCCAGAGTGGGAAAGCCAGTGACTGAGGGCAGATATTAATAGCCTAGAGAGAGATCATGATTATTGGCCCTCCCCTGGCTAAAAACATCTGCCCCCAGCCACCCCAGAAAAGGCACATCTGTAAGATGCGCCTATTCTGGCACTTAGCCTCTCTCTTCCCACTCCCGTGTAGCGGTGGGATATGGGGTAATGAAGGGTTAATGTCACCTTTCTACTGTAAGGTGACATTAAGCCAGGTTAATAATGGAGAGGCGTCTTACAGATGTGCCTTTTCTGGGGTGGCTGGGGGCTGATGTTTTTAGCCAGGGGAGGGCAAATAACCATGGTCTCTCTCTAGGCTATTAATATCTGCCCTTAGTCACTGGCTTTCCCACTCTGGCGGAGAAAATTGCGCGGGAGCCCACGCCAATTGTTTCTGGGATTTACCCCTTTAATTTAATAGCTAGAGCCCCAAAGTTTTACACAAAGACAATTGTTACATTAGTAAAGAGGAATATGTAATAAAAGAAGGGATATGAAATGGTTTACTGTATGTAAACCATGTCTCATATCCTGTCGGGTTTGTGAAGGAGATAGGAAAAGCCGGCAATTGAATTACCGGCTTTTCTGCTATCTAGCACTGAATTATATATAAATATAAATATATGACATATATATATATATATATATATATATATATATATATATACTAGACTGTGGCCCGATTCTAATGCATCGGGTATTCTAGAATATGCATGTCCCCGTAGTATATGGACAATGATGATTCCAGAATTCACGGCAGACTGTGCACGTCGCTGATTGGTCGAGGCAACCTTTATGACATCATCGTCGCCATGGCAACCATTATGACATCTACGTCGATACTGTGCCCGTCGCTGATTGGTCGAGGCGAATTCACGGCAGACTGTGCCCGTCACTGATTGGTCGAGGCAACCTTTATGACATCATCGTCGCCATGCTGTGCCCGTCTCTGATTGGTCGAGGCCTGGCGGCCTCGACCAATCAGAGAGGCGGGATTTCCAGGACAGACAGACAGACAGACAGACAGACGGAAAAACCCTTAGACAATTATATATATAGATATATATAGACTGTATTTATGTTCTTAAGAATATTTGAGCTGATGGATCCATGATATGTCCATTTTGCAAGCCTGCGAGAAAAAATCGCCATACGGAAGCCATACGGATGACACCCGGATAAATTTGTGCATAAAAATTGCATCCTCGCATTGAATACGGAACAGTGTTTTGGGACAATTACTGCGTATTATGGTCATAAAAAACGGACCGTATTTTCATACGCCTAGTTTGACGCCGGCCTTACAGTGCCTATTTACGATGTTCTTAAACATTTCCCATTTATTATCTTTACTCTTATTTCTGAGGACATTGTCCCAGTCAACCAGTTTAAGGGCATCTCAAAGCTGGTCGAACTTTGCCTTCCTAAAGTTCAGTGTGACTCCTTGACAAGTCACCCTAGTGAAAGACAAGTGAAACTGTACAATATTGTGGTTGTTATTTCCTAGATGCCCGACGACCTGCAGATTTGTTATTCTGTCAGGTCTATTAGATAGTATTAGGTCTAAAAGTGCTGCTTCTCTAGTTGGATTCTGCACCAATTGTGAAAGATAATTTTTCTTGGTTATTAGCAGAAACCTGTTGCCTTTATAGGTTTCACAAGTTTCTGTTTACCAGATTAATATTCGGGTAGTTAAAGTCCCCCATAACAAGGACCTCATTATGGTTTGCAGCTTCATCTGTCTGCCTTAGTAGTAGACTTTCCATGATTTCTGTTATATTTGGGGGTTTGTAACAGACCCCAATGAGAATTTTGTTACTATTTTTCCCTCCATGTATTTTGACTCGTGATGAGCGAGTGTACTCGTTGCTTGGCTTTTCCCGAGCACGCTCGGGTGACCTCCAAGTACTTGTTAGTGTTCAGAGATTAAGTTTTCATTGCCTCAGCTGAATGATTTACATCTAATAGCCAGGCTGAGTACATGTGGGGGTTGCCTGGTTGCTGGGGAATCCTCACATGTAATCAAGCTGTCTAGTAGCTGTAAATCATTAAGCTGCCACGATGAAAACTTAATCTCCGAACACTAACAAATAATCGGAGGTCACCCGAGAAACAAGTACACTCACTCATCAGTAATTTCGACCCATATTGACTCGACATCCTCATTCCCTATGCTAATATCCTCCCTTAAAATAGACTTTAGACAAGACTTTACATAAAGACAAACCCCTCCTCCGCTCCGATTTTTATGATCCTTTCTAAACAGACTGTAATCATGTAAGTTAACTGCACAGTCATAGCTTTCATCTAACCATGTCTCAGTCATTCCCACTATTTCATAGTTTCCTGTAGATATTTCTGCTTCTAGTTCTTCCATCTTGTTTGTCAGGCTTCTGGCGTTTGCGAGCATGCAGTTTAGATAATTTTGTTTTGTTCCAGTCTCCTCCCTGTGGATTGTTTTAGAAAATTTCTTACCACCCTTCTGAGTATGTTGTCTTGGGTCTTCTTGGCTGCATCTCATATCCTTCATTAGTATCCTATCTGACTTCATGTTCGAGTCTAATGTTTTTTTCCCGTCCCCTCTTCTTCTAGTTTAACGCCCTCCTGATGAGTATAACGAGTCTTCTGGCGAATGTGTTTTTCCCAGGTTTGATGAGGTGTAGTCTGTCTCTGGCGAGGAGTCCGTCGTACAGGTAATTGACACCGTGGTCCAGGAATCCGAATCTTTGTTGACTGCACCATCGTCTTGCACCTAGGAGGCAGCATACTTCTCTTGTGGTTATGTCCGGTATGCAGATGGCTGCTTCTGTGTCTCTCGGTAGTGAGTCTCCCACCACTACCACTCTTCTTCGCTTTTGGGCTGTACTTTTGTTGTCAGTTCTGGATTTTGCTGCGTGCCCTTTTCTTCTTTGCTTGCTGGTAGTGCCTCATCCTTAGATGTGCTATCTTCATCCTCTACAAGGCCTTGGTATCAGTTTCTTAGTTGTGTGGTTGGTGATGTCTCCATGTTCTTCTTGCTTCTTTTGGTCGCATTCTTTCATTTGTCTACTTTTGGAGGTTCTCTGACACTTTCTTCACCTTCTATGACAAGTAGAGATGCTTCTGTTCTGTCTAGGAAGTCTTCATTTTCTTTGAGTTTCAAAATTGCAATTCTTTCTTCCAGACCCCACACCTTTTCTTCTAAAAGGGACAGTAGTCTAAACTTCTGGCAGGTGAAGTTGGTTTCTTCTTCTGGTCGATCTGTGAACATGTAGCACATGTTGCAGCTCACCATATCAGTTGTCACATCTGCCATGTTGCTCCTAGATCCTGCTGACTTGCTGTGTGTTTTCCTTCTTGTGTAATCTACTCAATCAGCCAAGTTTTCTTGCAATAATGTACTAGAGGTAAAAATGTGCATGCCGTAAGGCACATGGTTTGGCGATGCTTTCCAATCAGCTGTCGCCGGCTGTACCCAACCATCTTCTTGCTGAGGGAGACTCTTCGCTTTTTCCAGAAGGCACCTGGAATATGCAAAATTACCTCTTCAAGCTTCAATCCCTGGTTTGGCGATGCTTTCCAAGCAGCTGGTCCCAGATGTACTCAACGATCTTCTTGCTAAGGGAGACTCTTTGCTTTTCACAGAAGGCACCTAGAATATACAAACTGTCCTCTTCAAGCTTCAATCCCAGGTTTGGCAATGCTTTCCAAGCAGCTGGTCCCGGCTGTACCCAACGATCTTCTTGCTGAGGGAGACTCTTCGCTTTTCCCAGAAGGCACCTGGAATATGCAATTGTCCTGTTCAAGCTTCAATCCCCTTTCAGATTTCTAGTTTAGATAACATGTTCAAAGGATTTATAAAGAAAATGTCCCTGTTATCACTGATCTTGAATATATTTTGTGAAATGAAACTGTTAATATCACTTGCGGCTTGTTCTTATCACATTGTTACTAAAATAGTTACGCATCAGGAATATTAACATCAGACGACTTCTCTTGGGATTCAATTTTCTTTAAAGCTATATTGTGAAAAAAATACGTTATTACATTTTGTTTTTTATTTCGTTTTTTATTTTAATTTTCATGCAATTATTCAAACATTTAACCCTTCAATGACCAGAGGTTTTCTGTTTTTACTAGTGATGAGCGAACACTAAAATGTTCGGGTGCTCGTTGTTCGAGTCGAACATCTCCCGATGTTCGAGTGTTCGTTTCGAATAACGAACCCCATTGTAGTCAATGGGAGACTCGAACATTTTTCAGCGGGACCAAAGCTCTGCACAGGGAAGGTCGCCTAAAAACCTGGGAAGCTCAGAAAATGATGGAAACAACACTGGAATGGACAGGAAACAGCAGGGGCAGCATGCATAGTTGCCTCTGAGGCTGCCCAAATGCACCATTACGCCAAATTATGGCCAACAGCTTTGTGGTGACAGAGTGACCCACTTTGATGAGGTAGCAGGTGAAACACACCGAAATTGAGCCTGACACAGCATGGCAGCTATGGGCACGGCATGCGGAGGCAGCATCAGGCCGGAGAGCGGCACAGTGACGGACCCTTGAGGAGGCGGCAGCAGCATCATTCCTTACACATTGAGGCCACAGAGTGGCACAATTACATAGTTTGGAGGTAGCGAAGACCCAGCATGTGGAGGCGTCAGCACGGAGAGTGGCACGGTGACGGACCCTTGAGGAGGCGGCAGCAGCATCATTCCTTAATCCTTACACATTGAGGCCACAGAGTGGCACAATTACATAGTTTGGAGGTAGCGAAGACCCAGCATGTGGAGGCGTCAGCACGGAGAGTGGCACGGTGACGGACCCTTGAGGAGGCGGCAGCAGCATCATTCCTTACACATTGAGGCCACAGAGTGGCACAATTACATAGTTTGGAGGTAGCGAAGACCCAGCATGTGGAGGCGTCAGCAGCGTCAGCACGGAGAGTGGCACGGTGACATGACAGACTTCAGTTTGAGCTGCTTTAACACGGTGGCGAGTGGAAATCTGTAGAAATCCATGCTTTATTCATCTTGATAAGCGTCAGCCTGTCAGCGCTGTCAGTTGACAGGCATGTACGCTTATCGGTGATGATGCCACCAGCTGCACTGAAGACCCGCTCTGACAACACGCTAGCGGCAGGGCAAGCCAGCACCTCCAAGGCGTACAGTGCCAGTTCTGGCCACGTGTCCAGCTTTGAAACCCAGTAGTTGTATGGAGCAGAGTGATCATGCAGGACGTTGGTATGGTCACCTAGGTAGTCCTTCACCATCTTTCTGTAAATCTCGCCTCTACTCTGTCTAGACTGTGGATTGGTGGCATACTCTTGCATGGGTGACATAAAACTGGCAAAGGCCTTGGAGATTGATCCTCTGCCAGCGCTTGACAAGCTGCCTGCTCCCCTCCTCTCCCTCGCTTGTTGGCCCTCAGAACCACGTCCTCTGCCGCTAGCGGTGTCAGATGGGAAGGCTATTTTCAGCTTGTGCACCAGGGCCAGTTGGTATTGATGCAGTCTCATACTCCTTTCCTCTATAGGAATTAGAGTGGAAAAGTTGTGCTTGTACCGGGGGTCCAAGAGGGTGAACACCCAGTAATCGCTGGTGGAAAATATTTTTCTCACGCGAGGGTCACGGGAAAGGCAGCCTAACATGAAGTCAGCCATGTGCGCCAGAGTCCCAACACGTAAGAATTCCCCCTCCACAACAGGCCGACTCTCCATTTCCTCCTCCTCCTCCTCCTCCAACTCCTCCTCCTCAGCCCAAACACGCTGAACTGAGAAGAGGGAATGGGTACCGTCTTCAGTCTCGCCCACAGTCTCCTCCTCTTCATCCTCATCTTCCTCCTCCCCCTCCTCAGTTACACTCTGAGAAACAGACTGGCTGGTGTTCTGGCTCTCAGTCAACTCTTCTTCCCCCATCTCCTGTGACAATCGATGCGCCTCAGACTTCATGCTGAGCAATGATTTTTTCAGCAGACAAAGCAGCGGGATGGTGACGCTGATTATGGCGTCATCCCCGCTGACCATCAGTGTTGACTCGTCAAAGTGGCTTAACACCTTAGATATATCAGACATCCACGTCCACTCCTCATTGTAGATTTGAGGAAGCTGACTAACTTGACTACCGGTTCTGGTGGAAGTGGTCATCTGACAGTCTACAATGGCTCTGCGCTGCTGGTAAACCCTGTTTAACATGTGTAGGGTGGAATTCCATCTCGTTGGCACGTCGCACAACAGTCGGTGAGCTGGCAGTTGTAAGCGCCGTTGCACTGCCCTCAGGGTGGCAGCATCAGTGGTGGATTTGCGGAAATGGGCACAGATGCGTCTCACCTTGGTGAGCAAATCTGACAGATTGGGGTAGGTCTTAAGGAACCGCTGAACCACCAGATTGAACACGTGGGCAAGGCATGGAACGTGTGTGAGTCTGCCCAGTTGCAGAGCCGCCACCAGATTACGCCCGTTGTCACACACGACCATGCCTGCTTTCAGGTTCAGCGGCGCCAGCCAAAGATCCGTCTGAGCCGTCATGCCCTGTAACAGCTCCTGGGCAGTGTGCCTCTTGTCACCTAAGCTCAGCAGTTTTAGCACCGCCTACTGGCGCTTGCCCACTGCGGTCCTGCTGCGACTGCAGCTGCCGACTGAAGGTGGCGTGTCCACGGATGGAAATTTACAAGTGGTGTTTGTGGAGGAGGAGGAGGAGGAGGAGGAGGAGGGGGGAGAAGTATAGTAATCCTGGGAAACAGTCACCGAGGTAGGCCCCGCAATCCTGGGTGTGGGCAACACATGAGCTGACCCCGGTTTAGACTCTGTCCCAGCCTCAACCAAATTAATCCAATGTGCCGTCAGGGAGATATAGTGTCCCTGCCCCCCAGCACTGGTCCACGTGTCCGTGGTTAAGTGGACCTTTTCTGTAACCGCGTTGGTCAGGGCACGGTTGATGTTCTGAGACACGTGCTGGTGTAGTGCTGGGACGGCACATCGAGAAAAATAGTGGCGGCTTGGGACGGAGTAGCGAGGGGCAGCCACCGCCATCAGGTTGCGGAATGCCTCCGTCTCCACCAGCCTGTAGGGCAGCATCTCCAAACTCAGGAGTTTGGAGACGTGGACATTTAAGGCCTGTGCATGTGGGTGGGTGGAGGCATATTTGCGCTTGCGCTCAAATGTTTCATGCAAAGACAGCTGAACACTGCGCTGGGACACATTGGTGGATTGTGGGGGGGATGGTGAAGGTGCAGGGGTGGTTGCATGGCGGGAGTCGCTGGTGCCGGGCTCCTGGGCTGGGGAGTTACTGGCAGAGCCAGCATGTGACACAGGGGAAGGAGCAGCGGTGCGACCAGAAGGAGGTGAACGGCCTTGATTCCAATGAGTTGGGTGTTTAGCACTCATATGCCTGCGCATGCTGGTAGTGCTTAGGTTGCTAGTGGTGGCTCCCCTACTGAGCTTGGTGTGGCACAGGTTGCACAACACAGTCCGTCGGTCCTCCTCACTTTCTTTAAAGAAGCTCCAGACTTTAGAACACCGAGGCCTCGACCAAACTGGTTCACTTGTTGAACCTCTGTCTGATGAAATTACTCTGGCCCTGCCTCTCCCTCTGGTCGCACGTCTACCTCTTGCAACGTTTTCTGATGTTACACTTGCCTCCCTGTTGTGAAATTGGATTCTGGGCTCCCCCGGTGGCCACTTGTGGAATTTAACTTGTGTGCATCATCCCCTCTGTTCACCTGCTCCTATCAGGATGTGGGAGTCGCTATATAACCTTGCTCCTCTGTCAGTTTCATGCCGGTCAACAATGTAATCAGTAGCCTTTCTGTGCATGTTCCTGCTACTAGACAACTCCCAGCTAAGTTGGACTTTTGTCCTTGTGTGTTTTTGCATTTTGTTCCTGTTCACAGCTGCTGTTTCGTTACTGTGTCTGGAAAGCTCTTGTGAGCGGAAATTGCCACTCTGGTGTTATGAGTTAATGCTAGAGTCTTAAAGTAATTTCTGGATGGTGTTTTGATAGGGTTTTCTGCTGACCATGAAAGTGCCCTTTCTGTCTTCATGCTATCTAGTAAGCGGACCTCGATTTTGCTAAACCTATTTTCATACTACGTTTGTCATTTCATCTAAAATCACCGCCAATATATGTGGGGGCCTCTGTCTGCCTTTTGGGAAAATTTCTCTAGAGGTGAGCCAGGACTGTCTTTTCCTCTGCTAGGATTAGGTAGTTCTCCGGCTGGCGCTGGGCATCTAGGGATAAAAAAACGTAGGCATGCTACCCGGCCACTTCTAGTTGTGCGGCAGGTTTAGTTCATGGTCAGTATAGTTTCCATCTTCCAAGAGCTAGTTCTCATATATGCTGGGCTATGTTCTCTCGCCATTGAGAATCATGACAGTTTGACCGGCCCAAAAAAGGGTTAAATTACTGGCTGAGAAAGGAGAGAAAAAAGAAGTCTGCTACAATTTTTTTTTTTTTTTTTTTTTTTTCCCCTCTAGTTCTGAGTGTGCTCTTAATTGAATCACTTGCTAGTCTGCCTATACTGCAGCCTTCCTCTCTTCCTCTCCTTCTAATCCTTGAATGGCTCTGTGTTCACCTGTTTCAAATGGATCTTCAGAGTGTAGCTACAGGTTTGAATAATCTCGCCACAAAGGTACAAAATTTGCAAGATTTTGTTGTTCATGCACCTATGTCTGAGCCTAGAATTCCTTTGCCTGAATTCTTCTCGGGGAATAGATCTCACTTTCAAAATTTTAAAAATAATTGCAAATTGTTTTTGTCCCTGAAGTCTCGCTCTGCCGGAGACCCTGCACAGCAGGTCAGGATTGTAATTTCCTTGCTCCGGGGCGACCCTCAAGACTGGGCTTTTGCATTGGCACCAGGGGATCCTGCGTTGCTCAATGTGGATGCGTTTTTTCTGGCCTTGGGGTTGCTTTATGAGGAACCTCATTTAGAGCTTCAGGCGGAAAAGGCCTTGATGTCCTTGTCTCAGGGGCAAGATGAAGCTGAAATATACTGCCAAAAATTCCGCAAATGGTCTGTGCTTACTCAGTGGAATGAGTGCGCCCTGGTGGCGATTTTCAGAGAAGGTCTCTCTGATGCCATTAAGGATGTTATGGTGGGGTTCCCTGTGCCTGCGAGTCTGAATGAGTCCATGACGATGGCTATTCAGATCGATAGGCGTCTGCGGGAGCGCAAACCTGTGCACCATTTGGCGGTGTCTACTGAGAAAACGCCAGAAAATATGCAATGTGATAGAATTCTGTCCAGAAGCGAGCGGCAGAATTTTAGACGAAAAAATGGGTTGTGCTTCTATTGTGGTGATTCAACTCATGTTATATCAGCATGCTTTAAGCGTACTAAGAAGCCTGACAAGTCTGTTTCAATTAGCACTTTACAGTCTAAGTTTATTCTATCTGTGACCCTGATTTGTTCTTTGTCATCTATTACCGCGGACGCCTATGTCGACTCTGGCGCTGCTTTGAGTCTTATGGATTGGTCCTTTGCCAAACGCTGTGGGTATGATTTGGAGCCATTGGAGGCTCCGATACCTCTGAAAGGGATTGACTCCACCCCATTGGCTAGTAATAAACCACAATACTGGACACAAGTGACTATGCGTGTTAATCCGGATCACCAGGAGGTTATTCGCTTTCTGGTGCTGTATAATCTACATGATGTTTTGGTGCTGGGATTGCCATGGCTGCAATCTCATAACCCAGTCCTCGACTGGAGAGCTATGTCTGTGTTAAGCTGGGGATGTAAAGGAACTCATGGGGACGTACCTTTGGTTTCCATTTCATCATCTATTCCCTCGGAGATTCCTGAATTCTTGTCTGACTTTCGTGACGTTTTTGAAGAACCCAAGGTTGGTTCACTACCTCCGCACCGGGAGTGCGATTGTGCCATAGACTTGATTCCGGGTAGTAAATACCCTAAGGGTCGTTTATTTAATCTGTCTGTGCCTGAACACGCTGCTATGCGAGAATATATAAAGGAGTCCTTGGAAAAGGGACATATTCGTCCTTCGTCATCTCCCTTAGGAGCCGGTTTTTTCTTTGTGTCTAAGAAAGACGGCTCTTTGAGGCCGTGTATTGATTATCGACTTTTGAATAAAATCACGGTTAAATATCAATATCCGTTACCACTGCTTACTGATTTGTTTGCTCGTATAAAGGGGGCCAAGTGGTTCTCTAAGATTGATCTCCGTGGGGCGTATAATTTGGTGCGAATCAAGCGGGGGGATGAGTGGAAAACCGCATTTAATACGCCCGAGGGCCATTTTGAGTATTTGGTGATGCCTTTTGGTCTTTCAAATGCCCCTTCAGTCTTCCAGTCCTTTATGCATGACATTTTCCGCGATTATTTGGATAAATTTATGATTGTGTATCTGGATGATATTCTGATTTTTTCGGATGACTGGGACTCTCATGTCCAGCAGGTCAGGAGGGTTTTTCAGGTTTTGCGGTCTAATTCCTTGTGTGTGAAGGGTTCTAAGTGTGTTTTTGGGGTTCAGAAGATTTCCTTCTTGGGATACATTTTTTCCCCCTCTTCCATCGAGATGGATCCTGTCAAGGTTCAGGCTATTGGTGATTGGACGCAACCCTCTTCTCTTAAGAGTCTTCAGAAATTTTTGGGCTTTGCTAACTTTTATCGTCGATTTATTGCTGGTTTTTCTGATGTTGTAAAACCATTGACTGATTTGACTAAGAAGGGTGCTGATGTTGCTGATTGGTCCCCTGATGCGGTGGAGGCCTTTCGGGAGCTCAAGCGCCGCTTTTCTTTCGCCCCAGTGTTGCGTTAGCCTGATGTTGCTCTTCCTTTTCAGGTTGAGGTCGACGCTTCTGAAATCGGAGCTGGGGCGGTGTTGTCGCAGAGAAGTTCCGACTGCTCCGTGATGAGACCTTGTGCTTTTTTTTCCCGTAAATTTTCGCCCGCCGAGAGGAATTATGATATTGGGAATCGGGAGCTTTTGGCCATGAAGTGGGCTTTTGAGGAGTGGCGTCACTGGCTTGAGGGGGCCAGACATCAGGTGGTGGTATTGACTGACCACAAAAATTTAATTTACCTTGAGTCTGCCAGGCGCCTGAATCCTAGACAAGCGCGCTGGTCGTTGTTTTTCTCTCGGTTTAATTTTGTGGTGTCTTATCTACCGGGTTCTAAGAATGTTAAGGCAGATGCCCTTTCTAGGAGTTTTGAGCCTGACTTCCCTGGTAATTCTGAGCCTACAGGTATCCTTAAAGATGGAGTGATATTGTCTGCCGTTTCTCCAGACCTGCGGCGGGCCTTGCAGGAGTTTCAGGCGGATAGACCTGATCGTTGCCCACCTGGTAGACTGTTTGTTCCTGATGATTGGACCAGTAGAGTCATCTCTGAGGTTCATTCTTCTGCGTTGGCAGGTCATCCTGGAATCTTTGGTACCAGGGATTTGGTGGCAAGGTCCTTCTGGTGGCCTTCCCTGTCACGAGATGTGCGAGGCTTTGTGCAGTCTTGTGACGTTTGTGCTCGGGCCAAGCCTTGTTGTTCTCGGGCTAGTGGATTGTTGTTACCCTTGCCTATCCCGAAGAGGCCTTGGACGCACATCTCGATGGATTTTATTTCGGATCTGCCTGTTTCTCAGAAGATGTCTGTCATCTGGGTGGTGTGTGACCGTTTCTCTAAGATGGTCCATCTGGTTCCCTTGCCTAAGTTGCCTTCTTCTTCCGAGTTGGTTCCTCTGTTTTTTCAAAATGTTGTTCGTTTGCATGGTATTCCGGAGAATATCGTTTCTGACAGAGGGACCCAATTCGTGTCTAGATTTTGGCGGGCATTCTGTGCTAGGATGGGCATAGATTTGTCTTTTTCGTCTGCTTTCCATCCTCAGACTAATGGCCAGACCGAGCGGACTAATCAGACCTTGGAGACATATTTGAGGTGTTTTGTGTCTGCGGATCAGGATGATTGGGTTGCTTTTTTGCCTTTGGCGGAGTTCGCCCTCAATAATCGGGCCAGCTCTGCCACCTTGGTGTCCCCGTTTTTCTGTAATTCGGGGTTTCATCCTCGATTTTCCTCCAGTCAAGTGGAATCTTCGGATTGTCCTGGAGTGGATGCTGTGGTGGAGAGGTTGCATCAGATTTGGGGGCAGGTGGTGGACAATTTGAAGTTGTCCCAGGAGAAGACTCAGCTTTTTGCCAACCGCCGTCGTCGTGTTGGTCCTCGGCTTTGTGTTGGGGACTTGGTGTGGTTGTCTTCTCGTTTTGTCCCTATGAGGGTTTCTTCTCCTACGTTTAAGCCTCGGTTCATCGGCCCGTACAAGATATTGGAGATTCTTAACCCTGTGTACTTCCGTTTGGACCTCCCTGCATCCTTTTCGATTCATAATGTTTTTCATCGGTCATTGTTGCGCAGGTATGAGGTACCAGCTGTGCCTTCCGTTGAGCCTCCTGCTCCGGTGTTGGTTGAGGGTGAGTTGGAGTACGTTGTGGAAAAGATCTTGGACTCTCGTGTTTCCAGACGGAAACTCCAGTATCTGGTCAAATGGAAGGGATACGGTCAGGAGGATAATTCTTGGGTCACTGCCTCTGATGTTCATGCCTCCGATCTTGTCCGTGCCTTTCATAGGGCTCATCCTGATCGCCCTGGTGGTTCTGGTGAGGGTTCGGTGCCCCCTCCTTGAGGGGGGGGTACTGTTGTGAAATTGGATTCTGGGCTCCCCCGGTGGCCACTTGTGGAATTTAACTTGTGTGCATCATCCCCTCTGTTCACCTGCTCCTATCAGGATGTGGGAGTCGCTATATAACCTTGCTCCTCTGTCAGTTTCATGCCGGTCAACAATGTAATCAGTAGCCTTTCTGTGCATGTTCCTGCTACTAGACAACTCCCAGCTAAGTTGGACTTTTGTCCTTGTGTGTTTTTGCATTTTGTTCCTGTTCACAGCTGCTGTTTCGTTACTGTGTCTGGAAAGCTCTTGTGAGCGGAAATTGCCACTCTGGTGTTATGAGTTAATGCTAGAGTCTTAAAGTAATTTCTGGATGGTGTTTTGATAGGGTTTTCTGCTGACCATGAAAGTGCCCTTTCTGTCTTCATGCTATCTAGTAAGCGGACCTCGATTTTGCTAAACCTATTTTCATACTACGTTTGTCATTTCATCTAAAATCACCGCCAATATATGTGGGGGCCTCTGTCTGCCTTTTGGGAAAATTTCTCTAGAGGTGAGCCAGGACTGTCTTTTCCTCTGCTAGGATTAGGTAGTTCTCCGGCTGGCGCTGGGCATCTAGGGATAAAAAAACGTAGGCATGCTACCCGGCCACTTCTAGTTGTGCGGCAGGTTTAGTTCATGGTCAGTATAGTTTCCATCTTCCAAGAGCTAGTTCTCATATATGCTGGGCTATGTTCTCTCGCCATTGAGAATCATGACACCTCCCCCTCCGAAGCACTCTCTTGACTAGGCCTAACAACCCAGCTGGGGTCAGTCACCTCATCATCCACCGGCTCCTCCTCCTCCCATTCATCAGCCTGCTCCCCCCTGGGAATTACTGCACTGACAAGCACCTCACTGTCTGACACCCGTGTCTCATCCTCAGACACCTCTCCACAGACTATTTGTAAATCCCCACTTTCATCACCCACAGACTGGGAAAGCTCTCTATTTTGGGCATCGGGACAGACCCACTGGTCAGGTTGCTGCTCAGCAGTGCTTTGTGAATCTAGGAAGGGTTGGGAAAACAGTTCCTGGGAGTATGCAGGATTTGAATCACTAATTTCCAAGGAGGGGCCAGGCTGGGCGGGAGGAGGTTGAGCTGAAAGATCCTGAGGTCCACTCCCTTGGCTAGCGTTGGTGGACTGCGTGGAAGACTGGGCGGTGGATAAACTACTGGATGCATTATCCGCTATCCAGTTGATCACCTGTTCGCACTGCTGGGGATCCAATAGGGGTGTGCCACGTGACACTGTAAATTGGGACAGGAAGCTAGAAAAGGGTACTCTGCGGCGTTCCAGTGCTCCATCAGAAGCAGGTACTGTGTCACCCTGCCCAGGACTACGGCCTCTGCCTGCAACCTCACTTTGACGCCCACGACCACGTCCTCGTCCTCGTCCCTTACCCCTGGGGTTCACCATTGTAAAGGTTATGCTAGAAAAGCTAGTTATGAAGGTGAAATACACTCTATTTGTCCAAACAGAGGATATATTGCGTGTTGCAAAAAGGACTATTTGGTAAAGAGCGTATTTTATGCAACCAAACCTTGGTTTACAGCAAACTGATGTGTATCAGTAACAGATATAAAACTGTGTTTTATATTTGTGGTATTTCTTCAGATCAAATACCCCTTCTTTATGTAACTATTAGATATGGCGTGCACAAAACTGGCAACAGGCCTAGTCACTAAATACAGAGCGTATTTTTGAACCACAAAACTTGGGTACCAGTAACAGATATAAAACTGTGTTTATATTTGTGGTATTTCTTCACATCAAATACCCTTTATTTCTTTAACTATTAGATATGGCGTGCACAAAACTGGCAACAGGCCTAGTCACTAAATACAGAGCGTATTTTTGAACCACAAAACTTGGGTACCAGTAACAGATATAAAACTGTGTTTATATTTGTGGTATTTCTTCACATCAAATACCCTTTATTTCTTTAACTATTAGATATGGCGTGCACAAATCTGGCAACAGGCCTAGTCACTAAATACAGAGCGTATTTTTGAACCACAAAACTTGGGTACCAGTAACAGATATAAAACTGTGTTTATATTTGTGGTATTTCTTCACATCAAATACCCTTTATTTCTTTAACTATTAGATATGGCGTGCACAAATCTGGCAACAGGCCTAGTCACTAAATACAGAGCGTATTTTTGAACCACAAAACTTGGGTACCAGTAACAGATATAAAACTGTGTTTATATTTGTGGTATTTCTTCACATCAAATACCCTTTATTTCTTTAACTATTAGATATGGCGTGCACAAATCTGGCAACAGGCCTAGTCACTAAATACAGAGCTTATTTTTGAACCACAAAACTTGGGTACCAGTAACAGATATAAAACTGTGTTTATATTTGTGGTATTTCTTCACATCAAATACCCTTTATTTCTTTAACTATTAGATATGGCGTGCACAAATCTGGCAACAGGCCTAGTCACTAAATACAGAGCGTATTTTTGAACCACAAAACTTGGGTACCAGTAACAGATATAAAACTGTGTTTATATTTGTGGTATTTCTTCACATCAAATACCCTTTATTTCTTTAACTATTAGATATGGCGTGCACAAATCTGGCAACAGGCCTAGTCACTAAATACAGAGCGTATTTTTGAACCACAAAACTTGGGTACCAGTAACAGATATAAAACTGTGTTTATATTTGTGGTATTTCTTCACATCAAATACCCTTTATTTCTTTAACTATTAGATATGGCGTGCTATAAAAATGCAATTTTTATCTAATGCGGTTTTTTGGACACACAAAACCTTAGATTAGAATGTAGGGTATTCTATACTATATATATATACTATATATGTGGCAGAATTGCGTATTCTGTACACTGCGCTTATGTGTACGCTAAACAAATATTTTTGGGCCAGGTGTGGTATATCTGTTTCACTCAAAAATGCATTTTTATATCTTATGCGGTTTTATTTTTAGGCCGCAAATATTTCCTTTTTTAATTTATTAATTATTGTTATTAATTAATATTATTATTATTAAATGAGGTGACAGCGTGTGCTGTACCACTCTACGGAGTCTGAGGCACTACAAGTCCCAGACAGCAGCACAAATGAGGTTACAGCGTGTGCTGGAGTCTGAGGCACTACAAGTCCCAGACAGCAGCACAAATGAGGTTACAGCGTGTGCTGGAGTCTGAGGCACTACAAGTCCCAGACAGCAGCACAAATGAGGTTACAGACAGCGTGTGCTGGAGGCTAAATGGAGTCTGAGGAACATCCAGCAGCCGTTATTCTAATAGTGCGGCGTTCGCCCAAAATGGCGGACGCCGCACTATAAAGCCCAGCCTAATGCACACACGATCCCTGCCTAATGCCTAATGCCTATAAAGATTGACTTGGAGACTGAGATTGAGACTTGGCACTGAGACAGTGAGTGCGCAGCTAAGATGGCGGCCGCTGCACTCCTGGTCCCAGCTGCCACACAGCTAGCCAGCAAATACAAGAGAGGACTAGTAGTAGTAAACGTAGATTAGCCCTGACAAGGGCTGTTGATTTCTGCACCCTGCCTGCCTGATTAATTCTGGTCTTTGTCCCTGCTCTAGTCCCTATCAATTCCCAGTCCCCCCAGCACGTCTGTCCCTATGCTCTTTCACACTGCAAATGGCTGAAAGCACCGAACATAATGAAAGCAGTCTATTGGCTGGTCAGGTCACCTGATCTGGCCAGCCACTCACTGCTCTCGTCTTGTACATGTCCCTACGTCATGCTAGTAGCTTAGAAGGCTCACCTAACATGATTGGCTCCTTGAAAAACCGCCAAAAATGAGAAAAACAAAAACGAGATTTCACTCGAGTACCGCGAGATGTTCGGCCGAATACCGAACACCTTCGAACGCCCTAATGTCCGATCGAACACCAGGTTCGAGTGAACACGTTCGCTCATCACTAGTTTTTACGTTTTCGTTTTTTGCTCCCCTTTTCCCCAGAGCCATAACTTTTTTATTTTCCAGTCAAAATGGCTATGAGAAGGCTTCTTTTTTGCTGGCCTAGTTGTACTTTTGAACAACACTATTAGTTTTAACATAACATGTACTGGAAAACGGGCAAAAAAATTTCAAGTGTGGTGAAATTGCAATAAAAGTGCAATCCCACAGTTGTTGTTTTTTTACCATATTCACTAAATGCTAAAACTGACCTGCCGTTGTGATTCTCCAGGTCATTACGAGTTGATAGACAAAACATGTCTAGTTTCTTTTTTATTTAAGTGGTGAAAAAAAAATTCAAAACTTTGTTGAAAAGAAAAAAAGAGCCATTCTCTGAAACCTGTGGCATCTCCATTTTTCGTGATCTTGGGCTTATATTTTGCTTGCCGTGCTGACGTTTTTATTGATACCATTTTTGTTTAGATACGATCTTTCGATTGCCCATTATTGCATTTTAGCGGCGTCCAAAAAAAATGTAACTCTGACGTTTTTAATTTTTTTCTCATTACGCCGTTTAGCGATCGGGTTATTTTTTTTTTATATTGATGGACTGTGCGATTCTGAACGAGGCAATACATAATATGTGTATACTTGATTTTTTTATTGTTTCATTTTGAATGGGGTGAAAGGGGGTGATTTGAGCTTTTATATTAAAAAAAAATAGTAATATCTTTAAAAACATTTTTTTTTCTTTTTGCATGCTTTAATAGAGGGAGACTAGAAGTTGCACTACTTTGATTGGCTCTGCTACATACAGGCAAGGATCAGATCACCTATATGTAGCAGAAATGCTCACTTTCTATGAGCGCCGACCACCGGGCTCAGTGCCGGAGCTCACATCAAAGAGAGGGATTCCGACGTGGGCGTACTATCATGTTCAACATCAGAAAGGAGTTAAAGGGCTTTTGATCACTGATAAAATTAGCAGATATGGTAAAAAAAAAACATACTTACATTTTGGTCAACAACAGTAATGTCATTTTCAGTAGAAAACAAAGATACAGTAAACTGTATATTAGTAAAATGCATCCCTCCTGTTTATCAGTATAATTCAGCAGCTGTTCATTTCTTATTTTCCTGTTTTTAAATATTAATAGACTTAAATAGTGATATGCAACAGGTGACCCTATTTGTGCCTAAAACCCCCAGGAAAATCAATTCCAGATTGTGCAGCTGTTTTCCCAAGAACAATTATTAGGCGTGAATGATCTGCTCACCCATAAAGAACAATATCACTGTGGGCATTGTTGTATCTTTCTGTTGTGTTGTATGTTTATACATGTATGCTCGCTCATGCCAAAGATAAAAACAAAGCTAGAAAAACTGGTTTACTCTTTTTATTTTAAATCCAAACTTATTTTGGAAATATCAAAATAAAATATGTAGTGTGTGTGTGTGTGTGTGTGTAAGATGATCAGGGCAGAAGTCATGGGCAACACCCTGGCACCCCACAAGTAAATAGTGTCTGTTTCCCTTGTGCGCTGTGTGAGTTGTATAACACTCACATTTTAGCTGAATGCCTCCACTGTCTGATCGATTCCGGATCCAGGAACAGCCACACAGTCAACAGGAGACACTTTGTCCCTTTCAAACAGTTTAACTTTACTGAGAAATCCATGTTCAATTACAGCACAATATGTTATCGTAGCTACCTTACTTCCAGCCTGAGCTATACCTCACCTCGCTGGCATCTCTGGCCCCTGGGATACTCCACCCAGATCAGTAGCTACCATGATTCTCATCCTGACCTTCGTACATGGTTTCCCATTTGGCTTCCTCTTGTGAGAAGAGAATAATGCATGCTCCTCCATGACTAGTTTGGGCCATAGGGAACTTCCACTGAAGTTTGTCACTACAGGTCTCATGCTGACCAAACGGTCCGTAATCTATCATGCTCTCCAGCCCTCTGACCTTGAACTTCTGCTCTCTACACTTTTATCTAATCTTCTCATCTAATATAAATCAGTGTTCTTCTTATTAACTAAGGGTACCGTTACACAAAACGATTTACAAATGATCACGACCAGCGATACGACCTGGCTGTGATCGTTGGTAAGTCATTGTGTGGTCGCTGGGGAGCTGTCACACAGACAGCTCTCCAGCGACCAACGATGCCGAGGTCCCCGGGTAACCAGGGTAAACATCGGGTTACTAAGCGCAGGGCCGCGCTTAGTAACCCGATGTTTACCCTTGTTACCATCGTAAATGTAAAAAAAAACAAACAGTACATACTCACATTCCGGTGTCCGTCAGGTCCCTTGCCGTCTGCTTCCCGCACTGACTGACTGCCGTCCGTAAAGTGAAAGCAGAGCACAGCGGTTACGTCACCGCTGTGCTGTGCTTTCACTTTACGGCCGGCAGTCAGTCAGTGCGGGAAGCAGACGGCAAGGGACCTGACGGACACCGGAATGTGAGTATGTACTGTTTGTTGTTTTTTACATTTACGATGGTAACCAGGGTAAACATCGGGTTAATAAGCGCGGCCCTGCGCTTAGTAACCCGATGTTTACCCTGGATACAAGCGAACGCATCGTTGGATCGGTGTCACACACACCGATCCAACGATGACAGCGGGAGATCCAGCGACGAAAGAAAGTTCCAAACGATCTGCTACGACATACGATTCTCAGCGGGGTCCCTGATCGCTGCTGCGTGTCAGACACAGCGATATCGTATGGATATCGCTGGAACGTCATGGATCGTGCCGTTGTAGCGATCAAAGTGCCACTGTGAGACGGTACCCTTACTCTGCAGCTCCCAAATTGGGGCTGTTCCCAAACACTTTAACTGTTCCTATACTATATCCTTCCTGAATCTATTGTGTCCATCACTGCACTGTTCCCAGTCCTATCTTATATGCAAAGCTAAACCCTTATTCTATGTCTTATACCTAATCCTTATCCTTTCACTATATGTAATACAACAGCACATTATGTCTTTATCAAAACACATTTGAGTCATCCACATCCCTAAATATTTATAAAACTTTACTGAATTACATGTACTGTATTGAATCAAGCATTACAATTAGCGACTACATTCGGCATTCGTTACTCGCACTAATAGTACAGTATTCGGGCTACTCTTTACTCGGCTAGTAATTAGGTATTCGCCTCGGTATAGTGAGTAACCCACCCAGCTAGTTTGGTGCATTATTTGCATCCAATGAACATGCTGGGCTGGCTTGCCAGTTGCATTAATGCCGGCGCCATCTTGGGTGTGGTGTTCTGTCCCCACATGAGGCGAATGGAGATGTGGTTGATTAATAGGGGATGTGAGTGATTCCTACCTCTATTTCCGCAATGTAGAGCAGACAGAACCGATGCTGTTCAGCATCCGGAGAGATGATGCATACCAAGGATTGTGCAGTCCAGACTTGCTTATTTTAGAAATCTGGACATACAGTGTATGATTGGCAATACAGTAATTGTCCAGGAATGTAGGTGTAAACAACATAAGTGATACAGCAAAGTGTGACAGCAAGTGGTCGAAAACTGATGCCTTCCTGAGCTCGGTTCAGGGATGTCTCTCACACAGCAAGTGAAACTAGAAATGAAATGTCTGCTGGGAGGGAATTGACCTCTGAACAGGAAGTGGAAGGCACACCCATAAGAGAATAATTAATTACAGACTGCTATACATGAAAAGGCCATTAGGTGACAGCAGAGTAACATGAAGAATGGTACTATGCATAACATGGTAAAACACAATACATAAACCAGCCAAACCGAACAGCACACTCCGCATCTGAAATTCCATAAGGGATTTCACTATATTAGTGCTTTGAAACAAAAAACATGCATGCAATAATAATAACTTCAAAATGAGATAGATGAATGTCTTTAAGTCAGTTCCTGACGCTATCCATAAGATACCCATCTTCGGATCAGAGAAGCTGAACTAGGCCAAACTATCTTCGACCCAACTGCAAGCCAATGGACAAAGTACTAGTGCAATTTTTTGTTCATCATTTATCCTACCAGAATGTCCTCGATCGGTAGTATCAATACGAGCTCGTGGATTGGCATCTGAAATGTCTTAGGCTCACCTTTCCTAAGGACCTTCAGCTCCACCTTCCGGAACTTACCATCTTGACTAGGGAAAGCCTTTTGTAATGATTCCCATAGGCCAGTTGATCCCTTGAGCTTGTTGCTCCTTCATTAACACAATGTCTCCTTCTTTCAAGTTCAGTTTACTTTGTTGCCATTTCCTTCTTCCTTGCAGAATCATGAGATATTCCTTTCTCCACCTGTTCCAGAAGTAATTGGTGAGGTATTGCGTGTGTTTCCACTGCTTCTGGAAGATGTTTGTGTGTGTGAACTCTCCACTGTTAGCGGTTTCCCTGTCTTTTGGGTGAGAAGAGTAGCTTGCGTAAGAATGGTCGGAATTTCGGGATCCATTGACACTGGGACAAGAAGTCTTGAGTTGATCATGGCAGAAACTTCAGCCAGAAGAGTAACCAAGGTCCCATGTGTAAAGTCTTGAAGAGTTTATGTCCATAAGCATAGAGTTCAAGATGTTGCGTGAGATCCCGTTCATCCTTTCCCAGGAACCTCCCATGTGAGAACTATGCAGAGGATTGAAGATCCAGGTGCAACCTATTTCTGCCAGTTGATCATCAATTGGCTTGATGTCAATATTCAACTCTCGACATGAACCGATGAAGTTTCTTCCGCGGTCAGATCTCAACTGTTTCACACGTCCTCTGATTACTAGAAACCGCCGAAGAGCATTGATCAGGCTGTATGTGTCCATAGATTCTTTCACCTCTATGTTATCAGCACAGAAACTCATGCAAGTGAATAGTACGGCCCAACGTATGCTGTTGGCGTCACCGCCTCGAGTTCTCCGTGCAGATACCATCCATGGCCCAAAGACGTCTAGGCCAACGTAGGTGAAAGGCGGTTTGGCACTTAGTTTGTCAGATGGCAGGTCAGCCATTTGTTGATGCACCTGTTTTTCTCTGGTTTTGTGACATTGCATACAGCGATGTAGTGATCCTGCTACATGTCTTTTCATACCTATGATCCAAAGTCCTGCAGACCGTAACTTGCCCTCTGTGACCTGCCTGCCTTGGTGTTCGGTCTTTTCATGAAAGTACTGGATCAGTAGATCAGTGATGTGATGTTTACTGGGAATGATGCAAGGATGTTGCTCTGAAACCCCTAGTTTAGCTCGATCTAATTGACCACCTACCCTCAGCAAACCAAAGCTGTCCATTACTGGATTCAAATTGGCAATGGGGCTTTTCAGAGGGATCTGTTGTTTGTGGTTTAAGCATTCCCATTCAGTATTGAATACGCTCTGCTGGACATAGCATAATATGAGAGGCTCGAAGTGAGAAATGTCCTCAGCAGAGAGCGGTTTATGACAGATGTGCCAACCATGACAGTCTTTGTCTCCATGTGAGTTGTGATAAGATCTCGCAATGTGGTCTAACCTTGCAATAGTCTTGACGAGTTTCATCTAATTGGAGAAGCGTTCAAAGGGCTAGCAACTGAGGCTGGAGGTTGGTATAGTGTTTGTGACCGGACCACTGACCTCAGAGCGGACTTCTGGATCATTATCCAGATCCTGGATGCTGAAGGCTTCCTGGAAACATTCACTCCCCTTCTGTTCCAGCAGGAACTTCGGACCTGAAAGCCAAGAAGAGTTAGCAAAAGAACTTATAGACATAGGTCTAGTGGCATGGTCAGCTAGATTAAGTTCAGATGGGATATAGAGCCACTGTTTAGTTTTGGAAGACCTCCTTACTCTCTTGATGTGGTTACTGACATACACGTAGAAGCATCTTGTTTGATTGTAGATGTAACCTAAAACGACCTTACTGTCACTGTAGTATCATACGTCATCTATGTGGGTGTCCAGCTCATGCTGTATAAAGCCTGCGAGTTCTACCGCAAGTACAGTCACACAGAGTTCAAGCATGGGAATAGTGTGGTCAGGATTGGGAGCCAACTTAGCCTTGCCGAAAAGGAACCCAACATGATCTCGATTATCGGAACCACAACCTTCAGGTAGGCAACAGCTGCAATGGCCTCCGTGGATGCATCCGAGAACACATGGAGTTCCGTCCTGTTGCTTGTAGCGAGATTCTGGCATAGCATCTCGGTATGTGGATTTCATCCAAAGCACACAAAGACTGCTTCCAGGTTTTCCATTTTGGTTCCTGATCAGGAGGGAGTGGGGCATTCCAGTCCTTGATGGTTTCAGAAAGCTGTCTCAGAAGGGATTTACCTTGTATGGTAATTGGTGCTATGAATCACAGTGGATCATATAAGCTATTTTCCACTGACAGGACACCACGTTTAGTGAATGGTTTATCTGCACAGTTGATTTGGAAACTGAAGGCGTTGGCTGACAGGTTCCACCTTAGGCCTAAGCTTCTCTGCATGGGTGGACGGTCTATGTCCTTGAATCCTGGTGCAGTCACTTGACTCAAAGGCTCTCATGACAGCCAGGCTGCTTGAAGCAATTTTGTGCAGTCTAAGCTTAGCTCGTTACAGCATACCTTGGGTCCTCTTAAGTAGGTCGATTGTCGCTTCTTCTTAGATTGTGAGCCCCTTCGGGGACAGTGATGATAATGTGTGCAAAACTGTAAAGCGCTGCAGAATATGTTAGCGCTATATAAAAACTATTTACTATTATTATTGTTATTATTATTCTGTGGGTAGAGATTTTAGTCCATCATCTACGTAGAAGTCTTTCTCTACAAAGTCTCTGGTGTCTGTTTCATAATCGGACTCTCCTTCTAATGCGGTTCTCCGCAGGCCATAAGTTGCCACAGCGGGCGAAGGGCTGTTCCCAAGCACGTGCACCCTCATGCGATACTCCACCATCACTTTGCTGGGGTCATTGTCCTTGTACCACAGGAACCTGAGGAAATTTCTGTGGTCCTCTCTGACTATGAAACAGTGGAACATCTGTTCAATGTCGGCGGTGATGGCAATGGGCTCTTTCCTGAACCTCATCAACACTCCAACTAAGTTGTTTGTCAGATTAGGACCTGTGAGGAGGACTTCATTGAGAGATATGCCTTGATGTTTGGTGCTTGAATCAATGACAACTCAAATTTGCTTAGGTTTCCATGAAGGAGGGCAAGTAACAGAGCTGCTCATTTTCCTTTAAGGAAGGCACTGGCTCTGCATGGTTATTATGGAATATTTTTCCCATAAAGGTGACAATGTGTTCTTTCATCTCTAGTTTGTTGCTTTCTGGAGAGAGTAGAATCTGGACAAAGCTTGTTCACAATTGTTTGGGAGCCTTACCCTGATAGCACGGAAGGGTAGGGGAAAAACCCTGTGATTAGTCTCATCCTTGAGGAACTCATTGTCCATTATCTTTACGAATTCCTTGTCATCCATTGAAGGGGCTACTTTGTTGCCATCCTTAGTGGTACAAAACACCGATCTTACCAAGACGTCTGCATAGGGAGAAGGGATGACATCAGGCAGCTGTTTGGGATCTGGAGGTTTCTCTTTCTCCTCATAGTGATGAGTGCATGGTTTTCAGAAAATAGTGTGTCCGTCCCGGTGTACGTAGGTCTTAAAGGAATCGACTCCTGTTTGGTGCAAGCATACATTTCCTATGGACTACCAACCCCAAGTAGAGTCTCTGGGTGTAGGGGGCATATTTGGGACCATTACATTGTTGGCAGACTTTATGCATCTTTAAATTGTCTCTGCTGAGCAGAAGTAGGATTTCAGTGTTTGTGTCCATAGGTGGGATAACGCTGGCTAGGTGCTTTAAGTGTTGTTGGTGGAATGCAGCTTCCGGGGTAGGGATCTCATCCCTTTGGTCGGGTATTTGATTGCATTAGTTTAGCGTAGGTAGGGGTATTTCTACTTCTACATTAATAGAAGCAATGCAACTCTGTGCCCTTCTGTCGCTAGTCTCTATGCAGCCCGAGCAAGTATTCAGAGTGTAGGGCATTGCTGGTCCCTTGATTCCAAAGGCTTCAAAGAACTCAGGCCCAGCTAGGGATTGATTGCTCTGATCGCCAATGATGGCATACATTTTTACTGCCTTCTCTGGTTGCCCTTCTGGATAGACTCTGATTTGGCATATCCTGGCACAGTATTTAGCACTTTGGTTCTCCCCACATACCTCTGAGCATGAGCAGGAAACGGCTATGGTGGACTTGGCATGATTCTGTGGCTCCCTGCCATGGTTTGTAGCTGGACTAGAGGTCACTTCAACTGCTGGATCGCTGGTGGCTGAGGTTGGGTGCAAGGCTGATGGGTGTCGGTCGCTATGACACTCTTCACACTTAATGGTAGAATTACAATCCTTAGCCATGTGTTCTGATGAGGCGCAGTACTTGAAACATATCCCTGAGGATTTTCTTGCGCTCCTGCATGGTTTTGGACCTGAAGCCTCTACATTTGTTCAATGATTGAGGTGTTTTGTGAATGGGACACTCATGAATGAAAGACTTATCCCTCGACGAAATAGTGTACTGTTTATCGGCAGGTACTGCAGGTGGTGGCAGGTTAGTCTTTCTGACATACTGTTCCTCGAGTCCTTGCGTCTATGATTGATGCTTTCATACCTTTATGAAGGTGTTGCTGGAGATGCAGTGTTAGATTCCAGGAAGTCTAGGCTAGAGTTGTTCCACATTTGTGCCTGTTCATCTATGAAGCTGCAGAACAGAATGAACAGAGGAAAGGTGACATCTTGTGACCTTTTGTACCTGGATATGCACATTGCCCACATTTCTTGCTGACTGTGTGGCAGCTTTGAGACGATTCGGTTCACCCCATGGGCAGTGTTCAGGTATCACAGTCTATACAGACGAGGGTCTCTTTTAGCAAGTTCCAGCTCCATAAGCAGATCACTTGAGTCCAAAAGCTTGTGGGCTTCCTTAAGGTTGATCCTTGGAACATTATGCAGACTCTTGAATAGGGACTTTTCTATGGCTTCAGCACTTCCGTAGGCTCTTTCGAGTCTCTGCCAGGCGGCAGCGAGACCCGCTTCAGCTTGTTCCACATAGATGGTTCTAAGACTGTTGATATGGTTTGTGGATTCTAGACCCAACCATTTTACCACGAGGTCGAGCTCCTGCTCCATGGATAGGTTGAGATCAGCAATAGTGGCCTTGAAGGTTGCTTTCCAGGCTCTGTAGTTCTCTGTACGTTCATCGAATTTTGAGAGACTGGTGTTGATTAGCTCTCTGCTCACCATGAACCGGTCAAAGTCGGACATGTCTAATCCTTCACTCCTTGTTACCGTATTAGCTTGTGGTGCCCCTTGGGCATACAAACCGTGTGGCGTGCAAGTTGTGAATTGTTCCCGGGTAGAATGATGTTGATGGAGGGTTGAGCTGTGGTTTAACCTCTGGACATTCTGATGACAGCTGCTTGAACTGTGGAGGTGGGCTGGAGTACACCTTGTGGTCATCTTGAGGTGAAGACTGCTCCTGAGGGGACACACCGTGTCGTTGGTCTTGGGTTTCTGCGGAGGCTGTGGGTGAAACTGGCACCATACCTTGGGCTGACTTGGATGTTTCCACAATGTTGGGTTGAACATCGCTGGAGAAGGTGTGCTCTGCAGGTATCTGTTTCTGCACGTAGTCGATGGTACGAACAGCTGGGTTGTCTTATTCCTGTGGTGGTAGGCAAATCGGGTTGAGGTTTTGCTTCAATGCTTGCTCGAATATTTTTACTTCGGCTAATGCGATTTCTTCCTCCATTTCTGTTTGAAGAATCTTTGCTCGAGCCTCTGCTTCTGTTTGAAGAGTCTTTGCTCCAGCCTCTGCTTCTGCTTTCCTGGCTTCTGCTTCTGCCACTGCTCTCATGATTTCTGCCTCTGCTTCTGCCTCTGCTTTCTTGACTTCTGCTTTCTTTTCTGTGTAGGAACGTCTTAGTTTGGACCGCTCTGCGTTTAAACGGGCCTCTAGGATTCTGTCGCTGAGGGCTGAAGTTCTTGAGCAGGATGATTTGTATGACCGAGCAGAGTGTTTGGATGAAACTGACCTTTGTGATCTAGTTTATTGCAGATGAACGATACTGAGGTCCGCTTTATCTTTGGAGCCTTTCTCTGTCTGTGGAATCTGCCTTGCTTAACTCTGATATGGCTTCATCGATTTTAAAGTCTTTTAGGAAGGCAGTGTATCTTTGGGACAGTCTCTTGTTTCTTCTGTGGGTCATGTCTAGCTGTCTTATAGTGTCCTGTAAACTCACTGCATCACCTTTGTGGCATTGGACACTTGACATGAGGGAGGCAACTCGCTTCCATAGGTCGTCCAGGTTGTCATTTAACTCGTCCCTTGTGGAAGGGTAGTTCTTGAGAGGCTTTAGCGTTGGCCTCAGGGAGCGTACTGGTCGTGCATCTTGGTATGTTGTGGGAGTGGGCTCTGCTTCCCACGCTTCATGATGTTCATGTTCGGGCTGCGCCTGCTATACTTCGGCGCCTAGGAGCTGCGTGGGATGCTCATCGGCCATTTTGTGGTATTATATACAGAGAATATCTATGCATGATGCAATCTGGGGTGATGCTGCTGGAGATTTCTAGCAGAGCAGGGCTGCAGTATGTGAGCAGGAAGGGCACGGTACATGGATAGGGATATAAACAGGTGTTTTGTCCCTACATGAGGCAAATGGAGATGTGGTTGATTAATAGGGGATGTGAGGGGATGGCAATACAGCAATTCTCCAGGAATGCAGGTGTAAACAACATAAGTATTACAGCAAAGTGTGACAGCAAGTGGTCGAAAACTGAGGTCTTCCTGAGCTCGGTTCAAGGGTGTCTCTCACACACCAAGTGAAACTAAAAATAAAATGGCTGCTGGGAGGGAAGTGACCTCTGAACAGGAAGTGGAAGGCATGCCCATAAGAGAATAATTAATTAGACTGCTATACATGAAAAGGCCATTAGGTGACAGCAGAGTAGCATGAAGAATGGTACTATGCATAGCATGGTAAAACACAATACATAAACCAGCCAAACGGAACAGCACATGTGGCATTACTATGATTGGCTGACCTTCCTGCAAAAGGGGAAGAAAGAAGAAGACTAGACTAATGATGGTGTGCAAATCCTTATAATAAAATTTCAAAAAACCTTTATTTCACCTTGAACACAATAATTTTAAAAACATTTAAAATACAACATCTAACCCAGTAACCATCACCCCCCTCAGGCGATTTAAATGGATCTACAAATAAGGCCCATACATGTGAGACATACGCAGCTATAATAAGCTATGCCCATAACAAGTATAATATGTACCATGACCTTAATAAATCATACCATGTCAATCATAACATATTGATGAAGCAGAATAATAGACACAGAAAAATTATACATAAACACATATGCATATACATACATATATAAGTACACACACGTGTGTCCCTAGACAGATTTGGACCTTAGTGGGTGCAGAAAATGACCAATATCCACCGGAAAAGATGTATATTCTCTGGGACAATACCAAACAATGATCCGAATGCAATGAGAGGTATAAGACCTATTTATCCTATTTTACCGGTCAAATACAGGAAAAAGACAAAGGAAAAAATTCCCAAAATATGAAGCCTGATATTTGAGACAGGGTCCTATCACAGGATAGCACTGTGAAGGCTTAAATAGCCATGAAATCCCAAATACTTACCAAGAGGTCACCGTGTAACCAACTCTGCTCAGGCACAAATGGCCATGATTGAATCCAAATAGATGCGATGTCCTAATGAAAGAAAGAGGGGGGTGAGGAACGAGCCCATGCGTATCACTGCTAAAAGAGCAGCTTCATCAGGGGAAATGAGTTTGAAGGGAAATAGGCAGGCTTATATACATATCTTAAGCAAATACCAATATGTGGACGCAGACCCGATAGGTGAAAGTGGAACCCCGATCACCTGAAGCTGATGAGCACATGGAGACGCGGTCTAACAAACTGGATGTAAGCGCCGTTGCTATAGTGAGCGTGGCATCATTGTTAGTGATGACACGGAACAACATGTGTAGCTTGTGCACGCTATCAAAAAAGGGGGGGAGCAAGAAAGAGAGCAAAAAATGCTTGCGCTGGTACCAGCTGCCAGCGGGTCTAGTAATGTGAGATCTGCTGGCATGTAAATATTGAAACATGCATGGCTGAAGTCGCTAGCAAAGAAAAACAAAAAGGGGAAAAGAAAAAAAAGGGGAAAGATAAAGACCATTGGGGATACTGTGGGACATAGAAATAATCCCCAAAAGCAGATGTGGCATAAAAGGAGGCTGTAGAATGGATATGGGCATAAACCAAATTGGTATTTGTCCCAAAATAGAGCCTAACCCAGTGGTAAAAATAATTAGAACCATAACAATAAACTAGATTAAAGACATAATGAAGAACTGTCATTAGTGTTGAGTGATCCTGTTGTGAATTTGGATTCTGGGCTCCCCCGGTGGCTACTGGTGGAATTGAACTTGTGACATCATCTTCCCTGTTCACCTGTTCTGATTAGATCTGGGTGTCGCTATATAACCTGGCTTCTCTGTTAGATGCTTGCCGGTCAACAATGTTATCAGAAGCCTCTCTGTGCTTGTTCCTGCTTCCAGACATCTACTAGATAAGTTGGACATTCGTCCATGTTTTGTTTTTGTATTTTGGTTCCAGTTCACAGCTGCAGTTTCGTTACTGTGTCTGGAAAGCTCTTGTTGATCAGGAATTGCCACTCTGGTATTATGAGTTAATGCCAGAGTCCTAAAGTAATTTCTGGATGTGTTTTGTTAGGGTTTTCTACTGACCATGAAAGTATGCTTTCTGTCTTCTGCTATCTAGAAAGCGGACCTCAAATTTGCTAAAACTATTTTCCTGCTGCGTTTGTTGTTTCATCTCATATCACCGCCAATATATGATGCGGTAGGTTTAGTTCATGGTCAGTACAGTTACATCTTCCAAGAGCTTGTTCCTATAGAGGCTTATGCTAGTTCTCTGGCCATGGAGATCATGACAGTTTGACCGGCCCACTAAAGGGTTAAAATCCTTGGCTGAGAAAGGAGAGAAATAAGAAGTCTGCTGAAATTTTTTTTTTTTTTTTTTTTTTTTTTTTTTCTCTAGTAGTTAGTGTGCTCTTAATTGGATCACTTGCCAGTCTGTCTATGCTGCAGTCTTTCTTTTTTTTCTCTCTCCTTCTAATCTTTGAATGGCTCTATGTTCACCTGTCTATAATGGATCTACAGAGTGTAACTGCAGGTTTGAATAATCTCGCCACGAAAGTACAAAGTTTGCAAGATTTTGTTGTTCATGCTCCGGTATCAGAGCCGAGAATTCCTTTGCCGGAATTCTTCTCAGGGAATAGATCTAGCTTTCAGAATTTTAGAAATAATTGTAAGTTATTTTTGTCCCTGAAATCTCGTTCTGCTGGAGACCCTGCACAGCAGGTTGGGATTGTGATTTCCTTGCTCCGCGGTGACCCTCAAGATTGGGCTTTTGCATTGGCACCAGGGGATCCTGCGTTGCGCAATGTGGATGCGTTTTTTCTGGCCTTGGGCTTGCTTTATGAGGAACCTCATTTGGAACTTCAGGCAGAAAAAACTTTGATGTCCCTATCGCAGGGGCAAGATGAAGCTGAAATTTACTGCCAAAAATTCCGTAAATGGTCTGTGCTTACTCAGTGGAATGAGTGTGCCTTGGCGGCTACTTTCAGAGAGGGTCTTTCTGATGCCATTAAGGATGTTATGGTGGGGTTCCCTGTGCCTGCAGGTCTGAATGAGTCCATGACAATGGCCATTCAGATCGATAGGCGTCTGCGGGAGCGCAAACCAGTGCACCATCTGGCGGTGTCCACTGAGAAGACGCCAGAAAACATGCAGTGTGATAGAATTCTGTCCAGAAGCGAGCGGCAGAATTTTAGACGGAAAAATGGGTTGTGTTTCTATTGTGGGGATTCTACTCATGTTATATCAGCATGCTCTAAGCGTACTAAAAAGCTTGATAAATCCGTTTCCATTGGCACTTTACAGTCTAAATTTATTTTGTCTGTGACCCTGATTTGCTCTTTGTCATCTATTACTACGGACGCCTATATCGACTCTGGCGCCGCTTTGAGTCTTATGGATTGGTCCTTTGCCAATCGTTGTGGGTATGATTTAGAGCCTTTGGAGACTCTTATTCCTCTGAAGGGGATTGACTCCACCCCATTGGCTAATAATAAACCACAATACTGGACACAAGTGACTATGTGTATTAATCCGGATCACCAGGAGACTATTCGTTTTCTGGTGCTGTATAATCTACATGATGATTTGGTGCTGGGATTGCCATGGCTGCAGTCTCACAACCCAGTCCTTGACTGGAGAGCTATGTCTGTGTTGAGCTGGGGATGTAAGGGGACTCATGGGGATGTACCTTTGGTGTCCATTTCATCATCTATCCCCTCTGAAATCCCTGAGTTCCTGTCTGATTATCGTGACGTCTTTGAAGAACCCAAGCTGGGTTCACTACCTCCGCACCGTGAGTGCGATTGTGCTATAGATTTAATTCCGGGTAGTAAATACCCAAAGGGTCGTTTATTTAATCTGTCTGTGCCTGAACATACTGCTATGCGAGAATATATAAAGGAGTCCTTGGAAAAGGGACATATTCGTCCATCGTCATCTCCCTTAGGAGCCGGTTTTTTCTTTGTGTCAAAAAAAGACGGCTCTTTGAGACCATGTATTGATTATCGGCTTTTGAATAAAATCACGGTTAAATATCAATACCCATTGCTGTTGCTGACTGATTTGTTTGCTCGCATAAAGGGGGCCAAGTGGTTCTCTAAGATTGATCTCCGTGGGGCGTATAATTTGGTGCGGATCAGGCAGGGGGATGAGTGGAAAACCGCATTTAATACGCCCGAGGGCCACTTTGAGTATTTGGTGATGCCTTTTGGTCTTTCTAATGCCCCTTCAGTCTTCCAGTCCTTTATGCATGATATTTTCCGCGATTTTTTGGATAAATTTATGATAGTGTATCTGGATGATATTCTGATTTTTTCGGATGATTGGGACTCTCATGTCCGGCAAGTTAAGAGGGTCTTTCAGGTTTTGCGGTCTAATTCTCTGTGTGTCAAGGGTTCTAAGTGCGTTTTTGGGGTTCAGAGAATTTCCTTTTTGGGATATATTTTTTCTCCCTCTTCCATTGAGATGGATCCTGTCAAGGTTCAAGCTATTTGTGATTGGACGCAGCCCTCTTCTCTTAAAAGTCTTCAGAAATTTTTGGGCTTTGCCAACTTTTATCGTCGATTTATTTCTGGTTTTTCGGATGTCGTTAAGCCATTGACCGATTTGACTAGACAGGGTGCTGATGTTGCTAATTGGTCCCCTGATGCTGTGGAGGCCTTTCAGGAGCTTAAGCGCCGTTTTTCTTCTGCCCCTGTGTTGCGTCAGCCTGATGTGACTCTTCCTTTTCAGGTTGAGGTCGACGCTTCTGAGATCGGGGCTGGGGCAGTGTTGTCGCAGAAAAGTTCTGACTGCGCCGTGATGAGGCCTTGTGCCTTCTTTTCCCGTAAATTTTCGCCCGCTGAGCGGAATTATGATGTTGGGAATCGGGAGCTTTTGGCCATGAAGTGGGCGTTTGAGGAGTGGCGCCATTGGCTCGAGGGGGCCAGACATCAGGTGGTGGTATTGACTGACCACAAAAATTTGATCTATCTTGAGACCGCCAGGCGCCTGAATCCTAGACAGGCGCGCTGGTCATTATTTTTCTCTCGGTTTAATTTTGTGGTATCGTACCTACCGGGTTCTAAGAATGTTAAGGCGGATGCCCTTTCTAGGAGTTTTGAGCCTGATTCACCCGGCAACTCTGACCCCACAGGTATTCTTAAGGAGGGAGTTATCTTGTCAGCCGTTTCTCCAGACCTGCGGCGGGCCTTGCAGGAGTTTCAGGCGGATAGACCGGATCGTTGTCCGCCTGATAGGTTGTTTGTTCCTGATGATTGGACCAGTAGAGTCATCTCTGAGGTACATTCTTCTGCATTGGCAGGTCATCCTGGAATTTTTGGTACCAGGGATTTGGTGGCAAGATTCTTCTGGTGGCCTTCCCTGTCACGAGATGTGCGAGGCTTTGTGCAGTCTTGTGACGTTTGTGCTCGGGCCAAGCCTTGTTGTTCTCGGGCTAGTGGATTATTGTTGCCCTTGCCTATTCCTAAGAGGCCTTGGACACACATCTCGATGGATTTTATTTCTGATCTGCCTGTTTCTCAGAAGATGTCTGTCATCTGGGTGGTGTGTGACCGTTTTTCTAAGATGGTCCATTTGGTTCCCCTGCCCAAATTGCCTTCTTCTTCCGAGTTGGTTCCCCTGTTTTTTCAAAATGTTGTTCGTTTGCATGGTATTCCTGAGAATATCGTTTCTGACAGAGGAACCCAATTCGTGTCTAGATTTTGGCGGGCATTCTGTGCTAGGATGGGCATAGATTTGTCTTTTTCGTCTGCTTTTCACCCTCAGACTAATGGCCAGACCGAGCGGACTAATCAGACCCTGGAGACATATCTGAGGTGTTTTGTGTCTGCTGACCAGGATGATTGGGTTGCTTTTTTGCCATTGGCGGAGTTCGCCCTCAATAATCGGGCCAGCTCTGCCACTTTGGTGTCCCCGTTTTTCTGTAATTCGGGGTTCCACCCTCGATTTTCCTCCGGTCAGATGGAATCCTCGGATTGTCCTGGAGTGGATGCTGTGGTGGAGAGATTGCATCATATCTGGGGGCAGGTGATGGACAATTTGAGGTTGTCCCAGGAGAAGACTCAGCTTTTTGCCAACCGTCACCGTCGTGTTGGTCCTCGGCTTTGTGTTGGAGATTTGGTGTGGTTGTCCTCTCGTTTTGTCCCTATGAAGGTCTCATCTCCTAAGTTTAAGCCTCGGTTCATCGGTCCGTATAAAATATTGGAGATTCTTAACCCTGTTTCCTTCCGTTTGGACCTCCCTGCATCCTTTTCTATTCATAACGTTTTTCATCGGTCGTTATTGCGCAGGTATGAGGCACCGGTTGTGCCTTCCGTTGAGCCTCCTGCTCCGGTGTTGGTTGAGGGTGAGTTGGAGTACGTTGTGGAAAAAATCCTAGACTCCCGTGTTTCCAGACGGAGACTCCAGTATCTGGTCAAGTGGAAGGGATACGGCCAGGAGGATAATTCTTGGGTCACTGCATCTGATGTTCATGCCTCTGATCTGGTTCGTGCCTTTCATAGGGCCCATCCTGATCGCCCTGGTGGTTCTGGTGAGGGTTCGGTGCCCCCTCCTTGAGGGGGGGGTACTGTTGTGAATTTGGATTCTGGGCTCCCCCGGTGGCTACTGGTGGAATTGAACTTGTGACATCATCTTCCCTGTTCACCTGTTCTGATTAGATCTGGGTGTCGCTATATAACCTGGCTTCTCTGTTAGATGCTTGCCGGTCAACAATGTTATCAGAAGCCTCTCTGTGCTTGTTCCTGCTTCCAGACATCTACTAGATAAGTTGGACATTCGTCCATGTTTTGTTTTTGTATTTTGGTTCCAGTTCACAGCTGCAGTTTCGTTACTGTGTCTGGAAAGCTCTTGTTGATCAGGAATTGCCACTCTGGTATTATGAGTTAATGCCAGAGTCCTAAAGTAATTTCTGGATGTGTTTTGTTAGGGTTTTCTACTGACCATGAAAGTATGCTTTCTGTCTTCTGCTATCTAGAAAGCGGACCTCAAATTTGCTAAAACTATTTTCCTGCTGCGTTTGTTGTTTCATCTCATATCACCGCCAATATATGATGCGGTAGGTTTAGTTCATGGTCAGTACAGTTACATCTTCCAAGAGCTTGTTCCTATAGAGGCTTATGCTAGTTCTCTGGCCATGGAGATCATGACATGATCCCTTCCGATATTCGAAAGTATCGGTATTGGATTGGATCGGCCGATACCGGCAAAATATCGGATCTCGCCGATACCGATACCCGATACCAATACAAGTCAATGGGACACAAACATCGGAAGGTATCCTGGATGGTTCCCAGAGTCTGAAGGAGAGGAAACTCTCCTTCAGGCCCTGGGATCCAAATTCATGTAAAAAATAAAGAATAAAAATAAAAAATATGGATATACTCACCCGTCCGGCGGACCCTGGACCTTAGCGATGTAACCGGCAGCCTCCGTTCCTAAGAATGCAGAGTGAAGGACCTTCGATGATGTCGCGGCTTGTGATTGGTCACGTGACCGCTCATGTGACCGCTCACGCGACCAATCACAAGCCGCGACGTCATCGCAGGTCCTACACTCACTGCATTCTTAGGAACGGAGGCTGCCGGTTACACCGCTAAGGTCTAGGGTTCGCCGGACGGGTGAGTATATCCATATTTTTTATTTTTATTCTTTATTTTTTACATGAATATGGATCCCAAGGCCTGAAGGAGAGTCTCCTCTCCTCCAGACCCTGGGAATCATACACTGGGAACTTCCGATTCCGATTTCCGATATCACAAAAATATCGGAACTCGGTATCGGAATTCTGATACAGCAAATATCGGCCGATACCCGATACTTGCGGTATCGGAATGCTCAACACTGTCATGTTTTATTTACAATTGTAATATATAGATCATATGAATGCTCAAACATCAAACACCTGACTAATTCAAACAAATGGATAAATCCCAAAGGGTATCTAAGTGAGGAAAAACCTTTATTGAACAATGATATGCCCCCCCAAAAAAAATATTATGAATTATGATCAGTGAAAAACTCGATTGCTGAAAACATATGGTTCATCTCAAAATAGTGGTTATGGCAGTGACACCACATTATTTGCCACATCATCCCTTCATGAATAGTGGAGTCCCATCCAACTTAGGGCGAGAATCAACATAGTGCAGCAAATGCATAAGATAGCTTAGCAAAAATCCTAAATTAGTGTCCTTAATTTTATATAGCAACCCTACATTGGATCTAGTGTCCAACGTAATAATCTTCTGATAGATATAATAGTCCACCAATCATTGAAGTACATGGATGCAAGATGTAAATAAAGGGATACTTCTGATCTGTATGGGTCAGCCCGTTGGATCCCAATGGTTGAAATACTTCTGATTCCCCTTATTGTAGGTATCACAACTCTGTTATAAGGGTGCATCCATTCCTGGTGGTCCATATGATTCTTGAAATACCAAGACTAGAGTGTCCAATCCAACAGGCAAAGTAAAAACCATCCAAATGGTCCATGCTGTTCCTGGGATACCATGAGCTGAATATCCAATCCCATGGGCAAAGGGAAACCATATAGGGCCTGCCAAAGCCACCTTCAAATTGATTATCATCAGTGATAATAGGATACCATCGTTCCATGACGCTATAAGGAGAAAGGAAAGTTCAAAGGTAAATGATGGAATAGAAACTCCAAAATGTATTTATCCCAGGAAACCTGTGAACAAGAGTTCCTCGTTAAGTCCCATTGGTGCCACTGAATTTAATGTATAAATCCACCGGGGTTCTATTTGTAACAGTAGTTTGTGAAGGCTGCCGCCCCTATCATTTGAGATAATGCAGCACCCCAGAGTCCTGGTCTTTGCAGTATTGTCATTCTTCCACCAGGGGGAGTGATGTTACATCTGAAGGCAATAAAGGAGATCTCTTTATCAGGTAACACAATGCATGCAACATGTTCACACTCCAGACCAGAAGGGGGAGCTCTATGCCTGTTTAAGGTGAACTCCCTCATAAAACATCCTGATCTGGTGGGAAAAGGAGTTCAGAGTTCAGTTCCTGTCAGGAAGACAGAGGGAGAAGAAGGAGTCCTGGAGCCTGAAGTGCTGCGGCTCCTGGAAGAAGACACTAAAGTGAACATATTGCAGAGAGTGTGCAGGAGAGCAGAGCACAGGAGAGGAATATCAGAGGGAGATCAGCCAGGAGCAAGCTGCTTCCTTCTGAGGTGCAGAATCCAGTAGCCAGAATACCAAGGGAGTAAGGATCTCTACGCTTTACTTCAGAGTCCGGCAGGATAGCTAATTCCACGTTACCATACCCAGGAGGCACGGTGGCAACTTGGGGGGGGGGGGCGTGATAGAGTCCCTGTGAAAAGCCCCAGGTCACCAGTCATATGGGTTTGTCCTATCCATTCCATCAGGGGGACAGAGAGAAAGAGAAATAACATCTAGAACACTAACATCAGTTGTGAGTACCTTACCGAGAAGCTTAGCAGGGAGGTATTACAACATCCAGGCGCTAGAGGAAGGCTACTGATTTCCACCTGGATAAGGGGACTCTGGATTTGCCTTCAGACCGGCTGGACTCTGCCTACCCTGTGGTCAGTACCCTGGACTGTGGATGCTGAAGCCTTCAGTAAAGGTAAAGAGACTGCAACCTTGTGTCCTCGTTCTTCATTGCGCCTCACACCATCCACCATCTACACTCTGAGAAGCCCTGGGGATACACTTCACCTGTGGGAAGGTATACCATCTAGCTGCCATCACATCACCCCAGCGGACCCCTAAGCAGCCTTTAAAGACCTTTCCCCCATTTACAACGGACGTTCCCTAGGGCCACGGACCGGGTCAGCCACCGTGACATCCCCGCCGAGAACCGAAGGACCCGGTACCGAGTACCCCATTGCCCTACTGGGGTCCCTCCAATAACATTTTGTAACTCAATAATTTTTAGGTTCCTAGGGGAGCCCCTGTGTGCCGCCAAAAAATGGCTGGCTATAGGTGTGAGCGTCCTACCCTTCTCTTGGTCAGTTGCTGCCAAATGTATCATAGATATATGTTTTTGAGCCCTCCTCCTAAGTTCTTGAGATGTTTGACCCACATATACCTTATTGCATGGACAGATGATTGCATAAATCACATCTCTGGATTTGCAATTGATGTAAGATTTGAGCGCATGACTTTGGAGATTAGTTGGATTCAAGAACGTTTCACATGTCAGAGAAAGGGCAAATATTGCAATCTCTGCAGGGGAATGATCCCCTGAGGACAATGCCCCTGTTGAGCCTAATGGTGGGCCTAGAGAAATGGCTTCTGGTCAAAATGTCCTGTAAATTGGGGGCCCTTCTGGCTGTAAGTAGCTGCTTCTCAGTTGTAACTGCAGCAGTTTGGGCATCTGTTCTCAGTATTGGCCAATGTCTAAACAAAATAGACCTTACCTGATGCCAACTATTGTTGAAATCGGTGATGAACCTAATCCTTGGATCTGGACTATTTCTTCTTTTTTGGTTTTAGAAGTGATGCCTGGTCTTGTTGTCTGGCACTGGTGCATAGATATCACTGGTTTTGGATATCCCCTCTGCTGAAAGCGGTTAGTTAGATGTTGAGTCTGCGTCAGAAAATCTTGGTCACGGGTGCAGTTACGTCTGATACATAAAAATAGGCATATGGGCATGCCCACCTTCATGTGCATTGGATGGAACTTATTGAACTCCGGTAATGAATTGGTTGCAGTTGGTTTTCGGAAAAGATTTGCGACCAAGCGATGATCTTTAACCTCTATCTTTAAATCCAGGAATCTGGCGGAGCTGTTGGAAATAGAATGTGTGAGGAGAACATTGTATGAGTTGATATTGAGATTATTAAGAAACTGTACACAGTCACCTTCCGTACCCATAATTAGACTGCTATACATGAAAAGGCCATTAGGTGGCGGCAGAGTAACATGAAGAATGATACTATGCATAGCATGGCAAAACACAATACATAAACCAGCCAAACGGAACAGCACATGTGGCATTACTGTGATTGGCTCACCTTCCCTGCTGGCGCCATGTTGCAAACATTGCAGCCAGAAATAGCATAGGGAGAGCATAGATTTAGCATATGGACTGTGACAGAAGTGTAGGGAAAGTGATAGGAGGTTACAGTGAGTGTTATTTATTCCAAAAAGCTCTTTTAAGAGCTTAAGATTGTGAAGAGATAACTTGTTTGTTAGGTGGGGATTTAGGTAGAGAGAGATTTAGAGGGAGGGTGAAAGGCAGGCACCTGGGTGTCCTTGTAATTGCAAGTACATGCTGAAGATCTCTGCTATTTTCCACTGTGTTGTATAGTTTAGTATTAGGAACATCGTGAAGTATATCGTGGCACAGCTGTGTCGGTGCTCAAGATAGGTTACCCACACCAGTAAGTAAATAGAAGAGAATAACTTGGCACTCAACTTGTGTATAGTGATGCGTTTAAGAAATAAATGTTATTACTTGGATCGCAGTCCAGAATAAACGTTTCGGTCAAAATAAAAAGACCTTCTTCAGTAAACTGCATTTGCAAAAAATATACAACAGAAACAATAATGAGTATATAAAATAATAAAGAACAATAATTAAATAAAAATAAGATAAATCTCACAATGGTCATGTGATAAGTGATGGGTTGGAAGGAAGGAAAGATGGGATAGGGGTGGAATAACATCTTTTTACATACCCGACTGCTTGTATGCTATAGGATATTTCTGAATGTAGATTAGGTCCTATAATATGATTGCAAATGGACCCGTAAGACGAGAGTATCCTATGGTAATAGAGAAGGGGAGTAATGTAGCAGGGTTCATTTTGTACATGGTGGGAATGGTGACAATATACTAACCAGGTAAGTAATAAGGTATGCACCTAGTATCACGGATCTATGTTGTATGAATAATGGCTGTAAAAAACAACATAATAATGTTGAGGGTAACAGTGACCCAAAGTGAAGAAAGCTTATGTAAACACTTATGAAGGTTCTCACCTATAATAGCCAAAATTGGATGTAAAGAAGGTGTATCCACACCGGGAAATCAGAAAATGGGACAAAATTCCAAATATGGTTACTATAATAAAATAAAAGTGTGTAAATCAATATCGTCACTATAAGCCTGGAGGAAAAACAGCTATATACATATATAGATAGAGAGATGTCAAAAAACAAGCTCACCCTGAAGCCGTATGTCCTACACCATGGAGAGTATTCCCATATATATAGACACAATTTGCCAGTGTGTTAGCATGGGGTCTAAGAGAAGACGCATATAATAATCATATGTGTGGACTTGTATGAATAGATCCCTAGGTGAAAGGATAAACTACATATAGCTCACCTATTGTTTCAGAGTTAGAGGAGTCTTCATGAAGTAGGAAAGCTGGTAACACAGCTGCTGTAATATAGTATAGTATAAACTAATAGTTTATATAACGGGCCGTAAATGGAGGCAAGGCTTACTAGTGTAAGCTTCTAATTTCAGTAAATAACAAAAAAAAAGGTCTGGCTTACCAATGTGTAGGACATGGGTGGCGTGCATCAACGCGGTATCCGCCGCTGGTTGAATGCACATAGGTAAGTGGACCGGAGTTAAATAAAGGTGAGGCGGGATCAGGAGCAAAACCGGAACCGGATATGCGTCATGAATCGTGACGTATACTAACACTATGTGAGAGGACGCCCTGCTGAATTCCGGCATCATGAGCGGTCACGTGGTCGCCGCATGGGGAGGATTGTGGGAAATGTAGTGCGGTGATACCTGGTGGTCGGAAGTGCGTCATTAGATTTGACGCGTACTTCCTGGTTGTAAGGTGCCGATACTGTGGCCATGGTAACTGGTTTAAAAAACACGGTTATATGACCACAGGCTGCATGGGGCATATAATCGCATTCTGACACAAAGGAATGTGACCTGCACATATTTTAAATGTATTAAATGTATCCGTGCGTCACATTAAGTATAAGAGAAGCAGGATGCAGTCGGGTTAGGGAGCAAGGATGGGAGAGTCCAAGGGTAGGGAGGGAGCAGACGGTGACTTGCGTGATGATAATCAGTAAAGATGACTCTGCAGAGAAAGACAAGTATATTAGTATTAGTATTAGGAACAGACTGTGGGATTAAGATGAAATAGGGAGAGTTTCATGCAGTACCAAAATTTAAAAATCAGCTGTTTGAAGAGGGAAATAATATTAGGTAGTACCAATATATACAAAACCATTTTTTTGGGAGCTACATAATATTCCTGTGTTGCAACCTTTTATTGTTTGTTTGTTTTTTTTACTGCAAAATAACATTCCTTAGTGGCAGCATATAGTAGCATTCATTTTAAAATCTAATTGCTAAATAATATTCCTCATCTATTGCTTAAAATTGAGTAACTTTATCTAGCAGTTGTGTGACTGGCACAATCTGGGTAGAGATAAACTTATGTGACAATTTAACATGGGCAATAATATTCATTAGTCATTACTCCACCTTTGGCGTGTGTCAGCAAGGCGACTAAAAAAAAATCATAATTTTCTATTGGTTTAAAAAATACAGAATCTTTATTCAGCAGTTCTGCGACTGACGCAATCCAGGTACAGATAATCTTATGTGACAATTTAGCAGGGGAAATAATTTTCATTACTACACATATGGAGTGTGTCAGTAAAATGAATGAAAAAAAATCATAAGTTTCTATTGGTTTAAAGAATAGAGTATCTTTATCTAGCAGTTGTGCGACTGGCGTAATCCAAGTACAGATAATCTTATGTGTCAATTTAGCAGGGGCAATAATCTACACTACTCCACATTTGGAGTGTGTCAGGCAATTGAAAAAAATCAAAATTTTCTATTGGTTTAACCCCTTTCTGCCATCTGATGTACTATTCCGTCCACATGACCTGGGACTTAATCCCCATGGATGGAATACTATGTCACATGCGATCAGCCGCGCTCACGGGTGGAGAGCGGCCGATCGCGGTGTGATCGCGTTGTTCTGAGGTTCTCCCTGCCTGCAGACCCCCGGATCCAAAATGGCAGCATGGGTCCTTCTGGGTCCTGCAGAAAGGTGGCTTGTCAGTGCCTGCTGAGAGCAGGACTTGAGAAGCCTCCTTCGCTGTCTATCAGATCGCTGATCTGACACAGTGCTGTGCAAAGTGTCAGATCAGCGATCTGACTTTATACAGTGATGTCCCACCCTGGGACAATGTAAAAAGGAAAAAAAAAATTATACTGTGTAAAAATATATTTTTTTAAATTCCTAAATAAAGAAAAAAAACATAAATATTGTTCCAATAAATATATTTCTTTATGTAATAAAAAAAACCAATAAAAGTACACATATTTAGTATTGCCGCGTCCATAACAAACCCGACTTATAAAACTGTCCCACTAGATAACCCCTTCAGTGAACACCGTAAAAAAATAATAATAAAAAACGAGGCAAAAAACAATGCTTTGTCATCATACCGCCAAACAAAAAGTGGAATAACACGTGATCAAAAAGACGGATATAAATAAACATGGTACCGCTGAAAAGGTCATCTTGTTCAGCAAAAAACAAGCCATGATACAGTATCATCAGAAAAAGAATAAAAAAGTTATAGTTCTCAGAATAAAGCGATGCAAAAAGCATTATTTTTTATATAAAATAGTTTTTATTGTATAAAAGCATCAAAACATAAAAAAAGATATAAATGAGGTATCGCTGTAATCGTACTTACCAATTATACCACACACTGAACAGTATAAACGTCCCACCCAAAAGAAATTCATGAATTGCTGATTTTTGTTAATTCTACCACTGCCCCTTCCAGCCTCACACAGTATTCTCAGGCCACATTGGGTGATGATGAGGAACAGGAGGAGGAGGTGGAACAGGATTTTTTGCTCTGCGTTACAGAGGGGACTTCCAATCCCAGCTTTATGCCTGTCCAGCATGGATGGTCTTAAAAGGAGGAGAAGGAGGAGACTATGGATCGTGAGGAGGAGAGGATGGCTACTGTTTTTCCTGGTGAGGACACTCAACATTTAACTCTTTGTAGACGTTCTATCCCATCGAGGTGGGGTGGGCCCGTATGACCACCGACGGGATAGTACATCATATGCGATCGGCCGTGCTCACGGGGGGAGCGTGGTCGATCGCGGCCGGGTGTCAGCTGACTATCGCAGCTGACATCTGGCACTATGTGCCAGGAGTGGTCACGGACTGCCCCCGGCACCTTAACCCCTGGCACGCTGCGATCAAACATGATCGCAGTGTTCCGGCGGTATAGGGAAGCATCGTGCAGGGAGGGGGCTCCCTGCATGCTTCCCTGAGACCCCCGGAGCAACGCGATGTGATCCCGTTGCTCCGAGGGTCTCTTACCTCCTCCTCGCTGCAGCAGGCCCGGATCTAAAATGGCCACGGCATCTGGGTCCTGCAGGGAGGTGGCTTCACAGCGCCTGCTCAGAGCAGGTGCCAGGAAGCCAGGAGCTGTGCATGTCAGATCGCCGATCTGACACAGTGCACAGCAAAGTGTCAGATCAGCGATCTTACACTATAACATGGTATCCCCCCTGGGGCAATGCTATAGTGTAAAAAAAAATATTCACATCTGTAAAAAAAAATTAAAACATTTCCAAAAAAAAAAAAATATTGTTCCTATAAATACATTTCTTTATCTAAATAAAAAAAAACAATAAAAGTACACATATTTAGTATCGCCGCGTCCGTAACAACCCGACCTATAAAACTGTCCCACTAGTTAACCCCTTCAGTGAACACCGTAAAAAAAAAAAAAAACGAGGCAAAAAACAACGCTTTATTATCATACCACCAAAGAAAAAGTGTTATAACACGTGATCAAAGATCAAAAAGACAGATATAAATAATCATGGTGCCGCTGAAAACGTCATCTTGTCCCGCAAAAAACGAGCCACAATACAGCGTCATCAAAGAAAAAAGAAAAAAGTTATAGTCCTCAGAATAAAGCGATGCAAAAATAATTATTTTTTCTATAAAATAGTTTTTATCGTATAAATGCGCCAAAACATAAAAAAAGCTATAAATGGGGTATCGCTGTATTCGTACTGACCCGAAGAATAAAACTGCTTTATCCATTTTACCAAACGCGGAACAGTATTAACGCCTCCCCCAAAAGAAATTCATGAATAGCTGGTTTTTGGTCATTCTGCCTCACATAAATCAGAATAAAAAGCGATCAAAAAATGTCACGTGCCCGAAAATGTTACCAATAAAAACGTCAACTCGTCCTGCAAAAAACAAGGCCTCACGTGACTCTGTGAACCAAAATATGGAAAAATTATAGCTCTCAAAATGTGGTAACGCAAAAAATATTTTTTGCAATAAAAGCATCTTTCAGTGTGTGACGGCTGCCAAAAATAAAAATCTGCTAAAAAAACCCACTATAAAAGTAAATCAAACCCCCCTTCATCACCCCCTTAGTTAGCGAAAAATAAAAAAATTAAATTAATTAGGGTTAGGGCTAGGGTTAAGGTTAGGGTTGGGGCTAGGGTTAAGGCTACAGTTAGGGTTGGGGCTAAATTTAGGGTTAGGGTTGGGGCTAAAGTTAGGGTTAGGGTTGGGGCTAAAGTTACGGTTAGGGTTTGGATTATATTTACAGTTGGGAATAGGGTTGGGATTAGGGTTAGGGGTGTGTCAGGGTTAGGGGTGTGGTTAGGGTTACTGTTGGGATAAGGGTTAGGGATGTGTTTGGATTAGGGTTTCAGTTGTAATTGGGGGGTTTCCACTGTTTAGGCACATCAGGGGCTCTCCAAACGGGACATGGCATCTGATCTCAATTCCAGACAATTCTGCGTTGAAAAGGTAAAACAGTGCTCCTTCCCTTCCGAGCTCTCCCGTGCGCCCAAACAGGGGTTTACCCCAACATATGGGGTATCAGCGTACTCAGCACACATTGTACAACAACTTTAGGGGTCCAATTTCTCCTCTTACCCTTGGGAAAATACAAAACTGGGAGCTAAAAAATAATTTTTGTGGAAAAAAAGATTTTTTATTTTCACAGCTCTGCATTATAGACTGTAGTGAAACACTTGGGGGGTTCAAAGTTCTCACAACACATCTAGATAAGTTCCATGGGGGATCTAGTTTCCAATATGGGGTCACTTGTGGGGGGGTTTCTACTGTTTAGGTACATTAGGGGCTCTGCAAACGCAATGTGATGCCTGCAGACCAATCCATCTAAGTCTGCATTCCAAATGACGCTCCTTCCCTTCCGAGCTCTGCCATGCGCTCAAACGGTGGTTCCCCCCAACATATGGGGTATCGGCTTACTCAGGACAAATTGTACAACAACTTTTGGGGTCCATTTTCTCCTGTTCCCCTTGGTAAAATAAGACAAATTGGAGCTGAAATAAATTTTTTGTAAAAAAAAGTTAAATGTTCATTTTTATTTAAACATTCCAAAAATTCCTCTGAAACACCTGAAGGGTTAATAAACTTCTTGAATGTGGTTTTGAGCACCTTGAGGGGTGCAGTTTTTAGAATGGTGTCACACTTGGTTATTTTCTATCATATAGACCCCTCAAAATGACTTCAAATGAGATGTGGTCCCTAAACAAAAATGGTGTTGTAAAAATGAGAAATTGCTGGTCAACTTTTAACCCTTATAACTCCCTAAAAAACAAATTTGGTTCCAAAATTGTGCTGATGTAAAGTAGACATGTGGGAAATGTTATATATTAAGTATTTTGTGTGACATATCTCTGTGATTTAATTGCATAAAAATTCAAATTTGGAAAATTGCAAAATTTTCAACATTTTCACCAAATTTCTGTTTTTTTCACAAATAAACGCAGGTAATATCAAAGAAATTTTACCACTGTCACGAAGAACAATATGTCATGAGAAAACTGTGTCAGAATCACAGGGATCCGTTGAAGCGTTCCAGAGTTATAACCTTATAAAGGGACAGTGGTCAGAATTGTAAAAATTGGCCTGGTCATTAACGTGCAAACCACCCTTGGGGGTAAAGGGGTTAAGTGAGGGCCGCATAATGACATGGTGGTGGACAAGGTGGTGGTGGGGGCGAAGCCCAAAATTCAAATGTGAATGTTTGAAATTGCATTGTGAAGGGATGGAGAATATCTATTCCACTATCTTGTTAACTATTTGGCATGAGGGAGGGACCTCCCAAATGTAGGAGTGAGAGCCCCCACAAATGTTAAAGGAAAAAATAAAGCCAAAATGCCCCGTGTGAATATATGCTAAAGGGGAGGTATACTTTTTTTTGCATAAGTTTTTATTTTTATTTTGTGTAATATACATGTAAATATAAAGGAAAAAATGTTTCTTAGCATTTTTCCCCTTTAAAAAAAAAGTAAAAAAAATTGGTTTGGTTTGGTAGGTCATTTTTAAAAATCTGTAAAGCTGGCACAATAGTCTGACAACATTATTCCCAGATACCATATGTGAGTCAGACATGGCATGCAAGCATCTTCTCCATGCTCTTTGCATTTAGTTTAAGCTCTTTCCCATCCATTTCAGTTTTTTCCCATCCCCCCAGACCTGTTTGTTGGGTCCAGCTCAAAAATATTCGACTTTCCCATTGACTTGCATTGGATTAGTTATTCGGTATGAATACACATATATTAGAAATTATAACCAAAAGACTACCTGAAAATATTACCTATGACACAAAAATTATAAAACCAAATATTTTATTATATCATATAAAGACACCAAACAAAACAAAACACAGAAATCTGGAGGAGGCACAAAAAATATATAAGTTACAGTAATACTTGTACAAAGGCCGATGCAACAGTATTTAATATATAATAATAATTATGCCTTTGCTTCTCATTTAATTATCAATATAGACATGAGCCACGGTAAGGAACCGCCAACTAATAAATCAATGCCATTAGTGCATTCAAACTACATGGATTTAATATCAACCACTATGGGTAACCTAAATACAAAGTGCACAGTGCATAGTGCATATAGCAATCACTGCCAATATGGGATAATATAAGGTGCAATGCATATATAACAATCTCTATTAAATACAATTAATCAAGGTGCAGAGTGCATATGATAGTCCTTACCGGTGCTCATGTTAACGTTCCTGTGCCTCAACCCCGCACTCCAACGCGCGTTTCGCACGTTGCTTCTTCAGGGAGTGATACACAGGGGGTACACTGTCTGCCATTTATATGCTGTCCACACACATATTGAGCCAATCATGGCACTCAAGGCGGCGCATCGTATGCTACTGCAGCGCCGGCGTCCCCGGCACATGACCCGCGTCCACGTCACAGAAAGGTGCCTTGGCGCCGTTCGTGACGCCACAAGCGGATCACGCGACAAGGCCCTCCCACCCCAAGAGCAGAGGATGCGCACAAATACCATGTCCGCCATATTGGAACCGGGCAAGTACAAGGGCAAAATGTCAAATACCCATAATTAAAACAAGGCGGTGCTTAATAATACCAGACGTGATAACCATACGGCGCATCGCATGCTGCAGCGGCGACAGCGACCCCAGTGCATGTCCCGTGGTGACACCACAGGAAGGCACGCCAGCACTGTCCGTGGTACCACAAGCAGGAGACACAGTGGGGCACGCATACAGCGGAAGCAAGAGATGCGCACCAGCACCACATCTGTAATATCAAGTGGAGGCAAGCATAAAGACAAATGGCAGTCTGTGATAAATTGGAGCGAGATAAGAATAAAAAATAACAAGATACGATTTGATAAAAATGGAGGAACACCAGACTCAGTGGTAAATAAAAGTGAAGAAAATAAATATATATAATATAATAAAGGGCGTGAAAGAACAAGCAATATATACAATAAATAAAGAAATCTCTATGCCAAATTGTGAATGGGGTGTTCATACAAAAATAATACACACAATATGAAAAAAAGTGAAAAATGCAAAAATATCTATGGAGCACAAATCAGCTACATTAAAAACATGTGCACAAATGTCCACTAAATGTGAATAAGTCCGGATTTTCCTCCCTGGATAATATATTCATATTTCTTCTTTTAATGACTCTTCATGGCGAGATGTCCATATACCAAGGACTCATATGATCCCTATGTGCAGATGAAGAAACAGAACCAATTAGAATCAAATTATTTACAACTCCAATCTAGTAAAAGGGATATCCCACAGTGACCTCCCTATGATATAATACATAAGGACAAACACTAAGGTTAAAACCAAAAATAAAATTAAAACCAACACAATATTAAAAAACTATGTCAGATAGGCGACAGCGCAGAAATCTATGATCCAAGGGAAATAGATTATAGAAAACTAGAGAATCCCCACTGGTCATTTAGACCATGTGGTTTTATTGTTCTAAGGTTGGTGATCCAGCGGCATTCCTTTTGGGCTAGCCTATTCATAATATTTCCCCCACGAATACCCAGATGTACCACATCAATACCTTTCACTTGAAGTTCTATTGGACCAAATGGATGGAATTCCCGATAATGGGCGGGTATTGTCTTTAATTTCACAAGATCTTCCTTCTGAGAATTTTCCAAATTCAAGAGTCTTGCGGATCTAATGTCTCTTACATGTTCTAATATTCGTACTCGGAGTTGTCTTGACGTAAGACCTACATAAATAAGCCAACATGGGCATGTCAAATAGTATATGACTGATGTGGTCTTACAGTTAATCGAGTGGACAATTTTAAAGTCACGTGTCTTCGATGAATTACTGAATGTTTCTGCCTTGACCATATATTTGCAGGCACTGCAGTCACCACATGCACGAGATCCCCACTTGGGACCTTTAGAGTCAAATATAAAGTTAGATTTAGGTGCAACATAATGGCTGTGTATAATAGTCTCACCAATAGTTTTGCTTCTTCTTGCCACTATTGACGGTTTGTCTTCAATAAATTTTGCGAGTCCGGGGTCTTGTTTCAGGATTGGCCAAAATTGATTGAATATACTATTCATATGTTTCCATCTCTCATGATAATTTGTAATAATTCACAGCCGTGAATCTTCCCTTTTTGTAACTTTATTCTGCAATAATGAATTTCGATCCAATTCCTTCGCTTGCTGATAGCCCCGATTGATATCCTTAAATTTGTATCCTCGATCCAAAAATCTGCCCGTCATATCACGGGCCTGTCTTTCAAACTCTTCGTTGGTATCGCAAATTCTTCTTGCACAAATAAATTGTCCTTTGGGAATTGCCCTAATGGTATGTCTCGGATGTGCTGATTTTGCTGATTTTGCATGTAACACAGAATTAGTACTGGTTTCTTTCCGAAAAATTGTGCTATGGATGTTGCCCATATGATCCACCGTTAACTGTAGATCCAAAAAATCAATCTTGTTAGTAGTAATCTTGAAGGTAAGTTTTACATTCCAATTGTTGTCATTCAGATGTATAAGAAATTTATCCAGCTCCTGTCTATCACCCTGCCAAATAAAAAGAAGGTCCTCAATGAAGCGCATCCAGCTTACCACAGATGGACCCTGAACGTCACTAAGGTATGACAACATATGTTCACGTTCCCATTGACCCATAAAGAGGTTGGCATATGAGGGCGCAAAAGATGCCCCCATAGCCACACCTCGTTGCTGTACATAATGTTTATCCTTAAACGTAAAATAGTTATGGGTCAATGCATGTTCCAATAATTCCAATAAAAGATGTAATAATTCTCCATCAATGCCCTTATTTGAGAGATAAAATCTTGCTGCAGAAATTCCTCGTTCATGACTTATGCACGTGTAAAGGGATTCTACATCCCCAGTAATGAGGAACATATCAGATTCCAATGTAATCCCCTGTAATCTTTGCAAAACATCTCCAGAATCCTTTACGTACGATGGTAATTCCTCTACACAGGGCTTCAAATAATAATCTAGGAATCTACAAATTGGCTCATTCAGTCCACCACACCCTGATACAATGGGCTGTCCGGGTGGACTGGACAAGTCTTTATGTATCTTGGGTAAAAAATAAATCGTCGGAATGACAGGATAGTTAACACGTACACCCTCCCAAATACTTTTAGTGATAAGACCTTTCTCCAGAGCGTTGTCCAGGATACAAAACAATTGCCTTTGAAAGGCGGCCGTGGGGTCTGAAGCTAATTTCTGATAACACTCAATATCATTGAGCTGTTTGAATGCTTCCTTTTCATAAAGCTGTACTGGCCAGACCACCACATTGCCGCCTTTGTCGGCAGGCTTAAAAACGACTTGCTTCATATTTTTCAGCTCGTTTAGTGCTTGTCGTTGTGCTAATGTCAAATTATCAAATGGTCTGTGTATCTTAAGTTGGTACAATTCATTGCACACCATCCTGACAAATATCTCTACGGATGAATTTAAAGAAATTGGTGGAAAGTTTGTAGATTTTTTTCTGATTAAATCAGGGAATTTACTTGGTGCAGGTTCTTGCTGCTCAAGAAGTAGTTCCTCTAGCGTGCGAAGCGCTTCCAATTCTGCCTCTGTTGAGAAGAGTGTGTTAGAATAGTTATTACCCTCATGAAACTTCTTTAAAAGAAGCTTCCGTGCAAACAGAAAAACATCCTTAATTGCTATGAAGGCATCAAAATTGGATGTGGGACAGAAAGTTAGGGTACCGTCACACAGTGCCATTTTCATCGCTACGACGGCACGATTCGTGACGTTCTAGCGATATCATTACGATATCGTTGTGTCTGACACGCTACTGCGATCCGGAACCCCACTGAGAATCGTACGTCGTAGCAGATCGTTTGAAACTTTCTTTCGTCGTCTGTGGTGGCATGATTGCATCGTGTGACACAGGTTGTATACGATGTGCGCACAGTAACCAACGGCTTCTACATCGCAAATACGTCATGAAATTATCGCTCCAGCGCCGTGTATTGCAACGTGTGACCGCAGTCTACGACGCTGGAGCGATAATCATACGACGCTGCAACGTCACGAATCGTGCCGTCGTAGCGATGAAAATGGCACTGTGTGACGGTACCCTTAGACCCAGAGAAAGCACTGATATTTGGGCTGGTGAAAGATCAACATCAGATAAATTAATTACCTTTAGACTATTGCTTTGTATTGGCTCCTGGTATTTGTTATAATTGCGCCCGCCCGTCCTCTGGCGAGTGTTATACCGCCTTGGATTAGCCAAGACATTTGATTCAACCGATATATGCGAAGAGCTACTTGAAACTGAAGCAATGGAGTTGGTACGGGTAAGGTTTTCATTCTTCCTCCACCTATAAACCCTATTCTGCTGGTAGTCCATTTGATCTCGTTGGAACTTTTGAGTTTTAATTTTCTTAACATCTTGCTCCCACTTAACATAACATTCCCCGTCTCTATCTAATTCCTCCTCAAATGCAGTCATTTCCATTTTAAAATGCGCGCGTGTCCAGCCTCCCGTGACGTCACGGCTTGTGATTGGTCGCGTCGCCCATGTGACCGCGACGCGACCAATCACAAGCCAGAACGTAATTTTAAAATCCTGAAGGACCTAAAATTACGTCACGGCTTGCTGTGATTGGTCGCGTTGCGGCCACACAGGGGCGGCACGCGACCAATCACAAGCCGGGACTTCACGTAAGGAAGGAAAAGCGCGAATTTTAAGCAAACAACGCTGCCGGTTCCCTCGGTGAGGTCCAGGCTGCGTCGGAGAGGTGAGTATAGCAATATTTTTTATTTTAATTCTTTCTTTTACACATTAATATGGATCCCAGGGCCTGAAGGAGAGTTTCCTCTCCTTCAGACCCTGGGAACCATCAGGAATACCGTCCGATACTTGAGTCCCATTGACTTGTATTGGTATCGGGTATCGGTATCGGATTGGATCCGATACTTTGCCAGTATCGGCCGATACTTTCCGATACCGATACTTTCAAGTATCGGACGGTATCGCTCAACACTACCTATGACACAAAAATTATAAAACCAAATATTTTATTATATCATATAAAGACACCAAACAAAACAAAACAATATATAAATATACAAATATATTAGAAATTGTTTGTGCCGATGTTCCCAAATCTGAATATTTCACTAATAGATCATCACTAATTACACAACATTAACCATGCATGCTAAGGTACCTTTAAGGTTCTATGCATAATAAGGTGCCTATAAGGTTCCCATGCACAAATTGTAACTGTTTTCTTATTAAACCCTTTGTGACAGAGCCAATTTTGTCCGTAATGGCCAAGACAATTTTTACAATTTCGAAAACTGTCACTTTATGAGGTTATAGCTCTGGAGTGCTTCAACGGATCCCACTGATTCTGTTTTTTCGTGACATATACAAAATTTCTTTGATATGATTTGTGTTTATTTTAGTGATGAGCGTCTATACTCGTTGCTCGTGTTTTCCCAAGCATGCTCGGGTGGTCTTCGAGTATTTCTGCGTGCTTGGGGATTTAGTTTGTGTCGACGCAGCTGCATGATTTGCACCTGCTAGACAACTTGAATACATGTGAAGATTTCCTAACAAACAGGCAATCCCCACATGTATTCAAGCTGTCTAGCAGCTGCAAATCATGCAACTGAGTTGCCATAAACTAAATCCCTGAGCATGCTCGGGAAAAACCAAGCAGTGAGTATACTCGCTCATCACTAGCTTATTTAGGAAAAAAATGGAAATTTGGCGAAAATTTTGCAATTTCAAACTTTTAAATTTTGTGCCCTTAAATCAGAGAGTCATGTTGCAAAAATAGTTAATAAAATTTTCTGCATGTCTACTTTACAGCAACACAATTTTAGAAACATAATTATTTTATGTTAGAATGTTATAAGGGTTAAAAATTGACCAGCGGATTCTCATTTTTCCAACAAACTTTACAAAAGCATTTTTTTTAGGGACCACCTCACATTTGAAGTGGGTTTGGGGGGTCAATATCGCAGAAAATACCCAAAAGTGACACCATTCTAAAAACCTGTACCCCTCAGTGTGCTCAAAAGCACATGCAAGGAGTTTATTAACCCTTCAGGTGCTTCACAAGAACTACAGCAATGTAGAAGGAACCAATGAACATTTTATTTTTTTCACAATAAAATTTGGAACCAAACGTTTTTAATTTCGCAAGGGTATGAGGAGAAAATGGACCAAAAAATGTGTTGTACAATTTCTCCTGAGTACGCTGATACCCCATATGTGGAGAAAATCCACTGTTTGAGCGCATGGCAGGGGTCAGAAGAAAGTGAGCACCATTTGACTTTTTAAACTCAAAATTGGCTGGAATTAATGGCAAGGCCATGTTGCATTTGGAGACACCCTAATATACCTAAAGAGTGGAAACCTCCTAGTCCTAACTCCAACCCTAACACAGCCTTAAACCCAACCCTAACCCCAACCCCCTATCCCTAATCCCAACCCTACCCATAACCCTAACCCCAACACCCTGACCCCAAAACAACTCTAAGCTCAACACAACCCTAACCCCAATCCTAACCCTAGCCCCAACCCTAACCCAAGCTCTAACCCCTACCCTAACCCTAGCTCCAACCCTAACCTTAGCGCAACCTTAACCCTAGCTCTAACCCTAGCCCTAAACCTAGCCCAACCCTAACCCTAGCTCTATCTCCCAACCCTAACCCCAACCCTAAACCTAGCTCCAACCCTAAAAAAATTGCAATAAATACATATTTTATTATTTTTACCTAACTAAGGGGTTGATAAAAGGGGTTTTATTTACTATTTTTTTACTTTGATCATTGTGATAGGGTTTATCACAGTGAGCAAAATGAACCAATAAGAGAAATCTCATATTGTTGCGGTGCGCCCGCCATTTTCTTCCCAGAAGAAGACGCTGTAAAGATTATAAGGGATAACTCAGGAGACTCTTTGCATGGAACAAGACAACTACAGGACACAGTTTTCTAAGTGGTAAAGTCTATATTATCACACGGTGATTCAAACAGGTGCAGAGAGAAACTCAAGTCTACAACACTTGGTGTAAATATTAAACGCAGCTTAACAGTCTATAGGAAACTTCAGAGGAAAATGCAATCACGCAGAAAGTCTATGAAGCACAATTATTCTTGAGGATACTTGACATGAATAAGTCCTTGGTAGTCCAAACACAGATAGATATGCTTATAAGGCAGTTCAAATAATATCTTAGCACAACCAGGGAGGCCTGGGTAAAAGTCTCAGGTTTAAGCAGAGCAGCAACAGCTTACATGTCCAGCAAATGCAGATGGAAACAAACACAAGCAGCCAGATGGAGGATTACTGGAAACTGATGTATGCAGCAGAAACTCAGAGCTGAGTAGCAGGATCTCCACACAGGTTCACAGGAGCAGGTGCAGGTGCCGATGCAGGTGCAAAGCCAGGGAGTTGTCAGGAGCTGGATGCAAGGCAAAATACTCTAGCACAGACTAAAGGCTGGGGTGGAGTTATATAGCAGGAAGAAACAGTGTAAATATTAAACGCAGCTTAACAGTCTATAGGAAACTTCAGAGGAAAATGCAATCACGCAGAAAGTCTATGAAGCACAATTATTCTTGAGGATACTTGACACGAATAAGTCCTTGGTAGTCCAAAAACAGATAGATATGCTTATAAGGCAGTTCAAATAATATCTTAGCACAACCAGGGAGGCCTGGGTAAAAGTCTCAGGTTTAAGCAGAGCAGCAACAGCTTACATGTCCAGCAAATGCAGATGGAAACAAACACAAGCAGCCAGATGGAGGATTACTGGAAACCGATGTATGGAGCAGAAACTCAGAGCTGAGTAGCAGGATCTCCACACAGGTTCACAGGAGCAGGTGCAGGTGCAGGTGCAAAGCCAGGGAGTCATCAGGAGCTGGATGCAAGGCAGAATACTCTAGCACAGACTACAGGCTGGGGTGGAGTTATATACCATGACTAAGACCTGATGGTCGAAACGCGTCGGCGTTGACCACCTGGGACCCCCATCTCTCTTTTTTGCAAATGTTTGCATTTTAAAGTGTTTCTAATAAATTGACTTTTAGAAGATCCATGCTGGAGATTTTTTCTTTTTCATTGCTGGAGTTATATAGCAGGAAGAAACAGTGCACATGAGACCAAAGACAACCATCTTGAAAAAGGGCAGTAATGCACAAAAGGTAATCAAAATGTTCAGAGTCCTGACAGACGCTGAGGGAAATCACCGGGGGATACAGGAGGTGCCAGAGATATCGGGGGGGCTCAGGGGTCCACATTTCTCTCTCCTCTGATGTGCTAGATCATATCAGAGGAGAGAGAAATAAATAGGAAATCTGACTTTTTTTTAGGTCGCTGTTATTCCGTGAATAACGGTGATCGCAACACTGGGGAAGGTAAAAACTGACCCAAATCATATTCTGCAGGGGTCTCATCTACACCTGGTTATTAGGCCTACAGTGCTGCAGCCCAAGCCTGCTGACAAGATAGAGGAGCTTTTAAGGCAGTTGGTCCTCACTTAGCAACGGCAGCAGGAGCAAAAACAATGGCAGCAGGAGTATAATCAGCAACAACAGCAGACAAATAATCTGTTGATGCAGCAGATTGAGGCTTTGAGAGAAGCGGCCCCACCACTGACCCCAATCCATTCGGAGGCCAGGTACAAAGTCCGGTCATAACTGAGGAAGAAGTTGGAGTGGTGGCCCCCTTCCTGATGGGAGATGCCTAGAAAGCCTATTTGGACCTCAATCGGGATGATGCCCTGGACTATGGGAAACTGAAAGGTGAGATACTTGCCCGACTGGGGATTAACACATATGTAAGTGTACAACAGATGTTCCAATGGTCCTTTGTGGAGACTCAACCCGCCAGGTCTCAGGCATATGACCTGTTGCAGCTGGTAAAAAAAAATGGCTTTAGCCTGAGACCTTAACTCCTTTCCAGATGGTAGAGATTGTGATGGTAGACTGGCTGGTGAGGGCTCTGCCAGCAGTCATACAGTGCTGGATGGGGCAAGGGGACCCAGGCACTCTGGACCAAGTGATTGAACTGATTGAGTGGTATACGGCCACTCAGGAATTTATACGGGACATTGCTCCACTTCCGCTGTCACGTCAGGCACCGCCAGCCCAAGAACCTGGGAAAAGTCCATGACCCTCTGCTGAGGCCAATCAGAACCGAGCCCATACTGAGGGGGTACCCCGAAGGGAGACTGACCAAAGACCTGTTTCCCCTAAATTGATCCTGGGTTCCAGTCGTGCCGCCGCTATTAGGTGTTGATGGTACCAAGGGCCAGGACATGTGGCTGCCAACTGCCCCCTGACAGCTGAACAAATGGACTGCGGGTTTATGAGCAAGGACCCTATGAACACCTAGTCAGTCTGCATCGCATGTACAGGCCCTGCATGCAGAGAACCCCAACTGTGCCAGTTACTCATCAATGGGTACCAGACGAAGGCTCTCTTGGACTCAGGGAGCTTAATGACTCTGCTACATATATCACTTGTTGCCGGGGACAACTCCATGGCAGATGGAAGGAAAGTGGGAGTGGTGTGCATACATGGGGAACTCTGAGAGTACTTGACCGCGGAGGTTACTTTTTCCACATCGTGTGGGAAGATAAAACATGTGGTGGGAGTGGTGAAGACCCATCCATATAGGACTGTGTTGGGAAGAGACTAGCCCCAGTTCTGGTCCCTATGGGAAGCCAGAGTTAACACTACCAGGGTAAATGTTGTTCCGGGCACATAACCCAAAGTTCCCAAATCAGGGATACCTGCCGTAATGGTCACTAAGCTAGGGACAGAGTGTAACCCCAATAGGTTTCTCTAGAGGCATTGACAGGAGAGGTCGAGGCGACCCCACTGATCCCCGAGCTGAAAGTGTCACCTGGTACGTTCGGGACAGCTCAGCTTCAGGATCCCACTCTGGCCTGGGATGAGAAAGGGTGATAGAAATAAATGGGGTGGCTCAGCAACCGGGTGCAGACACATTTTTTCTTTGCATGGCTATCCATCAGGATATGTTATACAGGGTGAATGAAATACGGGATGAAGTGGTGGAACAGCTGGTAGTGCCCCAGACGTACCCTCAAGCAGTGCTAGAAATGGCACCCACCCACATGCTGGGTGGGCACTTGGGGGTAAAGAAAATCCAAGAACGTATTCTGCAGTGGTTCTTTTGGCCCAGGATATATGCTGAAGTGCAGATGTACTGTTAATCATGTCCCGAGTGTCGACTGACCACACCCACTACACATTTCCGGAGGCCATTGGTACCTCAGCCTGTTATAGAGGTATCTTTTGAGCAGATAGCAATGAATCTGGTGGGGCCTATAGTCAAGTCCACCCATGGCCACAAGCATGTCATAGTTCTGGTGGATTATGCCACCCGTTACCCTGAGGCAATTCCACTTTGCCACAACTGGTCGCCCGCAAGCTGTTTTTAATATTCTGATCCTTACAGACCAGTGGACTCCTTTTATGTCCAAGATGACAAGGGTGCTAGGTAAGCTGCTCCAGATTAAACAGCTGTGCACATCTGTGTACCACCCACAGGCCGATGAGTTTGTGGAAAGATTTAATAAAACCCTTAAATTGATTGCTAAAAAAGGTAGTTTCCAAGGATGGGAGAGATTTGGACATGTTATTGCTCTATCTGATGTTCGCTATCCACGAGGTACCACAGGCTTCCTTAGGCTGCTCCCCTTTTGAGCTATTGTATGGTAGGCATCTGAGGAGGTTGCTATATGTAGCAAAGGAGATATGGGAAGAAGAGCCGATACTGCATAGGAATGTAATCAAGCATGTGGCAGGTAAGCAGGACCGGATTGCGGCAGTCATGCACATAGTAAAAGAGCATCTGATGGATGCCCAGGCAGTGCAGAAATGCACATATAATAAAAGAGCCAAGGTCAGATTCTTTAAAGAAGGGGATCGGGTCCATATGAGATTCGGGAAAAATTGGGAGAAGTGAACTACTGAGTTTATCAGCCCCAGAAAAGGAAATTTGAATAGTTATATCATGTAAATCTGTTAAAAGCGTGGAAGGACTGGGAGTGTATGCTTACGGATGCGACTCTCAACATATCATCTGCGGACCATTCCGATAGTGGCTCAGACAGAGGCCGAGAGAGAGGTAAAGATAGGAGACACTCTCTCGAAGCAGCAGCATCGAGAGGTGCGGAATTTAGTCCCAATGTACTGATCCTGAAGCCGGACGGATCATTACGGTTCTATAATGATTTCCGTAAGTTGAACGAGGTGTTGAAATTTGATCTTTATCCAATGCCCTGGGTGGACGAGGCCCAGTACTTTACCATGCTCGATCTGACCAAGGGTTATTGGCAGGTGCCTCTTATGAAGTCGGAAAAAGAAAAGACCACCTTCATAATACCGGAGGGTCTGTACCACTATGTCATCATGCCACTTGGACTATATGGGGCACCAACTGCATTCCAGAGGCAAATGAACATAGTGCTAGAACCCCATCGAACGTACAGTTACGTCCATATATATTTGGACAGAGACAACATTTTTCGAATTTTGGTTATAGACATTACCACAATGAATTTTAAACAAAACAATTCAGATGCAGTTGAAGTTCAGACTTTCAGCTTTCATTTGAGGGTATCCACATTAAAATTGGATGAAGGGTTTAGGAGTTTCAGCTCCATAACATATGCCACCCTGTTTTTAAAGGGACCAAAACTAATTGGATAATTGACTCCAAGGCTATTTCATGGACAGGTGTGGGCAATACCTTTTGTTATGTCATTCTCAATTAAGAAGATAAAAGACCTGGAGTTGATTTGAGGTGTGGTGCTTGCATTTGGAAGGTTTTGCGGTCAAAGGAGCTCTCCATGCAGGTGAAACAAGCCATCCTTAAGCTGCGAAAACAGAAAAAACCCATCCGAGAAATTGCTACAATATTAGGAGTGGCAAAATCTACAGTTTGGTACATCTTGAGAAAGAAAGAAAGCACTGGTGAAATTATCAATGCAAAAAGACCTGAGCGCCCAAGGAAGACAACAATGGTAGATGATCGCAGAATAATCTCCATGGTGAAGAGAAACCCCTTCAAAACAGCCAACCAAGTGAACAACACTCTCCAGGAGGTAGGCGTATCAATATCCAAATCTACCATAAAGAGAAGACTGCATGAAAGTAAATACAGAGGGTTCACTGCACAGTGCAAGCCACTCATAAGCATCAAGAATAAAAAGTCTAGACTGGACTTTGCTAAAAAAAACATCTAAAAAAGCCAGCACAGTTCTGGAAGAACATTCTTTGGACAGATGAAACCAAGATCAACCTCTAGCAGAATGATGGAAAGAGAAAAGTATGGTGAAGGCGTGGTACAGCTCATGATCCAAAGCATACTACATCATCTGTAAAACACGGCGGAGGCAGTGTGATGGCTTGGGCATGCATGGCTGCCAGTGGCACTGGGTTACTAGTGTTTATTGATGATGTGACACAGGACAGAAGCAGCCGAATGAATTCTGAGGTATTCAGAGCCATACTGTGTGCTCAGATCCAGCCAAATCCAGCCAAACTGATTGGTCGTTGCTTCATACTACAGATGGACAATGACCCAAAACATAAAGCCAAAGCTAACCAAAAATTAGAAAAATGTTGTCTCTGTCCAAATATATATGGACGTATATGTGTGTGTCAGAGTACTTGGATGACATCATCATCTTTAGTACTGACTGGCATACCCACTTGTCCTGGGTACAAGCTGTGGTAGATTCACTCAGAGCCGCGGGCTTGACAGTGAATCCCAAAAAATGTGCTATAGGGCTTGAGGAAGCCCGGTACTTAGGGTAAGTGATTGGCAGTGGGGTTATCAAGCCACAAATAAATAAAATCGAGGCCGTACAAAACTGGCCTTGACCTGTTACCACCAAACAGGTGAGAGCGTTTCTTGGCATCATGGGGTATTACCAAAGGTTTATACCTAATTTCTCTGGGAGAATAGCACCCCTAACCGATTTCCTAAAAGGAAACAAATTGGTCATGGTGCAATAGAACCCTCAAACGGAGGAAGCATACCAATCTATGAAGGTGGCGCTGTGCGGACAGCCTGTCCTCATCAGCCGCAAATTCAAAAGAGCCTTCATCGTGCAGACAGATGCATCTAACGTTGGCCTAGGAGTGGTCCTGTCGCAGAAGGTGAATGGAGAAGAACATCCGGTCACTTACCTAAGTAGGAAACTCACCCTGCATAGTGGAGAAGGAGTGACTGGCCAGTAAGTGAGCCTTGGAGTCCCTATTAGGGTTGAGCGAAACGGATCGGACAAATTCAAAAATCGCCGTCTTTCAGCAAAGTTGGGTTTCGTGAAACCCAACCCGATCCCACTGTGGGATCGGCCATGAGGTCGGCGATCTTCGCGCCAAAGTCGCGTTTCGTATGACACTTTCAGCGCCATTTTTCAGCCAATGAAGGAGAACGCAGAGTGTGGGCAGCGTGATGACATAGGTCTCGGTCCCCACCATCTTAGAGAAGGGCATGACAGTGATTGGCTTGCTTTCTGTGGCGTCACAGGGGCTATAAAGGGGCGTGCATGCCGACCGCAATCTTACTTTTGCCGATCTCAACATAGGGACAGGTTGCTGTAGCTTCGTCAGAAGCAGGGATATAGTTAGGGAGGGAAGATTAACCCCAATCCGCTTGTGCTGTAGCGATTTCCACTGTCCAACACCACCATTGTTTTGCAGGGTCAGTGGAGGCTATATCTTTGTGCATCAGCTCTGTAGCTTATTAGGCTGCCTTATAAGGCTCCCTGATAGCTGCATTGCTGTTTGCACCGCTGCTGTGCAAACCAACTGTTTTTTTATAAGCAAAAATCCTGTTGCTCCTTTCTGCAGTTATCTTGTTTATTTGTCCACACACTTTTGTGTGCAGCAGCCCTTTTTATTGCTGCCATACTTGTCCTGAGATCATTGTAGGGAGATTGAAATTGTACTACAGTCCTTGGATTTTTCAGATATCTTCGAGCCACTTGCTGCCACTTACATTGCGTTGTGTTACACACTGGGCCTGAGTTGTGGTGCTGTCTCCCCCCCAAAAAAGTGAGATTGAAATTCTCACAAAGTGGATATACCTCAGTCCTCTTAGTTTGTGGTGTATCAGCCAGCCACTTGCTGCCACTCACATTGCGTTGTAAAATACACTGGGCCTGAGTTTGGGTTCTGTGTCCAAAAAAAAAAGTGAGATTGAGATTCTCACAAAGTGGATATACCTCAGTCCTCTTAGTTTGTGGTGTATCTGCCAGCCACTTGCTGCCACTCACATTGCATAGTAAAATACACTGGGCCTGAGTCTGGGTTCAGTCTCCCCCCCAAAAAAGTGAGATTCAAATTCTCACAAAGTGGATGTACCTCAGTCCTCTTTGTTTATTGTCTATCAGCCAGCCACTTGCTGCCACTCACATTGCGTTGTAAAATACACTGGGCCTGAGTTTGGGTTCTGTGTCCCCAAAAAAAAGTGAGATTGAAATTCTCACAAAGTGGATATACCTCAGTCCTCTTAGTTTGTGGTGTATCAGCCAGCCACTTGCTGCCACTCACATTGCATAGTAAAATACACTGGGCCTGAGTCTGGGTTCAGTCTCCCCCCAAAAAAAGTGAGATTCAAATTCTCACAAAGTGGATATACCTCAGTCCTCTTTGTTTCTCGTCTATCAGCCAGCCACTTGCTGCCACTCACATTGCGTTGTATAATACACTGGGCCAGAGTTTGGGTTCTGTGTCCAAAAGAAAAAGTGAAATTGAAATTCTCACAAAGTGGATATACCTCAGTCCTCTTAGTTTGTGGTGTATCAGCCAGCCACTTGCTGCCACTCACATTGCGTTGTAAAATACACTGGGCCTGAGTTTGGGTTCTGTGTCCAAAAGAAAAAGTGAAATTGAAATTCTCACAAAGTGGATATACCTCAGTCCTCTTAGTTTGTGGTGTATCAGCCAGCCACTTCCTGCCACTCACATTGCATTGTAATATACACTGGGCCTGAGTTTAGGTTCTGTGTCCAAAAACAAAAGTGAGATTGAAATTCTCACAAAGTGGATATACATCAGTCATCTTAGTTTGTGTTGTATCTGCCAGCCACTTGCTGCTGTAAGGAGTTAAAAGCACCAGAAGAGTCTGGGGGCGGTTACCTTCTCGGCTCTGTGCCCGGAAACTTTGAGCTGTGCCGCAGGTTCCCTAGGGGAGAGACTTGTAGACTGGGACAGCAGGGAAGCAGCCAGAGAGTGGGAAAGGGACGCATGCAGGAGAGAGAGCAGCTTGCAGAGCAGCGTGCAGAGCCGGGTGCAGCTGCACTCCAGAAGAGAGAGAGAAAGAGACTGCCCAGAAAGACTGCATCTTGTAGAGACTGCCCAGAAAGACTGCATCCAGTGAGTACTTAAAGCGGACTCTGCTGTGACTTTAGGGGGGCGCTTTGAGACCCTTTGAGAGACTACTACACCCTGGCCCCTGACTCCTGGTACAGAGACTTAACAGTGCAGAGCCCCTTGTTTTCCTGGTACAGAGACAACCGTGCGGAGCCTGATTTTCTGGCTGTGCTATAAAAGTTAAAGACTCAGAGCCTGTGCATACCACATTAACTCCCGAAACCCCAGGCAGCAGGCTCTCAGAGACTACTCTGCTCACGGACCACAGAGGGACGACAAGTGCCACCGATTCTCAGCGCCTACGTTGGAGAAGACGACCCTCCAAGCAAGTCCTCATGAGACTGATAAGTGTTCTTTTCTCAAGAAACCCTGCTTAATTCTGTTTTATTGTTTAACTCCCGTATTCTTGCATTGTTTTATTGCTAGTTATTTTCCATTGCTTCCTCCCTGCGAGGAGAACCTAATTCCTGTTATTAAACCCCTCAACTGTTGGTCTGCCTGTTCCGTGGTGACATACTCAGTACCTGCACGTTATTACATTTGGCGTAGTCGGCAGGATGTCACACGGTAGTGCGGATAGGGCAGACCAAGCAGCGGGGGAAGTTCCCAGGTCTAGCATTTCCCTGGGAGCCATGTTGAATAATTTGCCAAGGTTCACTGGGAACAATGTAATGTTGTGGAGTTGGACAGAGCGTATTCGGGGAATGATGCGGATGCACCCCATGACACCAGCCCTGGAGGCAGAAATTGCATTGATGGCTCTGGAGGGGGAGGCGCGGGATTCTGTCATGCATAGGTCCCCCCGGGAGAGAGATACCCTGGACAAAGTGCTGCGCATACTTGAGGAAACGCATGGGGACCCCACTGACGTAAGGGAACTTCGCATGCGACTGTTTCACCGGGTACAACGGGAGGGGGAGACCGTGACCCAATTCATGAACGCCCTACAAGAGCTTCACACTGCTATCAGACGAAAGGACGGTGTAGGGGTGGGGTCAGTTGATATGGTGCTCAGAGATCAGCTAGTGACAGGACTGCGTGACGCAATGATGAAACAGGCACTGCGAGAGCGCATGCGAGTAAAGCCAGACATGACTTTCTCTGAGGTTGGCAGTGAGGCGCGTGTGCGAGAACAAGAACAGGGAGTGACGGGGCTGGTAGGAAGGGTGCAGAGCGGGGAGGTAACCACCACCGCAGGCAATATTCCCCAGTGGGTGGAGGACCTGAGAATGGAGATTAGACAGGTCCGTGAAGAAATGGCGGCCTCCAGAAGAACTCTGGCAGAGGGGCCCGGCCCTCTGGTGCGAGACAGAGAAGCTGCCCCCCGAAGGGAGGGTGAAACTACCAGGAGGAGAAGCCCTCTTACATGCTACACTTGTGGAGAGTCCGGCCACATTGCTCGATGGTGTCCCCGGCGGAGCCGACCATCCCCGCATCCTCCTTTAAACTAGGTGGCTCTGGGCTTGAGGGGCGCCGCTCAGAGCGTGAAGAACAGAGGAGGAGGAGTAAAAGTCCCCACAGCCTTGTTTCCACGTGCCCTCTGGTCTGGGCAGAAATCAATGGAAGAGCAGTGCGATGCTTGATAGACACCGGCTCACAAGTGACCACCATGCCTAAGAGATATTTCCACCATCACTTCACAGAGGTGCTACGGCCCGAATGGGGTCCTATGATCAAACTTATGGCGGCCAATCACTTGCCCATCCCGGTCGCAGGGTGGTATGGATGAACATAGAGGTCTGCGGAAAAGACCTCGGGAGGAGAGGAGTGGTATTGGTGGATGGAGAGGTAGCTAAAGACCATACCGTGACCCTGGGCATGAATGTGTTAAAAGACCTCGGAAGCCTCGTTTTCAATGAGTCCCCGGAACAGTTCCTACAACAATGGAGCGACCAAACTCCCCAGAGAAGGGTCTTCCAACAACTGATATGGACCGCCCAGGTCCGGGATGCATACAGCGACGGAAAGGAACTCGGCAAAGTCATCGTCCCCGCCTCAGTCAATCGAGTGTTGCCCCCTGGGCAGACAGTGCTTCCCCTGCCTGTACGAGCTGGCATCCCGCTGGAGGGAGTCGAAGTCCAAATTGAGCCCAGCAGAGCCGACCAGCTGCCGTCAGGAATATTGGTCGCACGGTCCCTGGCTACCGTGCGGGATGGAACTGTCCTTGTGCGCTGCATCAATTTGGGGGAGACAGATATAACTTTGCCCCCTAGAAGCAAAGTCGCTCAAGTCCTGGGCCTTCCAGACGAATTGGTCCCCACTGAGGCGGTACAGCTGACAGCAAGGCCAGAAGATCCGTGGCTGGTGACCGTCAAGGCGCAGGCCGCTCCGGACCCCAGGTTAATGCAAGAAGGGCGCCAGATACTGGAACGCATGAGGGCGGAGCTCTCGGAACTTACTCCGCAGCAGGTACCTCAGGTAGAAGCTGTATTGGGGAAATTTCAGGATGCGTTCGCCAAAGATGAAGATGACTTTGGACGTACCACGGCCATTACCCACGAGATACCCACCGGGGATGCGGCACCAATCCGGGAACGGTACCGCCAAATACCTCCACAGATGTACCAGGAGGTGAAGGGAATGCTGTCACACATGCTGAAGAAGGGAGTTATACGTGAGAGTCAGAGCCCGTGGGCTGCCCCTATCGTCTTGGTGAGAAAGAAAGACGGGTCCCTGCGGTTCTGTGTGGATTATCGGCGGCTCAATGCTTGCACAGTGCAGGACTCGTACCCACTGCCCAGGATAGAGGAGTCCCTGACGGCACTAGGGAATGCCAGATATTTCTCCACGTTAGACTTGGCCAGCGGCTACTGGCAGGTGCCCATGTCTGAGCAAGACCGAGCCAAGATGGCCTTCATTCTTCCGATGGGACTGTATGAGTTTGACCGGATGCCCTTCGGCCTAGCAAACGCCCCAGGAACATTTCAGCGACTCATGGAGAGATGTCTGGGAGACCTGAACTTTGAAGCCACTTTGATCTACTTGGATGATATCATCGTCTTTGCCCCCACCTTTGAGGAGCATCTGCAGAGATTAGAGCAAGTTCTGAGTCGGCTACAGAAGTATGGCTTGAAAGTGAAACCCCAGAAATGTCACCTCTTCCGTACTGAGATTGAATACTTGGGACATGTTGTCTCCGCTGAAGGGGTGAGGCCTTCCCAGGAGAAGATCGCTGCAGTACAAGAGTGGCCAACTCCAAAAATGGTGAAAGATGTGCGTGCATTCCTGGGACTCACGGGATACTTCAGACGCTTTGTAAAAGACTTTACCCGCCTTGCTAATCCACTCCAGGAGTTGTTGAGGGGAGTGCCCTCTTGCGCCAAAAACAGGAACATACAGTGGGGGAAGCATCAGGAGGAGGCATTCTTGGCTTTGAAGAAGGCATTGACGGAGGCCCCCGTGCTGGCCTACGCTGACTTCACACAACCGTTCATCTTGCACACTGACGGGAGCCTGCAGGGCCTTGGGGCTGTACTGTCGCAGATGCAGGACGGGAAGGAGCGCGTCGTCGCATACGCCAGTCGGTCTCTGCATGACTCAGAAAGGAATCCAGAAAATTACAGTTCATTCAAGCTGGAGTTGTTGGCGCTGGTGTGGGCAATGACTGAGAAGTTCGCGGAATATCTGGCTGGCTCAGAAGTTCATGTACGCACCGATAACAATCCGTTGGCCCATCTCGAGAATGCCAAGTTAGGCGCCCTAGAACAACGTTGGGTAGCCCGAATGGCCAAGTTCCGATACAGAATTTCGTATAAAAGAGGAGCTTAGAATGTACATGCGGATGCCCTCTCTCGAGTAAACTATCGCAAACCAGCACCCAGCCAGGATGAAGAACTGGAAGATGTGTTATGGTTCTCAATGGCAAGAGAACATAGCCCAGCAAACATAAGAACTAGCTCTTGGAAGGATGGAAACTAAACTGACCATGAACTAAACCTGCCGCACAACTAACAGTAGCCGGGTAGCGTAGCCTGCGTTTTATCCCTAGACGCCCAGCGCCGGCCGGAGGACTAACTAATCCTGGCAGAGGAAAATATAGTCCTGGCTCACCTCTAGAGAAATTTCCCCGAAAGGCACATAGTTACTTGTGTCCAGTATTGTGGTTTATTGCTAGCCAATGGGGTGGAGTCAATCCCCTTCAGGGGTATAGGAGTTTCAAGAGGCTCCAAATCATACCCACAGCGTTTGGCAAAGGACCAATCCATAAGACTCAAAGCGGCGCCAGAGTCGACATAGGCATCCGCGGTAATAGATGATAAGGAACAAATCAGGGTCACAGATAGAATAAACTTAGACTGTAAAGTGCCAATTGAAACAGACTTATCAAGCTTCTTAGTACGCTTAGAGCATGCTGATATAACATGAGTTGAATCACCGCAATAGAAGCACAACCCATTTTTTCGTCTAAAATTCTGCCGTTCACTTTTGGACAGAATTCTATCACATTGCATATTCTCTGGCGTCTTCTCAGTAGACACCGCCAAATGGTGCACAGGTGCAGACGCCTATCGATCTGGATAGCCATTGTCATGGACTCATTCAGACCCGCAGGCACAGGGAACCCCACCATAACATCCTTAATGGCATCAGAGAGACCCTCTCTGAAATTCGCCGCCAGGGCGCACTCATTCCACTGAGTAAGCACAGCCCATTTACGGAATTTCTGGCAATATATTTCAGCTTCGTCTTGCCCCTGAGATAGGGACATCAAGGCCTTTTCCGCCTGAAGTTCTAACTGAGGTTCCTCATAAAGCAACCCCAAGGCCAGAAAAAACGCATCCACATTGAGCAACGCAGGATCCCCTGGAGCCAATGCAAAAGCCCAATCCTGAGGGTCGCCCCGGAGCAAGGAAATCACAATCCTGACCTGCTGAGCAGGATCTCCAGCAGAGCGAGATTTCAGGGACAAAAACAACTTGCAATTATTTTTGAAATTTTGAAAGCAAGATCTATTCCCCGAGAAAAATTCAGGCAAAGGAATTCTAGGTTCAGATATAGGAACATGAACAACAAAATCTTGTAAATTTTGAACTTTCGAGGTGAGATTATTCAAACCTGCAGCTAAACTCTGAATATCCATTTTAAACAGGTGAACACAGAGCCATTCCAGGATTAGAAGGAGAGAGAGAGAGAAAGGCTGCAATATAGGCAGACTTGCAAGAGATTCAATTACAAGCACACTCAGAACTGAAAAAAAAAATCTTCAGCAGACTTCTCTTTTCTCTCCTTTCTCTGTCAATTAATTTAACCCTTTTATGGCCGGTCAAACTGTTATGGTTCTCAATGGCAAGAGAACATAGCCCAGCAAACATAAGAACTAGCTCTTGGAAGGATAGAAACTAAACTGACCATGAACTAAACCTGCCGCACAACTAACAGTAGCCGGGTAGCGTAGCCTGCGTTTTATCCCTAGACGCCCAGCGCCGGCCGGAGGACTAACTAATCCTGGCAGAGGAAAATATAGTCCTGGCTCACCTCTAGAGAAATTTCCCCGAAAGGCAGACAGAGGCCCCCACAAATATTGGCGGTGATTTTAGATGAAATGACAAACGTAGTATGAAAATAGGTTTAGCAAAATTGAGGTCCGCTTACTAGATAGCAGGAAGACAGAAAGGGCACTTTCATGGTCAGCTGAAAACCCTATCAAAACACCATCCTGAAATTACTTTAAGACTCTAGTATTAACTCATAACATCAGAGTGGCAATTTCAGATCACAAGAGCTTTCCAGACACAGAAACGAAACTACAGCTGTGAACTGGAACAAAATGCAAAAACAAACAAGGACTAAAGTCCAACTTAGCTGGGAGTTGTCTAGCAGCAGGAACATGCACAGAAAGGCTTCTGATTACAATGTTGACCGGCATGGAAGTGACAGAGGAGCAAGGCTAAATAGCGACTCCCACATCCTGATGGAAACAGGTGAACAGAGAGGATGATGCACACCAGTTCAATTCCACCAGTGGCCACCGGGGGAGCCCAAAATCCAATTTCACAACAAAGATGTAGAGGTTCCAGGTTTTGGAAAGACTGCCAGGACGGTGGCAGCGGCGCGGGAAATTGAACAGGAAGAGGCCTGTGTGAATTTGCTGGAGCAGCCCCGCGATGAGTGTATCCGAGTACAACAGGAGGATCCGGAGCTAGCTCAGTTGAGAAGGTGGGTCGTGTCTGAACAAATGCCCAATCAACGTGAGAGGAGGTCCATGTCACCTGAAGTACTGAAGATGCTACGCCAGTGGGAGAGGCTCGAGTTGCGGGATGGTATCCTGTACCGGAAGGTATTCCTGCAAACAGAACTCAGTCTTGTATGGCAGACAGTGATTCCCTCGTACATGATAGACCAGGTGGCTAAGGAAGCACATGAGAAAGGAGCACACTTTGGGCCAGAAAAGACTTTCCAGTGGTTACAGCGCCTATTTTTCACCCCCACTTAAGGAACACTGTGGATAAAGTATGTCGGCAATGCAGAAGTTGTGAGCTGGTCAAACCACCAGAACAAAGAGCTCCCACAGAGACGGTGAGGTCTTCTGGCCCCATGGACCTACTGGCAATAGATTACTTGACAATTGGACCAGCACATCAAGGTTATGAGCATTGTTTAGTGATGATAGACCACTTTACTAAATTTGCCGTAGTGACGCCCACGCGGGACCAAACTGCCGAGTCTGCGGCTCACGCAATCTGCAAACACTTCATTCAGGTGTACGGGTGTCCCAAGCGCATCCATTCTGATCAAGGGGCCTGCTTCCTCGGAAGAGTGATGGAGGAGCTGCACCAGCTGTACAAAATAGATAAGTCCTGGACCACCCCTTATCATCCACAGGGGAATGGGGCTTGTGAAAGATTTAACCGCACTCTGATTCAAATGCTGAGGACTCTGGAGGAGGACCAGAAGGCGAAGTGGACTGAGTCCGTCCCTGAATTGGTGTGGGCATATAACAATCGTAAACACAGCACTACCGGATTCACCCCCTACTCTCTGTTCTTTGGCCGACCCGGGAAGGGACTGGCAGAGCTGGCGCTGGAACCCGAGGAGGAATACCCACGGATGGGGTGTACTCCTGGGTTCAAGAACATCGTCGTCGGCTGCGGACAATTCAACGTCTAGTGCAGGACCGGCTACAAGAATTGGAGCATCCCCAGGTAGCTCCTAAAAAGGGGACAGCCCTGTGGCCTGGAGACCGAGTCTTAGTGAGGGAAAAGCGCCCACACAACAAACTGGAGTACCGATGGGAGAAAAGGCCGTACCGAGTGAAGCGGCGGCTCGGCAACGGGGGTCCCGTTTATGAGGTCCAGCCCGAAACGGAAGAAGGGACTCCCACCCACACGCTGCACAGGAATATGTTGCGTCCATGTTTGTCTCGAGATCCTGAATCAGTCCAATTGGCTCCAGCACCCCCACCGGCTGCGCCAGTGATCAATGTAGATGTGGAAGATGAGGAAGACTTCGAATCTCCTCCAGTGAACCCAGGAACAGGGCTGGTGCCAGATTCTACCAACGTATCGGAGGAAGCCTCGACTCCTCCCACAGCAGCTGACACCACCGCCCCTGCTGGTTTTAGACGCTCTGAACGTTCAACGGCTGGTGTACCCCCTGTTCGCTACAATCAGGATGAGTTAATCTGGCAGCAGATTGTGCAAGGACTAGAAGATTGCCAACAGGAGCTCCTGAAGATCTCGCCCGTGGAATGGCGAGCAGAAAGAGGGGGGGAATGTAAGGAGTTAAAAGCACCAGAAGAGTCTGGGGGCGGTTACCTTCTCGGCTCTGTGCCCGGAACCTTTGAGCTGTGCCGCAGGTTCCCTAGGGGAGAGACTTGTAGACTGGGACAGCAGGGAAGCAGACAGAGAGCGGGAAAGGGACGCATGCAGGAGAGAGAGCAGCTTGCAGAGCAGCGTGCAGAGCTGGGTGCAGCTGCGCTCCAGAAGAGAGAGAGAAAGAGACTGCCCAGAAAGACTGCATCTTGTAGAGACTGCCCAGAAAGACTGCATCCAGTGAGTACTTAAAGCGGACTCTGCTGTGACTTTAGGGGGGCGCTTTGAGACCCGTTGAGAGACTACTACACCCTGGCCCCTGACTCCTGGTACAGAGACTTAACAGTGCAGAGCCCCTTGTTTTCCTGGTACAGAGACAACCGTGCGGAGCCTGATTTTCTGGCTGTGCTATAAAAGTTAAAGACTCAGAGCCTGTGCATACCACATTAACTCCCGAAACCCCAGGCAGCAGGCTCTCAGAGACTACTCTGCTCACGGACCACAGAGGGACGACAAGTGCCACCGATTCTCGGCGCCTACGTTGGAGAAGACGACCCTCCAAGCAAGTCCTCATGAGACTGATAAGTGTTCTTTTCTCAAGAAACCCTGCTTAATTCTGTTTTATTGTTTAACTCCCGTATTCTTGCATTGTTTTATTGCTAGTTATTTTCCATTGCTTCCTCCCTGCGAGGAGAACCTAATTCCTGTTATTAAACCCCTCAACTGTTGGTCTGCCTGTTCCGTGGTGACATACTCAGTACCTGCACGTTATTACACTGCCACTCACATTGCGTTGTAAAATTCTCTGGGCCTGAGTTTGGGTTCTGTGTCCCCCCAAAAAAGTGGGATTGAAATTCTCACAAAGTGGATATACCTCAGTCCTCTTAGTTTGTCCTCTATCAGCCAGCCACTTGCTGCCACTCACATTGCGTTGTAAAATACACTGGGCCAGAGTTTGGGTTCTGTACCAAAAAAAAAAAAGTGACATTGAAATTCTCACAAAGTGGATATACCTCAGTCCTCTTAGTTTGTGGTGTATCAGCCAGCCACTTGCTGCCACTCACATTGCGTTGTAAAACACACTGGGCTTGAGTTTGGGTTCAGTCTCCCCACAAAAAACATGAGATTCAAATTCTCACAAAGTGGATGTACCTCAGTCCTCTTAGTTTGTCATCTATCTGCCAGCCACTTGCTGCCACTCACATTGCGTTGTAAAATACACTGGGCCTGAGTTTGGGTTCTGTGTCCAAAAAAAAAAGTGAGAATGAAATTCTCACAAAGTGGATATACCTCAGTCCTCTTAGTTTGTGGTGTATCTGCCTGCCACTTGCTGCCACTCGCATTGCGTTGTAAAATACACTGGGCCTGAGTTTGGATTCTGTGTCCAAAAGAAAAAAGTGAGATTGAAATTCTCACAAAGTGGATATACCTCAGTCCTCTTAGTTTGTGGTGTATCAGCCAGCCACTTCCTGCCACTCACATTGCATTGTAAAATACACTGGGCCTGAGTTTAGGTTCTGTGTCCAAAAAAAAAAGTGAGATTGAAATTCTCACAAAGTGGATATACATCAGTCCTCTTAGTTTGTGTTGTATCTGCCAGCCACTTGCTGCCACTCACATTGCGTTGTAAAATTCACTGGGCCTGAGTTTGGGTTCTGTGTCCCCCCAAAAAAGTGGGATTGAAATTCTCACAAAGTGGATATACCTCAGTCCTCTTAGTTTGTGGTGTATTAGCCAGCCACTTGCTGCCACTCACATTGTGTTGTAAAATACAGTGGGCCTGAGTTTGGGTTCTGTGTCAAAAAAAAAAATGTGACATTCAAATTCTCACAAAGTGGATATACCTCAGTCCTCTTATTTTGTGGTGTATCAGCCAGCCACTTGCTGCCACTCACATTGCGTTGTAAAATACACTGGGCCTGAGTTTGGGTTCTGTGTCCCCAAAAAAAAAGTGAGATTGAAATTCTCACAAAGTGGATATATCTCAGTCCTCTTAGTTTGTGGTGTATCAGCCAGCCACTTGCTGCCACTCACATTGCATTGTAAAATACACTGGGCCTGAGTTTGAGTTCAGTCTCCCCTCAAAAATAGTGATATTCAAATTCTCACAAAGTGGATATACCTCAGTCCTCTAAGTTTGTGGTGTATCAGCCAGCCACTTGCTGCCACTCACATTGCTGTTGTGAATTCTGCTCTTGGGTTCCCTCCGGTGGTTGTTGGTAGTAATGCAGGTGTCCCTGCTGATTTCAGCTCTGACTGGGATATTTAGGTGTGCAGGATTCATTAGCCCTTGCCAGTTGTCCATTGTTCTTGGAGGTTTTGCATCTCTGTCTGGTTCCTCCTGCCCTGCGGCCAAATCAGCAAAGATAAGTGTCTGGTTTTGTTTCTACAGCACACATGCTGTGTGCTTTACAATTCAGTACTATTCAATGTTTTTTTCTTGTCCAGCTTAGACTGTGTTTGGATATTTCAGTCAAGTTGGATTCTCAGGAGATGCAGATATACATTCCATGTCTTTAGTTAGATGGTGGAATTTTTGTATTATCTGCTGTGGATATTTTTAGGGTTTTAATACTGACCGCTTAGTATTCTGTCCTATCCTTTCCTATTTAGCTAGTGTGGCCTCCTGATTTCTGCCTGCGTGTGTCTTTCCTCTAATATTCACAGTCAATATTTGTGGGGGGCTGCCTATCCTTTGGGGTTCTGCTCTGAGGCAAGATAGAATTCCCATTTCCATCTATAGGGGTATTTAGTCCTCCGGCTGTGTCGAGGTGTCTAGGATGTGTTAGGTACACCCCACGGCTACTTCTAGTTGCGGTGACAGTTTAGGGTTTGCGGTCAGTACAGGTTCCACCTACTCCTGAGAAAGTCTCATGCGGCTCCAAGGTCACCGGATCATAACACATTGCGTTGTAAAATACACTGGGCCTGAGTTTGGATTCTGTGTCCAAAAGAAAAAAGTGAGATTCAAATTCTCACAAAGTGGATATACCTCAGTCCTCTTAGTTTGTGGTGTATCTGCCAGCCACTTGCTGCCACACACATTGCGTTGTAAGATACACTGGGCCTGAGTTTGGGTTCTGTGTCCCAAAAAAAAAGTGAGATTGAAATTCTCACAAAGTGGATATACCTCAGTCCTCTTAGTTTGTGGTGTATCTGCAGCTCCCCAGAGTCCTGGTCATTGCAGTTCTGTCGCTCCGCCACTAAGAGGAGTGATGGTATGTCTGATGGCACTGAAGGAGTTCACCTGACCAGGTATCACAGACACCAATACACTTCATAGTCTAGCCTCCAGGGGGAGCTAAGGGTGCTATGTATTAGGCCACTCCTCACAATCTGGTAAAACTGGGGGTTGGATAGAAAGTTAGGGAGAAGCTGACTGGGTTGGAACCAGACAACATCCTGTGGCAGAGGGTGTTGCAGGGGAAGATTCAGGGGGGTCCCTGTCAGGGTTGGGATCCTGACAGAGGCCTAGCGAAAAGGACAGAACGTTAAGGAACCGCGGCTGCACTATATCGCGGCGGTATCTCAAGAAAGGACAAGAAGCGAGGTTTATTGTGGAGAGTGAGAGACGAGATCAAAGCAAAAAGGAGATAACACCAGTAGGAATCGTGCTGTAAGATCGAGGCAACATCCTACTGAGGCGCGTAGCCGGTGGCCGGAACGCCGAGGAAGCATTGGGCTCCAAGCATTACTTCAAACCAACGGCAGGACAGTTAATTATAGGTTGGCTGTCTCACCTAAATCACCTAAGCAGACATAGGGAGCAACTGTGGGAGAGGGGCGTCACTAGGGTCCCGGAAGAACTCCAGGCCTACCCGTCATACGGGTGCGTCCTATCCATATCATCTGGGGGACAGAGAAGAACATCAGAACAGACATAAGTTGTGGGAAAGAACATCAGAAACAGACACAACAGTTGTGAGGACTATCCCGTGGTGCTCAGCAGGGAAGTACTACAACACACAGGCGCTAGAAGGTAGGCACAGATTTCCACCTGCAAAGGGAACTCTGGAGGTGCCATCGGACCGGCCGGTCTCAGACAGCCCTGTTAACCGTACTCTGGATTGAGGATCTTGAAGCCTTCAGTAAAGAGGTAAAGAGACTGCAACCCTGTGTCCTCGTTATTCATTGCGACCTGCACCACGCACCACCACCTACAACCTTCATTGGACGCCCCTTAGCAGGGTCACGGATCGGGACTAGCCACCGTGACAACCCCAGAACTGAGACAGAGAGGCCCGGTACCGAGTACCCCGCGGCCCTGCATCTGGGGGCGCTCCAAGCTAGCCAGCCACTTGCTGCCACTCACATTGCATAGTAAAATACACTGGGCCTGAGTCTGGGTTCAGTCTCCCCCCCAAAAAAGTAAGATTCAAATTCTCACAAAGTGGATGTACCTCAGACCTCTTTGTTTGTCGTCTATCAGCCAGCCACTTGCTGCCACTCACATTGCGTTGTAAAATACACTGGGCCTGAGTTTGGGTTTTGTGTCCCAAAAAAAAAGTGAGATTGAAATTCTCACAAAGTGGATATACCTTAGTCCTCTTAGTTTGTGGTGTATCAGCCAGCCACTTGCTGCCACTCACATTGCATTGTAAAACACACTGGGCTTGAGTTTGGGTTCAGTCTCCCCCCAAAAAAGGTGAGATTCAAATTCTCACAAAGTGGATGTACCTCAGTCCTCTTAGTTTGTCGTCTATCAGCCAGCCACTTGCTGCCACTCACATTGCGTTGTAAAATACACTGGGCCTGAGTTTGGGTTCTGTGTCCAAAAAATAAAAAGTGAGATTGAAATTCTCACAAAGTGGATATACGTCAGTCCTCTTAGTTTGTGGTGTATCTGCCAGCCATTTGCTGCCACTCACATTGTGTTGTAAAATACACTGGGCCTGAGTTTGGGTTCAGTCTCCCCCCCAAAAAAGTGAGATTCAGATTCTCACAAAGTGGATGTACCTCAGCCCTCTTAGTTTGTCGTCTATCAGCCAGCCACTTGCTGCCACTCACATTGCGTTGTAAAATACACTGGGCCTGAGTTTGGGTTCTGTGTCCAAAAAAAAGTGACATTGAAATTCTCACAAAGTGGATATTCCTCAGTCCTCTTAGTTTGTGGTGTATCAGCCAGCCACTTGCTGCCACTCGCATTGCGTTGTAAAATACACTGGGCCTGAGTTTGGATTCTGTGTCCAAAAGAAAAAAGTGAGATTGAAATTCTCACAAAGTGGATATACCTCAGTCCTCTTAGTTTGTGGTGTATCTGCAGCTCCCCAGAGTCCTGGTCATTGCAGTTCTGTCGCTCCGCCACTAAGAGGAGTGATGGTATGTCTGATGGCACTGAAGGAGTTCACCTGACCAGGTATCACAGACACCAATACACTTCATAGTCTAGCCTCCAGGGGGAGCTAAGGGTGCTATGTATTAGGCCACTCCTCACAATCTGGTAAAACTGGGGGTTGGATAGAAAGTTAGGGAGAAGCTGACTGGGTTGGAACCAGACAACATCCTGTGGCAGAGGGTGTTGCAGGGGAAGATTCAGGGGGGTCCCTGTCAGGGGTGGGATCCTGACAGAAGCCTAGCGAAAAGGACAGAACGTTAAGGAACCGCGCCTGCACTATATCGCGGCGGTATCTCAAGAAAGGACAAGAAGCGAGGTTTATTGTGGAGAGTGAGAAACGAGATCAAATCAAAAAGGAGATAACACCAGTAGGAATCGTGCTGTAAGATCGAGGCAACATCCTACTGAGGCGCGTAGCCGGTGGCCGGAACGCCGAGGAAGTATTGGGCTCCAAGCATTACTTCAAACCAACGGCAGGACAGTTAATTATAGGTTGGCTGTCTCACCTAAATCACCTAAGCAGACATATGGGGCAACTGTGGGAGAGGGGCGTCACTAGGGTCCCGGAAGAACTCCAGGCCTACCCGTCATACGGGTGCGTCCTATCCATATCATCTGGGGGACAGAGAAGAACATCAGAACAGACATAAGTTGTGGGAAAGAACATCAGAAACAGACACAACAGTTGTGAGGACTATCCCGTGGTGCTCAGCAGGGAAGTACTACAACACACAGGCGCTAGAAGGTAGGCACAGATTTCCACCTGCAAAGGGAACTCTGGAGGTGCCATCGGACCGGCCGGTCTCAGACAGCCCTGTTAACCGTACTCTGGATTGAGGATCTTGAAGCCTTCAGTAAAGAGGTAAAGAGACTGCAACCCTGTGTCCTCGTTATTCATTGCGACCTGCACCACGCACCACCACCTACAACCTTCATTGGACGCCCCTTAGCAGGGTCACAGATTGGGACTACCCACCGTGACAACCCCAGAACTGAGACAGAGAGGCCCGGTACCGAGTACCCCGCGGCCCTGCATCTGGGGGCGCTCCAAACTAGCCAGCCACTTGCTGCCACTCATATTGCATAGTAAAATACACTGGGCCTGAGTCTGGGTTCAGTCTCCCCCCCAAAAAAGTAAGATTCAAATTCTCACAAAGTGGATGTACCTCAGACCTCTTAGTTTGTCGTCTATCAGCCAGCCACTTGCTGCCACTCACATTGCGTTGTAAAATACACTGGGCCTGAGTTTGGGTTCTGTGTCCAAAAAATAAAAAGTGAGATTGAAATTCTCACAAAGTGGATATACGTCAGTCCTCTTAGTTTGTGGTGTATCTGCCAGCCATTTGCTGCCACTCACATTGCGTTGTAAAATACACTGGGCCTGAGTTTGGGTTCAGTCTCCCCCCAAAAAAAGTGAGATTCAGATTCTCACAAAGTGGATGTACGTCAGCCCTCTTAGTTTGTCGTCTATCAGCCAGCCACTTGCTGCCACTCACATTGCGTTGTAAAATACACTGGGCCTGAGTTTGGGTTCTGTGTCCAAAAAAAAGTGACATTGAAATTCTCACAAAGTGGATATTCCTCAGTCCTCTTAGTTTGTGGTGTATCAGCCAGCCACTTGCTGCCACTCACATTGCGTTGTAAAATACACTGGGCCTGAGTTTGAGTTCTGTGTCCAAAAAGAAAAGTGAGATTGAAATTCTCACAAAGTGGATATACCTCAGTCCTCTTAGTTTGTGGTGTATCTGCATGCCACTTCCTGCCACTCGCATTGCGTTGTAAAATACACTGGGCCTGAGTTTGGATTCTGTGTCCAAAAGAAAAAAGTGAGATTGAAATTCTCACAAAGTGGATATACCTCTGTCCTCTTAGTTTGTGGTGTATCAGCCAGCCACTTGCTGCCACTCACATTGCATTGTAAAATACACTGGGCCTGAGTTTGGGTTCAGTCTCCCCCCAAAAAAAGTGAGATTCAAATTCTCCAAAGTGGATGTACCTCAGTCCCCTTAGTTTGTGGTGTATCAGCCAGCCACTTGCTGCCACTCACATTGCGTTTTAAAATACACTGAGCCTGAGTTTGGATTCTGTAAAATACACTGGGCCTGAGTTTGGACTCTGTGTCCAAAAGAAAAAAGTGAGATTGAAATTCTCACAAAGTGGATATACCTCAGTCCTCTTAGTTTGTGGTGTATCAGCCAGCCACTTGCTGCCACTCACATTGCGTTGTAAAATACACTGGGCCTGAGTTTGGGTTCTGTGTCCAAAAAAAAAGTGAGATTCAAATTCTCACAAAGTGGATATACCTCAGTCCTCTTAGTTTGTGGTGTATCAGCCAGCCACTTGCTGCCACTCACATTGCGTTGTAAAATACACTGGGCTTCTCCCCCCAAAAAAAGTGTACTCCTGTAACCAAATTTGAACTGCATTGAGCCTACTTTTTTATTTTAGGCCTACTATGTGTGTCTGTCTGCGCCACTCCTTACAATTGTCCTCCGCTGAACAAAGCTATGCGGCCTGTGTACTCCTGTAACCAATTTTGAACTGCATCGAGCCAACTTTTTTATTTTAGGCTTACTACCTGTGTCTGTCTGCGCCACTCCTTACAATTGTCCTCCGCTAAACAAAGCTATGCCGCCTGTGTACTCCTGTAACCAATTTTGAACTGCATTTAGCCTACTTACTTTATTGGGCCTACTAATTGTCAGCCTCTCATTACAGTTGTCCTCCGCTGAACAAAGCTATGCCGCCTGTTTAGTCCTGTTACCAGTTTTGAACTGCATTTAGCCTACTTTATTATTTGGGCATATATCTGTGTTTCCTCGTCATCCTGCCCATTGCCCAGCCACTGCTAGATGAGTCTGCTGGTACATTAACCCAGACCACTACATTCCCCTTGCACTACACAGCCAGAATCTGACCCTGCTGAAAGTCAGGTTCCCCTTCCCGCATACTGTACCACCTTACACGGGGACAAAGAGGAAGGTGCAGATGAAAGTGCAGGTTCCTTCATCAGGTGGGGGGGGGCATACTCGTTGGCAATGTCACTGGCACTGGCCCTCATAGTACGCAAAAGTGTCTCTGCCAGTGGGAGGCGCCCACGCCGTCAAACACACCGCCGTACTTTGAGGGACCCTGTGCCAGTGCCAATGCGAACGAGTGCCCCCCCCCCCTGCTTGCTCAGGATCACAGCACTTGCAAAGTTTAAATACTTACCTCTCCCTGCTCCACCACCCGGGTTTCCTGGGCCCACGAAAAACTTGAGCCAGCTCTACCCCCCCACAACTTTAGCCAAATGACCCCCAATTTTCAATGCCTAATTATTATTATAAGGTAAATTAAGATTGACTAGCTTAAGTAACAAGAATTGATACTTTTGGCATTAAAATGGGCACTGTAGGTGTTTTCCTGTCCTCCACTCACTGCCGACTTTGATTCCCCATTGACTTGCATTGGGTTTCGTGTTTCAGTCGGCCCCCGACTTTTCGCAATAATCGGCCGATTTCACCCGACCCGACTTTTGAGAAAGTCGGGTTTCGCGAAACCGGACTCGATCCTAAAAAAGTAAAAGTCACTCAACTCTAGTCCCTATGTTATAATTTGTTTGGTCGACGGTTTTGCCGGGTGACAGATCATTCACACTTTGTCTCGATGCGAAGTGCCAAGGAAAGGAGTTCTCGGGTCACCAGATGGTTCCTGTCCTTGCAAAATTTCAATTTCACAGTGGAACATCATGCAGGGAAGGTGCAAGGGAATGTGGATGTCCTCTCCCGGGCACCCTGTATGGTGACAAGCGTTCAACCCCACAAGTTTGAACAGAGGGGAAGTATGTGAGGCAGTAAGGGGGATCATATGCGAGGGTTGATAAGTGTCCCCCAGGATGCAAATGGAGTCTTTTTAAACCTGCTGTAGTGCATTGCATCCACAGATATTTGACCAAGGCATGTTTAGGAAAACCCATTAAGGGCTTTTATTTTTGGAGCAAACTATAAGATGGTAGTGGGGCAGTTCGCTACATCCTGACCGGGTCTTACAAGTGTCCCATGGCCATAGATTCGATTTAAAGAACCTACAATAATGGGTTGGGTGTGTCAGTCTTGGTTTGCAAACTGCAGAAAAGGTGGATCTGCAAGATTCGGCTTGTGTGAAGCAACATGGAGCCAAGGAAGCGAAAACACCTGGCACCCCTCAGCGTGATGGCAGCGCAGTCGCCCACGGCAACCAGTCTCAGTTATGGACTGTACTTGACTCTATCCATTATCTTTCTATCTATGTACTGTATCTATCCATTATCTATCTATCCTAGCTATCTCTTTAAACTTTTCTACCCATTTTTTTTTTCAACTAGCTGTAAGCCTAAGTTCACACGTTGAGTTTCTGCTGCATTTTTTTTTATGCAAATTAAGGGTATGTTCCCTCGATCAGTGTTTAGGCTTTCATTCAGGTGAATAGCTTCTAAAATCTGGCGCCTCAGCTCACTTGCGTTTTCCCTTTAGTTTTTGCATGTGTGTTTGCCTAATTTTTGAAGAATGCGTTTTTGTCTCTCTTTGGTATGATATTAGATATGGGATAGATAGGTAGGTAGATAGAGAGATATTGGATAGATACATAGAAATGGGGTATATAGATAGCTAGATAGATATTCGTGAGATATCTAAATAGTGCCTTGTGTGTGTAGTTTACTGTACATGGATTAATAAATAAATACATGGATTAAAACGACTTGGTGCCCCCCTATTTTTGATAAGCAGCCAAGGTAAAGCAGACAGCTGCAGACTTATATTATTAGGCTGTGAAGGTCCCTGGTGATTTGATCCTTCCCAGCATAAAAATACCAGCCCGCATGCCAGAATTGCAGCAACTAATGTGATGTGCCGTGGTGGCAGTGAGCTAGTACAGTATTTTTAAGCTGGGAAAGATCCAATAACCAGAGACCTTCCCAGCCTGATAATATAACTCCACAGCTGTCTGCTTTATCTTGGCTGATTATCAAAAATAGGGGGGCACCACATTAAACTACACACACAAGGCACTAATTATATCTCTCACAGCTATCTATCTACGCCATATCTATCTATTTACTGTCTACTGAAGGCTGCACTCCCAAAATAGAAAATATGAAAAATTTAACAGCCCATAGTGACAGAAACGTTTCTGTCCAATTGAGGACCTTTCTCAAGCAGTGTTAAAGTGCATATACCTGAAGCGGAAGAATTTTAATTCATAATGGATTGGGACATGAGAAGATGACTGCTGGTCTTCAATATGGCTGACATGAATGCGCAGACATGCTTTAGTCTTCTATTTTCTCTTATATTTATACACTGCTGGTCTCCAATATGGACAACACAGATGTACAGACATGTTTTAGTCTTCTCCTGTTTTCTCTAGCATTTTATATTGCTGGTTTCCAATATGGCTGACACACATGTGCAGACATGCTAGACTCCTTCCTTTTTCCCTCTAGTGCTGGTTTACTTTGTTCAAGCGCAGTTCGTAGTTGCTGGATGCTGATTTCAGTGGTGATTTTAATATTTTTAATTTTCTAGTGGCTGAGTCTTTTTATTAAAATAATCACTGACACAAGAGGATTTGGTGATCAATTTAGCTGTTTGCTCATGTATTATGATCTGTAAATGATGTATGTTGTCTTAAATGGATTTATGTATATACTAATGTTAGCAATATGCAATATGCAATATGTGCACTACCCTGTATATAATTAATCTATTGTATTATTTATGAATTATGGCTTTGGAATGTAATTGATGTATTGATTGATGATCCTTTAAATATTTTGGCATATCCACTTCAACACTGATTGAGAAAGGTCCTCAATTAGACTGAAATTTTGCCATCACTATGGGCCATAACGTTTTAAAATTTTCTATTTTTGGAGTACTGCCTTCATTTTTGTATGTGTATTGGAGGATTGATTTATGCATGGGAGGCTCTGCACCTCTGACCCCCCTTTTCTGCTGGTGCTGATGTTTTTTCTATCTACCCCATATCTATCTATATCTAATAACAGGCTAAATAGAGACAAAAAGGCATGCTGCAAAAATGCTAGCAAAAGCGCAAATGAGCTGAGGTGTGGTATTCAATAGGATATTCAGGTCCTTTAAAGCCTGAACAAACACTGGTAGTGGGAATGTACTGTTAGGGTACTGTCACACAGTGCCATTTTGATCGCTACGACGGTACGATTCGTGACGTTCTAGCGATATCATTACGATATCGCAGTGTCTGACACGCAGCAGCGATCAGGGACCCTGCTGAGAATCGTACGTCGTAGCAGATCGTTTGGAACTTTCTTTCGTCGCTTGATCACCCGCTGTCATCGCTGGATCGTTGTGTGTGACAGCGATCCAGCGATGTGTTCGCTTGTAACCAGGGTAAACATCGGGTAACTAAGCGCAGGGCCGCGCTTAGTAACCCGATGTTTACCGTGGTTACCAGCGTAAACGTAAAAAAAACAAACAGTACATACTCACATTCCGGTGTCTGTCCTCCGGCGTCTCAGCTTCTCTGCACTGTGAGCGCCGGCCAGCCAGAAAGCGAGCACAGCGGTGACGTCTGACGTCACCGCTCTGCTTTCCGGCCGCTGTGCTTACACAGTGCAGAGAAGCTGAGATGCCGGGGGACAGACACCGGAATGTGAGTATGTACTGTTTGTTTTTTTACGTTTACGCTGGTAACCAGGGTAAACATCGGGTTACTAAGCGCGGCCCTGCGCTTAGTAACCCGATGTTTACCCTGGTTACCCGGGGACTTCGGCATCGCTCCAGCGCCGTGATTGCAACGTGTGACCGCAGTCTACGACGCTGGAGCGATAATCATACGATCGCTGCGACGTCACGGATCGTGCCGTCGTAGCGATCAAAATGGCACTGTGTGACAGTACCCTTAGGGTACTGTCACACTCTGCAACTTTCCAATGATCACGACCAGCGATACGACCTGGCCGTGATTGTTGGAAAGTCGTTGTGTGGTCGCTGGAGAGCTGTCACACAGACAGCTCTCCAGCGACCAACGATGCCGAAGGCCCCGGGTAACCAGGGTAAACATCGGGTTACTAAGCACAGGGCCGCGCTTAGTAACCCGATGTTTACCCTGGTTACCATCGTAAAAGTAAAAAAAAAAAAAAAACAGTACATACTCACATTCCGGTGTCCGTCAGGTCCCTTGCAGTCTGCTTCCCGCTCTGACTGACTCCCGACCGTAAAGTGAAAGCAGATCACAGCGGTGACGTCACCGCTGTGCTCTGCTCTTACTTTCCGGCCGGCAGTCAGTCAGAGCGGGAAGCAGACTGCAAGGGACCTGACGGACACCGGAATGTGAGTATGTACTGTTTTTTTTTTACTTTTACGATGGTAACCAGGGTAAACATCGGGTTACTAAGCGCGGCCCTGCGCTTAGTAACCCGATGTTTACCCTGGTTACAAGCGAACACATCGCTGGATCGGTGTCACACACACCGATCCAACGATGACAGCGGGAGATCCAGCGACGAAAGAAAGTTCCAAACGATCTGCTACGACGTACGATTCTCAGCGGGGTCCCTGATCGCTGCTGCGTGTCAGACACAGCGATATCGTATGGATATCGCTGGAACGTCACGGATCGTACCGTCATAGCGACAAAAGTGCCACTGTGAGACAGTACCCTAAATCTGCATAAAAAACTCAACGTGTGAACATAGCCTTAAAACTAAATTTAAAAAAGGGGAAAAACGCTTATTTAAAGAGTGAGACAATTTCACTACTCCACAATACTTTATAACATTTCACCCTTTAGTGCCTTGTTTGTGGAGCATATTGGGCAGCTCTATATGATTAAGTAAATTAAAAAACCGCATGCGGTCCCCCCTATTTTTAATAACCAGCCAAGGTAAGCAGTCAATTGAGAGCTGATATTATAAGGCTGGAAAAGTGCATTGTTATAAGGTTTTTCCCACTAAGGCTACGTTCACATTAGCCTTAAGCTAATGTGCGTCGGGTTTGCGTTGGCGACGCAGCGGCGACGCATGCGTCATGCGTCCCTATACTTAACATGGGGGACGCATGCGTTTTTTTTGTTGCGTTGTGCGACACATGCGTCTTTTTTGCCGCAAGCGTCGGACCAAGAAAACGCAACAAGTTGCATTTTTCTTGCGTCCGATTTTCGGCAAAAACCGACGCATGCGTCGCAAAACGCAGCGTTTTTGCGTGCGTTTTGACGCGTTTTTGCGTGCGTTGTGCGTTGCGTCGCTGACGCAGCGGCGCACAACGCTAGTGTGAACGTAGCCTTAAAAACACCGGCCCGCAGCCACCCCAGAAATGGCACATCACATTAGATGTTCGCCTTGACTCTTCCCAATTGCCATGAGGCGGTGGCAATCAGGGTAATGGGTTTTGGGAGTGATGTCAGCAGCCGGCCGACATCAAGCACTGGTGGTAGTAATGAAGAGGTGTCTGTCAAATACCCCCATTACTAACTCAGAAGTCTAAATAAATAAATTCAGACGTAAAAAATCTTTATTTGAAAAAAACTCCCTGACTTTCTTCCTAGTTAATTATTTATTAAAATAAAAAAAAGTTGCTGGTCTGCAGTAGTCCACATGGAGGTCCTATGGCAATCCGTAACTCTGTTGTCTAAAATCTATGCAGCTTTGCTCAGAGAATGAAGCTCCATAGATTATCGCAGTGGCTGCTGGCTGGTATTTTTAGGTTGGGAATTTTTAGGCTAATAACAATGGACCTTTCCAGCCTGATAATATCAGCCTGCAGCTGCCTGCTTTACATTTGCTGGTTATTGAAAATGGGGGTCCCCACATCATTTTTTAAATTCATTATTTATTTATTTAATACGTTAAAGGTAAACTAAAAGGTGATATTCGATCCAGTAACAAGCGTGCTCAAGCACCCTGATACTCGATCGAGTATCGAGCAGTGGCAAGCACGCTTGTTCATCATTAATGTTTACAGGTCACAAAAAATAGGAATATGAGTAAAAATATGATATGTACAGGTGCTTCTCACTAAATTAGAATATCATCAAAAAGTTAATTTATTTCATTTCTTCAATACAAAAAGTGAAATTCATATTATATAGACATTACAAACAGAGTGATCTATTTCAAGTGTTTATTTCTGTTAACCCCTTAATCCCATATGACGTACTATCCCGTCGAGGTGACCTGTGACTTAATTCCCAGTGATGGGATAGTACGTCATATGCGATCGCGGCCGGGTGTCAGCTGACTATCGCAGCTGACATCCGGCACTATGTGCCAGGAGTGGTCACGGACCCTGGAACACTGCGATCAAACATGATTGCAGTGTTCCGGTGGCATAAGGAAGCATCGCGCAGGGAGGGGAATCCCTGCGTGCTTCCCTGAGACCCTCGGAGCAGCGTGATGTGATCGCGTTGCTCCGAGGGTCTCCTACCTCCTCCTCCTTGCAGGCCCCGGATCCAATATGGCCGCAGGGCTGCTTCCAGGTCCTGCAGGGAGGTGGTTTGCAGGCGCCTGCTCAGAGCAAGCGCTTGCAAGCGTCCCTGCAGTGCCTGTCAGATCACTGATATGACACACTGCACTGCAAAGTGTCAGATCAGCGATCTGATCCTAAAACATGATGCCTCCCCGGGGCAATGTTATAAAGTGAAAAAAAAAAATATTCATATATGTAAAAAAAAAAAAATCCTAAATAAAGAAAAAAATATATATTGTTCCCATAAATACATTACTTTATCTAAAAAAAAACCAAAACGATAAAAGTACACATATTTAGTATCGTCGCGTCTGTAACGACACGACCTATAAAATTGTCTCACTAGTTAACCCTTTCAGTGATCACCGTAAAAAAAAAAAAAACAAGGCAAAAAACAATGCTTTATTATCATACCGCCGAACAAAAAGTGGAATAACATGCGATCAAAAATACGGATATAAATAACCATGGTACTGCTGAAAACATCATCTTGTCCCGCAAAAAAACGACCCACCATACAGCATCATCAGCGAAAAAATAAAAAGTTATAGCCCTCAGAATAAAGCGATGCAAAAATAATTATTTTTTTCTATAAAATAGTTTTTATCGTATAAAAGCACAAAAATAAAAAAAAGATATAAATAAGGTATCGCTGTAATCGTACTGACCCGAAGAATAAAACTACTTTATCAATTTTACCAAACGTGGAACGGAATAAGCGCCCCCCAAAAAAAGAAATTCATGAATAGCTAATTTTTGGTCATTCTGCCTTACAAAAATCGGAATAAAAAGCGATCAAAAAAGTCACATGCCCGAAAATGGTACCAATAAAAACATTAACTCGTCTTGCAAAAAACAAGACCTGACATGACTCTGTGGACCAAAATATGGAAAAATTATAGCTCTCAAAACGTGGAGATGCAAAAACTATTTTTTGCTATAAAAAGCGTCTTAGTGTGTGACAGCTGCCAATCACAAAAATCCACTAAAAAACCCACTATAAATAGTAAATCAAACCCCCCTTCATGAGTCCTTTAGTTAGGGAAAAATAATAAAATAAAAAAAGTATTTATTTTCATTTTCCCATTAGGGTTAGGGTTGGGGGCTAGGGTTGGGGCTAGGGTTAGGGTTGGGGCTAGGGTTAGGGCTAGGGTTATGGTTGAGGCTAGGACTAGGGTTAGGGTTTGGGCTAGGCTAGGGTTAGGGTTGGGGCTAGGGTTAGGGTTAGGGCTAGGGTTAGGGTTAGGTTTCGGGCTAGCGTTAAGGTTGGGGCTAGGGTTAGGGTTGGGGCTAGGGTTAGGGCTAGTGTTAGGGTTGGGGCTAGGGTTAGGGCTAGGGTGAGGGTTGGGGCTAGGGTTAGGGTTGGGGTTAGGTCTACAGTTAGGGTTGAGTCTAAAGTTAGGGTTAGGGTTTGGATTACATTTACGGTTGGGATCAGGGTTAGGGGTGTGTCAGGGTTAGGGGTGTGGTTAGGGTTATGGTTGGGATTAGGGTTAGGGGTGTGTTGGAGTTAAGGGTGTGGTTAGGGTTGGGATTAGAGTTAGGGGTCTGTTGGGGTTAGGGGTGTGTTGGGATTAGGGGTGTGGTTGGGGTTAGGGTTAGGGGCATGTTCGGGTTAGGGGTATGCTTAGGGTTATGGGTAGAGTTGGGATTAGGGTTATGGGTGTGTTTGGGTTAGGGTTTCAGTTAGAATTGCGGGCTATCACTGTTTAGGCACATCAAAGGCTCTCCAAACGCGACATGGCGTCCGATCTCAATTCCAGCCAATTCTGCGTTGAAAAAGTAAAACAGTGCTCCTTCCGTTCCGAGCTCTCCCGTGCGCCCAAACAGGGGTTAACCTTAACATATAGGGTATCAACATACTCAGGACAAATTGGACAACAACGTTTGGGGTCCAATTTCTCTTGTTACCATTGAGAAAATAAAAATTTGGGGGGCTAAAAAAACATTTTTGTGGGAAAAAAAGATTTTTTATTTTCACGGCTCTGCGTTATAAACTGTTGCGAAACACTTGGGGGTTCAAAGTTCTCACAACACATCTAGATAAGTTCCTTGTGGGATCTAGTTTCCAATATGGGGTCACTTGTGGAGGGTTTCTACTGTTTAGGTACATCAGGGGCTCTGCAAATGCAATGTGACGCCTGCAGACCAATCCATCTAAGTCTGCATTCAAAAGGCGCTCCTTCCCTTCCGAGCTCTGTCATGCGCCCAAACGGTGATTCCCCCCACACTTATGGGGTATCAGCATACTCAAGACAAATTGTACAACAACTTTTGGGGTCCAATTTCTCTTGTTACCCTTGGGAAAATAAAATTTTGTGGGGCTAAAAAAACATTTTTGTGGGAAAAAAATGATTTTTTATTTTCACGGTTCTGCATTATAAACTGTAGTGAAATACTTGGGGGTTCAAAGTTCTCACAACACATCTAGATAAGTTCCTTGGGGGGTGTAGTTTCCAATATGGGGTCACTTGTGGGGGGTTTCTACTGTTTAGGTACATTAGGGGCTCTGCAAATGCAATGTGACGCCTGCAGACCATTTCATCTAAGTCTGCATTCCAAACGGCGCTCCTTCCTTTCCGAGCTCTGCCATGCGCCCAAACAGTGGTTTACCCCACATATAGGATATCAACATACTCAGGACAGATTGCACAACAACTTTTGGGGTCCAATTTCTTCTCTTACCCTTGGGAAAATAAATAATTGGGGCAAAAACTCATTTTTGTGAAAAAATGTGATTTTTTATTTTTACGGCTCTACATTATAAACGTCTGTAAAGCACTTGGTGGGTCAAAGTGCGCACCAAACATCTAGATAAGTTCCTTAGGGGGTCTACTTTCCAAAATGGTGTCACTTGTGGGGGGTTTCAATGTTTAGGCACATCAGGGGCTCTCCAAACGCAACATGGCGTCCCATCTTAATTCCAGTCAATTTTGCATTGAAAAGTCAAATGGCGCTCCTTCCCTTCCGAGCTCTGCTATACGCCCAAAGAGTGGTTTACCCCCACGTATGGGGTATCGGCGTACTCAGGACAAATTGCACAACAACTTTTGGGGTCCAATTTCTTCTCTTACCCTTGGAAAAATAAAAAATTGGGGGCGAAGATATAATTTTTGTGAAAAAATGTGATTTTTTATTTTTACGGCTCTGCATTATAAACTTCTGTGAAGCACTTGGTGGGTCAAAGTGCTCAACACATCTAGATAAGTTCCTTAGGGGGTCTACTTTCCAAAATGGTGTCACTTGTGGGGGGTTTCAATGTTTAGGCACATCAAGGGCTCTCCAAACGCAACATGGCGTTCCATCTCAATTCCAGTCAATTTTGCATTGAAAAGTCAAATGGCGCTCCTTCCCTTCCGAGCTCTGCCATGCAACCAAACAGTGGTTTACCCCCACATATGGGGTATCAGCATACTCAGCACAAATTGTACAACAACTTTTGGGGTCCATTTTCTCCTGCTACACTTGGTAAAATAAAACAAATTGGAGCTGAAGTAAATTTTTTGTGAAAAAAGTTTAATGTTCTTTTTTTTTTTTTTAAACATTCCAAAAATTCCTGTGAAACACCTGAAGGGTTAATAAACTTCTTGAATGTGGTTTTGAGCACCTTGAGGGGTGCAGTTTTTAGAATGGTGTCACACTTTAAATGTGAAGTGGTCCCTAAAAGAAAATGGTGTTGTAAAAATGAGAAATTGCTGGTCAACTTTTAACCCTTATAACTCCCTAACAAAAAAAAATTTTGGTTCCAAAATTGTGCTGATGTAAAGTAGACATGTGGTAAATTTTACTTATTAAGTATTTTGTGTGACATATCTCTGTGATTTAAGGGCATAAAAATTCAAATTTGGAAAATTGCTAAATTTTCACCAAATTTCTGTTTTTTTCACAAATAAACGCAGGTAATATCAAAGAAATTTTACCACTATCATGAAGTACAATATGTCTCGAGAAAACATTGTCAGAATCGTCAGGATCCGTTGAAGCGTTCCAGAGTTATAACCTCATAAAGGGACAGTGGTCAGAATTGTAAAATTTGGCCCGGTCATTAATGTGCAAACCACTCTTGGGGGTTAAGGGTAGTGTTGAGCATTCCGATACTGCAAGTATCGGGTATCGGCCGATACTTGCTGTATCGGAATTTCCGATACCGAGATCCGATACTTTTGTGGTATCGGGTATCGGGTATCGCAACAACATTAATGTAATAATGTGTAAAAAAGAGAATTAAAATAAAAAATATCGCTATACTCACCTGTCCGACGCAGCCGGGACCTCAGCGAGGGAACCGGCAGCGTTGTTTGTTTAAATTTCGCGCTTTTACTTGGTTACGTGAAGTCCCGGCTTGTGATTGGTCAGGGCGGCCATGTTGCCGGGACGCGGACCAATCACAGCAAGCCGTGACGAAATTACGTCACGGCTTGCTGTGATTGGTCCGCGTCCCGGCAACATGGCCGCCATTAACCAATCACAAGCCGTGACGTCACGGGAGGCTGGACATGCGCGTATTTTGAAAAGCGCGCGTGTCCAGCCTCCAGTGACGTCCCGGCAACATGGCCGCCATTAACCAATCACAAGCCGTGACGTCACGGGAGGCTGGACATGCGCGTATTTTGAAAAGCGCGCGTGTCCAGCCTCCAGTGACGTCCCGGCAACATGGCCGCCATTAACCAATCACAAGCCGGGACGTCACGGGAGGCTGGACATGCGCGTATTTTGAAAAGCGCGCGTGTCCAGCCTCCAGTGACGTCCCGGCAACATGGCCGCCATTAACCAATCACAAGCCGTGACGTCACGGGAGGCTGGACATGCGCGTATTTTGAAAAGCGCGCGTGTCCAGCCTCCAGTGACGTCCCGGCAACATGGCCGCCATTAACCAATCACAAGCCGGGACGTCACGGGAGGCTGGACATGCGCGTATTTTGAAAAGCGCGCGTGTCCAGCCTCCAGTGACGTCCCGGCAACATGGCCGCCATTAACCAATCACAAGCCGTGACGTCACGGGAGGCTGGACATGCGCGTATTTTGAAAAGCGCGCGTGTCCAGCCTCCAGTGACGTCCCGGCAACATGGCCGCCATTAACCAATCACAAGCCGGGACGTCACTGGAGGCTGGACACGCGCGCTTTTCAAAATACGCGCATGTCCAGCCTCCCGTGACGTCACGGCTTGTGATTGGTTAATGGCGGCCATGTTGCCGGGACGCGGACCAATCACAGCAAGCCGTGACGTAATTTCGTCACGGCTTGCTGTGATTGGTCCGCGTCCCGGCAACATGGCCGCCCTGACCAATCACAAGCCGGGACTTCACGTAACGAAGTAAAAGCGCGAATTTTAAACAAACAACGCTGCCGGTTCCCTCGCTGAGGTCCCGGCTGCGTCGGACAGGTGAGTATAGCGATATTTTTTATTTTAATTCTTTATTTTACACATTAATATGGTTCCCAGGGCCTGAAGGAGAGTTTCCTCTCCTTCAGACCCTGGGAACCATCAGGAATACCGTCCGATACATGAGTCCCATTGACTTGTATTGGTATCGGGTATCGGTATCGGATTGGATCCGATACTTTGCCGGTATCGGCCGATACTTTCCGATACCGATACTTTCAAGTATCGGACGGTATCGCTCAACACTAGTTAAGGGGTTATTGTTGGTGATTATGGCTTACAGACAATGAAAACCCAAAAGTCATTATCTCAGTAAATTAGAATTAACAAAAAACATCTGCAAAGGCTTCTTGGGATTTCATTCGCTTTAAGCCATAATCATCAACATAAAGCAATGACTTCAGCAGCAGTCCACTCCTTCTGAATCTCCCCCACATTTTTGAAGGGTCTTTTCTTAACAATCCTTTGAAGGCTGCAGTTATCAGGGTTGCTTCTGCACCTTTTTCCACCACACTTTTTCCTTCCACTCAATGTTCCAGTAATATGCTTGGATACAACACTCTGTGAACAGCCAGCTTTTTTAGCAATGACCTTTTGTGGCTTACCCTCCTTGCGGAGTGTGTTAATGACTGCCTTCTGGACATCTGTCAAGTCAGTTCCCGTGATTGCGAACCATACTGAAACAGACTAAGGGGCCTTTTTAACCTTTTAGGAAGCCTTTGTAGGTGTATTTTGTTAATTCTAATGAACTGAGATAATGACTTTTTGGTTTTCATTGGCTATAAGCCATAATCATTAACATTAACAGAAATAAACACTTGAAATAGATCACTCTGTTTGTAATGACTCTATATAATATATAAGTTTCACTTTTTGTATTGAAGAACTGAAATAAATTAACTTTTTGATGATATTCTAATTTTGTGAGAAGCCCCTGGATTTATTTTCCTAAGTATTTACAATGCCCATATTGATCAAACCTCCATCATTATAATTCACACAGGATTTGTCATACTGAAGGATGAATTATGTCCAATATGGTCATTATTATATCAACTATCGATCTATATACAGTACATTGTAATGAATATGTCATATTCATATGGAGCAAGGCTCTATGTTTCAAATTCTTTGTCCTGTATTTAAGTCATCTTCAGAATGATTAATAAACGTATAACAAGCATAGGTAGTATAGACTTAAATTAAATCTTTACAAGCCTCCAAACCCCCACATAGCTATAAATTAAATAATCCATACTAAATAAAGCTGTGTAAATAGATTTGTGCATTAGCACATTTTGTTGAATTTTTAGAGGGAAGCAGCTACAACAGAGACAGACATGGTAATGCGACTGGTACACTTCCAAAATTTTGCTCTTTACATGCTCTGTTAACTTAATGTTTTCTCACTAAAATTATATCTAAAATCTTTTGCTTGTTCATGCCAGTTTGCAGTTTATGATTCATGTGTTATAATAAGTACGGGTAAAGTTAGGTCAGAGACACCATTTACAAAAGCAAACAAAAAATCTTCACATTTTTTATCTCATTATTTGCATCTAGTTTTGCTTTTCTATTTTGCTAATTTATTCTTGCAAGAAAGAAAACACTAATGTTTTTTCTTTTCCAGATAACATATTATAAATTAATATTGTCGTCAATGATAACAAAGCTATTGCAAACTTATCATAACTTTCTATGTATAAAGGAAATATTGATTTTTCATTACATCTTCCATATCTTTTAATCTAACCAGGCTTTTATTTAATCTTTAAAATAGCATGAGATTTGCAAAAAAATTCAGTTTGAAGCATTCCTATGGGATACATCGACTGCATGACTTGATTATGCATACTGACATCATCATCCTCATTTTCTCATTGCAATATATTGGACAATATTATTTTAGGGGATTATTATCTTTTTACCGAAAATACTTGTGTAAATTCCCTCAGCAAACCAAGGATGAAGGGTTATTTACAGCAATTTGCTCACCAGGCGCATAGTATTTACTGGGCATCACCGCCATAGACATTTTGTACAAGAAGAATCTAGTGTGCTTGAAGGAATCTATCAAGTTATTCATACAATCGGTTTGAGTTTTTACGACACTTTTGACAATCTGCAACAATGACTTAAAGTATTCTTGGGGTGATACCTTTATTGGCTAACCAAAAAATAATATATGTTTGCAAGCTTTCAGAGCACAGAGGCTCCTTCTTCAGGCAGGATTACAAATGAATTAATAAGAAAAAGTCACAACATTTAAGAGATATTACATCTGGACATTTGTTTCATGAGGTGGGAGGGGTGATGCCTCCTAAAGCTAAGGCAGAGAAATCAATTTAGGCATACAAAGGGAGAGGCAGTGGGAATGTTGACCTGCTGACCTTGTACATTGTATCATGGACAACACATTGGAGTATGTACATTAGAAGAAACCAATGAGACTTATTGTACTGATTTGTGTTTGATATGCGGACTGTATTAGTGGGTAATATGTGGGAACAAGTTTTGCATTTTTTATTGTTATATGGGAATGTGCCTAACACTGATGGTGATGAGAGGACACTTCTGACAAGGAGATTCCTTAAGTTAGGGGCTGTTTGTAGGAAAGAAGTGGTAGTCCTGGGAATATTTCTTTCAATTTGTGGTCTCTCTGGAATATGGGTTGGAGATCAGCACCAATTTTCCTTAAAATGCTCATGTGTGGGTTGTATGTGACCACAATAGGTGCCCTATTTTTGTCCTCCTCCAGTCTGTAATCCAGGAGGCTGCTTATTGGAATCCTAGTAGTAGTAGTAGTAGTGGAATCTGTTCATCTATTACCAGTGGATGGTATCCTTGTTGTAGGAATGTATTCCTCACTGATAGCAGCTGTAGTTTGTTTCTTTACTGTCTGAACAGATTTGCATGTACCCCAGAGATTGACTGTAGATGATGGATGTTTTTTGTGTGTCTTCGATGAAAGCTGTTCCAACTAAGATATGCCGGATGTTCTGTGGGCTTATGGTAAATTGATGTTTGTATGGTGTAGTCCTTGATGTATACTGGCATGTCCAGAAAATGCATTTGGGACTTTGAGAAGTTGAGGATGAACTTGATGGTTGGGTGTGACTTGTTGAAGTTATTATGGAAGGTAAGCAAATTATCTTTTGAGCCCCTCCAAATCATTAGCAGATCATCAATGTAGCAGAAGAATGAGAGAGGTTTAATAAAACAAGATGACAAAAACTACTCCTCTAGTTTAGCCATAAATAGGTTAGCATATTGTGGCGACGTTTGGCTTCTTATGGTGTTGCCCATACACTCTTGGTATAAATTGTTTCGAAGAAAAAATACTTGTGATGGAGCACAAACCTGATAAATTGCAAAATGCAAAAAACAAAATTCCTAATTTGATTTCTTTGGTTTATATTTAGGAGGCATCACTCCTCCCACCTCATGAAAAAAATGTCCTGCTGTAAAAATGTTTAAATATTTTGCCTTTTTCTTATTAATTTGTAATCCTGCCTGAAGAAAGAGCCTCTGTGTTCTGAAAGCTTGCAAACCTATATTATTCTTTGGTTAGCCAATAAAGATATCACTCCGAGAATACTTTTGCCATCATTGGCCATCAAAGTATTCCCATTGATTTTTCTGGCAAACACAGTAGCACAATATAATTTATTATTGTACATCATGACTATCTGCAACAAAACTTTTGATGGTTCTGTTTTCACGCCTCAATATCTTAGCAATTTCAAGATTGCTGTATTCCCCTGTATGGTTTTTAAAAATGTTTGACTTTTCAGAGTTAATTAAGCCCTTTCTGACATAGTACATAATAATTTGTCTCTGCACCCTGGTCCTTATTGACAAGGCACAGATTATTACGTCTTCATGACTGTGCGTGCACTAAGGTTATAAGTGCACTATCATTGCCGGGTGTCAGCTGATTCTGACAGTTGACACCTAACAAGTGCCAGGAGCGGTCTTGCACAGCTCCCAGCACTTTAACCCCCTAAATTCTGCTGTCAGAGGGATAACAGCCTCTCTGTTCTTGGATCGGAGACCCCACAGCGTGCCGTGGGGTCCTGATTGTCACCATGGTAACCCGATGTCGTCATGATGACATCCGGGTCATCATAGCTTGGAAAGTTGCTTGATCATGCACAGTGCATGATCAGCAACTTTCTCTGTTAGTGCAGAGCTGACAGTTTGCATAGCAAGGGGATGCTACCTCATCCCCATGCTATGCAAGCGATTAGCCTGTAAAAAATGATAGTTCCATAGTGGAACAAAGTGAAAAAAATAAAAAAGTAATTTTTTTTAAATAGTTGTAAACATATTTTTTTAAAAATAATAATAATAAAAAGATAAAAAAATTGTACCCATAAATAAATATTTGTATGAAAAAAAGCAATAAAAGTACACACTTGTTATCGCTGCATCTGGAACAACCCAAGCTATAAAACTGTTCCACTAGTTAACCCCTTTTGTGAACACCATAAAGAACAATGCAAAAAACAATGCTTTATCATCATGCTGCAGAGCAAAAAGTGGAATAAAACGTGGTCAAAAAGACATATAAATAAACAACATCTTGTCCCGCAAAAAACATGCTGCCATACAGCTCCATCAGTGGAAAAATAAAAAAGTTATAACTCTCAGAATAAAGTGATGCAAAAATAATTATTTTTTTTCTATAAAACAGTTTTTATTGTGAAAAAGTGCCAAAACATAAAAAAAATAAATGTAGTATCACTGTAATTGTACTGACCCAAAGAATAAAATAGCCTTATCAATTTTACTACATGCAGAAAGGCATAAATCCCCCAAATAAAAATCCTGAAATGCTGTTTTTTGTTCATTCTGCCTCCCAAAAATCAGAATACAGGGTGGACCATTTATATAGATACACCTAAATGAAATGGGAATGGTTGGTGACCCAGATCGGCATGCTGAATTTGCAGAATGGGCTAAGCAAAAATTGGAACAGGACCCTCAGTTTACACAGAACATTATGTTCAGTGATGAGGCAAACTTTTTTGGGTGGGCCATTTATATGAATACACCTAAATAAAATGGTAATGGTGACAGTTTTCTTGCGTAGGGTGTATTGCATTGAAATCTGCTGCAATGACTTGGGTACTGCGTTTACCAGACATCAACACAATTTCTATCCGCTCCTCATGTGTTAACCTCTGCAACATGTCAATGGCTGTAAACAATGATAAACTTGTAAATAACTCATGAAAGAATAAAGATACGTTAAAACCAAGCACACCATTGCTTTTCTTGTGAAATTCTCAATAAGTTTGATGTGTCATATGACCCTCATCCCACTGAAAAAAATAAAGTTGGATCCAAAATGACTGACTTCAAAATGGCCACCATGGTCACCACCCATGTTAAAAAGTTTCCTCCTCCCATATACTAATGTGCCACAAACAGGAAGTTGATATCACAAACCATTCCCATTTTATTTAGGTGTATCCATATAAATGGCCCATCCTGTAGAAAGTGATCAAGAAACGTCATGTGTCTGAAAATGGTACCAATCAAAACGCCAACTAGCCCTGCAAAAAACAAGCCCTCACATGACTGTGGGTCAAAATATGGAAAAATTATAACTCTCAAAATATGTTGATGGAAAATCAATTTTTTTGTAATAAAAAGCGTCTTTTAGTGTGTGACAGCAGCAAAACATAAAAAAATATGTAATCTGGTATCACTGTAATCGCACCGACCCAAAGAATAAAGTCGCCTAATCACTTATACCGCATGAGGAATGGCGTAAAAAATCAATAAACCGATTCATCTCCTGCTGTGGATTTTTTTATTCTGCCTCCCAAAGATCACAGTAAGGCTCAGTGCACATTTATCCTGTGCTCTGTGCTGAGCGCTTGCATCGGGGTTTCCATGTAAATCTCAGAAATATGTTATTCAGACAGAACCTCTGGCGGAAGATTCCCTATAATGAGGAAGATGGAGGCACTGTGGATGCCGTCTGACCTGTGATCCGGTGGTGTCCATCTTTTCAGGATTGCATCACAGTATTGTTTAACACAGTTTTGTACACTTCTGAAAAGAAGGACACCGCTAAACAGAGCCCATGAGGAGTCCAGAATAACTCTGCTGCCTCATTATACTGAATGGATCCCTCTGAGTTGAATCACGTCACTCAAAGATTTAAGTGGAAACCCCAAAGTAAGTGCTCAGTGTAGAGCCCTGGATAAATGTGATCAGAAACGTTATGTAAAATGTTCCCAATAAAAGCTTCAACTCAATCCACAAAAAACAAGTCCCCACTCAGGTCTGTCATCTGTTAATGGAAATATTGGGGGCTTCCATGTTACTGGTATTACAAATGCTCTGGAAAAACAAAATGGCTCCCCTCCCTCCAAAAGAAATTCCACAAATTCTGTGCTCCCAAATACAAATGCCCCCTTCCCTTCTGAGCCCCACAGTGTGCCTAAACCACATATAGCATCCACATTTGGCATTTCTGAAGTGATGATAGCCCACCTAATTTACAGGTGCATGTCGCCAGAAGCACAGGCTAGGGTTCGCGTACTGGTCACTACAGCAGCAGTTTGCAATTTTTACTCAGCAGCCTTCATTTCTGCTTGTTTCTGGAAAATACCTATAGAGTCAAAATTGTCACTAAACCTGTAGATAAATTCACTACTGGGTATAATTTTCAAAATGAAGTCACTTGAGAGGCGATTCTGCTCTTCTAGCAATTAGGGGCTTTATATATGGAGTCCGCAAACTGTTCTAGGAAAATCTGTGCTGCAGGAGGCAAATAGCATTCCATCCTCCCCGAGTTTCTCCGTATGGCTAAGTAGTACTGTACAGACACATATGGGGTATTGCCATGTTCAGTAGAAATTGCGGGACAAACATGGTACCATTTTTACCCACTTCTTGTGTGAAAATGTAAATTCAGGGGATAAAACAAAATTTGGTGGCAAAAAAAGTAGTTATTTTTCTTTACTGCCCAACGGTATAAAATTCTGTGACACACACGTGGTGTCAATATGATCACTGCAACCCTAGATGAATTCATTGAGAGGTGTAGCTTTTAAAATGGGGTCATTTTTGAGGGGTTCTGCTGTTCTGTCACCTCATGACTTCTCCCATGTGCCTCAAAAGTAGTATTCCCGCACATATGGGGTATCAGCGTACTCAAGAGAAATTTCACAACAAATTGTATGGTGCAATTTCTACTGTTACCCTTATGAAAATGCAAAATTTAGGGCTAAAATAACATTTTTGTGGGGATAATGTGATTTTATTATTTTCACGGCTCAACGTTATAGACTTCTCTGAAGCACCTTGGGGTTCAATGTGCTCACCACACATCTAGATCAGTTCCCTGAAGGATCTAACTTCCAAAATGGTGTCACTTGTGGGGGATTTTCACTGTTTAGGCACATTAGGGACTCTCCAAATGGGTCATGACGTTAGCTAATGATTCCATGAAATTTTACATTCGAAAAGTTTAATGATGCTCCTTCCTTTCCGAGCCCTGCCACGCACCCAAATAGTAGTTTTGTCCCTCGTATGGGGTATTGGCATGCTCATGAGAAATTACACATCAAATTTTGAGGTCCATTTTTTCCTGTTACCCTTGTCAAAATAAAACTATTTAGATCGGAAGTACATTTTTTGTGAAAAAAAGTTAAATGTTCATTTTTTTTCCACATTTCAAAAATTCCTGTGAAGCACCTGAAGGGTTAATAAACTTCTTGAATGTTGTTTTGAGCACACTGAGTGGTGAAGTTTTTAGAGTGGTGTCACTTTTGGGTATCTTCTAATATTAGTGTTGAGCATTCCGATACCGCAAGTATCGGGTATCGGCCGATATTTGCTGTATCGGAATTCCGATACCGAGTTCCGATATTTTTGTGATATCGGAAATCGGAATCGGAAGTTCCCAGTGTGTGGTTCCCAGGGTCTGGAGGAGAGGAGACTCTCCTTCAAGCCCTGGGATCCATATTCATGTAAAAAATAAAGAATTAAAATAAAAAATATGGATATACTCACCAGTCCGGCGGCCCCTGGACCTTACCGATGTAACCGGCAGCCTCCGTTCCTAAGAATGCAGTGAGTTTAGGACCTGCGATGACATCGCGGCTTGTGATTGGTCGCGTGAGCGGTCACATGAGCGGTCACGCGACCAATCACAAGCCGCGATGTCATCGAAGGTCCTTCACTCCTCATTCTTAGGAACGGAGGCTGCCGGTTACATCGGTAAGGTCCAGGGGCCGCCGGAGGGGTGAGTATATCCATATTTTTTATTTTAATTCTTTATTTTTTACATGAATATGGATCCCAGGGCCTGAAGGAGAGTTTCCTCTCCTTCAGACCCTGGGAACCATCCAGGATACCTTCCGATACTTGTGTCCCATTGACTTGCATTGGTATCGGGTATCGGTATCGGCGATATCCGATATTTTTCGGATATCGGCCGATACCATCCGATACCGATACCTTTGAGTATCAGAAGGTATCGCTCAACACTATCTATCATATAGACTCCTCAAAGTTACTTCAAATATGAGGTGGTTCCTAATATTATGGTTTTGTAAATTTTGTTTGAAAAATAAAAATCGCTGGTCAACTTATGACTTCCTAACAAAAAAAGTTGGTTACAAAAGTGTGCTGATGTAAAGTAGACACGTAGGAAATTTTATTTATTAACTATTTTTGTGACATATGTCTGTGATTTAAGGGCATGAAATTTCCAAGTTTGAAAATTGCTAAATTTTCTAAATTTTCTACAAATTTCCATGTTTTTTACAAATAAAAGCAAGTCATATTGAAGAAATTTTACCACTATCATGAATTGCAATATGTCTCAAAAAAACTATCTCAGAATTGCTGGGATACATTGAAGAGTCCCATAGTTATTACCTCATAAATTGACAGTGGTCAAAATTGCAAAACTTGACCTGGTCATTAAAAAACACCTTTGGTGGTAAAGGGGTTAAATCTCTTTTTGCCCATTTCATCTAATGAGCATTCAGCATTCAAATTTTCACAGCTCAATGTTGGAAAATCTGAATAAAATAATGATATGGTCAAAATACTCACTTGTCTAGTGATTCTGCACAAAGTATATAGGAGGGTGCGCAAAGAGGTTCATTTGGGGTCATAGATAATAAGTCAAGAGTAGCCATGGTAAGTAAATATAATTGGAGCCAAGCAAAGTAGGGTATTCCCTTACCTTGAGCTAGCATAACTAGCATCTGATAAGTTCCTCACCTACATACCGTATCTTCACATTTACAATGAATGCCAAGTTGAAGCTGAGCATATAATTCTAGATCAAAGTTTATACAAGGTTCTCTCTACCAGCTTTTGCAGGTTATTATAGTTGGCAGGTTTTAGTGGACAATATGACGTGGCTTTGGTTTCTCAGTGATCTTCAAACTCCAAATCCTGGGGTCTTTTTTGGTCATCATACACCTCAAACACCTTGATTTACTCTCACTTTCTGAGTCCCTTCTCCATCTTGCAGACATATATTCCTTATGCAATGTAGATTCTGCTGCCACTTTATATAACACCACAACAGCTGCAGCTCTTAAATCAGTTGCTCCCTTGCGCATACCAAAGCGTGCAAAATCAATAGGCAACCTTGTCACCCTAGCCTGACTAAAGAACTGAGGTGGACCTCCAGTGATGGAAAAGATGGCACTCCAAGGAGCACTTCATCACATTCAAACAGTCCCTCACCATTTTAAAGTCCACACCCACTGCAGGAAAACAAACACACATCCCATATCCTCCCTGTCTCACAACCCTAAACAGTTATTCAACACTTTCAATTCTCTCTTCCATCCCTCAGCAGCTCCTCCCTCTCCTCTCATCTGAGCTGAAGATTTTGCCTCATTCTTCAAGCTGAAGATCAATAACATCAGAGAAAGAACACAGCCCTCACAGCCCCTCCTCATACTGTAAGGCCATGTTCACACTTTGCGGTTTTTACCGCGGATCCGCGGCGATTTTGATGCTGCGGGTCCGCAGCAGTTTCCATAGCGTTTACATTTACATGTAAACCCTATGGAAACCGCAAACCGCTGTGCACATGCTGCGGGAAAAACCGCGCAGAAACACAGCGGTTTAAAACCCGCAGCATGTCATTTCTTTGTGCAGAATCGCAGCGATTCTGCACCCATAGAAATGCATTGAACCGCTTACTTCCCGCATGGGGCTGTGCCCACGTTGCGGGAAGTAAGCGGATAATGTGCGGGTGGTACCCGGGGTGGAGAAGAGGAGACTCTCCTCCAGGCCCTGGGAAGCATAAATAGTGTAAAAAAAAAAGAATTAAAATAAAAAATGATGTTATACTCACCTCTCAGCGCTGCCCGCGGCCGTCCGGTCTTCGGTTTGCTGTGCGAGCAGGACCTGTGGTGACGTCGCGGTCACATGACCGTGATGACGCCTCGGTCACATGACCGTGACATCACGAAGGTCCTTCTCGGCACAGCATCTTTGGAACCGGACCGCCGGGTGCAGCGCCCAGGAGATCCGGACATCGGAGTATAACCAATTTTTATTATTTTTATCATTACTATTGATGCTGCATATTGCTGCATATGCAGCATCAATATTACAGGAGTAATCCCGCAGTGGAAACCGCGGCACAAACCGCGATAAATCTGCAGGGATAACCGCAGCGGTTTGCCCTGCAGATTTATCAATTCCGCTGAGGGATAAACTTGCAGAGCACGCCGCAGAGTGTGAACATGGCCTAACTATTCAGCCCTCTTCCAAAACCAACTTCTCTACTATTACAGAAGATCAGCTTTCCTCTCTACTCTCAAGATCACATCTTACCACCTGTGCACTCAACCCAATCCTGTCCCACCTCATCCCAAACCTCACCGCAGTCTTCATCCCAAGCCTAACCCATCTCTTCAACCTATCACTAGCATCTGGAGTTTTCCCCTTATCTTCATCACATCCATCCTCAAAAAGCCCTCCCTTGACCCACTCTCTGTGTCTTGCTCTCGCCGCATATCACTTCACCCCTATGCTTCAAAACTACTGAAACACTTCCATCTGTCCTCCCACCTCTCCTTCTGCTCCCTATTTGACTACTTACAATCTGGCTTCCGACCGCATCATTTCACTGAAACTGCCCTGACTAAAGTCTCCAATGACCTACTAACTGCCAAATCCAAGTGACACTACTCTGTCCTACTTCTCCTGGACATGTCATTTGCTTTTGCCACAGTCGACCATTCCCTCATACTACAGATTCTCTCATCTCTTGGCATCACAAACGTGGCCCTATCTTGGATCTCTTCACACCTAACAGACCGGACATTCTGCATCTCCCATTTACACACCACCTCCTCATCTCGCCCCCTATATGTGGATGACCCGCAAGATTCAGTTCTATGACCCCTGCTCTTCTCCATCTACTCCTTCGGCCTGGGACAGCTTATAGAGTCCCATGGCTTTTAATATCATCTCTATGCTGATGTCGCACTTATCTAACTCTCTGGACCCGATATCAACTCCTTACTAACCGGAATCCCACAATGTCTGTCTGCTATTTCATACTTCTTCTCTGCTATATTTCTAAAACATAACATGGACAAACAGAATTCATCATCTTTCCCCCATTTCGTTAAACTTGCCCTACAGACACCTTGGAGTAACCCTGGAATCTAATCATTCCTTCAAACCACATATTCAAGCCCTTTTCACTTCCTGCCAACTCCAACTCAAAAATATTTCCCGGATCCATACATTCCTTAATCAAGAATCTTCATAAACACTAATGCATGCTCTCATCATCTCCTGCCTTGACTACTGCAACTTCCTGCTCTGTGGCCTCCCTTCTAACACTCTAGCACCCCTCCAATATATCTTTAACTCTGCTGCCCGACTAATCCACTGGTCCCTCCGCTATTCCCTGGCCTCTCCTCTCTGTCAATCTCTTCACTGGCTCCCCATTGCCCAGAGACTTCAGTTCAAAACCTTGACAATGGCATACAAAGCCATCCATAATCTGTCTCCTCCATACATCTGTGACCTAGTCTCCCAGTACTCACCTGCATGCAAACTCTGATCCTCCCAAGATCTCCTTCTCTACTCCCCTCTTATCTCCTCTTCCCACAATTGCATACAAGATTTCTCCGGTGCATCTGAGTTGCCCCGTCAGGGCCGTGCTGTTCACAGGGGGATGTCAAGGTGGTAACCCAGTCCGTGGCCCTGGGCGCCCATGTAAAAGGGAAAGGTCTTTAAAGGGAATAAAGTTTATGTTCGTGACGCCACATGTGATGTTCGGTCAGTAGGGAACAACGCTGCTTTAAGGGGTCCTCTGGGGTGATGTTATGGCAGCTAGATGGTATACCTTCTCACAGGTGAAGTTTATCCCCAGGGCTCCCAATGTGTAGACAGTAGATGGTGAATGGCGCAGTAAAGAATGAGGACAAAGGGTTGCAGTCTCTTTACCTTGTATACTGTCGACTTCAGGCAGCCACAGTCCAGAGCACCAGATCACAGGTCAGGCAGGGTCTGGCTGGCTTGGAGGCAATTTAGGAGTCCCCTCATCCAGGTGGAAATCAAAGCCTTCCTCTAGCGCCATGGTGTTGTAGTCCTTTACTGCCTATAGCTTCACATAAGGTCCTCACAGATGTTCTTTCTCTCTGTTCCCCGTATAAGATAGGACATGACCTGTATGACTGGTGATTTGAGGTGGTTTATAGGGACTCTAGCATGCCCCAGCCTCTAAGGGTGTCACCGTGCCTCCTGGGTACTAAGGCGGACAGGGAATGTGGAATTCAGCTGTCCTGCCGGTCTCTGATGTAAGTCGTGGAGAGCCTTACGATCCTCGGTGTTCCCGCTACCGGTCTCTGCGCCTCAGAAGGAGGCAGCCTGCTCGGGGCTGGTCTCCCCCTGGTATCCTCTCCTGTGCATTGCTCTCCTGCACGTTCACTGCAATGCATTCGGCTTTCTGAATGTCTCTTTCCAGGAACTGCTGCACTGTGGCTACACAGCTCCGTAAACCCTCTTCTGCCTCAGACTGATCCAGTCTGTTTCCTGGCAAGAACTGACTGAATGATGTTCTTTCCTTCTCAGTTTCCTCTTTCTGCCAGGAGCTACAGACTCCCACGTCTGCTTAGCTATTCTCCTATCGTACCAGCTCCGCCTCAGCTGATGTTCCACGACAAGGTCTCTTCTGGCAATCTCTCTCTCTAGCACGTCTTACTGCTGCCTTCCCCTCTGTCTCTCTGACAGGAACTGACTGGACATTTCTGGAACTGACTGACTTTCCCTACAGACTACTATATATATATATATATATATATATATATATATATATATATATATATATATAGGGAGCCACCTAGTAAATAGGATCAAAAGCTCCCCCTGGTGGCCTGGAGTGTGAATGTGTTGCATGTGTGTGGTACCTGGTTACAGTTATCCCTTCTTGCCTTCAAGCATAACATCACTCTCCCTGTGAGGAATGCAATGCTACTGTGACGACCAGGACCTTGGGGCACCACACATCCCCCTACTATGCAACTCTTTAACCCAACAGATCAGACTCTCGTGTACCATAGAAACTTTCAAAAGGAACCTGAAGGCTTACCCTTCTTACAAGCGATGATGTGAGTATGGTTTAATTTAGATTAAAGGAGTCTGTGCCATTATATAGATTAAAGGACTTTATTCTGGATGTGTTTTTTTTAATACAATATCGCCATGGGGTTAGTAATGGGGTCATCTTATAAACGCCTCTCCATTACTGACCTCTGGGCTTGATGTCACCTGGCAATACAAAGGTGACATCAAACCCACAAATATGAACCCCACTTCCAACCATGACAGGGCAAGTGGGAAGAGCCAGGCAAAGTGCCAGAATTGGCGTATCTAATAGATGCACCTTTCTGAGTGAAGGCAGGCTGCTATTTTTAGGATAGTGGGGGCCAATATCCATGGCTTCTTACAAGCCTGAGGATACTAGACCCCGCTGTCATCTTTAGCTTTGCTGGTTGTCAAAAATGAGGGGACCCCACACTGTTTTTTAAATTGTTTATTTACATAATAGAAAAAACAGCTTGGGGACCCTCTATTCTTGATATTCTTGATAACCAGCTTTGCTAATGCTGACAGCTGACGGTTGCAGCGTTCAGCTGTCAGTTTTGCCTGGCTAGTTATCAAATCTACTGGTTAACCCACGTAATTTTTAAAAATGTTTATAGCGTAATTGATGCTACTTTTCCTGGTGTCTGCCCTAATTTGAGCTATTTTGACAGCTTTTGGGCCCCTCTGAAGATATTGTCTATATGTTTGGTTTTGCCTCCCATTGAATTCAATGGTGTTCAGTTATGTTCGGAGAACATCGGGAAGTTCGGCGAACATAGCCTAACTGAACCTTAAAAGGTTGGCTCATCACTAGTCTTAAAGGGATAATGTCAAGGAAATCCTTTCCTAAGAATAGTACTACAAAATCATAACAGCCTCTGAACTTAATACACACAGATGTTTGTGGCCCAATGAGTACTCAAACACCTAGAAAGAAGAGATTTTTTTCTTACATATATCGACAATTATTAGTGATGAGCGAGTATACTCGTTGCTCTGGTCTCCCCGAGCATGCTCAGCTGGTCTCCGAGTATTTTGGCGTGCTCGGAGATTTAGTTTTCGTTGCCTCAGCTGCATGATTTGCGACTGCTAGACAGCTTGAATACAGGTGTGGAATGCCTGTTTGTTAGGGAACTCCCACATGTATTCAACCTGTCTACAAGTCGCAAATCATGCAGCTGAGACAACGAAAACTAAATCTCTAAGCACACCAAAATACTCGGAGATCAACCGACCATGCTCGGGGAGACCCGAGCAACAATGCTACTCGCCCATTAATAATGATTGTTCAAGATGCACAGTTGTCTATTTGAGTCACCGCAAACATGAAGTTCCAGAGAAACTTGAAATATATCTCGCTGAAGTATAGAACGCATTTGGGAGAGCCAAAAATTTTGCATGCATATAATAGAACTGAATATACAAGTAATGAGACATAAAACATTTTAAGGAAAAATTGCATCGTGTTTTAGACCACTGTACCATACAACACTGAGCCAAATGTTGTAGCAGAAAGAAGAAACCACTTTGTGAAAGTGGAAGAAGTATATATTTGACGCAGATTTGCCAACAACATATTGAAGTAAAACAATCATGATGATATCTTGCTGTCTTCATAACAGACTGCCAGGTAAAGCTACTGAGAAAACTTTATTTGAGCAATGGAACAGTAAGAAGATGAACATATAAAGATATTTGGAAGTATAGTGTTTGTACATATTCCCAAAGAAAAACTTACCAAGTAGGAAAATGCAAAAATCAAAGAAGGTTTCAAGGTGGGCTACAGTGAAGCCCAGAAGGGATATAGAATCCTGCCCCCAGAAACAAGCAAGGTCACAATAAGCAGAGGCGTAATGATTGATGAGAACTTCACTGCTCAAGTTTTATGACCTCATACCAGTAGTCCAGCTGCAACAACAACAATCTCAATCACAATTTCAAAATCACAAGAAAAGGGATGTGCAAGTTTGGTTAGGTTCTTCAACCACTGAAGAAGCAACAGAAAAATCAGGTGAAGCGGTAGTCAGGAAATTGTCGAGATCAAACAAGGGTATACCAGCTTAGCATCTAACCTAATTTGTGAAAACACTTTCTGAGTTGCAGTCATGGGATGAGATACTACAACCTGTCCATGATAAACTGGAGTAGATTAATGCTGCTAATGAAGAAATGAAGTCCCTTCATGAACTTCAAACTTGGAAACTCACCAAATTACCACAAGGCAAGAAAGCAATCAAATGTAAATAGATTTTTAAACCAAGTATAACTCTGAAGGCAAGGTTCACAGATTTAAACCAAGATTAGTTGCAAAAGGATATTCTAAGAAATATGGTGAAGATTATGATGCCACATTTTCTCTACTGTAGTTGCTAAGAAGACAACATTCAGGACTGTAATGGCTATAGTGCTGTACAAAAAAAAGTTTGTCAGACATTTGGACATCAAAACTTCCTTTTTAAATTGTGACATTGAAGAGGACTTGTACATGACTTAACCTGAGGGTTATATCAAAGAGCATCTAGCTTGCAAACTACAAAAATCTCTTTATATTCTTAAGCAAGTGGCAAAAGCATGGACACAAAAATGAACAAAGTCTTATTGGAAGAAGGATTTTTAGGAGGTCAAACAGATCCATGTTTATACACAAAATGTACAGATGGAAAGTGGATGAATATTCTCTTATATGTGGACAATGTGATTATTGGTTCATCAAGAGGAAACAGAAATTGCAAAGATGACTGAAATTCTGAATCAACATTTTGAAACTATAGACCTTGGAAATGTGACATATTATCTGGGAATTCAGGTCCAAAGAGAAGAAGATGGAAGCTTTCTTCTAAACCAAAGTGCAAAATTCAACTAAATTCTGAATCAGTTTGGAATGTCAGGAGCCCATGGTATATCAACCCTAATGGAACCATCCTACTTTAAAATTGGAAGGAGAAGATGATCTGTTACCTAACAATGAAAAATACTGACAGGCCGTGGGAGCACCTCTATACATAGCAACTATGACTCGACCGGAAATCACAGCAACAATTGGAATTCTCTGCAGATATGTGGAAAAAAATGCTCCAAAAAGAGTGGAATGCTGTTAAGAAGAGTTCTTTAATATTTAAAAGAGACTCAAGACATAAATTTAAGAATATCTGCAACTAAGATACTGCCACTGAGATCTAAAACTCACAGGCTATGTGGCTGCAGACTAGGCTGGTGACTTAAGCGATCATAAATAGACAAATGGTTATTTGTTCAATCATGGGGAAAGTTCAATTTCTTGGTCAAGCAGAAGACAGGTGTTTGTAACCTTGTTACCTACAGAAGAAGAGTATGTGTCTGCAGCCCACACAAGTCAAAAGGTTATTTGGTTAAACCAATTATTTAGCAATCTTGGCAAGCCATCAACTCAACCAACCGTAATTTATTAAGACAACCAAAGACGCATTAACCTTGCACGCAGTGAGAAGATCAATGTGAGAACCAAACACATTGACGTTACACATCAGCTGCGTGATTTCATAGAATGTAGCATAATTGAGTGTATTTATTGCCACTCTGACCAGATGATAGCTGATGTTATGACAAATCCACTACCAAGAGCCAAATTTGAAGAAATTCAGAACCACTATGGGACTAAGGCTATTTTCACACTAGCGTCGTACGACGCACGACGAATTGCGTCGTTGCGACGTACCGACGCAAGCAGTGAAAGTGCCGCACAACGCAGGCAGCGGATGCTGTTTTTCAATGCCCCATTGTAAGGTGCGGGGAGGAGGGAGAGGAGTTCCGGCCGCGCATGCGCGGTCGGAAATGGCGGACACGATGCACCAAAGAACGTTACATGCAACATTTTTTGGTGGCAACGGACCGATGCAACACGACGCAACCGTCGCACGACGGTTGCGACGTGTGGCAATGCGTCGCACTGCGTCGCTAATGCAAGTCTATGGAGAAAAAATGCATCCTGCTAGCACTTTTGCAGGATGCATTTTTTCTACAAAACGACGCATAGCGTAGTGCAGTGCACGATGCTAGTGTGAAAGTAGCCTAACAGGATAACTAGTTGTTGAGTGGGGGTGTTGGAATAAGACTTATTATTGCATATATTGCAACAACTGTTTAATAGCACGAGTTTCTGTCTCCAGCAATAGTGTTATACTGCCAGTAAAGCATTGTTAAAAAATGACTTTCCTGCTCAGTGTGTGTATAACTGGAGCACAGTTTTACTTTCGCTTTGCCAACTACTACTTCTCACAAAGTTTAACAAAATACTGTTATTACATTTATATAATAAAATCTCAATACAATCTAAACTGTAAATACATGATGTCAAGAATGGCATCGCTTGTGATTTATGCCTGCATTTACAGAGGTTGTGTTTTCATTCATGTAGTGAAGAAGACGCACAGAGCACCACATTTAATCAACACTAGACAATATTTTTGGCATAAGTAGGCTGAAAGATTTATTGAAAGGTCTAGAGATGAGCACAAACAATGTAAATTAAATTAAAATTACATGATTAAACTGTCAGCGAATAATATGAACTAATCCATGTTTTAAATAGGTTTGAGAAGCACAAACTATACAGAAAATCAATCTTTAAAGATAGCTAGAGTAAATTGAGATCTCAGTGAAAGTAATTGCACTTAGATACAGCATAATTATTCCACAGTAAATTCTGAAATACTCACGTTTTACTAATAATATACTGTAGAGGTTAAAATTTAACATATTGAGTTTCTTTCATATTTTGACCTAAGTGACTATTTTTTAGACTTACTCTGTAGCGTATCTGTCTTTATAGCTGACACTTCAAACTAAGCTATCAATATGGAAGCGCCTGTAGTGAAAAAGGTGTACCTGCCTGTCACTTACTTACTCATGTTTGAGTATACTGTATCTTTTTATGTATTGTTCATTGATTGCGGTTTCCTTTAACCCTTATTTCCCAAGTAATCAAGGGTTCAAGAAATCATACTTAATTAGATATTTGATTTTTAATGATACTTGCTGTTCTGATGATACTTCATTTTGTTCCAAATTAACTATGACCATATTATGACTCAGCATTGCAGAGAGATAAAGATGTTTCTCACAGACCCATAGACTTGTATTGCCCTTGTCATCTATTCTGCAAAAAAAAAAAAAAACACGTCTCTGTGTGTTTTGCAAGGTCACATACTATGTGTGAAATCATGGCAGCATAGCTTATAATGGGTACTTGTGGTATCTGTGAAAAAACTGGATACCAGAAACACAAACATGTGAAGGAGGCCTAAGATATAGTATGTACAGTACTTTGCAAATGTTTTAGGCAAGAGGGGGAAAATGCTACAAAGTAAGAATTATAATACGTACAGTATGTTATCCATTATTATATGGAAGGTACACTTCTTGTAGTGTATGTTTCACCTGCCCCTTCCTCAGCTTAGTCTATAGCCATTTTACAATATATAAATGATAATGTTAGTGACTAAATATGAATAATGAATCGCAGCACTTGTTCTGTTTGCTTCTTGTTTGTTAAAATGATGGAAGTTGTAAAGAAAGCATGCTCTACTGCCACCCTGTGGCCCTTTATAGAAATTGCAAAAATGTTGATGAAATAAAGAAAATAAAGAAATATATGGCTTATCTTCTTTAAAATAAGTTATAAGAAAATATGACATCTCCATGGTTTCTAGATTCCCTGGCAACTTGGAGAACAAATACTTGCTCAGCATTTATTTTTCAACTGAATCAATATGGGGACTTTGTAAATCTTGCTAAGGCCATGGTCACACGAGCATATAAAAAGTAGGTCAGATTTTTTTCCAGGACAATGGATAAAGTGATAATGGATAAGGTATTCTGTGTGTAATGCGGGTGCAATCTGAGTATGCGATTATTTTCTGGCATGGTACCATATGCCATCTGTATGCTATGCAATTTTAAACACGCGTTTTCAATTAAATACATTGTTAACTTAAGGGCTCGTTTTATTCTAACCCTATAAAACACACTCACTAAGGCCCACACTGGGAGCACATCCATAATATTGTAAGGATATCCTTTACATTATTTTCCTTGGGTCTGGTTTCCTACGTTTGGTTAATAAGTACGTCTTTCCATTTGATGTTCAACCAGACTGAGCATGTTCTATTCCACTAGGTGCTGTCTACAGTAGACAGTTTGGTGAGCGTCACACAGTAATCGTGGATCCGAGGAGGCGGCACTGACTGTGGGTGCATCCACTAATCAGTAAACGGACCACAAAAGGCTACTTCCAGCAGCTGCATTTGGAGCTATGCCACCATCCAGACAACCAGCTTGTCTGTTCAGCTTCAACGGAAGATGCTGCTTCATATACTATTCTACAGGGTGGGCCATTTATATGGATACACCTGGGTGGGCCATTTATAAAGTTGGATCCAAAATGGCCGACTTCAAAATGGCCGCCATGGTCACCACCCATCTTGAAACGTTTTCCCCGTCCTATAATAGCTAATGTGCCACAAACAGGAAGTTGGTATCACCAACCATTCCATTTTATTTAGGTGTATCCATATACATGGTCCACCCAGGTGTATCCATATAAATGGCCCACCCTGTATATAAAGATTCATTTTAGAGTACATCTGGCCATGTGTTCCATAATCATTGGTTTTATTCACATTGCTGTTGGCAAGCCCTAACAGTTGATGTTTAAGGATGTTAGGCCAGGCTCATCCCATTTCTGCTATTTTGGTATGGTTGTAGTGGTCTTCTTATATTGGCATGTCAGTACATAACAAATGCAACAATTTACCATCCCAAATTTGCATTATATGCGTTACCACCATTACCCATATTATTGATTTAATTGTTTCTTGAATAACACAACTGTTTTTGCACAGAATGGCCAGTGGCTTCCATGATGCATTTACTGATTTCAGTTACTTATGTTTGTTTCTTCTCTTCCTTTCCTTTAGGTTTCTATTCACTGGACTTTCATCTGCAGCAATATGTTTGGAGTTCCTCCTGGGCATGTCCATCTTCTCTGGAATAGTTTGTGCTACATGCTATGAGATATGGAACAAACTCCAACAATCAGTTATGTCGGAGCCAATGCCACAAGACTGGGAATGGATTGCCTGTGCTTTTATGCAAGTATATGAAGTATATCCACTTTGTGAGAATTTCAATCTCACTTTTTTCTGGGGGACACAGAACCCAAACTCAGGCCCAGTGTATTTTACAACGCAATGTGAGTGGCAGCAAGTGGCTGGCTGATACACCACAAACTAAGAGGACTGAGGTATATCCACTGTTTGAGAATTTCAATCTCACTTTTTTTAGGGGGAGACTGAATCCATTCTCAGGCCCAGTGTATTTTACAACGCAATTTGAGTGGCAGCAAGTGGCTGGCTGATATACGACAAACTAAGAGAACTGAAGTATATCCACTTTGTGAGAATTTCAATCTCACTTTTTTGGGCGGGAGACAGCACCACAACTCAGGCCCAGTGTGTAACACAACGCAATGTAAGTGGCAGCAAGTGGCTGGAAGATATCTGAAAAATCCAAGGACTGTAGTACAATTTCAATCTCCCTACAATGATCTCAGGACAAGTATGGCAGCAATAAAAAGGACTGCTGCACACAAAAGTGTGGACAAATAAACAAGATAACTGCAGAAAGGAGCAACAGGATTTTTGCTTTTAAAAAAGCAGTTGGTTTGCACAGCAGCGGTGCAAACAGCAATGCAGCTATCAGGGAGCCTTATAAGGCAGCCTAATAAGCTGCAGAGCTGATGAACAAAGATATAGCCTCCACTGTCCCTGCAAAACAAAGGTGGTGTTGGACAGTGGAAATCGCTACAGCACAAGCGGTTTGGGGGTTAATCTTCCCTCCCTAACTATATCCCTGCTTCTGACGAAGCTGCAGCAACCTCTCCCTATACTGAGATCGGCAGAAGTAAGATGGCGGTCGGCGTGCACGCCCCTTTATAGCCCCTGTGACGCTGCAGAAAGCAAGCCAATCACTGTCATGCCCTTCTCTAAGATGGTGGGGACCGAGACCTATGTCATCACGCTGCCCACACTCTGCGTCCTCCTTCATTGGCTGAAAAATGGCGCTGAAAGCGTCATACGAAACGCGACTTTGGCGCGAAGATCGCCGACCTCATGGCCGATCCCACAGTGGGATCGGGTTGGGTTTCACGAAACCCGACTTTGCCGAAAGTCGGCAATTTTTGAATTTGTCCCATCCGTTTCGCTCAACCCTAGCAAAGAATTGAAATGATCCCTTTTTGCTGATGATATCCTCCTAACACTCACGACGCCTCATACATTGCTCCTCAGCCTCTTCATTGTTTTAAAATTTGGCCAATTATCAGGGTATAAAACAAATACAAGTGAAACTAAAGCCCTTCCACTTAATATAAATGACTCCCATTTAGATCACGTCCAGAGTAACTTTAAATACCACTGGCGCAGCCACCTTCTCTCAAAAACCTAGGAATTAATCTCACAATCTTGTATGCTACTTTATACGAGAACAATTTCCCTCCATTATATACAGAAATGCAATCCTTATTGACAAAATGGAAATCACTCCCTCTCTCACTATTTGGACGCATTTCAGCAATAAAAATGACTATCCTCCCAAAAATGTGTTATCTTTTTGAGACTTTACCCATATCAAGTCCCACTCAGAGATTTACGTGCTTTTCAAGCACTCACTTTAAATTTCATATGGGCAGGACGATGTTATAGAATTCCATTGTCGGTAATGTTGGCTGATAAAACGATGGGAGGTCTAGTGGCACCCAACTTTGTTCATTATTATTGGGCATCGCACCTCAGCACGATCCCATTGTAGTCTTCTAAATCTGCCTATATGAAATGGATGGAGATTGAATGATTATGGTTAGCCCCAGCTTCCTGATCTGGAATGGGGCTTATAATCCCCCTTCAATAGACCTATTGGGTCCAATGATGCATACCAGAAATATAAGCACGGTCTGCTCTAAAAAATTCAATCTGACATCAACAAATTCTATTCTTACTTCCTTCCTTTTCTGTCCGCATTTCCCTGAAAGTTTAACTGGAGCGCCCCCAGACGCAGGGCCGCGGGGTGTTCGGTACCGGGCCTCTCTGCCTCGGTCCTGGGGTTGTCACGGTGGCTAGACCCGGTCCGAGACCCTGCTAAGGGGCGTCCAATGAATGGTGTGATGGTAGTGCGGGGTGCAAGGCGCGATGAATAACGAGGACACAGGGTTGCAGTCTCTTTACCTCTTTACTGAAGGCTTCAGGATCCGCAATCCAGAGTACTGCTAACAGGGCTGGCTGAGACCGGCCGGTCCGAAGGCACATCCAGAGTTCCCTTTGCAGGTGGAAATCAGTGCCTACCTCCTAGCGCCTGTGTGTTGTAGTACCTCCCTGCTGAGCACCACGGGATAGTCCTCACAACTGTTGTGTCTGTTTCAGATGTTCTTTCTCACAACTCATATCTGTTCTGATGTTCTTCTCCGTCCCCCAGATGATATGGATAGGACGCACCCGTATGACGGGTAGGCTTGGAGTTCTTCCGGGACCCTAGCGACGCCCCTCTCCCACAATTGCCCCCTATGTCTGCTTAGGTGATTTAGGTGAGACAGCCAACCTAAAATTAACTGTCCTACCGCTGTTTGAAGTAATGCTTGGAGCCTAATACTTCCTCGGCGTTCCGGCCACCGGCTACGCGCCTCAGTAGGATGTTGCCACGATCTTAAGGCACGACTCCTACTGGCTTTATCTCCTTTTTGCTGCGATCTCGTTTCTCACTTCTCCACAGTAAACCTCGCTTCTTTTCCTTTCTTAGGATGCAACCGCAACGGGTGCAGGCGCGGCTCCATAACGATCTGTTATGTTCGCTAGGCCACTGTCAGGATGCCACCCCTGACAGAGACCCCCCTGAATCTTCCCCTGCAACACCCTCTGCCACAGGATGTTGCCTGGATCCAACCCAGTCAGCTTCTGACTAACTTCCTATCCGGCCCCCAGTTTTACCAGATTGTGAGGAGTGGCCTAATACATAGAACCCTTTGCTCCCCCTGGTGGCCAGAGTGTGATGTGTAATGTGTGACTGTGATACCTGGTCAGGTGAACTCCTTAAGTGCAATCAGACGTACCATCACTCCCCTTAGTGGCGGAGCGTCAGTACTGCAACGACCAGGACTCTGGGGCGCTGCACTACCAACTGATTTACAGGGGTATGGACCCAATCTGACTTGTTTAACATCTCTTACATAATCAGCTATAAAAAGCGAATTCTACATTCCTATGATGAGCAGAAAACAAAATTCTCATTCTCTTACATTATTTCAATATATTAAAATTAGGCACTTTGCCTCATCATTATTCCACGATCTACAGACCTCCATTCCTACCTTCTTCGATAGACTGTGCAAGAATAGTTCAACAACAAGAGGTTTAATATCTAGTATTTACAATATTCTATAGGCTCCTGACACATATTTCCTAACTAGACACTCTTATATGCTCAAATGGGAAGAATATTTGGGTAAAACGCTGCCTGTGGTAGAGTGCAGAAATGTTTGGACCAGATCAGCCAAGACTGCATCTTGTATTTCATACAAAGAGAACCAGTACAAAATTCTTCATCTCTGGTACCATACGCCTGAATTTTAACATCAAATGGACCCATCTATTCCTTTTCTTTGCTGGCATTGCATCCTGTCTAGAGGTTCTATATTTCACATTTTTTGGAACCATACACAGATTAAACCATTCTGGGTGATAGTCCAACTCCTCTCCAACTCCTCATTAAGCAAGTTTTTGAAATGGATCTCCCATTAAGTTCTCAGCTATTTATATTAAATATTTGCCCTGAATCAATTTCCAAGAGATCCATTAGATTGTTTTTACATACAGTATGTTAAGAGCAGCACACTGTTTGATTGCCTACCATTGGAAACAAACCTCTCAGCCTTCCCAACTAAATCTATATACTCGCAGTAAGGATATCAGGAACTTTGGATATCGGGAACTGGGCAGTCCTTAACGAAAACACGGTAGAGAGATTTAACCTTATTTTGTCTCCTTGGGATTCCTTTTGGGCAATGATAAATATATGACCTCTATGAGATGGATATAACTAGGTCATAACATTCCACATAATTTCCCCCTCTTTCCTTTTTTCTGAGTTTGTGTGTTTATTCGTAAAATTTAACTTTTTATCTACTTGAAAATGTTTAACTATTTTTATAGTATAAGATTGGTTGTTAACTTATAAATGATAGTGAAAAATCTAAAATGCCTAATTATTTTTTCTTTTCTTGTAAAATTTGAAAAATTTAAATAAAAATTACAATTTAAAAAAGATTATTTTTCTGAGATAAGCTCCTTGGGCTCCTGCATCTTTTCTTAACCAGCAGAAGGAAAGCCGAAGGCTAGGGGCAGATGTTTATAGCCTGGCAAGGGGGTAAAACCCATGGAGCTTCCCAGGCTATTAATATCAGCTGACAGCTGTATACTTAGCCATTACTGGCTATTAAAATGGGGGACCCCAAATAATTATTATGTAGGGTCCCCCTATAATTAATAACCAGCAAAGGCTAGGCAGACAGCTGCAGGCTGATATTAATAGCATAGGAAGGGGTCATGGATATTGGCCCCCTCCCAGACTAAAAATATCAGATCTCAGTTGCCCCAGAAAAGGAGCATCTATTAGATATGCCTAATCTGGTGCTTAGCCTTGCTCTTCCCACTTGCCCTGTAGCGGTGGCAAGTGGAGTAATGGTTGGGAGGGGTTGATGTCACCATTGTATTGTCATGTGACATCAAGCCTTGAGGATAGTAATGGAGATGCCCCCATTACTAACCCCATAGTGATATTATAAAAAATCACACACCCAGAATAAAGTCCTTTAATTGAAATAATGACACAACTCCTTTATTGAATCTAAATTAAACCATACTCGCCAAACGCCTAATTCACTGGAGCCAACGTCTCCTATAGCAAAAATAAAATAATAAATCACAATATTCCTCACCTGTCCGCCAAGAAGAAAATAATCCATAATATCCCAGGATGATCCTGATTGACTTTGAGAGCAGTCACTGATTTAGTTTCTCATCAGCCGGCACCTGCTGACCAGCAGTAAGCTTTTTGCTGTGGTTCAGCACATGTCTGCAGGGTCATGCCAAAATTTGACAGCGTGACCCCACAGGGCTCTTACGGCAGTGACAATCTACTGGCAGTAACATTACCACCGATCAGAACCTCTATGCCGGTGTTTCCCACACTGTCACTGTCACGCTGGGTGAAAGACAAGTATGTGCACAACAAAGGGGAGAGGGATGGTGGAGCCCAAGCACTAGGGAAGTGGGGAATGGAGAACCCTAAGCAGACCTAGGCAGATCTAACAACATCCTGTTTGCCCTAACCGTCCCTATATAGTTTCTGCACCTATCGCCGAGCAGGAACCTAATCCAAATACAACTAAAGACAGAGAGGGTAGATGAATGAGGGGAACACTTAGCTTGAGAAGACAATTGAGATGTCATGCCAGTAATCCTCCAAGAATCCTAGGAGAAGGAACTAACAGACTGTTAGTACTTCTAACTAGAAAAAGACAAGTAAGAGCTAACACCAGCACCATATTTAAACCTACTGAACAGGTGTGGAATTAGTAACATAAGATGGAGGTAACTGTTGGGTCCTAGAGGGAAAAGGATTTTGCTCCATAAGAGATATTCAATCAAGAAGGTGCTTGAGCTAATCGCAAAGAGCTTCTACATCGAGATCCATGATGACAGTCTGTCACACCTGACACACCTGTAACAGTGACACAGTGTGGGAAACACCGGCGTTTGTGCTGTGTATGACATTGGGCTATATTCGACCATTAAACTGACGAATATTGCGAATTCGGCTATCATGATCCGAACCGAATATTGAAATATTCTCTCATCTCTACTGTGTGGTCTCTTTTACCCTCTACTTCTAGGTCTCCCATGGCCAAAAAGACACAAACCTGTTCTGGACTGAAGATCTGGAGAAGTACTCCGTTGGGGTTCAGGTTGTCACGAGAGGTGCATTGCTTTCGTTCGTCCTGTCCTGTCTTCTACTTCCCCCGCTAATCTGCCTGACCTGCCAGCTGCATTTTGGAGGTATGCAGACATCTTTGACAAGAAAGAGGCTGAGACCTTGCGACCTCATAGGCCGTATGACTGCCCAATTGACCTCCTACCTGGTGCATCACCTGCAAGAGGCCGAATCTATCCTCTATCCCAGGCCAAGACTCATGCCATGTCCGAGTATATTGAGAAGAACCTTGCTAGGGGATGTATCTATAAATCTTCCTATCTGGCCAGAGCTGAGTTTTTCTTTGTAAAGAAGGATGGCTTACTGTGACCATGCATTGACTATAGGGGCCTTAACCAGATCACAGTATAAAATAAGTACCCCCTACCTCTGATCTCTGAGCTTTTTGATAGCCTGAAAGGTTCCAGAGTCTTCACAAAATTTGACCTACGAGGGGCTTACATATGGGACCTACCAAATACATGTGTGGTAGCATACATAGACACATCTTGATATTCTCTCCCGATCTACCAACGAAGAGGAGGGAGGTTCGACAAGTTCTGCTAAGGTTAAGAACTAACCGTCTGTATGCCAAATATTAAAAATGCGTCTTTGAACAGACCTCCCTTCTGTTTCTTGGTTACATCGTTTCCAAGACTGGTCTGAAGATGGATCCCAAGAAGGTATCTGCTGTCCTGAAGTGGCTCCGTCCAGACGATCTTTAGGCTATCCAGCAGTTTCTCGGGTTTGAAATTATTATCATCAATTTATTCTGCATTTTTTCCTCCCGGACTGCTCCTATCTCTGTCCTGAACCACAAATGGCCGATCCTAAGAAATGGACTCTAGAGGCAGAAGACGCCTTTGTATCTCTCAAACAGGCATTCTCTTCGGCCCTTGTGCTGCATCATCCAAACCATAACAAACAGGTCATCCTGGTCTAAAGACAGTCTAAAAATAGGAGATACTGTATAGTGGTCTGTCAATTACTGAGCTCAGTTCTCTCAGTATCCATGAATGAATGCCATCTGAGCCGGAGGTTTGTCAATGTTTAATTTGCACAGATGCACACGCACTTCTTTTTGTGTTAAACTAGTTATATCAGGTTGAGAAAGCTACCAGGAGAAACGTACATTGAAGTCCCAAGAGCCACTAGGTACTTACAAATGATAATGGAACTTTCTCTATTTTTCCCCTTTTGTGATGTTTAGTGCCTACCTTATTATTTGACCCATTTTTATAATGGAATATTATGTCTTAATGCATATGTGTATGCACTTTTTCACTATTACTTCTGTCATGGATCATATTTATGGAAGCCCTAATGTTGTATAGCTATTATACCCACTATCAAAACTCTTTGCAGTTAGTTCCTTGTTTAGGACCTGTGTTTCCCCTCTGTGTTTTTACTATTTTCCATTGTTATCTTCCAATAATTTGTTGAAATCATCTTTCCTAAAGTTCCAGGTTTTTTCATTTTCTCTTTTGAATGTGTGATTGAAAATTACATTTAGGCCATGTGCACACGTTCAGTATTTTTCGCGTTTTTTTCGCGTTTTTTCGCTATAAAAATGTGATAAAAACGCGAAAAAAACGCTAACATATGCCTCCCATTATTTTCAGTGTATTCCGCATTTTTTGTGCAAATGTAGCCTTTTTTTCCGCGAAAAAATCGCATCGCGGAAAAAAAAGCAACATGTTCATTAAAATGCGGAATTGCAGGGGATTCCGCACACCTAGGGGTCCATTGATCTGCTTACTTCCCGCACGGGGCTGTGCACACCATGCGGGAAGTAAGCAGATTATGTGCGGTTGGTACCCAGGGTGGAGGAGAGGAGACTCTCCTCCACGGACTGGGCACCATATAATTGGTAAAAAAATAAGAATTAAAATAAAAAATAGTCCTATACTCACCCTCTGATGGCCCCGGAGTCTTCCCGCCTCTGTGCTGCACGCTGGCTTCGGTTCCTGTAGCTGGTGTGCGGTGAAGGACCTTGCCGAATGACGTCACTGTCCTGTGATTGGCCGAGACCGCTCACGTGACCGTGACGTCATGGAAGGCCCTGCGCGCACAGACCAGCTATAGGAACGGACGCCGGTGAGGAGATCTGATGTCTGCGGGTGAGTATAAGCATTGTTTTTATTTTTTTTATTATTTTTAAACGTTCTATCTTTTACTATAGATGCTGCAAAAGCAGCATCTATAGTAACAAGTTGGTCACACTTGTCAAACGCTATGTTTGACAAGTGTGACCAACTTGTCAGTCAGTTTTCCAAGCAATGCTACAGATCGCTTGGAAAACTTTAGCATTCTGCAAGCTAATTACGCTTGCAGAATGCTAAAAAAACGCAAAAAAAACGGAAAAAAAACGCAAAAAAAAAAATGCGGATTTCTTGCAGAAAATTTCCGGTTTTCTTCAGGAAATTTCTGCAAGAAATCCGCAACGTGTGCACATACCCTTAAACTTACCGTATCTGGTCTATTTGACAGAACCAGATGCAGCAGATTACCTCCCCAGGTTGGTTCATCTACCAGCTGAGAAATAATTGTCTTAAACTTTGGCTAAGAACTTGCAGCTTTTAGCACGACCAGAAGATTCTATGCCCCATTGAATAGTCTGGATAGTTAAAATCTCCCATAATAAGAACTGTATTATTATATGCTACCTTTTTAATTTGTTGCAGCATTTCATCCTCTACCTGTTCAGCTATATTAGAAAGCTTGTAGTAAACTCCAATTAGCAGCTTTTCATTACTGCCTTCCCCATGTACATTCACTCATACTGACTCTACATTGTCGCAGCCCCCCCAAATTTTGTCATTGAGTACAGGTTTTAAGTTGGATTTTATGAAAATACATTTGGCACCCCAGGAGTTCGGGTACCACAGTAGTGCTGCCTTCCTCTTGGGGAAGGGAGTGCTATGCCTGGAGAAAAGTGAGATTCCCTTTGGCAGGTTATCACACACGCAACACCTTCCAAATCCAGGCCAGGAGGGGGAGCTCAAAACCCTGTTTTAGGGCAGCTTCCCTGGATAAAGATCCTGCTTGGAGGAGGAGTCAGTTCAGTTTGTACAGACAGTCTGTGAGCGAGGACAGACAGGAAAGGAGCAGAGGAGAGATTCAGGGCTCAAGGAGGCTGAGAATAGGCCTTCAAAGAGTCAGTGCGCAGAGACCGGGTACCGGGAGCCCAAGGCTAGAGTGGAACTACAGGACACTCAGCAGAACCGGAGGGCATAAGATCATACAGACATTGCCCAAATTATGCCTGTGGTACAGCAGCATACAGGAGCCTGGAGTCACCATGTAGAGACCCCAGAAAGTGCTGCCATACAGGTACCTGTCCCAGGACAGGAGAAAGAACTGAAAGAATTAGGACCTTGCTTGGATCACTTCAGGCAGCAAGTGACTTTAGCAAGCGCAGAGTGGAAGACTCCTAACCTGACTTGCCAAGGGGATTCCACTTGTTTCTGGGCTGCCTGGGCTCCTATGTACCTGTTGCCTTTTGCCCTGGACTGTGGCCTGCCCACCACAGTAAACCAGGTAAAGACTTACAACTTGTTTACTCATTTACTGGCAACAGTCATCACCACCATACACCTTAGGATCCCTGGGGACCCCGCTTCACCTGTGGGAAGTGTACCATCAGTGCTGCAATAACATCCCCCAGAAGTCCCCTGTAACGGAGCATCGGTCCCACTATTAACCGAACACCACAGGTGGCATCAGGACAGACTTATAAACATTTTTCCCTTAAAAGACCGTTCCCCTTTAATTGAGTGCCCAGGGCACAGACCGGGTCGCGGCCACCGTGACTTCCCCTTTAAGAAGCCACTGGACCCGGTGCCGAGTACCCCAGGCACTGGTAGGGCGACTCAATACACACACCCCTACCTTTTGTGCCTTCCTAAATGTAGATTAACCCTCTATGTTTGTTACCCAATCACGGCTTTCGGTTTCCGTAATGCCCACCACATGGTATTATGTGACTGACATAAGTCTCTTCAGTTCATTAATTTTGTTTGCAAGACTTCTGACATTTGCCAGCAGATATTTAATACTATTAACACATTTGTTACTCCTACTCAGCTCCCTACTTTCCTTGTATATCCCAGCCCCTCTAAATCCTCATTTATCCCCTACCGTCTCACTCTCTTTGTCTACTCTATCTATCCCCTTATTAGCACAACTACCATCCCTCCAGATCCTAATGTAAAAGCTCAGTTCTCCATGAACCAAAACTCTTCCTTCCTGCACTAATTTCTAAGCCACTTATTTATCTCCCTAAGCTCCTGCTGTCTTTCTAGTGATGCTCATGGAACCAGCAATATTTCGGAAAACACCACCTTGGAAGCGCTGGCCTTCAGCTTCTTTCTGAGTTCCCTGTAATCATTTTTAACCCCTTCATGACCTGAGGTATTTTTGGTTTTGCGTTTTCGTGTTTTGCTACCCTTCTTCCCCGAACCATAACTTTTTTATTTTTCCATCAGTATGGCCATGTGAGGGCTTGTCCTTTGCAGGATGAGTTGTACTTTTGAACGGCACCATTCGTTTTAATGTTTGGAAAATGGGAAAAAATTTAAAAAGGGTGGTGAAATTGCAATACAGTGCAATCCCACAGTTGTTTTTTGTTTTGCTTTTCTACTAGGTTCACTAAATGCTAATACTGACCTGCTATTATGATTCTCCAGGTCATTATGAGTTAATAATATAATAATAATGTAGATGGTTAGCACTCAACTAGGTAGAGCAAAGGTGCCAGTGAAAGGGAACCCAATGTTCCATAAGTCCAAGTTCAATATAGAATCACTGCACTCAGTCGAAAGGTATGCTTTAAAGTGAATCAATTTTATTAACGGTGATAGGTGGAGCGACAGTTTTAGAGACATTTCGGCCGAACCACGGCCTTTATCATATAGTCGCCTAAGGGATCACCGGGTAAGTATTGTCACCGCTATGTAGTATTTCACAATGACGCAATGTGTCCAGTTTCGTGGGCGGTCCAATGAAGGATTTCAGGAAGTCAGGGAAGCGATGTCCTGACAGTAATGCCTGGGAGTCATTGGTGGCGCAGTTGTCATGTGAAGGCACAGCCGTGCCGGTGCAGTGTGTGTTGTGAGTTAATAGACACCAAACATGTCTAGGTTCTTTTTTATCTAAGTGGTGAAAAAAAATTCCGAACTTTGTTAAAAAAAAAAAATTGCACCATTTTCCGATACCCGTATAGTCTTAAAACTTTTCGCAGAAGATAAAGAGCGCAGAGCTAAATGGGAAGCTATGGAGGAATGCAATATGCTGGCTAAAGCCCGGTCCCGCAAAATTAAACCCACGGATAGAGGACCAATAAGACAAGGAACTATGGTCACCTTTAACTTGAACAGAGGATGGGTGTTTATTAAAGAGCATGGAGAGCATACAGAACTCTTTGTCAACCGCAGAGTTGTTGAATCGCATCTCTTAAAGGGACACCCATACCGTGATCTTTATCCAGGAGACAAATTGACATTCACCCGGCACAATGTTGAAAGGTGATATTATGCCCTGAACGTAAAAAGGTAAACAGAAGAGCGTGCCAATACAGGTATAGCAACTGAGAGTAGGGTATATACCAAGGCTACAAAAACCCCTGTTGCTGGACTGTTCACAGAAGAATTGCCTGTTGTGACATATAAAAAGGAACTTCCCCAGTCAGGAATCAGTGGACACCAGGAGCTGCCCTGGAAAAGAAAATAGAGAAAAAGAACCAATAGATAATGACAATTGAGGTGCATAGTTAGTAACCTGGTTTAAAAAGGTTTTGATTATGTTTATTAATGTTTGTTGAAATTTAAAGGATGGTAGGGTAATGAATGGTGCATACCTGAAAACTTTCCATTGTAAATAGTTGGCACCTCTTAAGGTGCCCCTTATTGGTTTTACCACGTGCCGGTAGCGTGTGTAGAACCCTGTTTGCCCTGTTTGCTTTCTAAGACCGAAGGAAAACCGTCTGGCACGGTTGAAGACAAGGTCTGGATGTTATGCCTTGTAGCCAGCCCAAGATCTACGTTGGGTAGTTTATGACGGGTCCCCTGCATCATTGCTGTTGTTCGTGCACAAGGACACCCTATATTAAAATGCTTGCACTTTTCATTTGTTTGCACTTTTTGTAAATTTGTTATGTAATGTTAAAGCCAAGAACCTCCAATAAAGGGAAGCATAAGTTTAATACCTGTTTAACTTGTTGATATGCATATCCAAAAAAAGTTTGCATTATTCTTGACCTGTTATCGTTGTGCTTATTTTCCCAATCCGAGAGTACAGGAGTTAATTCGGGGGTGTAACACCCCAGATAACTGGTTGTTACAGTGATGTTGCCTTCCTTTAGGGGAGGGTGATGTCATGCCTGGAGGCAAGGAGGATTCCCTTTAACAGGTAATACACCTACATGCAACACGTTCTGAATCCAGGCCAGAAGGGGGAGCTCTGAACCCGGATTCAGGGGAGGTTCCCCCAGATATAGATATTCTGGCCTGGAGAAGGAGTTAGTTAGGTGGAGTGAGTTGATAAGAGAAGTTGGAGGAGAGAGGAGTACCACGTGTGGTGTTACAGCTCCAGGCCAGAGAGGAAAAGCAGGAAGGTTGCATTGATAGCAAGTGCCTGAGGGGAGAAGCACAGGAGAACAAATGAGCTGGAAGGGAGCTGCGGTTGCGCTCCTTCCAAGTTGAAGCGCAGGAATCGAGCACCGGGAGACTGAGGCTGCGTAGTACGTTATGTCCCACAGCAGAACCGGAGGAGAGTAGATTTTAAGTTGACTGTCCGCACCCCAACCTGAAGGTACAGCAACACACAGAACCCAAGTCATGATAGAGACTCTGTAAAAAGGCTCGAGTTCCCTACTATGCAGGTACTGTCCAAGGACAGGAGAGACAGGACCTTGACAGAAGCCACAGGCAGCAAGGAACTTGCTTAAAAGTGCAACACGGTAGGCTTACGAACCTCACCTGGGAAAGGGATATGTAATTGCTTCCAGGCCGACCGGACCTCACCAACACCTGTTGCTGGTACTCTGGACTGTGGCTGTCTACCATCAGTAAACCAGATAAAGAGACTGCAACCCTGTGTCCTCATTTATTTTCCGGCACTGCACCATCCTTGCCAAACACACCGGGAGGCCTGGGGACCCAGCTTCACCTGTGGGAAGCCATTCCATCCCTGCTTCCATAACATCACCCCAGAGGACCCCTTTAAGCAGCGTCGGTCACCCCTGACCGAGTACCACAGGTGGCATCACATACTTTTATTATTTCACAAACCCCTTTAAAGACCATCCCTTTTACTTGGGTGCCCAGAGCCATGGACCAGGTCACCGTCACCATGACAATCCCTTTAAGTACCGAACCTGGTACCGAGTACCCCATGGCCCTGGCGGGCATTCCAACAGCGCATGCACAGTGAGCTCTAAACTACTCTCCAGCGTTGCAAGCTGCACATTTACATCCTTTATCTGGGCTTCCAAACATGTAACGTGTTGACATCGAGTGCAGATATGCTCACCCTCAAATGACTGTTCAAGGCATGCATACATCTCACAAGATGCACATTTGGTAACATTGTCCATGCAGCACACATTAAATAGGGATAAATACAACACAAGTAAACGCAAAATGCATTTTTTTTTAGTTTTTAAATTAAGGTCTTTATTATTAAGGGAAAAAGAAATCCAAACCTACAGGGCCCTGTGTGAAAAAGTGATTGCCCCCCCCTTTAAACATAAATTCACATCTTTGGGAAGCTGAGTTCAAATTTCCTTGCCACAACCAGGCCTGATTACTTCCACACCTGTTATCAACCAAGGAATCATTTAAATAGAACCTGTCTGACAAAGTGAAGAAGACCAAAAGATCTTCAAAAGCTGAACATCATGCCGTGAGCCAAAGAAATTTTGAAACAAATAAGAAGCAAAGTATTTGAGATCTTTTAGTCTGAAAAAGGTTATAAAACCTATTATAAAGTTTTGGGACTCCAGTGAACCACAGTGTGAGCCATTACCCACAAATGGCAAAAACATGGAACAGTGGTGAACCTTCCCAGGAGTGGCCGGCCGACCAAAATTATCCCAAGAGCACAGTGACGACTCAACCAAGAGGCCACAAAAGACTGCACAACAGCATCCAAAGGTTTGCAGTTCTCTCTTGCCTCAGTTAAGGTCAGTGTTAATCACTCCACCATAAAAAGAGACTGAGCAAAAATGGCATGCATGGCAGAGTTCCAAAATGAAAACCACTGCTGAGCAATAAGAACATAAAAGCTTGTCTCAGTTTTTCAGAAAATATCTTGATGATCCCCAAGACTTTTGGGAGAATACTCTGTGCAGAGGCGTAGCTAGGGTATTGGTTCAGGGGGGCGAAGCTTCTGAGTGGGCCCCTAACCTGGTAACCTTGATTACAGCTCGGTGATGCGCCCTAATAGTGGAGGAGAACCTCAGCAGATGACTGCGCTATTACTGAAGATAATCTCTATACAAAGACCAACATGGATATTACCTCCATATGGTCAGTGGTAGATACCAGCCCTACAGAACATATAAGAGATCACAGCACAGTTACAGATATTGACTTACCTCTGATGTTCTTTATGATAGAGTCGTCACTTTTCCCATCTGGCCCAGACCGACATGACAGCTTCTCCAGCCAGGACTCGGCTGCAGAGAAAACAACAAAGACACATTTCACTTCTCATATTCCAGCCATCACCATCTATCCCCAACCTGCACAAACTCTTCATCCTGCTGATACCCCAATACTGAGCCACTGCTGCCGTATGTGTCCCTATTACTGCACCTGATACCCCAATACTGAGCCGCTGCTGCCGTTTGTGTCCTTATTACTGCACCTGATACCCCAATAGTGAGCCACTGCTGCCGTATGTGTCCCTATTACTTCACCTGATACCCCAATACTGAGCCGCTGCTGCCGTATGTGTCACTATTACTGCACCTGATACCCCAATACTGAGCCGCTGCTGCCGTTTGTGTCCTTATTACTGCACCTGATACCCCAATAGTGAGCCACTTCTGCCGTATGTGTCCTTATTACTGCACCTGATACCCCAATGCTGAGCCGCTGCTGCCTTATGTGTCCCTATTACTGCACCTGATATGGCAGCAGCGGCTCAGTATTGAGGTATGTGTCCCTATTACTGCACCTGATACCCCAATACTGAGCCACTGCTGCCGTATGTGTCCTTATTAATGCACCTGATACCCCAATACTGAGCCGCTGCTGCCGTATGTGTCACTATTACTGCACCTGATACCCCAATACTGAGCCGCTGCTGCCGTTTGTGTCCTTATTACTGCACCTGATACCACAATACGGAGCCGCTGCTGCCGTTTGTGTCCTTATTACTGCACCTGATACCCCAATAGTGAGCCACTGCTGCCGTATGTGTCCCTATTACTGCACCTGATACCCCAATACTGAGTCGCTGCTGCCGTAAGGGTCCCCATTACTGCCCCTGATACCCCAATACTGAGCCGCTGCTGCCGTATGTGTCCCTATTACTGCACCTGATACCCCAATACAGAGCCGCTGCTGCCGTATGTGTCCCTATTAATGCACCTGATACCCCGATACTGAGCGCTGCTGCCGTATGTATCCCTATTATTGCACCTGATACCCCAATACTGAGCCACTGCTGCCGTATGTGTCCCTATTACTGCCCCAGATACCCCAATACTGAGCCGCTGCTGCCGTATGTGTCCCTATTACTGCACCTGCTGTGTGGTTCTGTGTGCCCTCTAAATTCTAAAGCACCCCTCTATAATATAGCAATGCCAGGTGCAAGTGCCCCAGAAAACAGTGCCCATATCTTGTCCCCTAGAAAGTAATATTGCCATGTGTGCTCCTTTGACAGTCGCAGTAACCTGAGTTCCCCTATAACAATAAGTGCCCACTTTACATTTAATAATGTCCCGAGTCTGCCCCCTGTACAACTCCCCTATACACAGTATGATGCTCTCTTATACACAGTATACTGACCCCTTAGTAGCCTTTAAACTGTTTGATGGCTCCAACACTGTAATCCCCGCACTGTATGATGACCCTCTAGATAGCCTCTTTATAGTATAATGCACCAGATAGATCTCAATATAGTATAATGCACTCCCCATAGGCCTACTCTATATTATATAATCCACTCCCCATAGGCAGACTCTTAAGAACAAGGTAACACCCCTCAGGCAGACCCTGTAGTATAAGGTAGCACCCCTATAGGCAGACCATGTACTGTAAGGCAGCACCCCCATAGGCAGACCCTGTACTATAAGGCAGCACCCCCATAGGCAGACCCTGTACTATAAGGCAGCACCCCTATAGGCAGATCCTGTAGTATAAGACAGTAACCCCATAGGCAGATCCTGTAGTATAAGACAGCACCCCCATAGGCAGACCCTGTAGTATAAAGCAGACCCCCATAGGCAGACCCTGTAGTATAAGGCAGACCCCCATAGACAGACCCTGTAGTCTTAGGCAGACCCCCCATAGGCAGACCCCCCATAGGCAGACCCTGTAGTATTAGGCAGACCCTTCCATAGGCAGACCCTGTAGTATAAGGCACACCCCTCCACAGGCAGACCCCCGTAGTATTAGGCAGACCTTCCCCCATAGGCAGACCCTGTAGAATTAGGCAGACACCCCATAGGCAGACCCTGTAGTATTATGCAGTCCCCCATAGGCAGACCCCCCTATAGGCAGACCCTGTAGTATAAGGCAGACCCCCCCCATAGGCAGACCCTGTAGTAATAGGCAGACCCCCCATAGGCAGACCCTGTAGTATAAGGCAGACCCCTCCACAGGCAGACCCCGTAGTATTAGGCAGACCCCCCATAGGCAGACCCTGTAGTATTAGGCAGTCCCCCCATATGCACAACCCCCTATAGGCAGACCCTGTAGTAATAGGCAGACCCTGTAGTATTAGGCAGACCCCCATAGGCAGACCCTGTAGTGTAAGGCAGACCCCCCACAGGCAGACCCTGTAGTATTAGGCAGACCCCCCCAAAGGCAGACCAGGTAGTATTAGGCAGACCCCCCATAGGCAGACCCTTTAGTATTAGGCAGACCACCCCATAGGCAGATCCTGTATTATAAGGCAACACCCATTAAAAAATAAATACTCACCTCTCTTCTTCCTGCTTCCTGTGCTGCTCTGAGCTCCCGCTTGTCTCCTGACACTGGGTGCCGGGCAGTGACGTCATCGCGCCCCCTGTCAGCGTCGCCGACATCAGACGCTGACAGGGGATGATGCGGGAAGGAGCGCAGAGCAGCGCTTCATCCCTCATCATTGCAGTCAGGTGTATTGGCTAAATGCCGGTACAGCTGACCCTGCAATGACAGGCGGGGGGCCCACTGCTGGCACCGGGCCCCCCGCCTGCTCAGGGGCCCCTAAGCAGCCGGCGGCAGAGCAGGGAGACCGCACCCTCTGCCCCCCGGTAGCTACGCTACTGACTCTGTGGACTGACAAGACTGCTGTCTACTGAAAAATCCTGAAGGAGAATGTCATGCGTCTGTTCATGACCTCAAGCTGAAGCGCACTGATCCAAAACACATAAGCAATTCCACCTCTGAATGGCTTCTGTCACCCCCCTGGGACATGTATAACCTATTAATATGGGCATTCAGGGGATAGAAAAATTAAACTAGTCCTACCTGTACGCCTGATATTAGCTGTCTTGTTGTTGAGAATACTTTATGTCTTTATGCTAATGACTTTTTCCAGACTCTGGGGCGTACGGTGCCTGGAAGAAATCCCTGCCTCCTGTATTCATTATATTTTCGCCCCCCTCCCATTCACATCACAGTGCCCTGTGACATGCAGTTATGGCGCTAAAATCCCGCGCCTGTGCCCTGCACTCCCTCCACAATCCATACCTTTTCCACCCTTCTATGGGCAGTGTATTCAGGGATCTTCTGGGCAGGTGCTGGCAAGTAGCTGCCACTTCTGCTTCAGTGACCTCTGTCATGGCAAACAATAAAATGCTATCTCCACTTACTCCCTGCATAGTTATCACTGGGAACTATGTGTAAACCTTTCAGATTTTGGGTCTGTCTCTGTGCAATATTCAGTTTCAGCTCCCTCCAAAGATTTTCTATTGGGTTGACGTCTGGAAACTGACTAGGCCACTTCAGGACCTTGAGATGCTTCTTAAGGAGCCACTCCTTAGTTGACCTTGCTGTTTTGGGTTATTGTCATTCTGGAAGACTCAGCCACAACCCATCTTCAATGCGCTTACAGAGGAAAGGAGGTTGCTGGTCAAAATCTTACAATACATGACCCCATCCATCCTCCCTTCAATATGATGCTGTCATCATGTCCCCTTGGCAGAAAAGCACCTCCAATGTATGATATTTCACCCCAGGCTTCAAGGTAGGGATGGTGTTCTTGGAGATGTACTCCAAACACAGTGAGTGGAGTTGATAACAAAAATTTCTATTTTAATCTCAGCTGACCACAAGACCTTCTCCCATGCCTCCTCTAGATCGTCTGGATAGTTATTGGCGAACTTTAAATGGGCCTGGACATGTTCTGGTGTGAGCAGAGGGGGACCTTATGTGCCCTGCAGGATTTTACTAACGGTATTATTTGAGACTGTTGTCCCAGCTCTCAGGCCATTGACCAGATCCTCCAGTGTAGTTCTGGCCTGATTCCTGACCTTTCTCAGAAGCATCCTTACTAGAGATGAATGAATTTGCTCGGGTTCCCTCTTATTCGGCAAGCTATAGCGCTTGCCGACTAGGTTTCAGAGAGAACCCGGCTTCCTGGATCACGCTGGCCCATCAGCTGATCGGCACCGCAGATGCACGTGTCGCAACTGTGTGACAGTCATGACATATGCATGGAGAGCCTGTGTGTTGGTAGGAGATAAAATACTTAATTAAATTGTATTTTATTTCATGAAATATTTAAAAATCATACAATGTGATTTTTTGGTTTTTACTTTTAAATTCTGCCACTCACAGTTAAAGTGTACCTAACATAAAAATTACAGACTTCTCCATTCTTGGTAGGTGTGAAAACTTGCAAAATTGCGAGTATGTCAAATACTTATTGTTCTGTCTAGGAAGGACAGTGTGGCTCGCATTATATATTCAAGTTTAGTATTACAGTGTTGATTTGCAGTATTATAGCACCATCTAGTGGTGGTTAAATTTATAATCTGTGCTTTAGTAACACCAGCCACACCAGTGGCAATCCACAAAGCTAATGTTACCTCCACAGGGTTTCCTTACAGGGCAAGTAAGTCCTCTCCAGAAGAAGATAAACCTCAGGACCTCAGCAAACACTGCCCCCTACACAAGAAACCTCATCCTCTACTAAAATGTAGAGCCTTCAGGGAGAAGTCTCTAGAAGACCGTAAGAGTTTCCTAAAGGAAAACAAGATATGCTTCAGATGCTGTGCGACGACCTCGCACTTCGCCAAGAACTGTGAAACCAACGTGAAATACACAGAATTGGACCACCCTCAGGGGTATCGTCTCGAGTAGAAGAGTCTGCCAAAAAAACAGATGGACACTGACATAGACACCCAAGTGGTCACTTCTCAGTGTACAGAGATCTGCAAGGAACTTGTAGCAGGAAAATCCTGCTCGAAGATCTGTCTTGCCAGAGTATTTCCAGCGAGCCAACAGGATAAGGCAATCAAGGTATATGCAATCTTGGATCATCAGAGCAACAGCTCTCTAGCTAAGTCTTTTCTCTTTGACACCTTCAACATTGCTGGTCCCGGCTCTCCATACTCCTTAAAGACGTGTGCAGATACTGTTGAGACAGCGGGGAGAAAAGTGACCGGATTCAAAGTAGAGTCTATAGACGGTCAAACCTGCTTATCCTTGCCATCAATACTGGAGTGCAACCAGATTCCCGACAACAGGTCTGAGATACCTATATCGGAGGTAGCAGCTCATCATATCTGTTATGACCCCAATGGCAGAGGGTCTCAGGAATAATGCTAAGTCAGTAAATACAGAAAACCAGCTCATAGGGCAGTGGTAACTGGGCTGACCATATAACTAATCCTAGCACCACAAATACCAGCAGCCGGGGAACGTTCCTACGTTGATCCTAGACGTCTCGCGCCAGCCGGAGAGCTAACTACCCCTAGAAGGGAAAAGAAAGACCTTTCTTGCCTCCAGAGGAAATACCCCAAAAAGTTGGATAGAAGCCCCCCACAAATAATGACGGTGAGGTAAGAGGAAAAGACAAACATAAGAATGAGCTAGGAATTTAGCAAAGAGAGGCCCACTAGCTAATAGCAGAATATAGAAAGATAACTTATATGGTCAGCAAAAAATCCTATCAAAAATATCCACACTGGAAATTCAAGAACCCCCGAACCGTCTAACGGCCCGGGGGGAGAACACCAGCCCCCTAGAGCTTCCAGCAAGGTCAGGAATCACATTTAGTACAAGCTGGACAAAAATGATAGCACACAAATAACCCAAAAAACAAAGAAGCAAGACTTAGCTTAATTTAACACGAACCAGGACCAGCAAACAGGAGCAAACAGAATGTGTCTGATAACACCGATGCCAGGCACTGGACTAAGGTTCCAGGAGGTTATATAGCAACACCCCTGAAGTAACGACCCAGCTGGGTGCAGACAGAGGGAAGGAAATCCCAGAGTCATATCACTAGTAACCACTAGAGGGAGCCAAAAAAGTCTAATTCACAACAGTACCCCCCCCTTAAGGAGGGGTCACCGAACCCTCACCACGACCACCAGGGCGATCAGGATGAGCAGCGTGAAAGGCACGAACCAAATCGGCCGCATGCACATCAGAGGCAACCACCCAGGAATTATCCTCCTGACCATAACCCTTCCACTTGACCAAATACTGAAGCCTCCGCCTGGAGAGACGAGAATCCAAGATCTTCTCCACCACGTACTCCAACTCGCCCTCAACCAACACCGGAGCAGGAGGCTCAGCAGAAGGAACCACAGGCACAACGTAGCGTCGTAACAAAGACCTATGGAACACGTTGTGAATGGCAAACGAAACCGGAAGATCCAAGCGAAAGGACACAGGATTAAGGATTTCCAATATCTTGTAAGGACCGATGAAGCGAGGCTTAAATTTAGGAGAGGAGACCTTCATAGGAACAAATCGAGAAGACAGCCACACCAAATCCCCAACACAAAGTCGGGGACCCACACCGCGGCGGCGGTTGGCAAAACGCTGAGCCTTCTCCTGTGACAACTTCAAGTTGTCCACCACATGATTCCAGATCTGCTGCAACCTATCCACCACAGAATCTACTCCAGGACAGTCAGAAGGCTCCACATGTCCCGAGGAAAAACGAGGATGGAAACCAGAGTTGCAGAAAAATGGCGAAACCAAAGTAGCGGAACTAGCCCGATTATTTAGGGCAAACTCAGCCAACGGCAAGAAGGTCACCCAATCATCCTGATCTGCCGAAACAAAACACCTCAAGTAAGCTTCCAGAGTCTGATTAGTTCGCTCAGTTTGTCCATTAGTCTGAGGATGAAAGGCAGACGAGAACGATAAATCAATGCCCATCCTAGCACAAAAGGATCGCCAGAACCTGGAAACAAACTGGGATCCTCTGTCAGACACAATATTCTCAGGAATGCCGTGTAAACGAACCACATTCTGAAGGAACACAGGAACCAGATCGGAAGAGGAAGGCAGCTTAGGCAAAGGCACCAAATGGACCATTTTTGAAAAGCGATCACATACCACCCAGATGACAGACATACCCCGAGACACCGGGAGATCAGAAATGAAATCCATGGAAATATGTGTCCAAGGCCTCTTCGGGACAGGCAAGGGCAAGAGCAACCCGCTGGCACGGGAACAGCAAGGCTTAGCTCGAGCACAAGTCCCACAGGACTGCACAAATGACCGTACATCCCGTGACAAGGAAGGCCACCAAAATGACCTAGCCACCAGATCTCTGGTGCCAAAAATTCCCGGATGACCTGCCAACACCGAGGAATGAACCTCGGAAATGACTCTGCTGGTCCACTTATCAGGAACAAACAGTCTGTCAGGTGGACAAGAGTCTGGTCTACCAGCTTGAAATCTCTGCAACACACGTCGCAAATCAGGAGAAATGGCTGACAAAATAACTCCTTCTTTAAGAATACCAACAGGTTCTGTGACTCCAGGAGAGTCAGGCACAAAGCTCCTTGAAAGAGCATCAGCTTTCACATTCTTTGAACCTGGTAAATACGAGACCACAAAGTCAAAACGGGAGAAAAACAATGACCAGCGGGCCTGTCTAGGATTCAAGCGTTTAGCAGACTCGAGATACATCAAATTTTTGTGATCAGTCAAGACCACCACACCATGCTTAGCACCCTCGAGCCAATGACGCCACTCCTCAAATGCCCACTTCATGGCCAGTAATTCCCGATTGCCCACATCATAATTCCGCTCAGCAGGCGAAAACTTCCTAGAGAAGAAAGCACATGGTCTCATTACCGAGCAACCAGGGCCTCTCTGTGACAAAATGGCCCCTGCCCCAATCTCAGAAGCATCCACCTCGACCTGAAAGGGAAGTGAGACATCAGGCTGGCACAAAACAGGCGCCGAAGTAAACCGGCGCTTCAACTCCTGGAACGCTTCCACGGCTGCAGGAGCCCAGTTAGCAACATCAGAACCTTTCTTGGTCATATCCGTCAAAGGTTTAACAACGCTAGAAAAATTAGCGATAAAACGACGGTAGAAGTTAGCAAAACCCAAGAACAGGGCCGGCGTCAGCGGACGGCAGGGTCGGGCAGATGCCGGGGCCCCCTGACTTCTGGGGGCCCCCCGGCCCCCAGGATCCGACGGCAATTTTTTTTTATTTTTTTTTTCTTACTTGGGACTGGCCGCCGACTCGCCGATCCAGAGACAGAGGGGACGGAGGAGACGGAGTCCCCGCTGAAAGCCCCGCCCAGCCATATGTTGCCCGGCCCCTCCACGCGGAACGTCCTTCAGCCGTTGCTTGCTGGACCCGGAAGCGAGCCACTGCTGCACCCCGGCGGAATTCCGGACGCAGAACCCGCCGGCTCGCAGGACACAGGTGGCTCTGTCTGTGTCACAGTCACAGAGCCACCGGCTCCAGACCACGGCCGTCGGACTCGGCCGTCCACTTGCCCATCTCGATCTCCCCATCTCCCCTCGTATCGGCAGGTTCACCGCCGCTGTATATACGCTGCACACCACTGTCACCACCACACCTGCCCGCCAGAACCAGCAGACAGCAGCCAGTAAGTACTCAATTAACGTCCACTATGTATATACATATGTGTTACTGTGTATATATCATATGTATTTGTATATATGTGTGAGTGTGTGAGTGAGTGTGTGTGTGTGTGAGTGCGTGTGCGTGCGTGCGTGTGTGTGCATGGCAGCGTGAGTGAGAATGAGTGTGTGCGCACACAGCCAATATAATGAATAAACATTACTTTCCTTCCCTTGACTGAACTACATGTGGAAGTGCTGCGTTATACACTATATATGGGGGAAGGGGGGGCCCAGGACCATTCTTTGAACATGGGCCCTTTGGCCTCTGTGTCCGCCACTGGTCCTATGTGACATAGGAGCGCAGACACAGGGAGCCGTCCGGTCCGCTGGAGCCACGGCGCATGGCAGCGCAAACTGAGCCGCTGAAGCCGCTGTGGAACATCAGCGCACACTCAACGCCGGGGATGCGAGCATCCTGTCCGCTGAAGCCACTGCCGCTCACCGCCTGACAGCATTTTTGTAAGTACACTGCATGGTATATATATATATATATGACCATGCTAGTAACGGTTGGACCCCCTTTTGCCTTCAGAACTGCCTCAATTCTTCGTGGCAGAGATTCAACAAGGTGCTGGAAGCATTCCTCAGAGATTTTGGTCCATATTGACATGATGGCATCACACAGTTGCCGCAGATTTGTCGGCTGCACATCCCTGATGCGAATCTCCTGTTCCACCACATCCCAAAGATGCTCTATTGGATTGAGATCTGGTGACTGAGGAGGCCATTTGAGTACAGTGAACTCATTGTCATGTTCAAGAAACCAATCTGAGATGATTCTAGCTTTATGACATGCACATGGCGCATTATCCTGCTGAAAGTAGCCATCAGATGTTGGGTACATTGTGGTCATAAAGGGATGGACATGGTCATCAACAATACTCAGGTAGGCTGTGGCGTTGCAACGATGCTCAATTGGTACTAAGGGGCCCAAAGAGTGCCAAGAAAATATTCCCCACACCATGACACCATGATGGATCCATGCTTTCATGTTGTTTACGCCAAATTCTGACCCTACCATCCGAATATCGCAGCAGAAATTGAGACTCATCAGACCAGGCAACGTTTTTCCAATCTTCTACTGTCCAATTTCGATGAGCTTGTGCAAATTGTAGCCTCAGTTTCCTGTTCTTAGCTGAAAGGAGTGGTACCCGGTGTGGTCTTATAATGGCGGTGATGCAGAGAATAATGAAAGTGATGTAGAGATGATGATGATGGGGACATGATGGTGCTGATGCAGAGAATAATGGCGGTGATGCAGAGATGATCGAGACATGATGGCGGTGATAGGAAAAATAATGACGGTGATGCGGAGATGATGGCGGCGATCCCTTTTTATTTTTTTTAGGCTAAAATGGATAGCACGGATCAAGGCCAAGAACTGGCAAGTCAACATAGACCTCCTACAAAGAAGTACAAGTCTGGAAGTCAGAAAAGAAAAGATAAACAGTTATTGGAGGACAAAATCAAGAAGCTACCTTCTATTGATCGTTTCTTCAGGAAGAGTGCATCTAAAGAGAATGAAGAATCTGTGATTTCTACCATGTCTGATGTGCAGCCAAATGTTAGTGGCTCATTAGAAGCGTGTTCCAACATTGAGGAAATAGGTGACATGCCTTTGGATTCTCCAGACCAGCCAGTCCTGCCCTGTCATCCTGGACCTGTGCCAGAACTCAGTGATGATCCAGCAAAATGGCCTGATGTAATCACCAACCTTCAGAGATGCCAAACTATCAAAAGGGGACCTAAACAAGTAAATCTTCACGATTTTCCACTCACAGATTTTCCGGATGGTAGTAAGAGACGATTTTCTTCTGTTCATTATTACAGGGTGATAGGTACTGGAGAAAAGGTTCCACGTGATTGGCTAATACACTCAATGCTTGGTGACTCCATATATTGTTTTTGTTGTCGGTTATTTGACAATCAAAGTAGATCAATATTCTCCAGCCCAGGTGGATTTAAAGACTGGAAGCATGTCGGTGGTAAGGGATCTTTGCACCTCCATGAAGTATCTAGCAGCCACATGTCTAATTATGTCAAGTGGAAAGAGCTAGAGGCAAGCATCAGTTCAGAGAGAACTATTGATAAAGATTTGCGCCAACAACTCCGTTTAGAAGAACAGCGGTGGCGTGAAGTATTGTTGAGATTGTTAAAAGTTATTCGATGGATGGCAAAAAATAACACTGGTCAACAGCATTTTTGGTGCCAAAGATATTTCATCGAATTTAGGGTATTTTTGGGGTGCTGATTCTGAATATGTCATCAGTTTTGCCAGATTGGCTCAAGTTTTTGAGATTTTTGGTATCTTATTTATAGCACTTGTTGGTAAATGCGACGCATCATCTCATTAATTTCTTTGGATTAGTACTTGAACTGAGCAGTTCTCAATATAGTTTTGTGTTAATTAGTGTTCTAAAAGTTTGTTCATAGCTTGATTTTTGCACTAACTTTATGTTGTTGTCTGTTTTCCAGTGAAAAGCATGAACTCATCAAGAAGAAGTTGTCTTAACGATCCAGACTCATTCTGTTACATTTGTGGTGAATACACACTGCCAAAACATAGAAGAAACATAACAGACTTCGTAAAAAAAGTGTATTTTGCCTATTTTGGGGTTATGCTTGGGGACCAAGACAAGTTTTGGGCACCACACATAGTGTGCAAAGCATGTATCGAATTATTACGAAAATGGAGCAAAGGACAAAGAAAAAGCTTCAAATTTGGTGTTCCAATGGTGTGGAGAGAGCCAAAAAATCATCATGATGACTGTTATTTATGGTAAACACAGGTACAGGCACATCTTCACAATGAGGGACATGCCTTCTTGCAGATTCCATGTTACTCCCATTTTCGTTTCTTATGCTTATTGAATCCTTGCACTTGCACTGCACAGAAATAACAGTCATCATGATGATTTTTTGGCTCTCTCCACACCATTGGAACACCAAATTTGAAGCTTTTTCTTTGTCCTTTGCTCCATTTTCGTAATAATTCGATACATGCTTTGCACACTATGTGTGGTGCCCAAAACTTGTCTTGGTCCCCAAGCATAACCCCAAAATAGGCAAAATACACTTTTTTTACGAAGTCTGTTATGTTTCTTCTATGTTTTGGCAGTGTGTATTCACCACAAATGTAACAGAATGAGTCTGGATCGTTAAGACAACTTCTTCTTGATGAGTTCATGCTTTTCACTGGAAAACAGACAACAACATAAAGTTAGTGCAAAAATCAAGCTATGAACAAACTTTTAGAACACTAATTAACACAAAACTATATTGAGAACTGCTCAGTTCAAGTACTAATCCAAAGAAATTAATGAGATGATGCGTCGCATTTACCAACAAGTGCTATAAATAAGATACCAAAAATCTCAAAAACTTGAGCCAATCTGGCAAAACTGATAGCATATTCAGAATCAGCACCCCAAAAATACCCCAAATTCATTAAAATATTTTGGACACCAGAAAAAATTTTTTTTTTTGTTGACCTGTGTAATCTGCCATTTAGAGGATCGTCAGATACAGTGTTTACAGAACAAAATGGAATTTTTCTGCAGTTACTGGAGTTAATCTCCGATTTTGATCTGGTTCTGAAGGAACACTTGCAGCGTGCTAAAGAAGGAACCAATGTCCACTACCTAAGTAAGGATATGCAAAACAAGTTCTTGCAACTGATCGCAGAAGCAGTGATTGAAATAATAATTCAAAAGGTAAAACAAGCTAAATTTTTCAGTATAATAGTGGACTGTACACCAGACATCTCCAAAAAAGAGCAGTTGTCACTTGTGCTGCGATATGTGGAGATTGATAAAATAACAAAAACAGTGGAGGTAAAGGAAAGTTTTCTGCAATTCGTTCATGTCACAGAAACAACTGGAAGAAGTCTTGCAGGAGTTGTTTTGGAAAGACTGAGCGAACATGGATTATGTGTATCTGACATTCGAGGTCAATGCTACGACAATGGTGCCAATATGAGGGGGCAATACAAAGGAGTGCAGGCCATAATTTTAGAAAAAAATCCCTATGCCTTTTTTGTACCCTGCTCGCCACATAATTGGAACCTTGTCATTGTACACGCTGCTGAAAGTTCGAGCCAAGCCAAACGTTTTTATGACGTCCTAAATCGCCTTTATACATTTTTCTCTGGAGCGACAAAAAGGTGGGAAGTGGCCAAAGAGCATTTGTCACAGTTGACACTTAAGGCTTTGTCTCAGACACGGTGGTGTGCTCGTCTTCAATCATTGAAAGCTGTTTTATTACAGTTTCCCCAGCTTGTCGAAGCCCTAGAAGTATTTGTACATGGTACTACTACTACATATTCAAGTGACACATACAGCGAGGCAAAGTTTTTATTAGACTGCATATGCTCATACCCTTTTGTTGTCTCATTATGTGTTTGGTATGATGTCCTTCTGCAGGTTAATCAAATTAGCCTGGCTGTCCAGACAAAGACCATTAATCTCGCTGATGTCCTTCCACTTGTCGAATCTGTGACTGCTTCTTTTAAAGAATATTTGTCATCAGGATTCAAAACAGCAGAAAGTAAAGCTGCTGGTATTTGTGAAAAGCTCGATATCCCGATTGTGTACCCAACTCACAGAATGAGAAAAAAAACTCGACAATGCAGTGATAAAGATTGTCAAGAGCCAGCATGCCAGCAAGCAAGTAGTGGATCGTCATTTTTAGACACAAGGACTGAATTTGAAGAAACTTACTTCAAGCCTCTGCTTAACACCGTCCTTGAGGAAATAGATACAAGATTTAATTTTTTGAAACAATTCACTACCAAATTTGGATTTCTAACGGACCTCAAGAAATCAGCCTCTGATGGATCGGTGCTGGAGCAACACTGTTTAAACTTTTCTGATCCAGCAGTTGATGGGGAGGATATGCTGGAAGAATGTAAAACACTGGCTAGGATGTTGCCAGATGATCATCTAAGCCCACAAGAGACTTTGCAGTATATAGTGTCTCACTCACTGTACTTGACATTTCCTAATCTTGTTTTAGCATTGCAATTGCTGTTAACTGTTCCTGTCTCAGTGGCATCAGCTGAAAGGAGCTTCAGCAAACTGAAGCTGATTAAGAACTACCTCAGGTCCCAGATGTCTCAGGACAGGTTAAATGCTTTGGCCGTTCTTTCCATTGAGGCAGAAGAAGCTGAGTGTGTAGATTTTAATGACGTTATACACCGTTTTGCTTCAGAGAAATCAAGAAGAAAGGTTTAAAGGAGCACCTAAGAAAAGTAACTACTGTTAAAGATCTAGCAAAAGGCATAAATTGTTTAAATTTGTTTAGAAGTTTACAACTTACAGAGAAGCTAATTTATCAAAAGTTTCCCTGATATATTGCACTTTCTCTATTTTGCACTAGTGTTTTTATAAAGTTTACATAGTTTTTTTCTAAATAAAATATTTGGGTCTCTGTGGTCCCTGCTGTTTTACTGTCGCCACATGATTTGCTCCACAAGGGGGCCCACTGAGGTTCTGTCGCCCAAGGGCCCATGAAAACCTGGAGCCGGCCCTGCCCAAGAACTTCTGAAGACTCTTAACTGACGTGGGTTGAGTCCACTCATGAATAGCTCGGACCTTGACTGGGTCCATCTCCACAGCAGAAGGGGAAAAAATAAACCCCAAAAACGGAACTTTCTGTACTCCAAAGAGACACTTTGAGCCTTTAACAAACAAGGCATTCTCACGCAAAACCTGAAACACCATCCTGACCTGCTCCACATGTGAGCCCCAATCTTCAGAGAAAACCAGAATATCGTCCAGATAAACAATCATAAATTTATCCAGATACTTCCGGAAAATATCATGCATAAAGGACTGAAATACTGAGGGAGCATTAGAAAGCCCAAAAGGCATCACCAAGTACTCAAAATGACCTTCGGGCGTATTAAATGCAGTCTTCCATTCATCACCTTGCTTAATGCGCACAAGGTTGTATGCACCACGAAGATCTATCTTGGTGAACCACTTGGCACCCTTAATCCGGGCAAACAAGTCCGACAAGAGAGGCAAAGGATACTGAAATTTTACAGTGATTTTATTCAGTAGCCGATAGTCAATACAAGGTCTCAAAGATCCGTCCTTCTTAGCCACAAAAAAGAATCCCGCACCAAGAGGTGAAGAGGATGGACGGATATGCCCCTTCTCCAGAGACTCCTTGATATATGAACGCATTGCGGCATGCTCAGGTACTGACAGATTAAATAATCTTCCCTTAGGAAATTTACTACCTGGAATCAAATCTATGGTGCAGTCACAGTCCCTATGAGGAGGCAGAGCACTGGATCTGGACTCACTGAATACATCCTGATAATCAGACAAATACTCAGGAACTTCCGAAGGAGTAGAGGAAGCAATAGACACCGGCGGGGAATCAGCATGAATTCCCTGACAGCCCCTACTTGACACAGACATTGCCTTCCAATCCAGGACTGGATTGTGGGTCTGTAACCATGGCAGACCCAAAACGACCAAATCATGCATTTTATGCAGAACAAGAAAACGAATCACCTCCCGATGTTCAGGAGTCATGCACATGGTCACCTGCGTCCAAAACTGCGGTTTATTTTCCGCCAATGGCGTAGCATCAATACCTCTAAGAGGAATAGGATTTACTAACGATTCAAGAACAAAACCACAGCGCTTGGCAAATGACAGATCCATAAGACTCAGGGCGGCACCTGAATCCACAAATGCCATAACAGGGTAAGAAGACAAAGAGCAAATTAAAGTCACAGACAAAATAAATTTAGGTTGCAAATTACCAATGGCGACAGGACTAACAACCCTTGTTAGGCGTTTAGAGCATGCTGATATAACATGTGTAGAATCACCACAGTAAAAACACAACCCATTCTGACGTCTATGATTTTTCCGTTCATTTCTAGTCTGAATTCTATCACATTGCATTAAATCAGGTGTTTGTTCAGACAACACCACCAGAGGATTAGCGGTTTTGCGCTCCCGCAAACGCCGGTCAATTTGAATAGCAAGCGCCATAGAATCATTCAGACTTGTAGGAATGGGGAAACCCACCATCACATTCTTAATGGCTTCAGAAAGGCCATTTCTGAAATTTGCGGCCAGAGCACACTCATTCCACTGAGTAAGCACGGACCATTTCCGAAATTTTTGGCAATACACTTCAGCTTCATCCTGACCCTGAGAAATAGCCAGCAAGGCTTTTTCTGCCTGAATTTCAAGATTGGGTTCCTCGTAAAGCAATCCGAGCGCCAGAAAAAACGCATCAATATTCGCCAATGCCGGATCTCCTGGCGCTAGCGAGAAAGCCCAATCCTGAGGGTCGCCCCACAAAAAAGAAATAACAATTTTAACTTGCTGAGCAGAATCTCCAGATGAACGGGGTCTCAGAGAAAGAAACAATTTACAATTATTCTTGAAATTCCTAAACCTAAATCGATCTCCAGAAAACAATTCCGGAATAGGTATTTTAGGTTCAGACATAGGACTACTGGTAACAAAATCTTGTATACCCTGCACACGAGCTGCCAGATGGTCAACACTTGTAATCAAGGTCTGCACATTCATGTCTGCAGCAAGCACACGCCACTCAAAGGTAAAGGGGAGGAAGAGAAGGAAGGAAAAAAAAAAAAAAAACTCACAATTTCCTTTCTTATTATCCCACTTCTGCAATGCTTTAAACATTCAATATGGGCCTGGCATACTGTTATGACCCCAATGGCAGAGGGTCTCAGGAATAATGCTAAGTCAGTTAATACAGAAAACCAGCCCATAGGGCAGTGGTAACTGGGCTGACCATATAACTAATCCTAGCACCACAAATACCAGCAGCCGGGGAACGTTCCTACGTTGATCCTAGACGTCTCGCGCCAGCCGGAGAGCTAACTACCCCTAGAAGGGAAAAGAAAGACCTTTCTTGCCTCCAGAGGAAATACCCCAAAAAGTTGGATAGAAGCCCCCCACAAATAATAATGGTGAGGTAAGAGGAAAAGACAAACATAAGAATGAGCTAGGAATTTAGCAAAGAGATGCCCACTAGCTAATAGCAGAATATAGAAAGATAACTTATATGGTCAGCAAAAAATCCTATCAAAAATATCCACACTGGAAATTCAAGAACCCCCGAACCGTCTAACGGCCCGGGGGGAGAACACCAGCCCCCTAGAGCTTCCAGCAAGGTCAGGAATCACATTTAGTACAAGCTGTACAAAAATGATAGCAAACAAAAAACCCAAAAAACAAAAAAAGCAAGACTTAGCTTAATTTAGCACGAACCAGGACCAGCAAACAGGAGCAAACAGAATGTGTCTGATAACACCGATGCCAGGCACTGGACTAAGGTTCCAGGAGGTTATATAGCAACACCCCTGAAGTAACGACCCAGCTGGGTGCAGACAGAGGGAAGGAAATCCCAGAGTCATATCACTAGTAACCACTAGAGGGAGCCAAAAAAGTCTAATTCACAACACATATCCACTTGAAACGTATAGCTCACCTGATACCGGAACTGGACCAAGGAGCTCCAATCGTCTTACTCCTCGGAAGAGACATACTACGGGTCCACAAGGCTAGAGGACAGATTAACGGCCCACAAAATGCCCCATATGCTCAGAGACTTGATCTACGATGGGTCATTGTGGGAGACGTCTGTTTGGGTGGAGCACACAGGCCGACATCAGTCAACAACATGCTCACCAATACTCTCGAAAATGGACGTCTGTCTCTCTTCCAGTCATGCGAGAGCAGTTTCCTGATTAAAGAATTGCCACACAATGCCCCTCCACCTTGTCCGTTAGCTGATCATTCCTGTAAAAACCATGCATGCGACAGTGAGCAAGATCATATAGGGTGCACAGTTTTCCACAGGACAAGAGAAGATAACTAGGTAGCAACGTCCATAGAGGACAGACTGTTTTTGGACATCATGGATCGAGAGATAGTAAGAGATGAATCAAAGAGTTGGGTCGCACCTTTACCATTCAAACCACAGACGCAACGTTTACCAACAACAGAGAACTTGTCTACAGTCGATTTGTCTCCCTTACATGCAAACTGCAGAAGATACCAGAAAAAAGAGAACACTTCTTTACCTTCATGGAGAGAATATTCTAGAGTGCCCACGCGGAAATTGCACCTGTACTTCAAGATTCTGAGGAATGTTGGTACTTACCTATTTTCGGCGTGTATCATCCGAAGAAACCAGGTCAGATAAGAGTAGTATTTGACTCAAGTGCCAGATACGAAGGTGTTTCTTTAAACGATGTCTTTCTGTCTTGTCCAGACCTCAATAACAAACTTCTGGGAGTACTTTGTTTCCGCAAGGATGCAGTAGCATTTATGGCCGACATACAACAGATGTTTCACTGCTTCTTTGTTAAAGAAGAACACAGAAACTACTTGAGGTTCTTCTGGTACCGCGATAATGATTCCTACAAGGACATTGTGGAATATCGTATGAAGATACACATCTTCGGGAACAGCTCCTCCCCTGCCGTCGCTATCTATGGCCTTAGACATTCAGCCTGAGAGGGTGAAGCAAAGTATGGATCGGAAGTAAGATCGTTTGTGGAAAAGGATTTCTACATAGATGACTGCCTGAAATCCACACCCACAGATGAGTCTGCAGTCAGTCTCCTAAAAAGGGCACAAGAAATGCTTGCTTCATCCAATGTGAGGTTGCACAAAATTGCTTCCAACAGCCAAAAACTAATGGCAGCCTTTCCCTCTCAAGATTACTTAACCAATTTAAAAGACTTGGATTTAAGCATGGACTCCCTTCCCATGCAGCGGAGCCTTGGTTTACTCTGGGATTTGAAAAAGGATGCATTTACCTTCCAGATCAACGAAGAAGAGAAACCCTTCACACGTAGAGGCGCCCTGTCCATTGTAAACAGCTTGTACGATCCTCTGGGATTTGTAACCCCTGTAACTATCCAAGGTAAAATGTTGTTGAGAGACTTCACCCAAGAGACGTCCGATTGGGATGATCCGCTTCCCAGCGAGAAAAGAGACTTGTGGGTAAGATGGAAGAACTCTTTAGAAGCCCTGTCAAGTCTCTACGTGGCACGACCATATGCTTCCGTGCCAACAACAAAAGTCAAGATGCAAAGGCTTTGTATCTTCTGCGATGCCTCAACCAAAGCAATTGCATCAGTAGCGTATTTGAAAACTACTAACATCAACGAACAATGCCATGTAAAAAAGCTGGCCCCACTCCGTGAACACACAGTACCCAGACTGGAACTCTGTGCAGCTGTGCTAGCAGTAGAGTTAGCTGAACTTATCTCGACAGAAATCGACCTGGATGTCAAAGAAGTCGAGTTCTACACAGACAGCAAGGTAGTGCTGAGGTACATTGGCAATGAAACTCATCGCTTTTATGTCTATGTCAGCAATCAGGTGCTAAGGATCAGGAGGTCCACCTACCCTAAACAGTGGCACTATGTGTATACACACCACAATCCTGCGGACCACGCAACCAGATCCGTTGAAGCAAGACACCTTAAGGACACAACCTGGTTTACTGGCCCTACTTTCTTATACCGTTTGACGCCATACATTGACGAGTCAAACACCTTTGAACTGGTGGATCCAGAGGCAGATGAGGAAATCCACCCTCAGGTATCTGTTCTATGTACGGTGACTAAAGACAATCACCTCAAATCCCACCATTTCAACAGGTTCTCAACTTTGAATTCGCTTGTTCGTACCCTCATTTGTTTAATTTCTCAGACCAGTTGTGGAACTTGTCTTACTGTTTTCGCCAAAAGAGCTGTAGGTGGCATCGGTTGATGCCAAGCGGGGAGTGTTCTGTCCATTCTAGGAAGGACAGTGGGGCTCGCATTATATATTCAAGTTTAGTATTACAGTATTGATTTGCTGTGTTATAGCACCATCTAGTGGTGGTTAGATTTATAACCTGAGCTTTAGTAACAATTAGAGTGTTGCATTGTGGGATTGTACCAAGGTATGCTGGGATAGGGAAACTCCATTATTATCTGTGTACTTCCTGGGACACATGTGCTCATGTGCTGTGCTGGAACCATCTCACTTACTTGCCATCCTGGTTAAGTTTATCCGGTAAGATGGTTACCTCTGTTCTTGTAATATAGTGTTGTACAGAATGTGATTTACTGTGTAGCAGCCAGCACATAGGAATTGTATTATCAGAGGCTTACTGTATGTAGTTATATACTCAAGTTGCATCATGCTGTATACTTTCTCTGTTAGTTGTAAAGTATCAGCTGTGTTATTATTTGGCCCAATACTTATCTGTGTCATTTGTATCCTTATAGCTTTACCGTGCGTTTACAATACCTGTTTACCAATAAACAAGTTAGACTACAGAGAACAGTCTGCTTATTTGGAAGACAGAAGTGGTTTATGCTGTATGTTAGATCCACGTGTATGAAGACAGAACACTTATTTTCCCCACTATACCTGTCCTAGGCATTTTCCTGTCTCATTACCCTACCACTGCAGCTTCCCTGGTCCTCAAACTTTATATGGGTGTCCTGGCTGGGTGTGTGTCCACATGATGCCAGTGACTTTGGCTGGCCAGGACCAGAAGGTAAAGTTCAATGTGGGAGACCAGCAGTCAGAAATAAACAGTTTTTTTCTGGAAAGTAATTTAGTGGGAACTATGTACAATTGATGGTGCATGCATAACTTCATGAACATTTCATGAACAACATAGAACATCACATACGGTCTTTTTAACTCTTCTAGGCTTATTGCTTCTGCCCCCATGTTCCTCTGCCTTCACCACCACCCAGCACACTACTGCAGTCCAGTTACTGAGAGTCCTATTCTCAACTCGCAGTTATGCATCCTCTTCCCTACGTTCACATTTGCGGCCTGCGCCGCAGCGTCGGGCGCCGCAGCGTCGCCGCATGCGTCATGCGCCCCTATATTTAACATGGGGGCGCATGGACATGCGTCGCACTTGGGTTTTGCACCGCATGCATCGCTGCGGCGCCCGCGTCCGGGCGCAGAGGACGCAGCAAGTTGCATTTTTGCTGCGTCCAAAATCAATTTAAAAAATGACGCATGCGGCGCAAAACGCAGCGTTGTGCATGCGTTTTGCTGCGTTTTTGTTTGCGTTGTGCGCTGCGGCGCCGACGCTGCGGCGCACAACGCAAATGTGAACGTAGCCTAAAGTCAACTAGTTTGCCAATATGTCCAATACTTCTCAGCTTGCTGATGCTTGGAACACACTGCCCCAGACACTCTCTTCGTCTGACATTGACTGTTACATCCTGGCCCATTACCTGTCTGAGTTATAAACTCCGGGCCATACTGCTGGGTGTCTTGTTCCAGGACCTGACTCAGTGCATCACTCTGCCATTCTGTCACTTTTCCTTTCTCTTCTCAAGATTACGTTATCCACTGCCTCAGTCTCCCCTCATTTTGGGGACACTCAACTCATGCGGCTATGCAGAGTACTCAGTCCAAAGGTCCACGCTAAAATAAACAAATTCAGAAACATAATAATTAAATACCCTGTAATAAATAAATACTGCATGAAAATATTATACGGTACTTAGTTAACATGTTTTTTGATTAAAAAAAAATGCGATAGCCATCCCACCACTTCACGGTGACCATAACTGGGACAGTCCTAACTCTATTTTTAAAATTCTTAGTGTATTTCAAGTGACATGCATGTGGATATGTCTAAGAAGGACTGGGCCCAACCAGTGGACACACAGCCATGGGAAACCACATCAATATAATGTCAAGCTCAGAGAAAAGGCAGGCCGCACCTTTATATGCACATGATGCAAGCAGACTGAAAAAAGCCCAGAGGTATGACCTGGGATACAAACTGGGGTGCATGCAGCGTGAAAGGGCACATTCTCACTGGCTACTGAGCAGAAGAAAAACAAAGACAGAAACAAAATTACTAAATACCCTGCAGTAAATAAATAAACAGTATAGTGCATTAAAATAATATACGGTACGTAGTTAACATGTTTTTTGATAAAAAAATGCAAAATCCATTCCACCACTTCACGGTGATCGTAATTGGGACAGTCATAACTATAATATTAAAAATCATACCGTTTGTCAAGTGACAAGCATGTGGATAAGGGCTGAGAAGGACTGGACCTAACTAGTGGACACAGAGTCATGGGAGACCACATCAATAAAAGGCCCCACCTTTATATGCACCTATATCTGTGCTAGCTGCAAGCTGGGCCATATCTGACTCACTAAAAGGAAGTCCTCTCTGATCTTGCTTTACAGCCTCTCCCTCTCTGGGCTAGTCCCAACTTGTAACTGTATCCTTGTCAACTTACTACTAGAGATGGGAGAGCACTAAAATGCTTGGGTGCTCGTTGCTCGGATCGAACATTTTTTAATGCTCGGGTGCTCAACCCAAGCAATGAGCCCAATGTAAGTCTTTGGGAAACTCGAGCATTTTTGCAGCGCCCCTTCCTCCAGAGGTCTTTAGAGGGTCTAAAAACAGTGGAAATCGTTGGGATCAGTGCTCAAATGACATGGGAACATCATTGGGAAGACCTCTGGAAGCATTTCTGACTCCCAGGTAATTGCTTTGAACAATGTTGTCAGAGTCTTACACCACTTTTATAGACTCACAAAAAAACATACAAAAACGAAACCAAAATGGATTTTCCTGGAAAATATGTTAAGGAACATCCTTTCCAGGGTAATGACTTGTATATAAGGAAGAATAAATAATCAAAAACAAAATTGCTCATCCACACCTTGGGCTATGTTCACACGTAGCATTTTTTATGCGTTTTTCAACTTTAACATTGCTTTCAACCAAGACAAATGCATTCACTGGAAAATGTAATTGTAACATTTTACAACCTTAGCTGGCCATGTGGTGTGTGACACATCCTGTTTAATTTATGAAGGAGAGACTCAAAGTCACAAAGCCTATTTTTATGTGGCCATCAGGTGGACTGTAATATTCTTAAAGGGACAGCATTTGGTCCTCACTATTCTTAGAGAGCCATAACCCGGCTATGCTTTGTTGTTCGCCATTATTAAACAGTGGGTCTCCTATCATGTTATTACGTATGCAATGAGTGGCAGGGCTGCCCAAATTTTGGACACACCCCAATGCCCTTTTTATTAGACATACAGGAGGGTCACCTGAAAACAATGTTCCCATTGTTAGGAAGTTGGTACTCCAATACTGTTTGCCTATGCAGTGAATTCAAAGCCTGCCCAAAATTTAGATGCACGCCAATACCCCTGAGAACAGCCACCCCAATACCACTTTGAAGACCCGTACAGGATGGCCACCTGTAAGCAATTTTCCCATTGTTATGAAGTTGGTACTCCCATACTGTTTGCTTATGCATTGAATGCAAGGCCTGCCCTGCTCCAATGTTACACACACCCCAAAAACCCTTTTAACTGATGTACTGAATGGCCACATGAAACCAAAGTTCACATTATTATTGATTTTGTACTCTCATACTGTTTGCCCATGAAGTGAATGCAAGGCCTGCTTCAAATCTGAACACACCCAAATAACCCTTTGAACAGACATCCTGCATGGCCACCTGAAAGCATTGTTCCCATTATTAGCAATTTTGTACTCCCATACTGTTTGCCTATGCATTGAATGCAAGGCCTGCCCTGCCCCAAAGTTACACGCACCCCAATAACCCTTTGAATGGATGGCCACCTGAAAGCAATGTTCCCATTATTAGTAATTTGGTCCTCCCATAATGTTTGGCTATGCAGTGAATTGTTGAGCCTGAAGAACCTGCAGTGGACAATTACAGTGTTGAGGCTGAAGAAACTGCAGTGGAGAATTGCAGTGTTGCGGATGAACACCCGGCAGTGGAACATTGCAGTGTTGAGGCTAAACACTCAGCAGTAGAGCATTTTAGTGTTGAGCCTGAAGAACCTGCATTGGATAATTGCAGTGTTGAGGATGAAGACCAGGCAGTGGAGAATGTCAGTGTTGAGGCTGGAAAACCTGCAGTGGAGAATTTCAGTGTTGAGCCTGAAGAACCAGCACTGGAGAATTGCAGTGTTGAGGATGAAGACCCGGCAGTGTAGCATTGCAGTGTTGAAGCTGAACACCCAGCAGTGGAGCATTGCAGTGTTGAGCCTGAAGAATCTGCATTGTAGCATTGCAGTGTTGAGGCTGAACATCTGGCAGTGGAGCATATCAGTGTCAGTGTTGAGCTTCAAGAACCAGCAGTGGAGAATTGCAGTATTGAGGATGAAGTACTGGCAGTGGAGAATTCTCAAAGCTGACCAACCAGCAAAGTTTACATTATTAGGAAGTGGGTCTCCCATACTGTTTGCCTTTGCATTGAATGCAATGCCTGACCCAAATGTCGATGCACCCAATACCCCTTGGAAGAGATGTGGAGGAGGGCCACGCTCCAGCTATGAGCTGATAAACATTTCCCCCTGGGGGTATACAGCAACATACTGTAAAAAAAATGTTGTTTATGGGCATCATAAACACCCTTAAAAACAATAACGTGGGTGTTGCATCACAGACCACGGTCAACCTGTTGATATAGTGGTGGTGGATGAAGATACATGGAGGAGGGCCTCCTAAAAATCTGTTCCCATTACAGAGGAGCGGTTCTCCTATACTTGTAATGCACATGCAGTAAGTGTATGGGCTGAAAAACATTTCCCCCTGGGACTTATACAGCAAAATACTGTAAAAAAAATTTTGTTTACGGGCATCATAAACACCCTTAAAAACAATAATGTGGGTGTTGCATCACAGACAATGGTCACTCATGGTAATAATTCCACCAGCCTCACTAAATACCTGCTCTGACAAAACGCTAGCAGCAGGGCAGGCCAGGACCTCCAATGCATAGAGAGCCAGTTCATGCCACATGTTCAGATTGGATGCCCAATAATAATATGGCACAGAGGAATCACGGAGGCCGTTGGTACGGTCAGCAAGGTACTCACTGAGCATCTTCCCAAACTTTGCACTCCTTGTGAGAGTACTCTGCACCTCAGGGCCTGTGCGATGGGAGGGTCTGAATCTGAAAACTCTCCAAGAACTTTGCCAGTGTCCCCCTGCCTCTGCTGGATTGGAGTTGTGTCTCTCTCGCCTGTACTCCTTGGTGATCCAATGAACTGTGACCTCTGCCTCCAGCATTTTCAGATGTGAATTTTTTAAATAATTCCGCAACAAGGGCCCTCTGGTACTGCACCATTTTAGTACACCTGTCTGCCTCTGGGGAATAAGAGATAGAAAGTGGTCCTTGTAGTGTGGATAGAAGTGTCACCAATCAGTAATGACTGTCACCCAAAATTTTGAGAATGCGAGGTTCACAGGAAAGGCAGCGTAACATAAACTCAACCATGCGTGCCAGACTGCTAACAGGCAAGACATCTGTGTCATCACCAAGAGGATGACTGACCATGCTCTCCTCATCCCTGTCCTCAGGCCATCCACGCTGAACAGCCGGTATGACAGTTGTGCTTGTAACACCGTCTATAGCGCATGAAAGTAGCTCCTGTTCTTCCTCCTCCTCTTCCTCATTGTCACCCAATCCACATTGGGATAAGATGAGGCTGGGCTGTGTGTAATTACCCTGTATGGTTCCTTGCTCCGTCTCCTCATGCTCTGCCTGCAATGCATCCTCTTTGATTGTGAGCAAAGAGTGTTTCACAATACAGAGAAGCAGGATGGTGATGCTAGTTATAGTGTCATCGCCGCTCACCATCTTGGTGCACTCCTCAAAGTTTTGGAGAATGTTACATATGTCTGACATCCATGTCCACTCCTGAGGTCTTATGTGTGGAGTCTGAATTGGAGTCTGGAACTGATTACCGACAGCCTTGTTGATGCTGGTATTAAACAACTGCCCTCTTCTGTTCACAAATCCTTTCCAGCATCTGCAGTGTAGAGTTCCAACGTGTGGGGACATCACACACCAGTTGGTGAGCCAGAAGCTGCAATCACTGCTGAAGCACAGCAATGGCAGCTGAAGCTGCAGCTGACTTTCTAAAATGGGCACACAGGCGGCGTACTTTCACAAGCAGATCTGGCAGCTCCGGGTAGCTTTTTAGAAATCATTGAACAACGAAGTTAAGCAGATAGGCCAGGCATGGTATGTGTGTCAGTTTGCCTCACTTCAGAGCTGCCACTAGGTTCCTGCCATTGTCACACAACCAGGCCTGGTTGGAGGTTCAGCGGTGTCAGCCACAGATCTGCCTGCTCTTTCAGAGCTGTCCACAACTCTCCAGCATTGTGCAATTTGTCACCTAAGCATATTAGCTTCAGCACAGCCTGTTGACACTTAGATTTGGCAGCGCTGCAGTACTTCCAGCTTGGGACTGATGTGCTCATTTCAGAGATGGAGGCTGAAGAGGAGGAGGAGGTGCAGGAGCTGTAGACTGTGGGGGCAAGCCTGATTAACGTAGGGCCCGCAATCCTTGGTGTCGTGAGGACGTGTTCCATCCCAAGGTCTGACATGGTCCCGGCTTCCACTATGTTAACCCAGTGTGCTATCAGCGAGATGTAACGTCCCTGACCACAAGCACTTGTCCATGTGTCTGTGGTTAGGTGTACTTTCCCAGTAACTGCATTGATGAGGGCACGGGTAATGTTGTGGGACACGTGCTTGTGTAATGCCGGAACAGCACAGCGGGAGAAATAATGGTGGCTGGGGACTGAGTACCTTGGGACGGGCGCCACAATCAGGTTGTGGAAAGATTCCATCTCAACGAGCCTAAAAGGTAACATTTTCAGCGCAAGTAGACAAGAAATGTGTGAATTTAGTACTGTGGCCTGTGGGGCGTTGGCTGCGTATTTCCGCTTGAGTTCCAATGACTGGGGTATGGGTAACTGAAGTCTGCACTGGGAAAAAGATGTGGATGTGCTTGATGATGGTGCTATTTGAGCATGGGCAATGGCAGGTGCAGGGCAGGAGGCATCTTCGCATGCACCATGGACAGGGAATTGGATTGGCTTGCACGCACAACAGCGGAAGAAGCAGTGGTGTCACCCACAGACACTGTTCCTGGAGCCTGGGGTTGGGCCCACAAAGTCAGGTGCTTTGCTGCCATGTGCCTGACCATGCTGGTGGTGGGAAGTCTCGTAGTTTCGCTACCCCTGCTGACTCGGGAAGACCTAACAGTTGGACTGGCAACTTTTATCATGTTGGTGTTACGGGGAACGGTTGCCCGCCTTCTGTCTGCAGCCACCACACTGCTTCTTCCTGCTTGATGGGGTGCTACTCCTCCCTCCCCCTGTGTGCTGCTGTCCTCGCTCTGCATATCCTCCTGCCAGGTTGGGTCAGTAAGGCTACTTTCACACTTCTGTTTATTTATATCCATCACAATGCGTTGTTTTGGGAAAAAAACGCATCCTGCAAATTTGCCTGCAGGATGCGCTTTTTTCCCATAGACTTGTATTGCCGACGGATCGTGACGTATGGCCACACGTTGAGTCCATCGTGCACTGGATGCCTCGGGTTTTGGCGGCCTGTCGTCTTGTAAAAACGTTCAAGGGAACGTTTTTCTGTACTTCGCATCCAGTTTTCCCGTCTGCGCATGCCCAGCAGGAAATGTCTTTCTCTGACTCTTTCCTGCCCAGCAACCCAGACGGAAATGTGAAAGCAAACACTTCTGTCGGTATGTCGCGCCAATGCTTCGTGTCAGGCGACTACCAACAGAAGTGTGAAAGAAGCCTTACTATATCATCCACCACCTCATCTTCCACTTCCACACCGTGGTCTTCCTCCTGACTTTCTAGCAATTGTGTCTCATCATCGTCTACCTCTTGTGACCGTGGCTGTTCAAATATTTGATCATCACTATATGGAAACTCATCTTGCCCCACTTCAAGGGGAATGAGCGAGAGAGCCGAATCTATAAATGGAAAAGTGAACAGGTCTTCGGAGTGTCCAAGTGTGGGATCAGTTGTCTCAGGGCACTCAGCATGGTGGGAGGAAGGAGGATCAGGGTGAGTAATATGTGGTCCAGAGTCACGGCTACTGAGACTTGACTGTGTGGAAGACAGGATGCTGGTGGCCAAGTAACTGGAAGTATTATCCGCAATCCAGCGCACAACCTTTTCACGCTGCTCTGGCTTCAATAGTGCTGTCTTGCTGCGGTCCCCTAGGACTTCGAACACTAAGGTTCAGCGAGAAGATGTGGATGTTTTTTGTGGCCCACTTTCAGCTTGCTCACGGCCTCAGCATGCACCATCACATCCACTTCCCCATCCCTTGCCACGTGCCTTGCCCATTGTAAATAGACTAGAATGTTTTACACATTCACTACAAATAGCTGAATTGGGAGCGAACTTGTATGTGATATGTGTGCGGGAAACCACACTTTAAACTATCTGGACTGTAGTTAAAAATGTTTTTTTGGTTATCAAATTGGTGTCAATAAGTAGGCCTAAAATGGCCAAATTTTTAGCACAGAGAGATCAGGCCTGTCACGGAAATACCACACTGCCAAATATGTGGCCTGTATTTTTTATTTTTTTTTTAAATGCTAAATAGTGCTGTTTATAAGTAGAGTAACAGGAAAAAAAATGGAATACTGGCCTAAAATGCCCAAACTTGGAGCACGCAAATATATGAGGCCTGTCACGGAAATACCACAATGCCAAATATGTGGCCTGTTTTTTTTATTTTTTAAAATACTAAATAGTGCTGTATATAAGTAGAATAAAAGACAGGAAAAAAACTGTAATACCGGCCTAAAATGCCCGAACTTGGAGCACGAAGATATATGAGGCCTGTCACGGAAATACCACACTGCCAAATATGTGGCCTGTATTTTTTTGAAGTTTGCTAAATAGTGCTGTATATACCACACTGTAAAATTTGTGGCCTGTATGTATTTTTGGGGGGGTTCAGCAAAATGGTGTCAAGAAACTGTGTAAGACACTCAAAAAAATCTACTCTACCACAGCACAAAAAAATTAAAGATTTTTCTGCACACTCATAAGTGATTTTTGTGACCCCTTTAAAATTGCTGGATTTTTACGCTGTGCTAGGAAAAGAATCTGGCTGTATTGTGCAGTGTCAAAAAGCAAATGGAGAAAAAAAAGGGCTCTGGATTGCTTTGCAATAAAATAATCTCTTTTAACCTGGCAAAAAAAAATTTCCTAGCCAATTATACCTGGGGCTATGGTATGGTCAATATATGCTATAGGTAGCAGCAGCAGCAGCAGACAGTAATGGAAAGGACCCTCTTGATGTATGCATACCTCCCAACCGTCCCGGATCCCGCGGGACTGTCCTGATTTTGACAGCCAGCCCCGGGATCCCGGGCGGGACACTAATGTCCCGTGCCTAGGGCAGGGACAATGCAGGGGGCGGCACCTGAGTAGCTTAGGTTTGTGGCTGTTTTTTTTTTCTTATACATGCTGGGTCTCCTCCCGACCGATCCCGCAACCCATCCCCACCCCCCCCCGCCCCCGCCCCCTGTGTGTGCGGCGCTGCCACGCTGAGGCAGAGAGCCAGCAGCGATCAAGATGAGAGGTCAGCGACTCACTTCCTCCTGTGTGTGCACGGAGCTCCGGCATCTCCTGCTCTTAGCTGCTATCCCGGCAGAGAAGGAGAGACGGGTGAGGTGCCGGGACAGTGCAGAGCTGTGAGCAGCCAGAGAAACTGAAGAGCTGCAGTGCACATGGACAGATCAGCCGCCCCTGCACCACAGAGGAGATTGTGTGTGTGTGATGTGTGTGTGATGTGTGTGTGTGTGTGAGATGTGTGATGCTGCATTTGTGTGTGTGTCATGTGTGTATGAGGTATCTGGTGTGTGTGATGGCTGGGTGTGTGGTTGTGTGATGGCTGGGTGTGTGTGTGTGATGGCTGGGTGTGTGTGTGTGATGGCTGGGTGTGTGTGATGGCTGGGTGTGTGTGTGATGGCTGGGTGTGTGTGTGTGATGGCTGGGTGTGTGTGATGGCTGGGTGTGTGTGATGGCTGGGTGTGTGTGTGTGATGGCTGGGTGTGTGTGTGTGATGGCTGGGTGTGTGTGTGTGATGGCTGAGTGTGTGTGTGTGATGGCTGGGTGTGTGTGTGTGTGTGATGGCTGTGTGTGTGTGTGATGGCTGCATGTGTGATGCATTTGTGTCAAAGCTGCATGTGTTTGTGAGCTGCGTTTGTGATGCTACGTGTGTATGTGTGATACTGTGTGTGTGATGCTGCATGTGTGTGAGCTGCGTGCCTGTATGTCATTATACAGTATGGAGAACTGTGGCCATAATACAGTATGGAGCATCATGTGGGGTCATTATACAGTATGGAGCATCATGTGCAGTCATTATACAGTATGGAGCATCATGTGCGGTCATTATACAATATGGAGCATCATGTGCAGCCAGTATACAGTATGGAGCATCATGTGTGGTCATTATACAATATGGAGCATCATGTGCAGTCATTATACAGTATGGAGCATCATGTGCAGCCAGTATACAGTATGGAGCATCATGTGCGGTCATTATACAATATGGAGCATCATGTGCGGTCATTATACAGTATGGAGCATCATGTGCGGTCATTATACAGTATGGAGCATCATGTGCGGCCATTATACAGTATGGAGCATCATGTGCAGTCATTATACAGTATGGAGCATCATGTGCGGTCATTATACAGTATGGAGCATCATGTGCGGCCAGTATACAGTATGGAGCATCATGTGCGGTCATTATACAGTATGGAGCATCATGTGCGGTCATTATACAATATGGAGCATCATGTGTGGCCATTATACAGTATGGAGCATCATGTGCGGTCATTATACAATATGGAGCATCATGTGCGGTCATTATACAGTATGGAGCATCATGTGCGGTCATTATACAGTATGGAGCATCATGTGCGGCCATTATACAGTATGGAGCATCATGTGCAGTCATTATACAGTATGGAGCATCATGTGCGGTCATTATACAGTATGGAGCATCATGTGCGGCCAGTATACAGTATGGAGCATCATGTGCGGTCATTATACAGTATGGAGCATCATGTGCGGTCATTATACAATATGGAGCATCATGTGTGGCCATTATACAGTATGGAGCATCATGTGTGTTCATTATACAGTATGGAGCATCATGTGCAGCCAGTATACAGTATGGAGCATCATGTGCGGTCATTATACAATATGGAGCATCATGTGCGGTCATTATACAGTATGGAGCATCATGTGCGTTCATTATACAGTATGGAGCATCATGTGCGGCCATTATACAGTATGCATGCGGTCATTATACAGTATGGAGCATCATGTGCGGTCATTATACAGTATGGAGCATCATGTGCGGCCATTATACAGTATGGAGCATCATGTGCGGTCATTATACAGTATGGAGCATCATGTGCGGTCATTATACAGTATGGAGCATCATGTGCGGCCATTATACAGTATGCATGCGGTCATTATACAGTATGGAGCGTCATGTGTGTTCATTATACAGTATGGAGCGTCATGTGTGGCCATTATACAGTATGGGGCATCATGTGTGGTCATTATACAGTATGGAGCACTGTGTGGCCATATTTTTTTGTTTATAACTATTGTATATGAAACAGTGTGATCAGCAGTGCTAAATGGGTGTGCTTGGGACGTGGATATGGGTGTGACTAATTATGAATGGGTGTGGTCAGAGGCGTGGCCTAAAATTTGCCGCGGCGCGCTTCGCGCGGCGCAAACTTTGCCCCTCTTTCCCATCTTCAAAAGTTGGGAGGTATGTGTATGCAATGATATCTATATACACACATACAGTGCCTGCAGGCCTTGCACTGATATGTATAGAGCCACATACATTCCCCTGCCTACCTAGCACTGCAACCTATATACTCCGGAATTAGTCCTTAGAAGGACTGTTGGTTTAGCTGGAATCGAGTAGTTCCCACACTGACTAAGAAATCCCCAAATCTGACCCTATCTCAGTAGTAGCTCTCCCTAGACTGTCTAAATCCGGAGCTGAATGCGGACAGCAGGGCGGCATCACATCTCTTATACTCCTGATGATGCTGAGTGGCCAGCCAATCACTGCAAGACCACAACATATATGGCTGCGGCATTACAGTGCCTGACAGACAATCCCTGCAGTGTGATTGGGTCTCTAAAGACCGCCAAAAATGCAGGGTGGAGACCGAGTTCCCACCGAGTAATCCCGGAAATGCTCGGTGCTCGTTGAGTACACCGAGTACAGTGATACTCTGGTGAGTAACGAGTAGTGGCGAGCACGTTCGCTCATCACTACTTACTACCTGTTGTAGGGCAGAACACAGCTTCTTCACATGGTAATGCAAAATATAATGCATCACATCAAAACAACACGTGTCTTCAAGGGGGAACCCCATATCTGCAGGTTAATTGTCTTTTTTTATATGGCAGTTTCCTTTTAAGTAGATATAGTGAGTTGTCAGAGAAAGATGGCAGAAGTGCAAAGTGCAGGAAAGAAGATGTCATTGACACAAATGTACACTAGATGTCAGCATCATACAATACACTGATACTTCTTTTCTTTTTGTGCTTTGTAAACTTTTGTCAGGGATGAGTGACATAATGAAGAATAACCTATATCTAGGGCCCATACTGTGACATAATGATGAAAGGCCTACAGTATATCAACAGCCCAGGCTGTGACATAATGAAGAAGGATCTCAGACAAGCGATATAAGGATTAGGTGACTGGCTGCACCACAACCTCACAACAGACATTGGGGGGCACAATCTCTTTACAAAAATGATAATAGCAAAGATTTGATGCACACTGTGGTTTACATTGTGATATAAATCAATTTGAATGTGATATAAATCAATTTGAATCCTGTGATATGTAAGTATCTCTGAAGGCACAAATATATTCAGGAACTTGTATTTTCAAAGAACCTCCATATATATGGTTGTGTGACTAGTGAAAGAGTAAAGCTGCACAGAGCAGGAGAATATTAGGGCCCATATTCACTTGTGAGAAATACGGACGAGTGCAATCCGATAAAAAATCAGATTGCACTCGGACCAATGTTCTTCAATGGGTAACATCTCATCTGCAATTTTTTTCTCAGCTGTAATCAGACTGAGAAAAAAATTGCAGCATGCTGCAATTTGCTGCGTATCTCAGATGAGACTAGCCAATGCAAGTCAATGGATGCGAGAGAAAAACGCACAGCCCTCAGGCCATGTGAGTGCTGTCCGTTTTTTACGCACCGGTGTCCTTTGAAAAGCCGGCAAATCATGTGTGGTGTACAGTAAAATCACACTGACAGGTTAGAATAGAATAGATAGAATAGATATATACACATAGAATACATATATACTGTATATATATGTACTGGGAATATAGCTGCTATTTGGTGGTGGTATGTGGGCTGGCTCTTTTTTGGTACCTTGGAATGTTTGCTTACACCCCTTAATGATATGTTTTTGCTACCTGTCATATATGTCCGTTTACATCTGATTATGTAGTAGCAGCATATCATTATTAATGCGCTGCCCTGTTTACCACTATAACAACGGTATGCTTCTTTTCCTGTACCAAAATGGCTGCATAATAGATATTTCTGTACTAACATGGCGCCAGTTTACTATTATGCGCACGCCCATAGACGTCACTTCCGGTCTCGGACACTGCGGTGCTGATGACTCCGGATCACATGGAGCCAGTGTGTTTCCGGTGTCGTCTAGCCGGGCGGGCCGATGACCGGCAACTATGACGCTATGGGAGGGTTCTTTTGCGCAATTATTTCCGGCCCGGTGGTTATAAATACCGAATCCGTGAGTACATTATTTCACCCCTTGAGAAAGGCATCAGCCGAAACGCGCGTCGGGGTGGGCAGGAACTGGGTGCACATCTACCTACACGCCTAACTTACGGGTATGTACCTTATATGTATATGTAGGTACCTTTGACACTTCTCTGTCTGCAATATATGTTAACTACTTGGCTGCACAACTTATATACATGATAAGCTAATACCGAGAACATCATGAATAATGGATATTAGGATGTGTACCCACTTATGCCCTGTTTTTTCGTGCTGAGGATATCATGGGGGATCCTCTCTCTGCCGTTTTTCACCTGCTATTTTCAATAAAAGTTCTCTATGTGATTTGCATACAATTTGATGTATGACTGCTTTTTTATTGGTTCTTGTTGGTTATATTTAATTTGCAGTTTGTCTGTTACGGTCCGGTCCAGTACTATTACTCTCTATCACATTCTTGACTATTGTGACTACTTTTATACATTTGACTGGCATGTTTTCTATCAAATATTTTGGTTTACCCTCAAACCATTGAAGCAATATCTGAACTCCAATATGGCGGCGCTTCCCTTCTGAGCTTTGTACTATGCTTAAAAGTAGTATTCTCCCAAATATCGGGTATCTGCGTACTCAGGAGAAATTACACTACAAATTGTATTGTGCAATGTCACCTGTTACCCTTACCCTTTACATTCAAAAAGTCAAATTGTGCTTCTTCCCTTCTAAGCCCTGCGTGCGCCCAAGCAGTAGTTTTCTCCCTCATATCAGTGTACTCAGGAGAAATTGCACTATAAATTATATGGTGCAATTACCCTTATGAAAATGCAACATTTTGTGCTAAAAACATATTTGTGGGTTCAATGTGCTCATCACACATCTAGATCAGTTCCCTGAGGGGTCTAGTTTCCAAAATGGTGTCACTTGTGGAGGAGTTTCGCTGTTTAGGCACATGAAAGGCTCTGCCAAAAGCGACATGGCGTCGGCCAGTTGTCCCAGCAAATTTTGCATTCAAAAAGTCAAATGGCCCTCCTTCCCTTCCGAGCTCTGCCATGCACCCAAACAGTGGTTTTCTCCCTCATATGGGGTATCGGCATGCTCAGGAGAAATTATTTTACCTTAAGGAAAATAAAAAAATGTGTTCATTTTTTTCCACATTCCAAAAAATCCTGGAAGCAATGGTTAATAAATTTCTTGAATGTGGTTTTGAGCACCTTGAGGGGTGGAGTTTTAGAATGATGTCACTTTTGGGTATCTTCTATCATATAGGCCCTCAAAGTGACTTCAAATGTGAGGTGGCCAGTAAAAAAAATGGATTTTGTAAATTTTGTTTGAAAAATGAAAAATCGCTGGTCAACTTTTAACCCTTATAACTTCCTAACCCCCCAAAATTTTGGTTCAAAAATTGTGCTGATGTAAAGTAGACATGTGGGAAATCATACTTATTAATTATTTTTTGTGACCTATATCTTTGATTTAAGGGCATGAAAATTAAAAGTTGGAAAATTGCAAAATGTTGGACAAATTTCTGTTTTTTCACAAATATGCATAAGTCATATTAAAGAAATTTTACCACTGTCATGAATTACAATATGCTACAAACATTCTTAGAATCACCAGGATCTGTTGAAGAATGCTAGCATTATTACCTCATAAAGTGACAGTGGTCAGAATTGTAAAAATTGGCCTGATCATTAACGTGCAAACCACCTATGGGGGTTAAAAGGGTTAATATAGAAATGCTATTTGAAACCACATTTTTTGTGTGTATGTTTAAAGGCTCAACTCTTTTGCAATAAATGCCATATAAAATGTCAATGCTGAAAATATAGCATTATTACAATGTCAGCAAAATGTGCCGACGTCAGACATATAAGGCTACAGTTTCAATATAGCAATGCAATTTATTTTATTTTTTTAAAAAGGGTTTTTTTGGGGCGAGGGGCTTCTGAGGTTCAACTCTAACATGATAAATGCAGTACAAAATTTTACTGTTCAAAAAATTTGCAGTATTAAAATGCCAAGCAAATTTGTACATCTCAGACAGACGTATGAGACTGCAGTATTAATATAACAATGCAATTGAGATCCAACCAAGTCTGGCTGTATGATTTTGACCCACAACTGCCACAGTAAAAATGGTGTACAATATTTCCCTGCTCAGAACAATTTGCAGGATTAAGAACAAAAAGAATATTATTAGCCCTGAAAAGAGGTTTTGGTATGAGTGACAAGTTGCAGCATAAAGAACGTGCAATTCACCCCATCCTGTCCTACACAATCCCTTCAGCACAATCTCTCCCTAAGTGCTGCTAACAGCATTATTACTGTTTGTTATAATTTGCCCTAAAAGGGCTATTGTACTTCAAAGAAATATAAACGTGGTTGAATCCCTAGCTAATAATCAGCTACAATTCTGTCTCTCACCAGCACCTCTCCCTACGCTGCCAGTGTCCGGGTTACAGTGTGCCGAGCATAACATCATGGGTCTTATATAGACATGACGACACAACCAGCCAATCACAGTAATGCCACAACCAAGATGGCTACAGCATTACAGTGACTGGCAGGCAATCTCCACATGTCCAATGACTGTCTAAAAAGTGTCAAACATGCGGGGCAGGGACTCAATTATCATTATTACCCTACCACCGCCACTGCAGCCTCCCTAATCTTCAAACTTTATAAGTGCCCTCACGCTTACACTTTTTAGGTTTACCCGCTTTTACTCATCATTTACATGTGCACTCCTTCAATGTGACCTATGACTGTGTCACATAACCCAATTGTCCTATCACAATATCCCGCATAGCCTGACAGTTGTGTTATGTTAATGTTAGAAGACTTCAATTTGATGCATCTTTTTATACAACCCTTTGGTGTATTTGGATCTATGGTATATGTATTGCTTGTCTTTCTGTTGTATTAACTGTCACAGATTGGCACATGTTAAGGAGCTGAAACTCCTAAACCCTTCATCCAATTTTAATGTGGATACCCTCAAATGAAAGCTGAAAGTCTGAACTTCAACTGCATCTGAATTGTTTTGTTTAAAATTCATTGTGGTAATGTCTGTAACCAAAATTAGAAAAATGTTGTCTCTGTCCAAATACATATGGACCTAACTGTAGCCCGATTATTAAGGGCAAACTCGGCCAATGGCAAGAAAGCCACCCAATCATCCTGATCAGCAGACACAAAGCATCTCAAATAAGTTTCCAAAGTCTGATTAGTTCGCTCGGTCTGGCCATTTGTCTGAGGATGAAATGAGGAAGAAAAAGACAAATCAATGCCCAGCCTAGCACAAAAGGCCCGCCAAAACCTAGAAACAAACTGGGAACCTCTGTCAGACACAATATTCTCCGGAATACCATGCAAACGAACCACATGCTGAAAAAACAACGGAACCAAATCAGAAAAGGAAGGCAATTTAGGCAAAGGCACCAAATGAACCATCTTAGAAAACCGGTCACAAACCACCCAGATAACCAACATCCTCTGGGAAACTGGAAGATCTGAAATAAAATCCATAGAAATATGCGTCCAGGGCCTCTCAGGGACCAGCAAAGGCAAAGCAACCCACTAGCACGGGAACAACAAGGCTTGGCCCGCGCACAAGTCCCACAGGACTGCACAAAAGAACGCACATCACGCGACAAAGAAGGCCACCAAAAGGACCTACAAACCAAATCTGTGGTACCAAAAATACCAGGATGGCCAGCCAACACAGAACAATAAACCTCAGAAATCACTCTACTAGTCCATCTATCAGGAACAAACAGTTTCCCCACTGGACAGCGGTCAGGTTTGTCAGCCTGAAATTCCTGCAGAACCCGTCGCAAATCAGGGGAAATGGCAGAAAGGACCACCCCTTCCTTCAGAATGCCGACCGGCTCAAGTACCTCAGGAGAATCAGGCAAAAAACTCCTAGAGAGGGCATCAGCCTTAATATTCTTATAACCCGGAAGATACGAAACCACTAAATCAAAACGGGAGAAAAACAGGGACCATCAAGCCTGTCTAGGATTCAGCCGTTTGGCAGATTCGAGGTAAATCAGATTTTTATGATCGGTCAAGACCACAATACGGTGCTTGGCTCCCTCAAGCCAATGTCGCCATTCCTCAAACGCCCACTTTATAGCCAACAACTCCCGATTGCCGACATCATAATTGCGTTCAGCAGGCGAAAACTTACGGGAAAAGAAGGCACACGGTTTCATCAAGGAACCATCAGAATTCCTCTGAGACAAAACGGCCCCTGCCCCAATCTCAGAAGCGTCAATCTCAACCTGAAACGGAAGAGAAACATCTGGCTGACGCAACACCGGGGCAGAAGTAAATCGGCGTTTAAGCTCCTGAAAGGCAGAGACAGCCACAGAGGACCAATTCGTTACATCAGCGCCTTTCTTCGTCAAATCGGTCAGGGGTTTAACCACACTGGAGAAGTTAGCAACGGCGATAAAAATTAGCAAAGCCCAAAAATTTCTGAAGGCTCTTCACGGATGTGGGCTGAATCCAATCATGAATGGCCTGAACCTTAACCGGATCCATCTCTATAGATGAAGGAGAAAAAATGAAGCCCAAAAAAGAAACCTTCTGCACTCCAAAGAGACACTTAGACCCCTTCACAAACAAAGCATTATCACGAAGGATCTGAAATACCATCCTGACCTGTTTCACATGAGACTCCCAATCATCGGAAAAAATTAAGATGTCAACCAAATACACAATCATGAATTTATCAAGATAATTCCGGAAGATATCATGCATGAAGGACTGAAAAACAGATGGAGCATTAGAGAGCCCGAATGGCATCACAAGGTATTCAAAATGGCCTTTGGGCGTATTAAACGCAGTTTTCCATTCGTCACCCTGCTTAATACGAACAAGATTATATGCCCCCCGAAGGTCAATTTTAGTAAACCAACTAGCCCCCTTAATCCTGGCAAACAAATCGGAAAGCAAAGGTAAAGGGTATTGAAACTTGACCGTGATCTTATTCAAGAGGCGATAATCAATACAGGGTCTCAAGGAGCCATCCTTCTTAGCAACAAAAAAAAATCCCGCTCCCAACGGTGAAGAAGATGGCCGAATATGGCCTTTCTCCAAAGACTCCTTAAAATAACTCCGCATGGCGGTATGTTCCGGCACAGACAGGTTGAAAAGTCGGCCCTTAGGAAACTTATAGCCTGGAATCAAGTCAATAGCACAATCACAGTCCCTATGCGGTGGAAGGGAACTGGACTTGGGCTCATCGAATACATCCTGAAAATCAGACAAAAACTCTGGAACTTCAGAAGAGGAGGAAGAGGAGATTGACATCACAGGAACGTCATTATGAACCCCCTGACAACCCCAATTAGTCACAGACATAGACTTCCAATCCAGCACAGGATTATGTATCTGCAACCATGGAAAACCCAGCACAATAGCATCATGCAAATTATGCAACACCAGAAAACGACAATCTTCCTGATGGGCTGGCGCCATGCACATGGTCACCTGTGTCCAAAACTGGGGTTTATTTTTAGCCAAAGGTGTAGCATCAATGCCCCTTAAAGGAATAGAGTTCTGCAAAGACTGCAAGGGGAAACCACAACGCCTGGCAAATTCAAAGTCCATTAAGTTCAAAGCGGCGCCTGAATCCACAAACGCCATGACAGAAAATGACGACAATGAGCAGATCAAGGTCACAGATAACAGAAATTTAGGTTGTACAGTTCCGATGGTAACCGAACTAGCGATTCTCTTTGTACGCTTTGGGCAGACTGAAATGACATGAGAAGCATCGCCACAATAAAAACACAACCTATTCTGACGTCTGAATCCTTGTTGTTCCGTTCTAGACAGAATCCTATCACACTGCATAGGCTCAGGCATCTGCTCTGAGGACAACGCCACAGCGCGCACAGTTCTGCGCTCCCGCAAGCTCCGATCGATCTGAATGGCCAGAGACATAGAATCACTCAGACCAACAGGGTTGGGAAACCCCACCATAACATCTTTAACAGATTCAGAAAGACCCTTTCTGAAAATTTCTGCCAAAGCATCCTCATTCCATTTAGTCAGCACAGACCATTTTCTAAATTTCTGACAATACAATTCTGCTGCTTCTTGACCCTGAGACAGGGTCAACAAGGTCTTCTCCACTTGATCCACAGAATTTGGTTCATCATATAATAATCCTAGAGCCTGAAAAAAGGCATCTACATTAAGCAAGGCCGGATTCCCAAGTTCCAGGGAAAATGCCCAATCCTGAGGGTCGCCACGCAGCAGGGAGATGACAATTTTAATCTGCTGAATGGGATCACCAGAGGAACGAGGCTTCAGAGCAAAAAACAATTTACAGTTGTTTTTAAAACTCAAAAATTTGGACCTGTCCCCAAAAAACAAATCAGGAGTAGGAATCCTAGGCTCTAAAAGTGGAGTCTGAGCAATATAATCAGAAATACCTTGTACCCTAGCAGCAAGCTGGTCTACACGAGAAACTAATCCCTGAACATCCATGCTAGCACAAGACTCCTCAGTCACCCAGAGGAAAAGAGGGAAGAAAAGACAGAGCAGGCTACAGAAAAAAAAATGGCTCTTTCTTCCCTTCTTCTGAGATGCATTTAACTCATTGTTGGCCAGTTGTACTGTTATGATCTGGTAACCTTGGAGCCGCATGAGAGAGGTACCTGTACTGACGGCAAACCCTAAACTAACACCGCAACTAGAAGTAGCCATGGGATGTACCTAACACGTCCTAGACATCTCGACACAGCCGGAGGACTAAATACCCGTATAGATGGAATTGGGAATTCTATCTTGCCTCAGAGCAGAACCCCAAAGGATAGGCAGCCCCCCACAAATATTGACTGTGAGCATAAGAGGAAAGACACACGCAGGCAGAAAAACAGGATTTAGCAAAAGAGGCACTTCTAGCTAAATAGAAAAGGATAGGACAGAATTCTAAGCGGTCAGTATTAAAATCCTAAAAATATCCACAGCAGATAATACAAATATTCCACATCTAACTAAAGACATAGAAAGTATATCTGCATCTCCTGAGAATCCAGCATGACTGAAAAATCCAAACAAAGTCTAAGCTGGACAAAAACACAATAAATTGCACTGAATTGCAAAGCACTCTGCATGTGTGCACAGAGACAAAAAACCAGACACTTATCTTAGCTGAATTTGGCAGCAAGGCATGAGGAGCCAGAGAGAGATGCAATCCCTCCAAGTACAATGGACAACTGGCACAGACTCATGGATCCTGCACACCTAAATACCTAATAGAGCTGCAATCAGCAGAAACACCTGCCCGGATTACAACCCCAAGACAACTGCACTACCACCAACAACCACCGGAGGGAGCCCAAGAGCAGAATTCACAACAGGTACGTCTGATGGCACTGAAGGAGTTCACCTGACCAGGTATCACAGACACCAATACACTTCATAGTCTGACCTCCAGGGGGAGCAAAGGGCACTATGTATTAGGCCACTCCTCACAGTCTGGTAAAACTGGGGGTTAGATAGAAAGTAGCACAAAAAGCAGACTAGGTTGGAACCAGGCAACATCCTGTGGCAGAGGGTGTTGCAGGGGAAGATTCAGGGGGGTCCCTGTCAGGGGTGAGATCCTGACAGAGGCCTAGCGAACAGAAAGAACGTTACGGGACCGCGCCTGCACTTCATCGCGGCGGTACCCCAAGAAAGGACAAGAAACGAGGTTTATTGTGAAGAGTGAGAAAGGAGATCAAAGCAACAAGGAGAAAACACCAGTAGGAGTCGTGCTGTAAGATCGAGGCAACATCCTACTGAGGCGTGTAGCTGGTGGACGGAAGCGCCGAGGAAGTACTGGCTCCAAGCCTTACTTCAAACCAACGGCAGGACAGTCAGTTATAGGCGGGCTGTCTCACCTAAATCACCTAAGCAGACATAGGGGGCAACAGTGGGAGAGGGGCGACTCTAGGATCCCGGAAGAACTCCAGGCCTACCCGTCATACGAGTGCGTCCTAGCCATATCATCTGGGGGACGGAGAAGAACATCAGAATCAGTTGTGAGGGAACATCAGAAACAGACACAACAGTTGTGAGGACTATCCCGTGGTGCTCAGCAGGGAAGGACTACAACACACAAGCGCTAGAAGGAAGGCACAGATTTCCACCTGCAAAGGGAGCTCTGGAGGTGCCATCGGACCGGCTGGTCTCAGACAGCCCTGTTAACCGTACTCTGGATTGAGGATCCTGAAGCCTTCAGTAAAGAGGTAAAGAGACTGCAACCCTGTGTCCTCGTTATTCATCGCACCCTGCACCACACATCATCACTTTCAACTTTCATTGGACGCCCTTAGCAGGGTCACGGACCGGGTCTAGCCAACGTGACAATCCCAGAACTGAGACAGAGAGGCCCGGTACCGGGTATCCCTCGGCCCTGCGACTGTGGGGGCGCTCCACTAGTAAATTAGGAGGCATTCAGAATCACTTTAATATGTTTTTTTTTAATATTACTGAAGGCCTTATAGTCGTGATTAGCATTTTGTCCAACACTACTCTTCATTATTTTTATCATTTACAACTAATGGTAACAAAAAATCCAATTTCAGGAATACGATGCAAATGACCTGAGATTTCTAGCCACAAAGTGGTTAATATCTGGTAGGAAAAGTGATGACTTGCTTGAATCATTAAAAGTTCAGGTTTAGACTGAACGTTCACAAAGGTTTTCGGGAAAGAAACTGACTGTACCTCCATCAGAAGAAAAGATGATGCTGCAGATTAGGTGGTGTGTGAAACTGGCTCTAGCAAGGATAATGCACATGTCATTTCACTTTCACGAAAACAGAATGTTGTTTATCCAGGCTAGAAAATCATGTGAGGTGATGTAAAAATAGTGTAACTCTTGCAGGAATACATTAGTCAGGCCAAAAATGATCTACCGAGCAGCTGAATAAAACATGAAGCGAGTTCTTCTCTTCCCTGCTTTTCTTGAAGCATCTTGTTCTTAGTGATTGTAAATATGATTGGTTCTGCTGGGAATCGATGCTACTGTGCAGCAGAAACCTGAGTCATATGCAATTATATCTGCACACGTTGTTTAAGTTAAGATCTGAAGCCCGGCAATCTGTGACTTCATTTCGGCAAATCAGAGATGTTCTAGGTGGTGGGTTAAAATGTTACAGGAATGTCGTGTAAACTTTTTCCTAGAATTCACATGGGTTAGGTTCCTGAAAATGTTTTATAATTATTTTGTGACCAGAACATACTTGAAACTGTATTGTTTTAATGTAACATTTTACAATCAAGCAACTATCTGTTTGGTCACTTTCTTAGGCCATGTGCACACGTTCAGGATTTTTAGCGTTTTTTTCGCGTTTTTTCGCTATAAAATTGTGATAAAAACGCGAAAAAACGCTAACATATGCCTCCTATTATTTACAGTGTATTCCGCATTTTTTGTGCAAATGTTGCGATTTTTTCCGCGAAAAAATCGCATCGCGGAAAAAAAAGCAACATGTTCATTAAAAATGCGGAATTGCAGGGATTCCGCACACCTAGGAGTCCATTGATCTGCTTACTTCCCGCACGGGGCTGTGCCCACCATGCGGGAAGTAAGCAGATTATGTGCGGTTGGTACCCAGGGTGGAGGAGAGGAGACTCTCCTCCACGCACTGGGCACCATATAATTGGTCAAAAATAAAAGAATTAAAATAAAAAATAGTCCTATACTCACCCTCGATGTCCCCCGCAGTGTTCCCGCCTCACCGCTGCATGCTGCCGTTCGGTTCCTGTAGCTGGTGTGTGGTGAAGGACCCTGCCGATGACGTCACGGTCCTGTGATTGGTCGAGACCGTTCATGTGACCGCTCACGTGACCGTGACGTCATGGAAGGTCCTGCGCGCACACCATCTATACGGAACGGACGCCGGTGAGGAGATCAGCTGTCTGCGGGTGAGTATAAGCATTTTTTTTATTTTTTTTATTATTTTTAAACATTCTATCTTTTACTATAGATGCTGCAAAAGCAGCATCTATAGTAAAAAGTTGGTCACACTTGTCAAACAGTATGTTTGACAAGTGTGACCAACCTGTCAGTCAGTTTTCCAAGCGATGCTACAGATCGCTTGGAAAACTTTAGCATTCTGCAAGCTAATTACGCTTGCAGAATGCTAAAAAAACGCGAAAAAAACGGAAAAAAACCGCAAAAAAAAAATGCGGATTTCTTGCAGAAAATTTCCGGTTTTCTTCAGGAAATTTCTGCAAGAAATCCGGACGTGTGCACATACCCTTACAGTTCAAGGGAACCTGTCATTAGATTCATGCTGTATGATTGCAGCAAGATAAGTTTTAGTCTGAAATGCTGCAGCGCTTCAGAGAAAACTTAGGTTCCAAAGTCAGTCATTGGGCGAGATCTGACTAGCCAACTTCAGCCCTTAGCTGGCTTCTCTTTCCCTGCTCCAATTGAATGATAGGTCTCTCCCTATGGAATTGTAACACCTGCAGTAGGAGCTTTATGCACAAAGGCCACCGCTGCTGGGATTGCACAGACATTCACAGCAACAGATACTAAAGGGAATCTGTCAGTAGGATCAATCCTCCTAAGCCCTATGGGTATGTATGTCATAGGGAGCTGAATAAAATGAGACCTTGATATATACAATCTGACGTTTTATTCCACAGAAATCTACATTTTTCTTATTTGTAAATGAGCTGTCGAGGACTATGGGCCGTACACTGACCTACATGAGAATTTGCCTCCATAGCTTATTTGAATTCAAAAGGGGAATTACCAGTGTGAGGCATATAAATAACACAGAACAAGAGACCTGAACTTTTGTCTTCTTGCTAACACAGCTCTCTATTGTCTTGTAACAGTATTACAACCCTGTCTGCTTGTGACATGGAAGCTGAAGCTGAGAGGAACCTGCAGATGTGTCAGTTATAACCACACACAGCTCTGCAGAGAGCAGAGAGCTGCCATCACACTGGTAATATCCCCTTCTTGTAAAGTAAGCTCTGGAGGCAGATTCTCATGCAGATCAGTGTCCGGCCCATAGTCCTTAACAGCTTATTTACATAGGATAAAAACATGAATTTCTCTGGAATAAGACATTGGATCACAGATATCAAGTTGTCATTTTAATGAGCCTCCAATGACCCACATGCCCATGTAGATGGCTTAAAAGGGTTGAACCTACTAACAGATTCCCTTTAATACTTCTTTGCTGCCCTTCCTGGACTACAACTCCCAGCAAACTTTGCTCCTCTTTACCTACTGGAGGAGGAGTAGCAGATGAAGAGGCTGATTGACTAAAATGTAGAAGTTAGAAGTTAGCTGGGCTTGAAGACATGTACGTGCTCTTACATTGCAGACAGGAGAAAGCCTGACACTGGAGAGCAGGGGATAGAGGCAAAAGTCAGTGATGCTGACAGACCAGCAACTCAGTGTGTGTATAAGGCTGGGTTCACAGTGCGATCAGTGACTCCGTTAAACGGACTACGTTACACCACGGCATAACGTGGTGTAACGTAGTCCGTTAACGCCGCCATTTAATGCAATGTCGGACGCATCGCTAGCGCACGCCCACAATGGGCGTGCGCTAGGGATGTGCCGTCATTGAGTGAGGGACCCGAGACGCGGGCTGCAGCATTTCCGGGTCCGTCACTGCTAGCGCAGATGGAGCTAGCAGATGCTCTATCTGCACTAGCGTGATGGAACGTCGGCACTTGCGTTAACAGCAGCCCGTTAGCGTATGTGCTGAACGGGCTGCTATTAACGCAATGTGAACCTAGCCTAAGATAATCCTAAAGCTGGACCACGTCTGCAAACCCCCTGGGTTACCAGGAGATGTCCGTCATTGCCTAACCTAATCCACAGAAGGATCCTGCAATCTATTCTGTGTCCCAGTCATCTGGACCCTGCAGCTCCAAGCTGGATCCCTGTGTGATTTCAGACCTGTTACATCAAGGAGTGAGTAGCTACTACTGGGACTTTTGGTTCTACTGTTGAGGAGTTTATAACAGAACTACTCTTTGTAATCACAGGCCTGTTGGCCAGCACCGCACAATCCATACAGTCCTTACCTGGCTCGAACATTGAGTTGTCCGTTTCCTTCCCTCCCCTTTTATGAACAACAGTCCCTTTAAATTTCACAATGCTGCCCTGGTGTCAGGCTCACAGTCCTTATGTCATGTGCACAGTCCATAAGAGCAGAAATGGTTTGAGACTCTTACATGGTTCACAGTACCGCAATCCAGCAGGGGAATATACAAAGTGCATAAATCAACTGGGAGGAGGAAAATACATAAACCTTTGGCTATCCCGGCCAACATCTGGGAGTTCCCAGCACATTTAGGCACTTCTGCACTCAGAAATGCAAATTTTCCTCTGGTGGAACTTTCAGGGCCACCTTTTCACTTACCCCAGACATTTTGGATTCAGGCAACTGCGTAATCTCCTCCTTCTTCAGGGGGGTCTGGTGATTGCCTTCTTCTGCTCCCTGGAGCCCGGTTACTAGATACTTGGGCTGGAAGTGACCTGACTTTGGGTAGTGCCGGAGTCAACGACATGTAGAAATGGGCCACAGCACCCTGTGTCACCTGCTCCTGCATAGGAGGTAGGGAACCCTAGTGACGGTCTGATGCCCCAGTGGTGATGGCCTCAACTCGAGCCACATTGAGGAGTCTTTTCCAGGCCCTTTCAATTCACAGGAAGGGTTCATCCTGCTTCCTACCTTCTCACACTAACTGCATACCAGTGATGTCGTCCCTCAATTTTGAAGAACGTGACCCTGGTTCCCGCAGTCAGCTCCTGCAACCTTTGAGGCCCTGTTGCCAGCCAATGGCATAATCTCTTCTGGCTTCTAAGGTCCATCCTGGTTTTGCCTCTCCCAGGGTGGTTCTCCTTCCAGCTCACCTGCCTATTTTCTGGATGTCTCTGCCCATTCTCCATTGACTTCCTGTATCTGGCGTGGTTTCTTTTTCTTCCACCGCGCCCATTGTGGGCAGGCACTACTCACTACAGACTGGCCTCTCTGGACAACCCACTTCCCAGGGTAGACGGATTTTAGTGCACTTTCACTTCATTTACACCCACAATGGGTGGGTCCAACTTGCCATTTTGTGCAACTCACCACCATCTTGCCATCTGTGTTTGGCACCATCTTTGTTTTCTCTGGATCCTTTTCTGCATCTGTCACAGCACTTCATGATTTCTTCCTCCATAGTATAACTCCTTTTCAGTCCTGTCACTAGTTCATCCTGGACTACCCCCAAGCCCACTGACTCTATCATTCTCTGGAATTTCCTGTCCACCTCGGCAGTGAACCCGGCCATCACCTTCTGTCTATGAGGTTCCCTGTTCATCTTCCACCCTATGCCAAAGGACACAAAATGCCCGGCAGGCCTTATGTCAGACTTTGGGTTGCAAACTGGACAGAAGCGACTGCTTAGGATCCCGGTAATGCCTCCCACTGTCTGGAACAAGCGACACATGCTGTGCCTAGTAACCCGCCATACCTGAACTTGAACTTCACTATGCGCTTCTCCAACTACTCACTAACTCCTCATTACCAGGAACTGCACTTCTTTTTATCAAAACTAGTTCCCACCCACTGGGATAGTTCTATCATTAACTTGTTCCTATCTGTAGACTAAAGCTATTTTACCCACAGTGTGTCCTATACTGTTGCTACCCCTTTCTATATAAACCATACTTATGCTATCCTAAGCTTATCTTGTACTATACATTTCTCACAATATGCATTAACACTTCATATGCTGTATATTACCATAATGCATGACACAAGACACACATCACTATTACATATAAAGCCGCATGACAATATTCATACAGCATGTTTGTTGTCTTCAGAGGTAGCATCAGGGTAAGACAGTCCACATCCCTACGCAATAACAATGGAGTGCTCAGACATCAGGTCTACACAGGTGTTCTGTATAGTATTATCATGTTGGTGACTATACAAAAAGACACTGCACTACACACTTCTCCTTGTTAGCTGTATCGTCCACGTTTACAACCCTCCCCCACTGGCAGAAACATCCATGCCATTCTCGTCTCGCATCATCATTGCATCCTTCTGCTAGGCTGCTGTAGTGCCAAATACTACTGAGCAGAAACACTGGTAGTAGCATTGGTCTCTTTTCCATCCCTTCCCCACTGGTAGCAGCATTTGTTTCCTTTACACTTTGTCCAAGAACATAAGGTGCCTCTGTATAAATGACAATCTCAATGAAATGTTTGTGCCCAGCTATATCACATCATAGTCATGCTGGTGACTGACATATTGGTTTAATGATTTGATATGTTACCTTTGAATCTAACAAAAGTCTTGACCTGCATGCAGTTTGACAAGCAATTAAAGGGTTACTGAAAATGCCTTGGACTTCAAGGAAAGATGTAGAATATGGGAGGAACAGACAGAGTTGCAAATTGCTCCAAGTTAAGTGTCATACTTATGGTTGAACACAACATCTCTTATATACTGTATCTGGCTAAGGTGCCCTGTACTCCTAGGCACCAAAATTTTTATCTTTGTTTTGGTCGATGGTTTCTGCCTATTGAGTTATCTATAGGGTCATTTGTTCTTGAATCATCTCAACTTAGCAACTAAAGTAGTGCAATGTAGAGACCTTGAGGTAGTGTGTTAAATAGAAAACTGATCAGTAAGGGCAAGGTGGTTGATGTCTGGTGCTAATGTGAGAGTTCTTAGATGTTAGATTGCCTTGTATCATATCCTACTATTGTTCAGAAGCAAGAGGTTTTATTGAGTTGAAGTTTTGTACTCAATCATTCAGAATTGTTGCAGTCAGGGAGGCTGATCCTGTAGGCATAAATAGTTTTAAGAATTAATATTTCAATATCTAGAGGTTGAACAGCTTCTATTGTATATTATTTTAATAAATCTTGATTGGATGATCATAGGGATGTGTAGGGGTACACATCTTCCGTGGTGGGTTGATTTTGCTATGAAAAGGAGGTTTTTTGGGAATCATCCAGTCAAATGCTTGTTGAAATGTTTTGCTTGAAAAAGAAATGAGGTTTAGAAATGTGTGAGGGACCTCATACTTAGCGAGAGGTTGTGGAGGCGTACAAGGAGAGGTTGGGCCAAGTATATAGCTTGGGCAACCAATAGATAAATGGCACTGAAGAATCAGAAAGGACGCTGATATGGTCACTTAAGTAGTCATTCACCATCTTGGTCAACTTCTCCCTCGTTGTCATAGTTAAACTCACAGATAGCTCTTGTTGATGTGACAATTTCATGAAACTTGCCCAGTTGGTGGACTCCCCCCCCCCCCGAGTTGCACCTGGTGTGCGTGGCCCTTCCTTGTAATCTTTGTGGGTGAAAAGGTACCTCTGCCAGCAGCATTGTCTGAGGGTAATCTTTTCTTTTCAGCAAGTCTTCCACAATGGCCCTCTGGCATGAATGCACTGAAAATGGCACGTCTGTCTCCGACATGAGAGAAATTTCTCAATGTACTGTGGGTCAAAAAATGGGCACAGCCAGTATTTCATTTTGGACAAAATGTGTTTCACAAGAGGGTCTTGAGAAAGGCATTTGGACATGAACTGAGCCATGTGTGGCAGATTACAAAGAGTTAAATGTTCAGTGTCCTCAACAGGAAGAATACTTACCATCCTATCCTCCTCACGATGCATCGCCTCCTCCTGCTCCTCTTTAGGCCGTCCATGCTGGTTAGGCATGAAGCTGGGATTGGGAGTCCCCTCTATTGCGCAGACCAAAAATTCCTGTTCCTCTTCATCCTCCTCCTATTCCTCGTCATGTGGCCTGTGAATATTGTGTGAGGCTGGGCTGTGTGGTATCAACCACTGTAAAATCTTTTGCCATAGCCACCTGCTCAGTATTCAAAGCTTCATCTTTGAGATTCTGCAGAGAACGTTTCAATAGACAGAGCAGCGGGATGGTTACGCTAATAATACCATCATCAGCGCTCACCATCTTGGTGCAGTGCTCAATGTTTTGAAGTACCTCACATATGTCAGCGATCCACACCCACTTGGCAGTGATTATGTGTGCGGGCTGAGTGTTTTGCATTGAGAAGCTGGAATTCAGACACTGCCCTCTGCTGCTCACTAAGCCCTGCCAAAATATGAAAGGTCAAATTCCAGCTTGTGGACAGGTCACAAATCAGTCGGTGATGAGGCAAATTAAAGCGCTGCTGCAGCGAAGCAAAGCCGGCAAAAGCCTGAGATGACTTTTGAAAATGTGCACTGACACAGCATACCTTGGCAAGTAGTTCCAGCAAAAACCGCTGTACAACCAAGCTCAGCACATGGGTCATGCATGAAATGTGTACCTTCTTACCCTAGCTTTAAAGCCGTCACCAAGTTACGCCCATTATCGCACACAACCAGACTTGGTTGGAAATTCAGCTGGGAGAGCCACTGATCGGTCTGATCTTTTATCCCTTTCAACAACTTTGCTGCGTTGTGAGCTTTATCACCTAAACAGATGAGCTTCAGCAGAGCTTGCTGCTGCTTCGCCAAGGCAGTGCTGCAGACCTCCCAGCTGGGGAGTGATGGAGAGGCTAGTTCCATTGAGGATAAGGAGGATGAGGAAAGACAGTAACTGGAGTACAAGTAGACTGAAACCCTGATGGAATTTGGGCCCGCTATTCTTGGTGTGGGTAAGATGTGTGAAGTCCCACCCTCTGACTGTCCCAGACTCCACCAGGTTCATCCAGTGTGCCGTCAGGGAAATGTGGTTTCCCTGTCCATAAGAACTTGTCCACGTTTCTGTGGTTAGGTGGTCCTTCCCTGTGACTGTGTTGGCCAGAGCATGGCTGATATTGTGCAACACGTGCTTATGTAATGCCGGGACAAACATCGGGAAAAATAGTGGCAGCTGGGAATCGAGTACCATAGTGCTGCCACCACCAAGAGGTTGTGGAAAGACTCAGTTACCACGAGCCGAAATAGCAAAATTTCCAGGACTAGCAATCTGGCAATGTGGGTGTTTAACATTTGGGCCGGTGGATGTTTCTGCTTCCTGTAAAATGTCTAGGGCAGAGACAACTGAACGCTGTGCTGGGACAACAAACTGGACTTGATTGCTGAATGTTGTGTCTGTGCAACCGCAAGTTATGGGCAGGAGGTATCAGCCTTTCTTACTGGACAGCAGATTGGCAAGGCAGTAACATAGGGGAAGGGGCAGTCATTTGACCCTCAGACAAAGATTTTGTACCCAGGTGTTCCGCCCACCTTGTGGGGTGCTTGGCTGCCATGTGCTTTTGCATGCTAGTGGTGCTCAGGTTGGCAATGTTCTTCCCTCTTATCAGCTTGGTATAGCAGATGCTGCAAATTACAGTTGTTTTGTATGAAGAACTTTCAGAAAAAAACTGCCATACAGGGGAACAACGCACCCTTGGCCTGTTATCTAGCTGAGTGGGGGGCTCTGTGGACCAGTTGACCGAGTTGTCCCTTTGGTGAACTCACTACCTTTTCTTGCCTATTTGCGTGTTACAGATCCAATCCTCTCTGCACTGCTGTGCTTGCTAGGCATGCCTCCGAGCCAGGTTGGATCAGTGGCCTCATCATCGACCATGTCGTCTTCCAATTCATCAATCTGATCCTCCTTGTGAGTTGCAATTTTAGGCTGACCTATTAAATAACTACCATAAGTTTTTGGATTATAAGCTGCACTTTTTCCCCAAAAAATTGGGAGGAAAAATGTATTGCATCTTATAATCCAAAGGTATCTTACTTGGGGGGGAGGTGGAGTGGCATCACAGGAGCAAGGGTCACTGATTCAGGAGGTCATAAGAGGCAGCAGGAGTGGGGCTATGCTGTGGGCCATGTCCTTTTTGAATTTGTTGGTGCAGGTGATCTGAGGTCCCCTTTCCTGTACATATCCCTGTGCTGGGCTTCGGAAAAATAGCCGCCGGAGTCAGTGACCCTTCTAAGAGGACAGGGCCCACAACATTGCCCCACTCCTGCTGACAGGTTGCTGATCCAACAGCGACCTGCCCTCTAGCTTACATAATGATTATATGTACTGTACATACTGCAAAAAAAACCTTTTGCAGGAGGGTGCCAGCATAATCGCATGTTTACTGTGTTGTTAATATATGTGTGCTTGAGCTTATCCTGAGGAGTATAAAAAAAATTTATATGGTGCCCGACGTGCCTGCACATTAGCAGCTATCGGTTTATATACTGTAGATGTGATCTATATACAAGAAAAATATCCTCCTCCAAGATGGCGCCGCCAGCACATGCGCAATAGCAGCTATCGGATCACCTCTATATACACCGATAGCTGCTACTGTTCAGGCGCGGCGGGTGACATTTTTAAATAGATTTTTTTTCTGTTCTTGTTTTGCTCGGAGGGGCTGTGTTTGTTTTGTCCTCACAGTGATTTATGCCGCATGTCAATAATAAACCTGTGAAAGGAATAAAAGAGACATTGTTCCTGTGCCTACCTCTGTGTCAGCTGAGTGAACCACTCTACCACAAGTCGTGTTTTGGATGCGGGCAACATTTCAGGAACACGGGTAGCAGCTGTGGGCAAATCATGTGTCCTGGGTAAAGGCGGCTATAGGGATGGAACAACAGTTGAATAAAATGGAGGAGCTGATCAAACACCTGATGTTGAGCTAAGGGCAGCAACACTAGCTACACTGAGAGCAGAAGAAGTGCCAAGAGCAACAGTGCCATGAGCAGATACAGCAGGAGACAAATAAACTCCTCATGAAACAGATTCAACAGCAGCAAAAGCAGGATGGAACTCCTGGTGGGAGATATCTGCAGCAGAGAAACTGACCCTCCCCCACATCAAGGTGATGACATGTACGTCTGGAAGGTGGCAAGATGAGCATCGCAAAAGATGATCCCAAGGATTGATGTGGAGGCATTTTTGACAGTTTTTTAGTGGATAGTGGAGCGAGAGAGCCTGTCGCCATACCAGTGGGTGGAGGTGCTGGCCCCAGTAGGCTTATTATGACCTGGCCTTACAAGGTGCATGGAAATATGCCAAACTAATAACTGAGACACTGGCACGCTCAGGGGTAGCTATGTCTGTCCGAGCGAAAAGGGTTCATCACTGGGCATACTGTGGTGATAAACCTCCTTGCTCCCAAATGTTTGATTTGCTGCATCTGGTGCAAAAATGGTTGCAGCCGGAGTCCTCCACCCCAGCCCAGATGGTGGAGCAGGTTGTAATGGACAGATTTATCCACTCCCTTGCAAGGCCGGTGCAGACATGGGTTGCCCAGTGGGATCCACAAAATGCAGATGACCTGATTGACCTAGTAGAAAGGTACCATGCGGTCGAGAGGTCCCTAAGGAAGCTGGGTGGGGCTGCATCCACATCCTGGGGCAGCCATATGTAGCCCGAAGCCCAAAAGAGGAGTAGTAGAGCCACCACTGGGGGTCCCAAGAGGTCAGTGAGGGGTTGCCAACGGCTGATGGTAAAGACTTGCTATCCTGCAGATGCCATGATCCCAGACATATAGCCACCTGTCGTTCTATGTTCACCTGCAGTGTGGACTATCAGCTTGGTGAGGGGCCACAGGTTTATTCCATAACAATAAATGGGGTACTGGTATTGGGACTCTTGGACTCAGGGAGTTTGATGTCAATGATAAGGGCAGCACTCCTCCACCAGCTGGTCCCTGGAAAAACAGTGGGCATTCTTTGTATTCACAGGGACTCCAAGGACTACCTTGTTGCCAGAGTGACTATAAAATCTAACTGTGGTGTGGAATCGCAAGAGGTTGGGATGGCTAAGGACTTGCTACATTCGGTGATAATAGTGCTGGACTTTAGTGTGTTCTGGGACTTATGGGGGAAGACCGGGATACCAAGTGTTTCAGACAGGAGTCAGCTCAAGCATGATGAAACTCCATCGCAGTCAAAGGAGTTCCCCATATGTGTAATGGTTGGTGACAAGGACTAGATGATGACTAGTGTGGCCATGATTCCTGAACTGAGGGTTTCTGGTGGAAATATTAGTACTGCTCAAATGTGGGATCTTACCCTAAAAAGTGCATTGGAAAACGTGACTGTGATAAATAGGGTTGCCCAAGAGCTGGGGGCTGACACCAGGTTTCCCCATTTTGCTTTAAATGTAGAGCTGCTAAGCTCAGAGAGGAAGTGGTGGAGAAGTTGTTAGTACCGGGTCCCTAAAGGCATAGAGTATTACACGTGGCCCATTCTCATGTCTTGGGTGGACATCTGGCAGTAGACAAAACTCATGAAAGGGTCCTTAAGAGGTTCTACTTGCCTGAGTGTCACAAATAGATTGTTAACAACTGCCGGTACTGCCGTACTTGTCAACTTACTGCTCCCGTATCCCATTTCCAAAGTTCCCTAGTGCTGCTGCCCACTACAGAGTTCCTATTTGACCAGATTGCCATGGACCTTGTAGGGCCCCTAGTTAAGTGTGCCAGAGGGCACCTATACATCCTATTAGTGATGGACTATGCCACATGGTACCCGGAGATGGTACACCTTAGAAACTCTAGAAGCATAGCGCGGGAGTTAGTCCATATCTTTTCTCAGATGGGCCTGCCAAAAGAGATCCTGATGGACAAAGGAACTCTGTTTAAGTCCAAAGTGATGAGGGAGTTGTGTAAGGCTCTCCAGGTTACACATCTCTGCACATCGGTGTACCACCTACAGATGGAGGGCCTGGTAGAGAGATTCAACAAAACTTTCAAGTCGATGCTTACGAAGGTCGTGGAGAGAGATGGCCGAGACTGGGATTGCTTACTGCGGTACCTGTTGTTCTCTATCAGGGAAGTCCCCCAGCCCTCTACGGGTTGAGCTGTCCTACAGATGACACCCTCGGGGACTTTTAGATGTTGCAAAGGAGACCTGAGAAGCAGAACTTACACCCCACCAGAGCATCATTGATCATGTGGCCCAAATGACTGGATCTCAAGTGTGATGCCGATTGTGAAGGAGAGCCTCTTTCGAGCAGAACAGGCCCAGGCTACAACTGAAATGCAAGTCTATGACAGTTAAGCCCTGTAGACCAGGTGTTGGTATTGATCCCCACAGTATAAAGTAAGTTCCTAGCCAAGTGGCAAGGGCCATATGAAGTGGTCTAAAAGTTGAGTGACATCAACTACCAAGTCCACCAACCATTTAGAATAAAGATGTACCAAGTGTACCACATCAACCTGCTCAGACCGTGGCGAGACCAGGAACTGGTGGAAGCTAAGTGTCTGGGAGCCAGTTCTGAAGCCAAGGTCAAGGATGTCACAGTGGCAGAGACACGGTCACCGGCCCACAAACATCAGTGCCGTGAGCTGCTTCAGTGAAACCGGGACCTGTTTACAGAGTTACCAGGCTGTGCACAGGTTGTAGAGCATGAAATCCTGACTGAACCCCATGTGAGAGTGAATCAAAAGCCATCTCGGATTCCAGAATCCAGCCATGAGGTGATCTGTAAGGAGGTGAGGAGACTGCTGAACCTGGGCGTCATCGAGGAGTCAAATATCGGTTGGTGCAGCCCTACTGTCCTTGTGCAAAAGCCAGATGTAGAGTGGCACTTTTGTAACGATTACAGAAAGTTAAATGAGGTGTCCAAGTTTGCTGTGTATTTGAAGCCAAAGGTTCATGAGCTCATTGAGAGGCTAGGGTCAGCCAGATATATCACCACCCTGGCATTTCTAATCATTAAAAATAGGGGGGACCCCACAGTATACGTTTGGCAGGTCCCCCCTTTTATGCAACCAGTAAAGGCTATGCAGACAGCTGTTATCTGATATTAGTAACCTGGGAAGCATCAGAATAATAACATCAGCCTTAGCTGCCTGCTTTCCTTCAGCTGGGTATTAAAAATAAGGGGGATCTCAGGACATTTTTTTAATTTATTTTATATTTCTTAGTTAAATACATGTACAGTAAAATATACATGCTAAGCACTGATTATATCACACTGACATCTTTCTGATATCTATTCTATGTATATATCTGTTTTATCTATTCCATTTACACAGCATGCTGCGATTGTTCTCCTCACCCCCATTCCAGGTGAGGATAAACTTGCAGATGAACAGTGCCTAATTGAATACCATTGTTGCGATTTGCAGATGTGAGCACAGCCTAACACAGAAGCTGTAGGAGGCAAAAGATGCAACATTTTTATGAAATCCAATTGCTAAAATGATTGTTAGCCCCAATTGCATGCATTTGAAAAAGAAAAAAATCATCATGTAATGCAATTTTATAAAGTGTTTGTAGCTTCATTTTATTGCAATGTTGTCAAAACTAAGAAAGTCTTCAAAAGGGTAAACTAAAGTTTTTATTTGCTAGCAATTGCATTGTGCACTGAGATATATTCTAATACCGGGAAAGTGGTTTAGAGCTTTGTCAGGCAGTGCCGAGGAGAGCAGTAGGAGGGGATGGCTTCTGATAAATGCTATGTGGGGGAGGTTGAGAAGATAAAGACGTCAAATGTAATTGCAAAGCCAACTTGGCTTCTTATGAAATTAAATTGTACATAGCGATACTGCAAGTGACTTGCAATTTGAATCACATCATATCTCATATAAAACAAAAAAATACAATGTACATAAACTTCAAATTTTACTTCAAAGATGTTCGTGCGTTGGGTCCTATTGTCTGAGACACTCTGGCAGAGATTGCGCCTCATTCCGTGCTCCAGCTGTTGTAGTTTGAAGTATTCATCCTGTGAACAATGGATTGAACTTCCCCAGAGTACAATCTGTAGATATGTTTAATGTGCTACTATGATCAAACACGTGTTAAAGTTTACTGTGGTTTCTAAACATTTGTTTCTACAAATCCACCACCACATGCGTGTGCACTTCACATTATGTTGTAAAATGACCAGTATCATATTAATAAAGTATTTGTACTAATATATTCCACAGCGCACAGTTCATGAAAGAATCAAACATAGAATTCTAAATAAAAACATGCATATATATATAGCAACATTTTGCATGGACACTGTCTGGCAGCACATCAATCCTTCTGTGGATGTGGGAAGTGATACAGTTGCATTGGAATAGCCAAAGGCTCATCAGACCAGTTGCAAAAGTTCAGCTTTGGACCCTCTCCCATCTATAAGAAATTCTAAATCTCTTCCATCATATATGTGCATACAACCCCAATTAAAAACATTTAATCTTCTACCAGATGAACAAATCTCTTTCATTGCCGAGTATATGCATTTTGTTTTGATACACAACTCTTTTTGTTTTGAAGCGCACTACACACCCAGCAGTGGGGTACTGCCATGGGGACCAGGTTCGCTCCAAGCTATGCTAACCTATATGTGGGCAAATGGGAACAGCAAGCTATATACAGGAATCAAGAATTACAGGCGAACCTGGTCCTCTGGCAGCGCTTTATTGATATAATTTTTATCTGGTCAGGTGGACCAAAACTTTTAACCGATTTTATAGATAAATTAAATAAAAATGATTTTTTTAAAAACTTTACGGTAACTACGAGCACAGAGATAATTGACTTTTTGGATCTGAACATCTTTGTAGAGGAGGGAACCATCCAGAACCGAACTTATCATAAACCAACTGATTGCAACAATTACATCTCACTAGACAGTTGCCACCTCCCCAGTTGGCTCTTAAACATCCCAAAGAGCCAATATATACGGGTGCATAGGAACTGTTCTAAAATCCGAGACTACGCTCAAGAAGCTGATTATCTGACACAGAAATTCATCAAGAAAGGTTATGATAAAAACCAGATGCTAACAAAAAAACTAGTTGAAGACATCCCAAGGACAGATCTACTTCAAAAGAAAACTGCAAGAGACCCCAATCCAGAAGAGAATGTTCCTATTATTACTCAATACAACACAAATAGTCATATTCTAAGAAACACAGTGGGAAAACACTGGAATATTCTAAGAAAAGACAAAATTATAGGAGACCTTTTACCAGCTTATCCTAAATTTATCTACCAGAAAGCCAGGAATTTGGGCAACTTATTGGCTCCCACAACCACAAACCTTTCAAAACAATCCTCAATAAATCATAATTCAGAGTTCTCACAAGTCCCTAAAGGTTTTTACCATTGCCGCAAATGTAAGACCTGCAAAACATTATTAACATGTAAACAAGCAAACATTTCTAATGGCACTTCAGAATTCCCTATTAGGGACTAAATTACATGTAAGACTTCGAATTGAGAGTCCTCAGTGGTTGATATCTTTTAATGGCTAACTGAAAAGATGGTAACAAATTGCAAGCTTTCGAGACTTTCGAGACTACATACGTCTCTTCATCAGGCAAAGACTAAAACAAATTCTGAAGAATCACATATTTATGCACAACATAGTATTTTTTTTTTCTATACTATGTTGTGCATAAATATGTGATTCTTCAGAATTTGTTTTAGTCTTTGCCTGATGAAGAGAGGTATGTAGTCTCGAAAGCTTGCAATTTGTTACCATCTTTTCAGTTAGCCATTAAAAGGTATCAACTAGGGTTGAGCGAAACGGATCGTTCATTTTCATAAGTCGCCGACTTTTGGCAAAGTCGGCGTCTCATGAAACCTGACCCGATCCCTGTGCGGGGTCGGCCATGCGGTACGCGATCTTGGCGCCAAAGTCGAGTTTCGTATGACGCGTTTAGCGCCATTTTTTCAGCCAATGAAGGAGTGTGGGCAGAGTGATGACAAAGGGGTTAGGGGCGTGCACGGCTATCATCATTTTATCGCTTGTGCGCAGTAGGGATTTGCAATGTGTAACACGAGATTTTCTGTGCTGGGACGGAGGGGAATATGGGACGGAGGAGAGAGAGAGAGAGAGAGAGAGAGAGATATTTAAAAAATAATATTACAAAAATTTCTTCATTGGGTTTCGTGTTTCGGCCGAAACCCGACTTTTCACGGTGGTTGGCCGATTACACTCGACTCGACTTTTAAGACAGTCGGGTTTCACAAAACCCGACTCGACCCTAAAAAACTAAAGGTCGCTCAACCCTACTGTTCACCAAAGTTCACCATCCACCCTGATGGGACTCGAGAGGATTTGCTAGCTCAAAAGGGTGCTTCTACTCAATACTGAGCAAAGGGTCTGAATATTTATGACCATGGGATATTTCAGTTTTTCTTTTTTAATAAATTTGCAAAAATTACTATATTTCTGATTTTTTTTTCAGTCAAGATGGAGTGCAGAGTGTACATTAATGGGAAAAAATGAACTTTTTTGAATTTACCAAATGGCTGGAATGAAACAAAGAGTGAAAACATTAAAGGGGTTTGAATACTTTCCATACCCATTATATATTAAGTCACACTGAATGTATAACAATAAGGACTACCTAACTACCTTTTAGGAGTAAGGGCTCTAATGTGTTCCTCCTCTCATCCCAAATAGGTTTTTGGATACATAATGAGCAGAGTCTCTTCTGCTATGAGCTATGTAATGTATCCCTGCAGAGCGCACACTCCTTATTTTTAAATTTTGTGTTGCATTTCTTAAGCCTTTCCTATTGATTAAATAACAAAAAATGGGCCTAATTACCAAGATGAACATTCACAAAGAACACTCACCACTCAGTTGGTCAGAAAGTGTACTAGATTCGGAGGCAGGATCACATCACACGATTGTTCTCCCCTGAAAGCAGAGGATCCATGATTCACTGTGTTTCTCTGGCTGGCTTTACTGTCACTTCGCCTGCCACTTGTGCTACTCCCACTGTTGCGCCCATTCTGATGCTGGCGCTGCTGTAATTGTTGCTGCTGCTATTCCTCCATGCTTATAGAGAGGAAGAAAGCTGGAGCAAACTCGCATTTTGGTGGTCAGACCACATTGTAAATGAGAGGCCAGCCACAACCTCTCTTCCCATTTCCTCCTCCACCTTGTCATCAGGGCGCGCTGCTCCTAGAGAGCCCTGCTCATGTGCAAACCCAGGACAACATGGCGACTGTTAGACACATGGAAAGTCTCCACCATTTGTGTCCCCACGCCCGCACGAGTCCCCACTGGACCGGCGGTGGCACCTTCAGGACCCCAATATCGATGCTACAAGTAAGGAGCTGTTCAGAGATTGAGTACGTTTTATCTGATCATTGTCAGCACCTGATCTTCAGATGCAGGTTCCCTTAAGGACAGGAAACCAACTGATGCAGGGGAGAGGTTCTGCCCTTTTTTATGTAGGTTTCCTGTCCTTGATGGACGGATCCCATCTCTTCGATGGTGCTTTCAGGGTGGAAAGGAAAATAAAGTGAAATAAACAAGATAAAAAGATCTCCCATAGAGATAAAACGTCAAATGAATCCGATAAGTGCAGATAAAACAAAAAGTGTTATAGAAAAAAATATTTTTTGCTAAAGAACACTTCTCGTTACGGCTGCATATAGCCTTCCTCAGGATTCATTTGCCTTTTTATCTCGACGGAAACACTCGTTGTCTAGTTTGTTTCACTTCATTCATCTCTGCTGGAATTCCCCAAGGACAATATTTCTACAGTATAACAGATTGGGTGCACCAGCTGGAATCCATTATAGTGCAGTTGGAGTTGTACCTATAACACAAAATCACCAGGTGAGAATATTTTCGACTATTGGTTTTATAGTTTAATCTTAATACACTCAGAAAGCGCTCCTCCTTCTTCTTTTTCCACCAAAGAAAATCGATTTTTGGTTTAATTAAAAAAATAAGTGGACAACTCCTTTAATCGCCACTATAAAAAGGTGCATCCATGGTCATTAAGGGGTTAAGTGAACAACTTTACTAGTTGTTTTTTTGTTAACACTAAAGTGCGAGGTGCTTGCAAATGTTAATAAAAGCAGCTTCAATATTTAAATACTCGGTATTTGCCTTCAGATGTTCATATGACTGAACGTAACAATGAAAATGTTCCAAAATCCTAGTAAATAAAAAAGTGCAATGACAATTTGTCATAACAGAGTGGCAGTTTAGTAGTACCCACACTTATTAGAAAACAACATGATGTTCTAAAGCTGAAAAACAGTTGCAGCCTCAACACTGGCGTCACACAGATCTTACATCCCTTTTGTTTACCCTTTGTAACAACTTCCTTTGTGACAAATCCAAGTGCGTCAATACTACCACTTTCATTTATTTTGCAGCCTCTTTAACACCTAAAATTCCCGAGCTTACATAGAAAGTATTGTTATTAGGTTTTTTTCCCAACATACTTAACTTTAATTCATCATGGTAATAAAATGAATTTGTGTTCTGCTACATGTTGTTAGGAAACTCTTTTATTTTGCTTCATCAATCTACCTGCCATGCTTCTGCAAACAGCAGGCATCACCATAATAACACTAATATTTCCGTAATTATGTGTCATTTTATCTTAGATTTCTGGTGACAAGTATCCTGTAGTTGAAGGACCATATGGCGATCTTTTTCATTTCTCAGTCTACCTTTGGTCCTGATGGCACCATTATTGAATGATAAATATTAAAGAATACATTAATTAGTATTTAATAATTAGTGATTATTTGAATTACCGTATATACTCGAGTATAAGCCGAGATTTTCAGCCCAAATATTTGGGCTGAAAGTGCCCCTCTCAGCTTATACTCGAGTCATGATCGGCGGTGGGGTCGGCGGGTGAGGGGGAGAGAGGACTGTCGCATACTCACCTAGTCCCGGCGCTCCCCCTGCCCGTCCCACGGTCTTCGGTGCCGCAGCTCGTCCCCTGTTCAGCGGTCACGTGGGACCGCTCATTAGAGAAATGAATATGGACTCCACTCCCATAGGGGTGGAGCCGCATATTCATTTCTCTAATGAGCGGTAACGGTGACCGCTGATAGAGGAAGAGGCTGCGGCACCGAAGACCAGCTGTCCGGGGGAAGGAGCGGGACGCCGGGAGCAGGTAAGTATTACATATTCACCTGTCCGCGTTCCACATGCCGGGCGCCATCTTCTCCATCTTCCCGGCGTCTCTCCGCACTGACTGTGCAGGTCAGAGGGCGTGATGACGCATATAGTGTGCGCGCCACCCTCTGCCTGACCAGTCAGTGCAGAGAGATGCCGGGACGGGACGCTGAGGAGCTGCAAGCAAGAGAGGTGAGTATGTCATTTTTTTTTTATTGCAGCAGCAATGGCACAGCTTTCTATGGTACATCTATGCGGCAATAATGAACGGTGCAGAGCACTATATGGCACAGCTATGGGGCAATAATGAACGGTGCAGAGCAATATATGGCACAGCTATGGGGCAATAATGAACGGTGCAGAGCACTATATGGCACAGCTATGGGGCCATAATGAACAGTATGGAGCATCTATTTTTATTTTTTAAATTCACCGGTAGCTGCTGCATTTTCCACCCTAGGCTTATACTCGAGTCAATAAGTTTTCCCAGTTTTTTGTGGCAAAATTAGGGGGGTCGGCTTATACTCGGGTCGGCTTATACTCAAGTATAATTTTAATAGGCTGACACGTCACTCCTTAATTTCAGGTGCTCAGAAGAGGGATGCCAACCCCTATATCCAATATTAGAAAAAGATCCGGCACTCAAAGTTCATGCAATCTTATTTATTTGATTTCAAAAAAGTAAATCAATCCATCATGTAACGTTTCGGTCTGTTCGACCTTCATCAGACGCTAGATGCAGTGAAAAGGGAAAGGTAATGCATAAATTGCACAATCCCATAAGGTACATTATTAGTAATTACCATGGTTCAATATTATCCTATGATATTCTGTGAAAGCATAAAGTAAAGCGCTTACCGCTAGATGCAGTGATAGAAAAAAGACCGACCTATGAGGCTTGTGACTCCTAATGGAGTTCTAAAAGGAAGGGGACAAAGCGAAAAAACAGAAATAAACACCAGGAAAAATATATAAAAAATATAAAAAATATATAAAAGAGGAAGCACCTGTTCCAGTCCGTGTCCAAAAGAATGCTAATGTGCAGGGAGAGCTTACCGCATATGTGTCCGGTGGTCCGAGTGTTGCTAACCGCAAAGTAGCGGTAAAAAGTAACTCTGCATGCCATGCTGACATAGCGTCCATGTTAAAAAGCCCATGACCCGGAAGTGACGTCTGAATATGCGACTGAAACGCTAGGTGGAACGCAACATTGAGATCGGCGCTACCGGAACTACGTCACCACAGTGTATGGATAGGATTCCTCTAAAGACACTGAAACGGTATGCAGAAGTGCGCGGTGAGATTCCCAGTGACAACCGGAACTATCAATCCGTAGTGCATCAATCATTCAACGCTGGAACAAGGAAATTAGGTGAGTATGGTGTAAAAATAAAGAATCAATTGCCCGCCTGAAAGAAAAAAGAGAAAAGAAAGAATGATTAGCCAGAATAAATGTTATAACAAGCTCCTAAGGTGCACAATCTCAGAGGATTATTTTCCATGTACATTACATCACGTATCATTTTTTATATCAATCCATGGACTATTTCTGAATATAATGCATATTAATCAACTGATAGCTAGGATTAAAATGACATATGAATAAATCAAAAAATAGAAAATAGTATAAAAACAACCATGCTTGACATAAGTCTCTGGGTCAGGAATTTAATATCCGTTAGTTTTAATTTTGAAGGGAAAGGCAGATTTAGAAGAAACCTGTCAGATTAAAGTCCCTATTCAAGCCCTTAGGTTCGAGGCTCTGTAAAAAGTGAATCCAAAACGCCTCTTTTTGTAACAATCTTCTATTTAAGTTACCCCCTCTACGGTTCGGAGTAATCTGTTCTAAAACCAAGAATCGTAATTGTGCTATTGAATGTCCTGCCTCATGAAAATGATGGGGAATCGGAAGGTGACGCTTCCCGCAACGAATATCAGATTTGTGGTGTGAAATACGATCTTTTATCGCCTGCATCGTTTCACCCATATAAACTTTGCCACAAGGGCATTTTATTGCATAGATCACTTGTTTAGAGTCACAAGTAAAAAATCCTTGAATAGGGATATCCGTACCTGTCAATGGGTGTGAAATCTTAGGACCTTTTAACACATTGGCACACTGTGCACATCGTAAACACGGAAAAGTCCCTTTCCGTGGTGTTTGCAAAAAAGTCTGTCGTGCGATGTTAGACGGTGAACCGATATCTGCCCTTATAATTTTATTCTTTAAATTACTTGGCCGTCTAAAACAAGGTAAAAACGGTGCTTGAAATTCTGGTATCCCCGGAAAGCTATCCTGTAATATGTGCCAATGTTTCCGAATCTTGTTGTGGAGTTTATACATAAAAGGATGAAACGTATGAACCAGAGGAATCCTCTCAGATGCTCCTAAACTCCTATCTCGGTTTCCATCAATACGACATTGGCGCAATATACGACGTGGATAGCCTCTTTGTAAGAATTTATTTTCCATCTCATCCAGGCGCTGTGAACATAAAGTTGAATCACTTACAATTCTACGTACCCTTTCAAACTGGGAACGGGGGATCGACTTTTTGATCGCTTTAGGGTGACAACTCTGATAAAGTAAAAGATTGTTACGATCCGTATCCTTCACGTAAAGATCTACCATTAGTGTTCCATCAGACTTTTGAATAACCTTAGTGTCCAAAAAATTAATCTCTGTACAATCATAATTTAATGTGAAAGATAATTCTGGCCAAACTGAATTAATCTGGTCAAGGAACATATATAAAGTCTCACATGGACCCCTCCACAGACAGAACACGTCATCAATGTATCTACGCCATAATATACAATGAGACTGATATAATTCATTACTGTATACAAATTCGGACTCAAAAGTGGACATGAAGCAATTTGCATAGGGTGGGGCCACATTGGACCCCATTGCCGAGCCCTGAATCTGAACGTAAAAAGTGTCCTCAAAAATAAAAAAATTTTCTGTCAAAACTAATTTAAGTAAATCCAATAGAAAAGAAATCACTTTCCGATCTATTTGCGAATTAATGAGAAGTTGTTCTGTTGCTCTTAAACCCTTAACGTGTTGGATGGAAGTATACAAATTATTTACATCCAATGTTACCAAGAGCGTATTTTCTGGTAGATTGCCTAATTCACGAATAATTTTTAGGAAGGCCCCCGTATCCAACAAAAAAGCAGGTGTTTTTTTAATAAGGGGTGTTAGTACTTTCTCCAGTAAAATTGACAATGGTGATAGAATAGAATCAGTTGATGCTACTATCGGCCTCCCTGGAGGTTTTTTTAAATTCTTATGAATTTTAGGCAATATATAAAAAACCGGAATTATTGGATACTCATTTGTCAAGAATTCTTTAGTCTTTTTGTCTATAATCTGCGCTGATAAAGCTTCCTCCAGTACTAAAGCGATTTTATTCCTGATTGCTGAGGTCGGATTATTAGTGAGAGGCAAATATACCTCTCTATTTCCCAAATGAGATAAAATCTCATATCGATAAAAAGAATAATCCATAATGACTATTGCTCCCCCTTTATCAGCCGCCTTTATGACTATATCTTTGTCACTCATAAGGGATTTAAGAGCTACACGTTCGGCTTGTTGTAGATTTGATCTCAAAGTGAATTCCCCTTTAACAATCTGTTTAGAGAAATTCAAAACCTCTCTATCAATTAGAGTAATAAATGTCTCTACAGGTGCACTGTTTTTTGGAGGGGAGAAATTACTACGTAATCTTAAACCCAGATCTTTCAGATTAATAGGTGTTGTCTGGGCCACCACGGCCTGTGTAGTAGTGGGTAATGGTTCACCAAAGTACGCTTTTAGTCGTAAATTTCTATAGAATCTTTCTAAATCAATATTTAACTGAAAAGAATTAAACTTATATGTCGGACAAAACGATAAACCCTTTTCTAACAGCCGTAGCTGTGATGTATCAAGAGATTTCTTTGATATATTTATGACCAAGTTCGACTCATTACCTGGGATCTGGTATTCATAGTGTGACGATTTATTTCTGAAGCATTGGCCACCCCTCCTCGTCCTTTTCGAGTATTGTACCTCCGACCTGCACCTAAAAAAGAACGACTGTAATCCGTGCGTTCGTTGTCTGAACTCGATGCTGACGAGCCATCTGTGTATCTGTAGTTTCGGTAATTCGGACGATAGGAGGAATTTTGCCATTTGTAGACTCTTTTCTGTAGATAATCCTGGGTATCTCTTATGAACTTCTGTCGTTTACGTTTCTCCGTTTCTTTCTTAAAACTGTCCACTACTCAAGTATATACGGTATTACTCCTTTAGAAATCTCGTTAAACCTAAAATATGGATGTTAAAAAATATTTTTTTTATATACAGTATATAAAATTTTAGTTACTACTACTATCTCAGAATCTCTCAACTGGCACCAATTCAATTCTCTAACCATACCCTGAATCATAGAGGCTGCAGGCAAAGGGAATTCATGAAGCCAATGATCTTATATAAGAATAAACGGGTATTTTTTTTAAACTTCATGGATTTCTAATAGCATCACTTTTATGCAAGTGGTCTATGACCATTAAACTGGTATTCCCATCTCCAAGATACTATTCCAATATGTAGTTGGTCTAATAATAATAATATTAACAACTACCTCCAATTAGAAAAGTTGTATAGTTCTTCTGATTCACTATGTCTCTTTCTTCATGTGCAGTGCATTGCAGTAGCTTAGGTAGCCATGGTTATGACCACTACTAACTAAGTAAATAACTGTCATTATATGAGTGGTCATAACCATGTATACCTAAGCTACTGCAGTGCCCTGCACATGGGGTAAGCAGCATAGCAAATCATAACTCAAAGAAACAGGCCAGAGTGTTTATGGGCTTTGTGGGCTATTACCGCCGGTTTATCCCTAACTGCGCCATGATACCCATCGCTCTGATGGACCTCCTTAAAGGGACTAAGTTGGCTATGGCTAAGTGTCTCCAGAAGCTGAGATAGCCTTTCAAGAACTGAAAGCAACCCCTTTGTAAACAGCCAGTGCTAGTGGCACCGGATTTCTCTAAGGAGTTTGTGATACAGATGGATGCGTCAGATGTCGGGCTGGGCGCTGTCTTATCAAAAGAGGTGAATGGGGAAGAGCACCCCATAATGTATCTAAGTCAGAAGTTGTCATCTTGCGAGAACATAGTAACATAGTAACATAGTTAGTAAGGCCGAAAAAAGACATTTGTCCATCCAGTTCAGCCTATATTCCATCATAATAAATCCCCAGATCTACGTCCATCTACAGAACCTAATAATTGTATGATACAATATTGTTCTGCTCCAGGAAGACATCCAGGCCTCTCTTGAACCCCTCGACTGAGTTCGCCATCACCACCTCCTCAGGCAAGCAATTCCAGATTCTCACTGCCCTAACAGTAAAGAATCCTCTTCTATGTTGGAGGAAAAACCTTCTCTCCTCCAGACGCAAAGAATGCCCCCTTGTGCCCGTTACCTTCCATGGTATAAACAGATCCTCAGCGAGATATTTGTATTGTCCCCTTATATACTTATACATGGTTATTAGATCGCCCCTCAGTCGTCTTTTTTCTAGACTAAATAATCCTAATTTCACTAATCTATCTGGGTATTGTAGTTCTCCCATCCCCTTTATTAATTTTGTTGCCCTCCTTTGTACTCTCTCTAGTTCTATTATATCCTTCCTGAGCACCGGTGCCCAAAACTGGACACAGTACTCCATGTGCGGTCTAACTAGGGATTTGTACAGAGGCAGTATAATGCTCTCATCATGTGTATCCAGACCTCTTTTAATGCACCCCATGATCCTGTTTGCCTTGGCAGCTGCTGCCTGGCACTGGCTGCTCCAGGTAAGTTTATCATTAACTAGGATCCCCAAGTCCTTCTCCCTGTCAGATTTACCCAGTGGTTTCCCGTTCAGTGTGTAATGGTGATATTGATTCCTTCTTCCCATGTGTATAACCTTACATTTATCATTGTTAAACCTCATCTGCCACCTTTCAGCCCAAGTTTCCAACTTATCCAGATCCATCTGTAGCAGAATACTATCTTCTCTTGTATTAACTGCTTTACATAGTTTTGTGTCATCTGCAAATATCAATATTTTACTGTGTAAACCTTCTACCAGATCATTAATGAATATGTTGAAGAGAACAGGCCCCAATACCGACCCCTGCGGTACCCCACTGGTCACAGCGACCCAGTTAGATACTATACCATTTATAACCACCCTCTGCTTTCTATCACTAAGCCAGTTACTAACCCATTTACACACATTTTCCCCCAGACCAAGCATTCTCATTTTGTGTACCAACCTCTTGTGCGGCACGGTATCAAACGCTTTGGAAAAATCGAGATATACCACGTCCAATGACTCACTGTGGTCCAGCCTATAGCTTACCTCTTCATAAAAACTGATTAGATTGGTTTGACAGGAGCGATTTCTCATAAACCCATGCTGATATGGAGTTAAACAGTTATTCTCATTGAGATAATCCAGAATAACATCCTTCAGAAACCCTTCAAATATTTTACCAACAGTAGAGGTTAGACTTACTGGCCTATAATTTCCAGGTTCACTTTTAGAGCCCTTTTTGAATATTGGCACCACATTTGCTATGCGCCAGTCCTGCAGAACAGACCCCGTCGCTATAGAGTCCCTAAAAATAAGAAATAATGGTTTATCTATTACATTACTTAGTTCTCTTAGAGAAGAATTGCTTCGTAGTGGAGTAAGGAATGTTTGGCAATCAAGTGGGCATTGAACACTCTAAGATACTTCCTCTTAGGCAGGAAACCTATTCTTATTTGCGCCGTTGACTCAGCACTACTTGCACTGATAACTCTGACACAATTGTACTGGGTGTGCCCTTGTTGGTTAAGCAAAATCCAACTGTGGATTGGCAATCCAAAGAGATTGTAAAGTGGGGAGATTACTGTCGTGGTAACTGACTAAACGTTCCCCCTTCTGTGGTATCTACAGGGTCCTTACTGGCATTTTTGTCTGACTTGGAGGACCTTGTCTTAATTTTGCAGAAGGGGGTAGGCATCGCAGCTTTGAAGACTGACCTGGAGCTTAAGGTGTTTTAGGCTCAGGGGGACATCCTTGCCTCCTGCCCTTCGAGGAGGCTATTTGTGCCGTCTAAATTCTGCTGAAAAGAAATTGGAGAATTTCATGATTCTGCACTTGCTGGCCACCCAGGTGGTAAGGCAACTGCGAACCTTCTTGCTCATCATTTTTGGTGGCCGGGGTTGCATCGTGATGAGGCTGAACAAGTGTCTACCTACAATGTTTGCGCAGGTTCTAAAGTACCGAATACCTGTCCATTTGTTCCTGTTTCGCCACTACCTGTTCCAAACAAGGTTAGGGGAGACAGGTATAAACATGTGACTGTCAGTAAACGCGTGCCAGGTCTGGACCTGTATGTGAATGACTTAGTTTGGTTGTGTACCAGGAATTTCAGGTTGATGGTTCCTTCCTGAAAGATAGGACCTAGATTCATTGGTCCCTATAAGATAACCGCCGTCATTGGTCCAGCAGCGTTTTGTCTTGCACTACCTCAGGCTCAGGTTTTTCACAGGTCTTTGCTCAAGACATAGGTGGAACTCCTTGAGGCCTCAACACTACTGCCTCCGCGAATAATGGTTGATGTAACCTGAAGTTTCAAATTTCGAGGATTGTAGGATCTCGCCTCCGACGTCATTCCTTGCAATATTTGGTGCATTGGAGGGGTTATGGTCCAGAGGAAAGGATGTGGGTTTCTGCATCAGAGGTGAATGCCCCCAGGCTGGTTCCACATCTCTTATCCTGAGAAACCTGGTTTTGACTGTCCAGAGGCCACTCGTAGAGGGAGGTACTGTCATGGATGTGTCAGAGGCTGCAGACCGTTACACTGCATCTGTCTGCGGAAAGTCTCAATAGTCTTCTTTGCAAACGAAGTGGCCACTCCCCCAGTGCTAATGGTCACACCTGGACCTGAGTGTTAATATACTTCCTGCTTGCTGCAGGCAAGTAAGGGTGATATTTCCATTTGCCTTTCCCTGTTGAGGAGCTTTAGCAGTCGGCTATCATACTTTTTGGAGTTTGGAGGATGTTGGTGTTTCTTTCTGAGTCTTCTCAAGCTAAGTATTCCCTTGTTTCATTTGTCTATCCCAGTTGTCTTTAGCGGTAGTGAGGATTGACTAGCACCCATCCTGTCCTCTGTTATGGACTGGTAATTTAGGAGCGACATGCGACTAGCTCTGGGCAGGTGGTAACTATACAGACTGCAGTTCCTGATCTTAACACGACACTAGCAGTAGCCGTGGAATGTTCCTGTCACTCCCTGGACATCTCGTCACAGCCGGAGAACTAGCTACCCCTAAAGGTAGAAAACGGAAAGCTATCTTGCCTCAGAGAAAATCCCCAAAGGATAGGACAGCCCCCCCACAAATATTGGCTGTGAGAGGAGAAGGAAATGACATACGTAGTATGAAACAAGATTTTACCAAAGGAGGCCAATTCTAGCTTGATAGACAGTAAGGAAAGAAACACTGTGCGGTCAGTAATAAAAACTAGAAAAAGTCCACCACAGAGATATGCAAAAATCTCCACACCTGACTAAAGGTGTGGAGGGCAAAATCTGCAGCCCAGAGCTTCCAGCTTAGCTAAATAGATCCATACTGATAAGCTGGACAAATGAGCAAACATAGAATGTGCTGAACAATAAGTCCACAACAAGTGGACTGCAAAAGGACAAGCAAGGACTTATCTTTGCTGAACGAGTCAGAGTGTCAGGGAAATCCAAGAGCCGTGCCTCCAGGCAGGAACAATTGGCAACTGGCATTGACTGAGGGATAAAGCCAGACTAATATAGCCGAGCAGAAAGAAGATCAATGGACGCAGCTGCTGATGCTAAATCCAAGAAGCAGCTATACCACTCAAAACCACAGGAGGGAGCCCAAGAGCGGAATTCACAACAGTACCCCCCCTTGAGGAGGGGTCACCAAACCCTCACCAGAGCCCCCAGGCCGATCAGGACGAGCCAAGTGAAAAGCATGAACCAAATCGGCGGCATGGACATCGGAGGCAACCACCCAAGAATTATCCTCCTGGCCATAACCCTTCCACTTGACAAGATACTGAAGCCTCCGTGTTATGATCCTGGTGGTAAGGAACACATGAACTGACCTGATGGGTAAACCAAAAATAAGGACAAGCTCTGGGAATGTGGGAACTTTACTGACCGCAATCCTGATCCTATCAAAACACAATATAGGCAGCCGTGGAGCGTTCCTAACTCGGCCTAGACGCCTCGTTCACAGCCTGAGAAACTAGCTACCCCTAGAGAGAAACAAAGCCTCACTTGCCTCAGAGAAATTTTCCCCAAAGTGTAAGAAGCCCCCCACAAATAATAACGGTGAGTTTAAGGGGAAAACACAAACATAGAAATGAAAATAGGTTTTAGCAAATGAGGCCCGCTAATAACTAAATAGTCAGAAGATAGCAAGGAATCTGTGCGGTCAGTATAAAATACTACAAAAGTATCCACGCAGAGAATACAAAAAGACCCCCACACCGACTCACGATGTGAGGGGCGCAACTCCGCACCCCAGAGCTTCCAGCTAGCAATCAAATAGCATATAAGCAAGCTGGACTGAACTCATAACATACTGAGAAACATTTTCAAATAGCAATGAGCAAAAATGGACTAGCATGAACTTAGCTTATCCACGAGGAGACAGGTCACAAGGGAAGTCCCAAAGAGATCTGAACCAGTACTGAATACAACGACAGCAGGCAACAAGTAAAGGTCCAGATGGATTTAAATAGGCAGCAAGCCTAGCAGGAAACGAGGCAGCTGGGGTCCAGCTACAGACCAGCCGTAACACTAAAAGCCACCAGAGGGAGCCCATGAACAGAACTCACAAAGTACCACTCATGACCACAGGAGGGAGCCCGAGAACGGAATTCACAACACCTCCGCCTTGAAAAACAAGAATCCAAAATTTTTTCAACCACATATTCCAACTCCCCCTCAACCAACACCGGGGCAGGAGGATCCACAGAGGGAACCACAGGTACCACATACAGTATCTCCGCAACAACAATCTATGGAAAACATTGTGGACGGCAAAAGAGGCTGGAAGGGCCAAACGAAAAGACACTGGATTGATAATCTCAGAAATCTTATAAGGACCAATAAACTGAGGCTTGAACTTAGGGGAAGAAACCTTCATAGTAACATGACGAGAAGATAACCAGACTAAATCCCCCACACGAAGCTGAGGACCAACACACCGACCGCGGTTAGCAAAACGCTGAGCCTTTTCCTGAGACAACGTCAAATTGTCAATCAGAAGGCTCAACCTGCCCTGAAGAAAAACGAGGATGGAAACCAAAATTACAAAAAAAGGTGAAACCAAAGTAGCCGAACTGGCCCGATTATTAAGGGCAAACTCGGCCAACGGCAAGAAAGCCACCCAATCATCCTGATCAGCAGACACAAAGCATCTCAAATAGGTTTCCAAGGTTTGATTAGTTCGCTCAGTTTGGCCATTTGTCTGAGGATGGAAAAAGACAAATTAATGCCCATCCTGGCACAAAAGGACCGCCAAAACCTGGAAACAAACTGGGAACCTCTGTCAGACACAATATTCTCCGGAATGCCATGCAAATGAACCAAATGCTGAAAAAACAATGGAACCAAATCAGAGGAGGAAGGCAATTTAGGCAAAGGTACCAAATGGACCATCTTAGAGAACCGGTCACAAACCATCCAGATAACAGACATCCTCTGAGACACAGGAAGATCCGAAATAAAATCCACGGAAATATGCGTCCAGGGCCTCTCAGGGACAGGCAAAGGCAAAAGCAACCCACTAGCGCGGGAACAGCAAGGCTTAGCCCGGGCACAGGTCCCACAGGACTGCACAAAAGAACGCACATCCCGCGACAAGGAAGGCCACCAAAAGGACCTAGCAACCAAATCCCTGGTACCAAAAATCCCAGGATGACCGGCCAACAAAGAACAATGGACCTCAGAAATTACCTTACTTGTCCATCTATCAGGAACAAACAGCTTCCCCGCAGGACAGCGGTCAGGTTTATCAGCCTGAAATTCCTGAAGCACCCGCCGTAAATCAGGGGAGATAGCAGAAAGAATCACCCCTTCCCTAAGAATGCCAACCGGCTCAAGAACTCCAGGAGAATCAGGCAAAAAACTCCTAGAGAGGGCATCTGCCTTAACATTCTTAGATCCCGGAAGATATGAGACCACAAAATCAAAACGGGAGAAAAACAGGGACCATCGAGCCTGTCTAGGGTTCAGCCGCTTGGCCGACTCAAGGTAAATCAGATTCTTATGATCGGTCAAGACCACAACGCGATGCTTGGCTCCCTCAAGCCAATGTCGCCACTCCTCAAATGCCCACTTCATCGCCAACAACTCCCGATTGCCGACATCATAATTGCATTCCGCAGGCGAAAACTTTCGGGAAAAGAAGACACATGGTTTCATCAAGGAACCATCAGAGTTCCTCTGTGACAAAACGGCCCCTGCCCCAATCTCAGAAGCGTCAACCTCAACCTGAAAAGGAAGAGACACAACAGGCTGACGCAAGAACGGGGCAGAAGTAAATCGGCGCTTAAGCTCCTGAAAGGCCTCCAGAGCCTCAGAGGACCAATTTGCCACATTAGCGCCCTTCTTCGTCAAATCGGTCAGGGGCTTAACCACACTAGCGAAGTTGGCAATGAAACGGCGATAAAAATTAGCAAAGCCCAAAAATTTCTGAAGGCTCTTCACAGATGTGGGTTGAACCCAGTCATGAATGGCTTGGAACTTAACAGGATCCATTTCTATAGACGAAGGAGAAAAAATAAACCCCAAAAAAGAGACCTTCTGGACCCCAAATAGGCACTTAGGCCCCTTCACAAATAGAGCATTATCACGAAGGATCTGGAATACCATCTTGACCTGCCTCACGTGAGACCGAAAGGCATCACCAGGTATTCAAAGTGGCCTTCGGGCGTATTAAATGCAGTTTTCCATTCGTCACCCTGTTTAATACGAACAAGATTATACGCCCCTCGAAGGTCAATCTTGGTAAACCAACTAGCCCCCTTAATCCGAGCAAACAAATCAGAGAGCAAAGGTAAAGGGTATTGGGTGATCTTATTAAGAAGGCGATAATCAATACAAGGTCTCAAGGAGCCATCCTTCTTGGCAACAAAAAAGAATCCTGCTCCCAATGGTGACGAAGATGGCCGAATATGCCCCTTCTCTAAAGACTCTTTAACATAGCTCCACATAGCGGCATGCTCTGGCACAGACAGATTGAAGAGTCGGCCCTTAGGGAACTTACAGCCAGGAACCAAGTCGATAGCACAATTACAGTCCCTATGAGGAGGAAGGGAACTGGACTTGGGCTCATCGAATACATCCTGGAAATCTGACAAAAATTCAGGAACATCAGAAGAGGGGGAAGAGGAAATTGACATTAAAGGAACGTCACTATGTACCCCTTGACAACCCCAACTAGTCACAGACATCGATTTCCAATCCAACACTGGATTGTGTACTTGTAACCATGGAAAACCCAGTACAACAACATCATGTAAATTATGCAACACCAGAAAACGCCAATCTTCCTGATGTGCTGGAGCCATGCACATAGTCAGCTGAGTCCAATACTGAGGTTTATTCTTGGCCAACGGTGTAGCATCAATACCCCTCAAAGGAATAGAGCTCTGCAAAGGCTGCAAAGAAAAACCACAGCGCCTGGCGAAATCTAAGTCCATCAAGTTCAGGGCAGCGCCTGAATCCACAAATGCCATGACAGAGAAAGATGACAATGAGCAAATCAGGGTCACAGACAGGAGAAACTTAGGCTGTACAGTACTAATGGAAACAGATCTAGCGACCCTCTTAATACGCTTAGGGCAATCAGAAATAGTATGAGCAGAATCACCACAGTAAAAACACAGCCCATTCTGACGTCTGTATCCCCTCTGTTCCGCTCTAGTTAGAATCCTATCACATTGCATAGGCTCAGGACTCTGTTCAGAGGACGCTGCCATATGGTGCACCACTTTGCGCTCGCGCAGGCGCCGATCAATCTGAATGGCTAGGGACATAGATTCGCTCAAACCAACAGGCGTGGGGAACCCCACCATAACATCTTTAAGGGCTTCTGAAAGACCCTTTCTGAAAATTGCTGCCAGAGCATCCTCATTCCATTTAGTGAGCACAGACCATTTTCTAAATTTCTGATAGTACAATTCTGCCGCTTCCTGACCCTGACACAGGGCCAAAAGTGTTTTCTCAGCATGCTCCACAGAGTTAGGTTCGTCATACAATAATCCGAGCGATTGAAAAAATGCATCTACATTAAGCAATGCCGGATCCCCTGACTCAAGGGAGAATGCCCAGTCCTGACGGTCACCACACAGCAGAGAAATAACTATTTTAACTTGCTGAGTGGGGTCATCAGAGGAACGGGGTTTCAGAGCAAAAAACAATTTGCAGTTATTCTTAAAGTTCAAAAACTTAGATCTATCCCCGTAAAACAAATCTGGAGTAGGAATTCTAGGCTCTAAGGCTGGAGTCTGAACAACATAATCTTGGATACTCTGAACTCTTGCAGCAAGCTGATCCACACGAGAAAACAAACCCTGAACATCCATGTCCGCGCCCAAATCCACCCAGAGATTAAGAGGAAGGAAAAAGACAAAAGAGACTAAAGAAAATAAAAATGGCTCAGAACTCTTTTTCTTTTCCTTCTTTTGAGATGCATTCAACTCATTTTTGGCCAGTTGCACTGTTATGGACTGGTAATTTAGGAGCGACATGCGACTAGCTCTGGGCAGGTGGTAACTATACAGACCGCAGTTCCTGATCTTAACACGACACTAGCACTCCCCCTTCCCTAGTGTTTGGTTCCCCTTCCCCTTATCCTTTTGTGTTGCACTTTGTCTGTCCTATACTGTGTGTGACAAATACTCTTCTTAGTGCCCTACACATTAATAATGCGCATGATTGTACCCCTTAAAAAGTAATTATGACCCCTATATTCTCTATAAAAATTAAACATGCCAGATGGAAAATAATTAATGCCAATGTGTGCAGCCTAGAAGGCAACAATGCATACCTTATAGGAGTTGTGTACTACAAGCACTGGAACATAGAAAAGATGCGGCAGCACTCACCAGTCTTGGAGTGGTCTTAAGTCCTTTATTGAAACATGCTTAAAACAACATCTTCACGGCTCGGAGGTGTGTAGATGAACAGGAGGTGTGCAGGGATAGACAACGGCCGTTTCACGCTAGCGGCAGCACTTCCACAGGTCAATGGTGCTGGGAAGTGACGTCAGCTGGACGTACAATCACGTCTGTCCATTTGGCCATATCCCTTAGAGCCGTCCTCTCTAGATCAAATTATGAGGTGCCTGCTTATACACCAAAGCTTCTATATCCCTCAAAACCAGGGTCTCAAATAGATCAACCGTATTCCCAGGGGAAGTAAGAGGCATATACGTGGAGGGAACCCCCCAGTAAAAGGGGCAGGGGTACTGGACACTATCTCACTCCCAGGAGCAGTCAAATTGTTTAGACTCAACAGCAGGGCAGCGTCTCCCTGAATGTCAGCTAGCACCTCCCCAGTCGAGCCTGCCAAAAAACCTAATGGTCCTATGCTGCACGGTCGTTCCCCTTCTAATACAGTGATATTGGTAGGACTGGAGAGGAAGGCCTTATAAAGATGGATCTTTCTCACTGCCTTAAATAAGTCAATCTGGATTTCAGAGAAGTCAAATTTATCGGGTATACAATAATTCAAGCCTTTAGACAAAAGGGTCAGCTGTGCCGGTTCTAAGACACGATCCGTAAGATTGATCACATAGTTCTCAGGCGGCAACCGCTCTACCGTCTCTGTCTCCAAGAGACATTCTTCCTCTTGCGTCCCCAACCGGTGACATGACCTCTGCCTCCCCCTTCGAGTTCTTCTCCTAAAGGGAGTGCGGCGGTTGCTGAAACCTCAGATGTTGGACTTTCCATTAGGTCCGTATTGGTAACCGCCCCTTCACTGAGACTCGAATCTGACTCGGTGGTTAAATAGTCTTTTCGGCGATGTTGGTTGCATCTCTTAAACTTACGTTTCTTCTCTGGTTTCCCCCCATAGGAATGTGATGGGTGATTATCCTTGTGAGACTTTTGCCATGTAAAAATCTGTCCTGAGTCATAATTGTTCTTATCTCGGATAACCTTATCCCGCTTCCTTTGTTTGATCTCAGCCTGGATCGGGATTAGTTTGTTATCCATTTTTTTATTTAAAGTTGCCCATTGATTTTCAGTAAGTCTGCTTTTTAATTCAGACTGTGTTTTAAGAATTTCGGCATTAACTGTCTCATAATTCTGTATATTGGATTTTAACACCAACTGAAGCAGGTCCTGGGAACACTTCAACATGATCCCTTCCCATTCTGATTTAAAGGTCACATCACTGCTAAAATGAGATATCTCTTTCCAAACTCTGAGTCCTCTTGGGACACGACCATTCTCCACATAGGATTGAAGAGAGTTATTGGTCCAAAACAACCTGATTTCCCTTTCGGACAGGTTCATACTGTAAGTTTATACTCCAAGGACTTCGTACTCAGCATGTGTACCTCATCCACCTGCTCACACTCCTTACAATAATTAGCCACATCCTCCTGGCCGGCTTGTAGACTCACTCGCACTGAAGCAGTGTCAGGATCCATATTGCCGCAGTACAATCAACACTGCGTATTGCAATTTAAAACACCACTGCCTCGGTCACCAGCGTGCTCGCTCATAAAAGCTGTGCATATAGTCCAAAGTAAGAAAAAAGAAGAGCAGCACAGCTGTAAACCTGAGGCCGGCCGTAGCCTATGTGTGGTGTAATGGAGAGCCTGACCACATGACAGGGGTGCTCGCATGAAGAAAAAACGATGAAATGGAACAAGCACTGGAACATAGAAAAGATGCTGCAGCACTCACCAGTCTTGGAGTGGTCTTAAGTCCTTTATTGAAACATGCTTAAAACAACATCTTCACGGCTCGGGGGGGTGTAGATGAACAGGAGGTGTGCAGGGATAGACAACGGCCGTTTTGCACTAACGGCAGCGCTTCCACGGGTCAATGGTGCTGGGAAGTGACGCTAACAAAAATAATACGATGGGGATGTCCTTCACGTCTGTGTTCGGTGATTCTAGTTTGGAGTTCCTAGATGTGTTGGTGGCTGTTCAGGAAGGAGAGGTTTGTACAACTATCTATCGCAAACCGACTGCCACTAACTCGGTCTTACATTTTAATAGCTTCCATCCCATACACACTAAGCGGTCTTTACCGTACAGCCAGCTATTAAGAACACGAAGAGTGAACAATACATGGAGAGGTTTTGAGCAACAGTCTGATGAACTATGCCAGAGACTCCAAGATAGGGGTTATCCAGATGCTTTGTTACGGACAGCGGTCGATCGTGTTAAGAAATATCCCCAGGGGAATGTGAGTAGGGTGGACGCAGCAACAGGACAGCGTTTTGCCTTCTGTTTCCGATATGGTCTGATGGACCAGGAAATACTAGCCTCTATCAGGAGGCATTGGCATGTGTTGGAGAGGGATAAGGATCTATCAGAGAGGGTGGCCGGAGGGCCACTGATCTCCAATAGGCGTAGCACACATATTAGGGACATTCTGGTCTGTAATCGCACGTTAAAACCAAGAACGACTTGGTTAGAGCAAGTGGTTCCCAAAGGTAACTATCGTTGCGGGCACTGTCATTTTTGTAAATATCATGTCACTGGGCAGGTGATACAGGTGGGTCCCATTAGACATACTGTCCAACAATTCATCTCATGTAAAACTGATCACGTAGTCTACACAGTTTTCTGCCCTTGCAGAAGATTTTATGTGGGCAAGACTATACATCACCTATATATGTACGTTTTAGGGAACACTTCAGGTCTATTCAGACAGGAAAAGGTGTACCTAGACTTATCGGTCATATTAGGGATGTGCACGAGGGTAATCTGGAGGTTCTCACATTCGCGGGAGTTGAAAGGGTCGCCTTACCAGCACAGGGTGCGGATCTACATAACCTACTATTGAGACAGGAGGCCAGGTGGATTATGCGCACACAGGCGACAGGTCCGGCTGGCCTGAATGACAGAATTGATATGTCTGTTTTCTATGATCCCCTGGTGTGGGTACGTTATGTATCTGCTTTTATTTCTTATGTATGCGATTAGCTATGTTCCCCTCTCCTCTGTGTATGACTATAAAAATCCCGTTTCCCTATTTCTGATGGTTGGGAGATTACGTATTAGACATGCTGCTTTTTTAGAGATTGATATTAGTCAGATCCATATAAATACTTTTTGGACCATATTCCTGGTAGACGCCTGCGCTGACTTTGGTCTTGATAAAATACAGTGGACCTACACCAGCAGATGACATGGCTCCCCAAACTATCACTGATTGTGGAAACTTCACACTAGACCTCAAGCAGCTTGGAGTGTGAGCCTCTCCACTCTTCCTCCAGACTCTGGGACCTTGATTTCCAAATGAAATGCAAAATTTTCTTTCATCTGAAAACAACACCTTGGACCACTGAGCAGCAGTCCAGTTCTTTTTCTCCTTGTCCCAGGTAAGATGCTTTTGGCATTGCCTATTGGTCATGAGTGGCTTGACACAATAAATGTGACACTTGTAGCCCATGTCCTGTATACATCTGTGTGTGGTGGCTCTTGAAGCAATGACTTCAGCAGCAGTATACTCTATGTGAATCTCCCCCGAATTGTTGAATGGCCTTTTCTTAACAACCTTTCAAGGCTGCGGTCATCTCAGTTGCTTGTGCACCTTTTTCTATCACACTTTTTCTTTCCCCTAAGTTTTCCATTAATATGCTTGGATACAGAAGTCTGTGAACAGCTAGCTTCTTTAGCAATGACCTTTTCTGGCTTACCCTACTTGTGGAGTGTGTCAATGACTGCCTTCTGGACATCTGTCAAGTCAGCAGTAGTGTTGAGCATTCCGATACCGCAAGTATCGGGTATCAGCCGATATTTGCGGTATCGGAATTCCGATACCGAGATCCGATACTTTTGTGATATCGGGAATCGGTATCGGGATCGATATTAATGTGTAAAATAAAGAATAAAAATAAAAAATATTAATATACTCACCTCTCCGACGCAGCCTGGACCTTACCGATGTAACCGGCAGCTTCCGTTCCTAAGAATGAGCGCTTGAAAGACCTTAGATGACATCGCGGCTTGTGATTGGTCGCGTGGCGGTCACGTGACTTTCTTTATTTTACACATTAATATCGATCCCAGGGCCTGAAGGAAAGTTTCCTCTCCTTCAGACCCTGGGAACCATACAGGATACCTTCCGTTACTTGGTGTCCCATTGACTTGTATTGGTATCGGGTATCGGTATCGGCGATATCCAATACTTTTCGGGTATCGGCCGATACTATCCGATATCGATACTTTCAAGTATCGGACGGTATCGCTCAACACTAGTCAGCAGTCTTCACCATGATTGAGAAGCTTACTGGAACAGACTAAGGGACCTTTTTAAATGCTTAGGAAGCCTTGGCAGATATTTTTTGTTAATTATTCTAATTTACTGAGATAATGACTATTTTGTTTTCATTGGCTGTAAGCCATAATCATCAACACTAACAGAAATAAACACTTGAAATAGATCACTCTGTTTGCAATGACTCTATATAATATATGAGTTTTACTGTTTGTATTGAAGAACTGGAATTAATAAATTTTTTGATGATATTCTAATTTTGTGAGGAGCACCTGTATATAGCCACACACACATATATATTTTACATAGTCTCCTTTTTATGTATATTACCGTCCCTTATTACACAATGCCCTCTCTAGTTATGCACAGCTCTGTCCCTTACATGTCGGATTTTATAGAGCCCTGTTCTTTATTGCATATCCTCCTCTCTCTCAGCATCTCACTGGTCATCTGGTAAGATGCTGCCCCATCAGAAATCATTTTATATTCTAACAAGAGAGGGAACTATGTAATAAAAGAGGGCGCTGTGAATAACATAAATAACAAGAATACGCTATGTAAGAGACAGTGCTGTACATAACAGCAGGACTATATAATAAGTGACAAATGGTAGAGACGTGTGCACAGCTGGTGAAGGTGCAAAGGTAGGTTCCCACACCTTACAGTATACTAAAGAAAAACCTTGCACTCAACTTAAAGCTCTTTGTGAATTTTATTGTAGTACTATTAAACGTTTCGGTCCTATACACCGGACCTTCCTCAGTAACGTACTGCGTGAGGAGTTAAGTGGAGAGACAGTCAGAGTCTCTGGGCACACTAAGTAGCAACGTCTGTGATGTAGGCTGGCAGGGATTAAGATCCACTTAAGATAGAAAGGGAGATAAGGTGCCGCATGTAGACGCGGAATCCTCCAGCCTACATCACAGACGTTGCTACTTAGTGTGCCCAGAGACTCTGACTGTCTCTCCACTTAACTCCTCACGCAGTACGTTACTGAGGAAGGTCCGGTGTATAGGACCGAAACGTTTAATAGTACTACAATAAAATTCACAAAGAGCTTTAAGTTGAGTGCAAGGTTTTTCTTTAGTATATAATAAGTGACGGCATCAAATATAACAAGAGAGAATGGTACGTAGTAGGGGATGGTGTGATACTTAATAAAAGGAAACTATGTAACTAAGGATGGCACTATACATAATAAGTGAATATACTATATACTAAGGTACTGTGCTATACATAATAAGTGGGTACACTATACACTAAAGGCCCCGTCTCACTTAGCGATTTACCAACGATCACGACCAGCGATATGACCTGGCCGTGATCGTTGGTAAGTCGCTGTGTGGTCGCTGGGGAGCTGTCACACAGACCGCTCTCCCCAGCGACCAACGATCAGGGGAACGAGTTCGGCATCGTTGAAACTGTCTTCAACGATGCCGAAGTCCCCCTGCAGCACCCGGGTAACCAGGGTAAACATCGGGTTACTAAGCGCAGGGCCGCGCTTAGTAACCCGATGTTTACCCTGGTTACCAAAAAAAACAAACAGTACATACTCGCCTTTCGGTGTCCAGGTCCCTTGCCGTCTGCTTCCTGCTCTGACTGACTGAGCCGCCGTACACTGAGAGCAGAGCGCAGCGGTGACGTCACTGCTGTGCTCTCACTTCTCACTGTACGGCCGGCAGTCAGTGAGAGCAGGAAGCAGACGCCAAGGGACCTGACGGACATCAGAAGGCGAGTATGTATTGTTTTTTTTTTTTTACATTTACGCTGGTAACCAGGGTAAACATCGGGTTACTAAGCGCGGCCCTGCGCTTAGTAACCCGATGTTTACCCTGGTTACCAGTGAAGACATCGCTGGATCGGTGTCACACACACCGATTCAGCAATGTCAGCGGGGCCTCAACGACCAAAAAAAGGTCCAGGCCATTCCGACACGACCAGCGATCTCGCAGCAGGGGCCTGATCGCTGGTACGTGTCACACATAGCGAGATCGCTATGGAGGTCGCTGTTGCGTCACAAAACTTGTGACTCAGCAGCGATCTCGCTAGCGATCTCGCTATGTGAGACGGGGCCTTAAGGGAGTGTGCTATACATAATAAGGCTACATTCCTGTATTTGTGTGCAGTGTCGGTGTGCTGCCCGCTTTTACAGGCTCATTGAGCATGTCCTATGCTGATCCTCAAAATGGAATCTGAACAGGACATTCTTTGACCCTCACGGATCTCATTCTCAGATCCATGATTTTCAAGGATGTGTGAATGGAGCTATAAAACTCTACGAGTCAGTGTGCCATCTGAAAATAAAATCTGGAAGCACATGTCACATGAATGCGAGTATGTGGCCTAAGGGGTTTCACAGATAACATTATTACACAGAACAGAAAGATATTTAAATCCAGACACAGCGGTAGGCTGATGTCTCGTTTAATAACTGCAATTTTCTGCTTTTTTATCTCCATCTGGTCATACCTTGATGTCAATATCTCCCAGCCACAACTCATCTTGTCCTGATGATCATCGCAGCCCTCAAAATAACAAGGTTACATACATTGTATACATACTGTACGTGTGTCTCCCCTTGAATCCAGATATGTACCCCATCATTAATAATATACAGTAATAAGCAGCATTGTTCCCTCCATTAACTATAATCTCCACCACCCAATAATATAAATTATTCAGCCTGTGACTCTTCCCAATTAACTGTAAGGCTATGTGCACACGGAAAACATGCAAGGTTTTACAGTACAAGCAAAATGAATGAGATTCCTGATGTCTCATGCACATTTGTATTGCCAAGTTTTTAACACTAAGGTTTGGATGCAGCTTTAAAGAAGGCTACTACTTGCAATATAATATTATATTGTATACAGCAAAGGTAGTGGTAAGAATAAAATATAACTTTTAATAATCCATTTTTAAAAATAAATGAAAAATGGAAGCTATTCTGGTGGGTTATTGTGGGGTAGTGGGATGTTTTTTCTCCTCCCACCTCAGGACAACCAGGACCATTTCATAAGTTTGGAACAGAGCCTGGGCAGACCTATGAACACAATCGGGTGAGATTGTTCCATTCATTTATATTTAATTTCATGATTAATTCTATGCATGAGATGAAAATCGGTATATCAACCAGATTTAGAGTGAATATTGGCTCAATAACGTCTTTATGTTGTCTGATGTTATACACTGTATACCTCTACATTGCTTGGATATTGCACTGTAGCAGTGACAGCTACAAAGGGCATTAATAATATCATCCTCTGTTGATACATGAATAAGTTGATCTTTCTATATAGGACTATAGGACATAAGTATGTACTCTGAAAGGATTCCTTTATGATTGATGTTTAGGTTTCCGTAGTGTACAGGGTGGGCCATTTATATGGATACACCTAAATAAAATGGGAATGGTTGGTGATATCAACTTCCTGTTTGTGGCACATTAGTTTATGGGAGGGTCCGCCATGGTCACCACCCATCTTGAGTTTTTCCCCTCCCATATACTAATGTACCACAAACAGGAAGTTGATATCACCAACCATTCCCATTTTATTTAGGTGTATCCATATAAATGGCCCACTCTGTAGATTAAAATAAGGGGGCCAGTTATTTTCTCCCATCCTACACATAATCTAAGTCCTATTATCCCATTTTTTTATGTCTACATGACTGTTTGTCACTATATTGAGACTAAGGGTCTTATTTTTAAAAAAGGATTATTAAAAGTTATATTTTAATCTTATCACTACCTTGTTGTGCACTATATTGGGATTGGTAGTTCCACTTCGTTTTCTACTTCCGATATAACGCAATTTTATTTCAAAGTGCAAAATTAAAGGAATAGTATGATTGTGTACACTTTTGTATATTTTAATATACAAAGGTTAAGTACATATAAAGATTAAGTTCTTATACTCACATCATCTCCAAGGAGCTTTTAAACATCATCCGTCTGGAATGTCAGGGAAGCATGCACCAAGAGAGAGAACCCCTGGAAAATTCACAACACTGCATGAGCATCCCCTCTTATGCAGGTATCACAACACTGTACACATATAAGTACAGGCACTCAACTTTCCGCGTCTGTTTTAGTCATGTATCTCTGGCCTTACAGGGGTTAGACCAAATGTATATAGTGATTTACATTGTGTAACTCTGGTTTCAGCCTCGCCCTCTAGTGGCCAGCTTTCAGGATAAGGTCAATCAGAGATACCAGGCAAACATCAGACAATGAGCAATAAACCCATAGACTATAAAAACTCCCAAGTATTAGATAAGTCCGTAACAGATGGAGGTTAAATAAACCTCCATGTTTTCAAATAGCAAACAAAAAACAGAAAAATATAGAACTATTTGTGAGATAAAAGCTTTCAGACAATAAGTAAACAGTTCTCAAGATTGTGTCACTATGAACATTGTCTGTAAATGTACAGTATGACCAGCAATGCTGCTCCGTCATGGTCTGAATGCATTCTGTATATTTCAATATGGACTCAATATATCCAATTTTATGTTCACACTACAATCCACCCTTGGCTATTTTGAGCCATACATTATTTATACAAGGTACCATACCCTAAGAGGACAGTTTTAGCAGATGATTGACATAAAGATAATAATGGAATTGTACACTGTATACAACAACACAAAGCAATCCAAGCACAAATTATAACAAAAATTACTATTGTATGTAAAGTATTGAGTCACATCTTCTTCTGCTATGTCTTTATATTGAGTTGATACCCCTATCAGATTTGTTCATAACTGTAAAGGGGTCAGTACCGTCACCAGACAAGTTTCTAATGTATTGGTAGAAGTAGGATTCTTTGTCATACATAACTGGCTAAAGTTCATCAGCTGAGCCAAGTAAATCAATAGATTCTGTTTGGTTTTCCATAAAGCCCCATTTTCCATGGTTGATCTCTCGGTTTTGGGTCTGAAGATCTCTCTGGGTGACGGAAGTTGAAAGGACCATCCACACGGTGACTAGCAATGCTTCTCTGTCATAGTCTGAATTCATTCTGTATATTTCAATATGGACTCAAAATATCCATTTTTATGTTCACACTACAACACTGCATATTTTTTCCTTGCTGATTTGCAGCAGATTAAAATCTGCATAATGGGAGGGAGAAGAAACTCATAAGCGTTTATACAATCTACGCAGTACCAATTACAGGAGGAAGAATGATACGCCTAGGAGATATGGGAGGAATAATGGAGGCGCTTCAACCTCCAAACTGCAGGTGATTAATCTTTCCAGCTGTGAGCTCACAAAACCACAGCTGGAAGTGCTAAGTCTAGGATTATCTTTTTCACCAACTTCATCCTTTAATTCTTTTTTAGCACTAAAGGATCTGCAACTATTCGCTCACAAACTGGTCCTCAAGAAACTGCACAATAAGCCTACTGGGGAGGATTGGACAGATGTGGATTTGCAAGCTATAGCCATTCTGGAGGAACTGGGGGATGAACAACAACAGAACCATAAAGCTGATGCAGGTAAAAAATTCTTTCCTCCCATTCCCAAAAGGTTCCCTCCGCTTAATCTCTATCCTGACATAGAAATGTTCGTTAAGCTGGTCACAAAGGAATTTGAAAAAATTGGCGAATACACTGCCAATCATAATCTCTCAAATGCCCATAGGGCGGCCTTAAAGGAGCTTAGAAATCTCAAGGGGGTTGTAATTAAGCCCGCCGACAAAGGGGGAAATGTGGTGATTTGGCCCACCCATATGTACGAAAGGGAAGCCTTTAGGCAGTTGCGAGACGAAATCTGCTATAAGAAATTAACATTTAACCCCACATCCAAATATCAGCAGGAGCTGCAAAATATTTTGGATGAAGCATTTTGTGATGGGCTAATTACAAAAGATCTCCAGAATCACTTGATCCCCCAACATCCTAGAATGGCCTGCATTTACTTCATCCCCAAGATTCACAAGAATCCTGCTGCCCCACCAGGGCGGCCAGTAGTCTCAGGCTATGGCAACTTATGCGAGACTATATCCAAATTTTTGGATTTCCACCTAAAGCCATTGGTATCTGACCTTCCTTCCTATGCCAAGGATACGAGTGATGTTTTGACAAAAATTGAAGGGATACCATGGGATGAGGACATGTGGCTCGTTTCGATGGATGTCGAATCGTTATACACGTCAATCCACCATCAGGAAGGCATTCAGGTGGTGAGAACTTTTTTAATGATGACTGAATACGAACCTGATTTCATTGATTTTCTCCTTGCTTTGTTGACCTTTGCCTGGAGCACAACTTCTTTATCTTCAAAGAGAGTATATACCTACAAAAACAGGGCACCGCCATGGGTGCGGCTTTTGCATCATCATATGCAAATTTATTCTTAGGCATGTGGGAAAGGAGTCTGTTCTTCACCAAACCGGTGGCGTACATTGAGGGGGTCCTGTTCTGGACCCGCTATATAGATGACATTCTGGTCATCTGGCAGGGCTCAGAGCAGGACCTCCTTGATTTTGTGAAAACTCTGAATGACAATACTTTGAATATTAGGTTAACGTGCAAATACAGTCAAACCACTATTGATTTTTTGGACATTGAGATTTCAGGAGGAGCTGGAAAGACCCTGGAGACTGACATCTTTCGGAAGGAAACGGCTGTAAACAACTTACTTCATGCCACATCATCGCACCCCAGGCCTCTCGTAAACGGTATCCCTACGGGACAATTTTTGAGGGCTAGGCGAATCTGCTCTAACGATCTATTCTTCCAGAGGCAAGCCAATGCCCTCACAACTAGATTTGAAGAGCGGGGTTACTCCAAAAGAAGCATTAAAAAAGGTTTCAAGAAGGCCAGGGAAACTAAGCGTTCTGATCTGCTGCAACCACGTAAAAAAACTATTACGGACTCTACCATATGATTCATTTCTACATACAACGGCAAATGGTTTGAAATGAGAGAGGCTTTGAGAAAATATTGGCCCATACTGACAACTGATCGTACCCTCGCGAAGCATCTGCCATAGCATCTGGCAATAACATTCCATCGATCACCCAATCTAAAGGATCAGCTTGTTCATAGCTACTATCAGGGTTCTCAAATAGGAAAAAGCTTTAATTCCAAAGGCCCGAAATGGGGGTTCTATCCGTGTGGTGAATGTATTGCCTGCCCTAATATGTTACGCGCAACTGAGTTCAAATCCAGTGATGGTAAGAATACGTTTACCATCACTCAACATATCACCTGCAATACCATAGTTGTAGTCTATCTAGCAACTTGCACATGCCCTAAGCCATATGTGGGACTTACTTCTAGGGCCACTTAAGATTAGGGCAAGAGAGCATTATCAGGATATTCTAAATGCACTTAATGTAGATGACCCTTCACTCCTAAAGCCCATACCAAGGCACTTTAAAAAATACCATGGCTGTGACGCTGCGCTACTATCCATTACTGGTATTGACAAGGTGTACATTGATACTCGGGGAGGGAACTGGAGGAAGAGGCTAGCCCAGTTAGATGCTCAGTAGATTTTCAGGGTGGGTTCCATCCAACCATCAGGCTTAAACGAGGTCCTAAATTTTGCCCCTTTTTTGTGACTGTCTTTTGTAAATTATTTTTAGTACGGTATGCTTTTATTGCTTTTCTTTGGCGGTTTTTTAACTTACGGTGTTTTTATCTTCTTTAGTGACCCATTTGCAGGATGTCCTTCCGATGAGATGATGAAATATTGGTTATCTGGTGTTCTTCGCTTTGCGTATTCTGGTGGTGCTATGATTTTCCCGTTTACATCGAAGCATGTTTATCTGTATGACAAGCAGCAATATGGCAACTGTTATTTTAAGATAAACTATTTTCGCATAATTATCTGTGCCTTGAGCCCTGATATTGTCTTTCTAATATGTGTACCATACCCCTTTTTTTATCATCATAGTATTTTAATGGTATGTTTTATACCCCTTTATGTAAGAAATGCACTTGTTTACTATATATGTATTTTTTATGTAATAGCATAAATCTATGTATTTATAGTTGCACCTCCACTTTCCCTAGTATCCACTTCACTCCCCCTTCCTTTTACACAAGGATTTTTTGCCCATGTGGATTTTTGATATGAATGTATAAATTTATGCATACATTCATTTACTTTTCACTTTATCAATGTCCAAAATAATGGTCCAATAGCACTTACCACATTGCACACCCTTCTCTTCCATTAAGTTTTATATTTGTTTTGTTAGACAATATAGGCATGAGCACTTTATGTGTATCCTTTACTGATCCCTGGCTGCAGAATTTATGTATCCAAACGGTGTTTTTTCTTTCCCCCTGCACACATGCGCTCTTAATATAGGAACGGCCAAGCTACACACATACCACCGGAATTTGAGCAACTCATCTCTAACACTTAACAGCGCAGTGTGCGCTTGTGTCGGCTTCCTGCCTTGGTATTACTGTGGAGACGCGTCTCTGCTGGCGCCTGGTCCGCCCCCTGCTCTGACGTGTCGGGCGAGGGAGTGGTCAGACGTCACATGACGCCGATCAGCAGTGTCATCACGCAGCATCGCCGACGGAAGCGCCGCCATTAAACTGTCGCCACTCATAATTAAGCTAGTGCTATTTAAGCAATTGGCAACCCACATTCAATACGCACATTTCCCTAGACGAAGCTATATGCGAAATGCGCGTCGGGTCGGTGCCACCACCTTGAGGTAATAACCCAGCATGTTTCTCTTCCATATGTCACCTACAATGCTTTCCGCATGTGAACTATCATATGTTTAGGCTGTTATAACATTCAGGATGCTGTATGTTCATTGAACCACTTGGTCTTATGTGTTGCTGTGTTTGGGACTATTGTCTCACCTGCTTCATACACAAGGGGTATATTCCCTTATTATCTGTTACTTCCTGAATAACCTGTGTTCATTACATTTATCCCTTGGCATTTATTGTGAACTACTTATCCCGGGATACATATTGGTAGAAAAATATCTGGGTACACCAGCATGTGCATATCGCCTTTATTGCTTTATTGTATCTTAATACTATAAGCTTTGCGCATGACATATACTTACCTTTTTATATCCAATTATGAACTGTTCGTATATTTAATGATACCATAATTTATTACCTCTTCTGGTGGTTCTTCTTTTGCATATTTCTATCCCCACCTTTTTACATGATTGATAAAAATTGTTTTTTTTTATATATATATGTTCTAATAAAGATTTGTAATTTTATGGCTAATTGCTTCTATGTCCATTTTTTTATGTATATTTTTAATGTATTGGTAGCAGTAGGATTCTTTGTCATGCATAACTGGCTAAAGTTCATCAGCTGAGCCAAGTAAATCAATAGATTCTGTTTGGTTTTCCATAAAGCCCCATTTTCCATGGTTGATCTCTCGGTTTTGGGTCTGAAGATCTCTCTGGGTGACGGAAGTTGAAAGGACCATCCACACGGTGACTAGCAATGCTTCTCTGTCATAGTCTGAATTCATTCTGTATATTTCAATATGGACTTAAAATATCCATTTTTATGTTCACACTACAACGCTGCATATTTTTTCCTTGCAGATTTGCAGCAGATTAAAATCTGCATAATATTAACTCTTGCAACGTGTTTCACCCATACTACTGAGTAGAGGGAAAAACACAATAAAAGCATGGCAAAAATGTGTAAAAAAAATAAATTTTACTCAGTGTTCTTCCTGATAACACATTAGGATATGCAGGACAATTGCAAGTCCCTGACAGCGTCTTCTTCTACATTTCAGTTCGTTATAATGTCCTATGCACCTTACTCCCTCATCTCCCCAATAAATGTTAAGTCCCCGATATCATCACAAAGAATTGTGAGATGGGGAAGACGTTATCAAGGGTTTAGCACCCTCCTTTACCACCCAATTCATTTTACATCCACATCTAATGTCCTCCTCCCCTCCCCTTGTTCATAAGTTTATTATAAGTCCCCCCTTACTCCCATCCCAATCCCCCACATTCCTCATTGACCCCCACATCCCATAATTCTCCTCTCCCCCACTTCCATAATTTTCCACTCCACCACCCCCATCATTGCCTCCTCCCCAACCTCCATCATTGCCTTCTCCCCACCTCCATCATTGCCCTTTCCACCACCCCTTCATTTGTCTCTCCACCAACTCCATCATTGATCTCTGCCACCACCACCTCCATAATTGCTCTCCCATCACACCCATCATTGCTCTTTCCACCAACTCCATCATTGCTTTCCTCCACCACACCCATCATTGCTTTCCCCACCACCACCATTGCTCTCCCCCACCACCAACTCCATCATTGCCCTCCCCACCACCTCCATCATTGCTCTCCCCACCACCTCCATCATTGCTCTCTCCACCACCTCCATCATTACTCTCCCCACCACACCCTTCATTGTTCACCCCCATCAGTTGTCTCTCCACCACCCCATCATAGCTCTCTCAACCACCTCCATCATTGCTTACCTCTACCTCGCCCATAATTGCACTCCCCCACCCCTCCCATCATTGCTCTCTCCACCACCTCCATCATTGTCTTCCCTCACCTCCCCCAATGTATTGTTAAAAAAACACCACTCACCTCTTCGCAAGTTCCATGGCAGCAGCAGCATTGTTGCCGACAGCTCTCTCTGACACAGCCATGTGCTGAATGCTGACGTCATGCAGCCGCGCAACTGTGTCAGACAGGAAGTGCTGGAAGGAAACACAGGACGGATCTCTGCAGCTCCACTCCACTGACACTTTCGCTGCAGGGGTCGCTCCATGCCCACCACACATGGGCCTCCGGAGCCTTGGGGCCGAAGAAACAGGACAGATTGCCCTCATTATTAGCCACCCTGCTGGGCTCCCCTGCACCACCGAGCCCCAGTGCAGCTGCACCGGCTGTATGTCCGCCCCTGTTCCTCAATATAGTTGGGTCCGTGCATGTCTGTATTGGGATGCTGATGTCTTGCGTGTACCCCAGCCATTTTATAGGCTTTAGGCCTTCAAAATGGTGATTTATAAAGAAAGCCTATGACTTCATTCTCTACTGCAGATTTTAACAGTTGAAAGTGGCGTTCAGCCATTGATCCATGAAGTGTGAAACTGAGCACACAATAGGGTGATACCCTATGGAGGGAGAGTGGGAGAGTGCTGGTTACGCTTACCTGATGGAGTTGTGACAGGCACAACTCATATGTACAGTTGTGCTCAAAAGTTTACATACCCGGCAGAATTTTTGCTTTCTTGGCCTTTTTCATAGAATATGAATGATAAAACCAAAACTTTTTCTCCATTCATGGTTAGCAGATGGGTGAAACCATTTAGTGTCAAACTACTGTGTTTTCTCTTTTTAAATCATAATGACAACCAAAATCATCCAAATGAACCTGATCAAAAGTTCACATACCCCATTTCTTAATATCGTGTATTGCCCCCTCTAACATCAATGACATCATGAAGTCTTTTGTGGTAGTTGTGGATGAGGTTCTTTATTTTCTCAGATGGTAAATCTGTCCACTCTTTTTGGCAAAAAGCCTCCAGTTCCTGTAAATTCCTGGGTTGTCTAGCATGAACTGCTTAAGATCTCCCCAGAGTGGTTCAATGATATTGAGGTCAGGAGACTGAGATGCCCACTGCAGAACCTTCACTTTGTTCTGCTGTAGCCAATGACAAGTCAACTTGGCCTTGTGTTTTGGATCATTGTCATGTTGGAACGTCCAAGTACGTCCCATGCGCAGCTTCCGGGCTGATGAGTGCAAATTTGCCTCCAGTATTTGCTGATAATGTGCTGCATTCATCTTTCCTTCAACTTTGATCAAGTTCCCTGTGCCTTTGTAGCTCATACATCTGGAGCACCCCCACGTAAGGGCAATGGGGTACTCGGTACCGGGTCCTTTAGTTTGGGGGATGTCACGGTGGCCTGACCCGGTCCGTGGCCCTTTGAGGGGTGTCCAGTAAAAGGAAGAGTTTGTATAACGTTCGTGACACCACCTGTGGTATTCGGTCAGGGTGACCGACACTGCTTAGGGGTCCGATGGGGTGATGTTATGGCAGCTAGATGGTATACCTTCCCACAGGTGAAGTGTATCCCCAGCGCTTCCCAGAGTGTAGATGGTGGATGGTGCGAGGTGCAGTAAAGAATGAGGACACAAGGTTGCAGTCTCTTTACCTTTTACTGAAGACTTCAGTGTCCACAGTCCTGGGCACCAGATCACAGGGTAGGCAGAGTCCGGCCGGTCTGTGTTGTGAATTCTGCTCTTGGGCTCCCTCCGGTGGTTGTAAGTGGTAGCGCTGCTGTCTCTGAATCGCAGCATTTATCAGGTGTGTTCACTTTTTGCAATTTTGACTGGGCTATTTAGTCTTGCTTCACCCTTTAGTCAGTGCCAGTTGCCCATTGTTCCTGGAGGATTCACATCTCTGCCTGGTCTCTCCTGCTTTGCAGTTCTTTTCATCAAAGATAAGTTCTGGCCTTGATTTTTTGCTGTCCACATGCTGTGGCCTTATTGTTCAGTTCTTTTCCATGTTTTTTGTCTTGTCCAGCTTGGTCTGTATAAGGATTTGTTTAGCCAAGCTGGTATCTCTGGAGATGCAGATATACCCTCCATATCTTTAGTTAGCTGTGGAGTTTTTGTATTTTCTGTGGTGGATATTTTCTAGAGTTTTAATACTGACCGCATAGTACTCTGTCCTATCCTTTCTATTTAGCTAGAAGTGGCCTCCTTTGCTAAATTCTGATTTCAGTCTGTGTATGTTTTTTCCCTCTCCTCTCACAGTCAATATTTGTGGGGGGCTGCCTATCCTTTGGAAATTTTCTCTGAGGCAAGATAGTTTTCCCTTTTCTGTCTCTTGGGGTAATTAGTCCTCCGGCTGTGTCGAGATGTCCAGGGAGTGCTAGGTACATTCCACGGCTACTTCTAGTTGCGGTGTTAAGTTCAGGGTCTGCGGTCAGTACAGGTACCACCTTCTCCAGAGTACGTCTCATGCTGCTCTTAGGCCACCAGATCATAACAGTACAACTGGCCAACAATGAGTTAACCGCATCTCAGAAGAAGGGAAGGAAAGTGCTGAGCCATTTTTTTTTCTGTAGTCTGTTGTGTTTTTTTTTTTTCTTCCCTCTTTACCTCTGGGTGGCCCAGGAGTTCGGCGCTGGTATGGATGTTCAGGGATTGGCTTCTCGTGTGGATCAACTTGCTGCTAGAGTACAGGGTATTTCCGATTATATCGTTCAGACTCCGGTTTTAGAGCCTAGAATTCCAACTCCTGATTTGTTTTTTGGGGATAGGTCCAAATTTCTGAGCTTTAAAAATAACTGTAAACTGTTTTTTGCTCTGAAACCCCGTTCCTCTGGTGATCCCATCCAGCAGGTTAAAATTATTATATCTCTGCTGCGTGGTGACCCCCAGGATTGGGCATTCGCCCTGGAACCTGGGAATCCGGCGTTGCTTAATGTAGACACCTTTTTTCAGGCGTTTGGGTTATGGTATGACGAACCTAATTCAGTGGATCATGCTGAGAAGACCTTGTTGGCCTTGTCTCAGGGTCAAGAAGCGGCAGAATCATATTGCCAGAAGTTTAGAAAATGGTCTGTACTGACTAAATGGAATGAGGATGCCTTGGCGGCAATCTTCAGAAAGAATCCGTTAAAGATGTTATGGTGGGGTTCCCCACGCCTTCTGGTCTGAGTGATTCTATGTCTCTGGCCATTCAGATTGATCGGCGCTTGCGCAAGCGCAGAGTTGTGCACACTATGTCATTGTCTTCCGAGCGGAGCCCTGAGCCTATGCAGTGTGATAGGATTGTGTCTAGAGCTGAACGACAAGGATTCAGACGTCAGAATAGGTTGTGTTTTTACTGCGGCGATTCTGCTCATGTTATTTCAGATTGCCCTAAGCGTACCAAGAGAATCCCTAGTTCTGTTACCATCAGTACTGTACAACCTAAATTTCTGTTATCTGTGACCCTGATCTGCTCATTATCGTCATTTTCTGTCATGGCATTTGTGGATTCAGGCGCCGCTCTAAACTTAATGGACTTACAATTTGCCAGACGGTGTGGTTTCCCCTTGCAGCCTTTGCAGAGTCCTATTCCTTTGAGGGGCATTGATGCTACACCGTTGGCTAAAAATAAACCTCAGTTTTGGACACAGCTGACCATGTGCATGGCGCCAGCCCATCAGGAAGATTGTCGTTTTCTGGTGTTGCATAATTTGCATGATGCTATTGTGCTGGGTTTCCCATGGTTACAGGTGCATAATCCGGTATTAGATTGGAAATCTATGTCTGTGACTAGTTGGGGTTGTCAGGGGGTTCATGGTGACGTTCCTTTGATGTCAATTGCCTCCTCCCCCTCTTCTGTAATTTCTGAGTTTTTGTCATATTTCCAGGATGTATTCAATGAGCCCAAGTCCAGTTCCCTTCCACTGCATAGGGACTGTGATTGTGCTATTGACTTGATTCCAGGCTGTAAGTTCCCTAAGGGCCGACTTTTCAATCTGTCTGTGCCAGAACATACCGTCATGCGGAGCTATGTTAAGGAGTCCTTGGAGAAGGGGCATATTCAGCCATCTTCTTCACCATTGGGAGCAGGTTTTTTTTTTGTTGCCAAAAAAGATGGCTCCTTGAGACCCTGTATTGATTATTGCCTCTTGAATAAGATCAAGGTCAAATTCCAATACCCTTTGCCTTTGCTTTCTGATCTGTTTGCTAGGATTAAGGGGGCTAGTTGGTTTACTATGATTGACCTTCGAGGGGCATATAATCTTGTTCGTATTAAGCAGGGTGACGAATGGAAAACTGCGTTTAATACGCCCGAAGGCCATTTTGAATACCTTGTGATGCCATTCGGATTCTCTAATGCTCCATCTGTGTTTCAGTCCTTCATGCATGATATATTTCGGAATTATCTTGATAAATTCATGATTGTATATTTGGATGATATTTTGATTTTTTCAGATGATTGGGAGTCTCATGTGAAACAAGTTAGGATGGTATTTCAGATCCTTCGTGATAATGCCTTGTTTGTGAAGGGGTCTAAGTGCCTCTTTGGAGTACAGAAGATTTCTTTTTTGGGCTTCATTTTTTCTCCCTCATCTATAGAAATGGATCCGGTTAAGGTTCAGGCCATTTATGATTGGGTCCAGCCCACATCCGTGAAGAGCCTTCAGAAATTTTTGGGCTTTGCTAATTTTTATCGCCGTTTCATTGCCAACTTCTCCAGTGTGGTTAAACCCCTGACCGATTTGACGAAGAAAGGTGCTGATGTGACAAATTGGTCCTCTGTGGCTGTTTCTGCCTTTCAGGAGCTTAAACGCCGATTTACTTCTGCCCCTGTGTTGCGTCAGCCGGATGTTTCTCTTCCTCTTCAGGTTGAGGTTGACGCTTCTGAGATTGGGGCAGGGGCCGTTTTGTCTCAGAGGAATTCTGATGATTCCTTGATGAAACCGTGTGCCTTCTTTTCTCGAAAGTTTTCGCCTGCGGAACGCAATTATGATGTCGGCAATCGTGAGTTGTTGGCTATGAAGTGGGCATTTGAGGAGTGGCGACATTGGCTTGAGGGGGCCAAGCATCGTATTGTGGTCTTGACCGATCATAAGAATCTGATTTATCTCGAGTCTGCCAAACGGCTGAATCCTAGACAGGCCCGATGGTCCCTGTTTTTCTCCCGTTTTGATTTTGTGGTCTCGTATCTTCCGGGTTCTAAGAATGTTAAGGCTGATGCCCTCTCTAGGAGCTTTTTGCCTGAATCTCCTGGGGTCCTTGAGCCGGTCGGTATTCTGAAGGAAGGGGTGATTCTTTCTGCCATCTCCCCTGATTTACGACGGGTTCTTCAGAAATTTCAGGCTGATAAACCTGACCGCTGTCCAGTGGGGAAATTGTTTGTTCCTGACAGATGGACTAGTAAAGTGATTTCGGAGGTTCATTGTTCTGTGTTAGCCGGTCATCCTGCGATTTTTGGTACCAGAGATTTGGATGGTAGGTCCTTTTGGTGGCCTTCTTTGTCACGGGATGTGCGTTCTTTTGTGCAGTCCTGTGGGACTTGTGCGCGGGCCAAGCCTTGCTGTTCCCACGCTAGTGGGATGCTTTTGCCTTTGCCGGTCCCTGAGAGGCCTTGGACGCATATTTCTATGGATTTTATTTCGGATCTTCCGGTTTCCCAGAGGATGTCAGTTATCTGGGTGGTTTGTGACCGGTTTTCTAAGATGGTTCATTTGGTACCTTTGCCTAAGTTGCCTTCCTCTTCTGATTTGGTTCCGTTGTTTTTTCAGCATGTGGTTCATTTGCATGGCATTCCGAAGAATATTGTGTCCGATAGAGGTTCCCAGTTTGTTTGTAGGTTTTGGCGGGCCTTTTGTGCTAGGCTGGGCATTGATTTGTCTTTTTCTTCCGCATTTCATCCTCAGACAAATGGCCAAACCGAGCGAACTAATCAGACTTTGGAAACTTATTTGAGATGCTTTGTGTCTGCTGATCAGGATGATTGGGTGGCTTTCTTGCCATTGGCCGAGTTTGCCCTTAATAATCGGGCTAGTTCTGCTACCTTGGTTTCACCCTTCTTTTGTAACTCTGGTTTTCATCCTCGTTTTTCTTCAGGGCAGGTTGAGATTTTGGATTCTCGTTTTTCGAGGCGGAGGCTTCAGTATCTTGTCAAATGGAAGGGTTATGGCCAGGAGGATAATTCTTGGGTTGTTGCCTCCGATGTTCATGCTGATGATTTGGTTCGTGCCTTTCATTTGACTCGTCCGGATCGGCCTGGGGGCTCTGGTGAGGGTTCGGTGACCCCTCCTCAAGGGGGGGTACTGTTGTGAATTCTGCTCTTGGGCTCCCTCCGGTGGTTGTAAGTGGTAGCGCTGCTGTCTCTGAATCGCAGCATTTATCAGGTGTGTTCACTTTTTACAATTTTGACTGGGCTATTTAGTCTTGCTTCACCCTTTAGTCAGTGCCAGTTGCCCATTGTTCCTGGAGGATTCACATCTCTGCCTGGTCTCTCCTGCTTTGCAGTTCTTTTCATCAAAGATAAGTTCTGGCCTTGATTTTTTGCTGTCCACATGCTGTGGCCTTATTGTTCAGTTCTTTTCCATGTTTTTTGTCTTGTCCAGCTTGGTCTGTATAAGGATTTGTTTAGCCAAGCTGGTATCTCTGGAGATGCAGATATACCCTCCATATCTTTAGTTAGCTGTGGAGTTTTTGTATTTTCTGTGGTGGATATTTTCTAGAGTTTTAATACTGACCGCATAGTACTCTGTCCTATCCTTTCTATTTAGCTAGAAGTGGCCTCCTTTGCTAAATTCTGATTTCAGTCTGTGTATGTTTTTTCCCTCTCCTCTCACAGTCAATATTTGTGGGGGGCTGCCTATCCTTTGGGAATTTTCTCTGACGCAAGATAGTTTTCCCTTTTCTATCTCTAGTGGTAATTAGTCCTACGGCTGTGTCGAGATGTCCAGGGAGTGCTAGGTACATTCCACGGCTACTTCTAGTTGCGGTGTTAAGTTCAGGGTCTGCGGTCAGTACAGTTACCACCTTCTCCAGAGTACGTCTCATGCTGCTCTTAGGCCACCAGATCATAACAGGTCTGAAGGCAAATCCAGAGTCTCCTTGTCCAGGTGGAATTCAATAGCCTTCCTATGCACACAGTAACGCAGTAGGGCCTCACTTGCCTAAGCTCTAATAAGGTCCTCACTGTTGTTACTCTTCTCTCTGTTCCCCGTGGTCGGATAGAACAAAACCCGTATGACTGATGGCCTGAGGCTTGTTCATAGGGACCCTAGAGACGCCCCGACCTCCACAAGTTGCCACCATGCCTTCTTAGGTATTAAGGTCGGGCAGCCAACTTGGAATTGACTGTCCTGCCAGTCTCTGAAGCAATGGCGTAGAGCACTTTACTTCTTCGGTATTCTGGCTACCGGATCGCGCACCAGAAGGATGCCGCTTCTCTCAGCCACTATCCTCTCTGGTATCCACTTGTTGCTATGCCTTCGTTTCTCACTCACTACAACACGCTTCCTTTCAATGTCTCTTTCTTTGGATGCTGCCGCACGTGGGGCAGGTGCAGCTCCGTGGACCCTCGTCCTCCTCAGACCTTAGTCTGGATCTGACTGGAACTCGCTCCAGCCAGCTCGGTCTGGAAACCTTTCTCTCTCAGTCCCCAGCCAGGAACTCCCTAACTTTCCCTCCAACTTCCAGTTTTACCTAACTGGGAGGAGTGGCCTAATAGATAGAACCTTTGCTCCCCCTGGTGGCTGGAGTGTGAAGTGTGTTGCGTGGTTGTGATACCTGGACAGAAGATCTCCTTTATTGCCTTCAGACATAATATCGCTCCCCCTGGTGGAAGAACAACATTACTGCAATGACCAGGACTCTGGGGCGCTGCACTCTCCCCCCGTTAAATCCAGCACTCCCGGGCTGGGAAAAGAAAACATCAATACATTAGCAAAAAGACATACAAAATTTTTGAAGTGCTATAAACCAATTAATTTAACAGTGCTTCCCTTTATGGGAGGTGAGAACACTTGAACGTTACAAACAATAACATATTTACATTGTGCGTACAACTTTAAATAACAATTATTAATTTAATTAACTATGAACGACCATTACCCATACGGGTATACTATCTACTAAGTGCAAGTACAAAACAGTATTTTCCTTTACTCAAGTGCAAATACCCTCTAAGGGTATACTATAAAACTTCAAAGTGCAAACCTATATGCTATTCTCACTTCTTCTACATATGCAGGACTATCTGTCTACCCCCACGGGCTCACTGCATCTTTCCTCAGTTTATTCCTATAAAACCTCAATCAAGATGCAAGTCAATTATTAACTTTTAAAACAACAAGAACTTCCACGATGTCATCAGGAACAGTCTCTTCGCAAAGCTCTTTCTTGTAAAACCAGTAGAGAGCACCTTTAAGAAGGTGCAAACTATTTACAGGAACAGTTTGTGATCATGCACAGTCCTTGATTCCGCAGTTCTTTAAAACAATAATAACGTGTGCAAAACAGGTTTAAACTTGGAATCGTCCTGGAACTGAGGACCCCTTTAAGGCATTACCCTAGGCGGGTTTTAGCAGCAAATAAACAGGAAAAGTTTTTAAACTATATACAATCCTTCAGGGTTTCGAGGTTTATTAGTATTCTGTGGGTAGTAGTATTTGCCAAGGCACCAGCTGATATCGCACACTCCCTGGCTTGGGAAGGTGAGTATCCGGATCTTCATCTGGTCCCAAGTAGACGTCATGAGTTTGTTTTTCATGTATCGTCAAGTCATTAGCTGCTATTAAAGTTTGGGTAGCCTGAATACAAGTTTTAGCTTTAGCATTGGTCACAGTAGCAAGTCCAACAGTGGTAGTCACGCACACAGCAGTGGTGGTGTGAGTCTGAGGGGTTGTCGGTGGTTCGGCAGCTGTAGTGGCTGGGATCGTTTTCTTAACACTAGGTGGCGCTGTTAACGGTGCGCACCTCTTTACGTTTCGAGCGTACCATCCATTATCTCTCCAGTGACGGGTGTAAGTCACCGAGTCTCCGGGGTATAAGCTGGGGCCCGGATGCCCCCTTCCAAGGTGGGACTCCTCTTCACTTCTGTCGACCGGAACCTTCGGTACCACCCCAGGTTCCGGAATGAACCCTCTCCCTCTTTGGAGATGAAAAGTCACCACTATCCCATATCTCACTGGGAGTCTAACGTCCTGCTGGGCTTCAGCGGCCGATGCATCACACTGGGCTTTCTGTCTATTTCTCTCCTTCCATTGCAACACTTGGCATTGTTTATATTCTTCCCAGGTGAGAACGGCAATGTAGGACCTGCACAATCCACTCCTCGAGTCGTCCCAGCGAAAGATCACCCCCTCCTGGCTCACATCCACTGGTATGCCCTCGGTTGCTAGGTATAGAGGTGGTACTCCATTAGTGGCGCGGCGAATCGCTGGGGCTGGCACAGCGGCCGGTGGTCGGTCACAGTCTGGGCGAGGGACGGTCACTGGAGCCGGATCAGTTGGTGGGGCAGGGGCGTTTTTCTGTACCTGCTTCTGATGTGGTTCCACCGATGACGATCCGCTCCACTGATGAGGACGCTGGAGTCGGCAGCGGCTCGTGCCATGGTTCTTCCAAGGTGATCTTCTTGCACAGCTCCAACTTCCATTCCATCACAGCTGCCGGCTCTGCATCCTGGAGTTGAGGGTTTGGCTCCTCCACCTGCAGACCCAAGACGCCTGGACCCTCCAGCAGCGGCAAAGTCTGGTTTGTTTCCGGTCGCCTGAGATGGTCCTTGGTCACTTCATCATCGTTCAGGTACCCGCTGGTCGCCATCTCTGCTTCTCGACCTTCGGTAGCACACGCACGCTGCTCCTCCATTTTCTGGGGGTCGAGCTCCTTCTCCACCCGGTTCCCGCCGTTGCAAATCAGGGGGTGGACCTCCTTGGCTCCTGGGCATGTCGTCATCCCGTAGCAGTAGTCGGAGGGGGCGGTCGTCACTTTTGGCGCCGCTTTGGTAGTCTCCTCCCATGGCACGCCCTTCTTCTTCTCCTGCTCTCCTCGTGGCGCTATAATGGCGGCAATTTTGGCGGGAATTTTTGCGGTAATGGTGATCCACAGTTCAGCAATTAAACACAGTTCAAATACAACGCTGGTACAGTTCTTAGGCGCACATGACCCGATTTTCAGGCTTAAGTAGATCCTGTTCGTGGCACCAAAGTTTATTTTGGAGCACCCCTACGTAAGGGCAATGGGATATTCGGTACCGGGTCCTTCAGTTCGGGGGATGTCACGTGGCCTGACCCGGTCCCTGGCCCTTTGAGGGGTGTCCAGTAAAAGGAAGAGTTTGTATATGGTTCTTGACGCCACCTGTGGTATTCGGTCAGGGTGACCAACGCTGCTTAGGGGTCCGCTGGGGTGATGTTATGGCAGTTAGATGGTATACCTTCCCACAGGTGAAGGGTATCCCCAGGGCTTCCCAGAGTGTAGATGGTGGATGGTGCAAGGTGCAGTAAAGAATGAGGACACAAGGTTGCAGTCTCTTTACCTTTTACTGAAGGCTTCAGTGTCCACAGTCCTGGGCACCAGATCACAGGGTAGGCAGAGTTCGGCCGGTCTGAAGGCAAATCCAGAGTCTCCTTGTCCAGGTGGAATTCAATAGCCTTCCTATGCACACAGTAACGCAGTAGGGCCTCACTTGCTTAAGCTCTAATAAGGTCCTCACTGTTGTTACTCTTCTCTCTGTTCCCCGTGGTCGGATAGAACAAAACCCGTATGACTGATGGCCTGAGGCTTGTTTATAGGGACCCTAGAGACGCCCCGACCTCCATAAGTTGCCACCGTGTCTTCTTAGGTATTAAGGTCGGGCAGCCAACTTGGAATTGACTGTCCTGCCAGTCTCTGAAGCAAATAGCGTAGAGCACTTTACTCCCTCAGTATTCTGGCTACCGGATCGCGCACCAGAAGGATGCCGCTTCTCTCAGCCACTATCCTCTCTGGTATCCACTTAATGCTATGCCTTCGTTTCTCACTCACTACAACACGCTTCCTTTCAATGTCTCTTTCTTTGGATGCTGCCGCACGTGGGACCTGGATCTGACTGGAACTCGCTCCAGCAACCTGAGACCTTTCTCTCTCAGTCCCCAGCCAGGAACTCCCTAACTTTCCCTCCAACTCCCAGTTTTACCTAACTGGGAGGAGTGGCCTAATAGATAGAACCTTTGCTCCCCCTGGTGGCTGGAGTGTGAAGTGTGTTGTGTGGCTGTGATACCTGGACAGAAGATCTCCTTTATTGCCTTCAGACGTAATATCGCTCCCCCTGGTGGAAGAACAACATTACTGCAACGACCAGGACTCTGGGGCGCTGCACATCCCCAAAACATCAGTGATCCACCTCCATGCTTTACAGTAGGAATGGCGTTGTTTTCATCATAGGCCTTTTTGTCCTCTCTCCAAATGTAACGTTTATGGTTGTGTACAAAAAGTTAAATTTTGTTCTCATCACTCCAAATTATCTTGTTCCAGAAGTTTTGAGGCTTGCCTCTGTGCTGTTTTGCGTATTGTAGGCAATATACTTTGTGGAATTTGTGCAGTAATGCCTTTCTTCTGGTGACTCTACCATACAGACCAGTTTTTTTCCAAGTGCCTCCTTATTGTGCATCTTGAAATAGACACACTGCTAGTTTTCAGAGAGTCCTGTATTTCAGCCAGCTGATGTTATTTGTTGGTTTTTCTCCTGAACAATTTTCCTGACAGTTGTGGACAACATTTTTGTTGGTCTACTTGACCGTGGTTTTGTTTTTACAGAGCCCCTGATTTTCCATTTGTTAATCACAGTTTGAACGCTGCTGAATAGCATTATAAATTCCTTGGATGTCTTTTTTGTATCCCTTTCATGTTTTATACAGTTCAACTATCTTTTCTCATAGATCGGTTGACAATTCTTTTGCTTTCTCCATGACTCACAATCCAGAAATGTCAGTGGCTGGATGAAAGATGCAATAGTCTGTCTGGATCCCAGAAACTCACTCAGCACACACACTGATTACAAGCAAACAGGTCACAGGTGAGGATATTCCCTTTAGTAGCCATTCAAACCCATTTGTGTCAACTTCTGCGCATGTTATCAGGCCAAAATCACCAGGTTATATGAACTTTTGATCAGAGCCATTTGGATGTTTTGGGTTGTCATTATGATTTAAAAAGAGAAAACACAGTAGTTTGACAATAAATGGTTTCACCCAATCACAAGCCATGAGTGGAGAAAAACTTTTAGTGTTATCATTCATATTCTCTGAAAAAAGGCCAAGAAAGCAAAAATTCTGCCGGGTTATGTAAATGTTTGAGCACAACTGTAGGTTTGACGAAAAATAGCTGCAGGTGGATAAATCCTCCAGGATATATTGGATCCAGTTGGATGAACACGTAGGTGATCTGAGCTGCTGGAGTGAATCAATTCTTCAGAATTGATGATGCGGAGAAGGCTTATTATTTATAGTGCGTTTCAGCACTGTACTGGTGCATTTTCCAATTAAAATAGTTTGATTTTTTTCACTTGAAAAAGACACCAATATGGTGTTGAAACGTGCTTTAAATGAAAAGCCTTTTCCTCATCATCATTTGTGAAGAATTGATTCACACCAGCAGTGCAGCTCACCTCCCTGTTCATCCAAGACGATCCATTGACACATGAAGGACCTACCATGTAAGTCAATGGCTCAAGCTTTCTATTTCTGATTAGATGATTGAATTGTGTCACCAAAACACAAAACAGCATAACTAAACTGGAGCAGAGGGATACATTGGATAAGATAGACTCTTGCGGGTATAATATAGAAAATATTACAGGCCATAGTGTAGCTACCGGTGGTTCAGGGGGGCAGTTGCCCCAGAGAGGCCCTTCCAGAGCTACCACAATTCTTAATTATATCCGTTGTGCTACAGAATGCCAGTGAATGTCTGTCCGCAGTTTCCAACATCATGTCCACTCTCTATCTGAAACTCAACCTCTCCAAAACTGATCTACTTCTGCTCCCGCCATCTGCTAACCTCCCTAAATCTGACATTTCCCTCTCTGTGGGTGGCACCATAATAACATCCTAGCAGCATAGTTTTAGGTACTCCCTCAAAACACATTTGTTCAGAGCGGCCTATCACGTTCCCTAATCAAAGTTATTTTATGTTGGTGTGTGTGTGTAGCCCATTCACTACTTCCATCTATCCCCCACCCCCTGAAGATGGCTGGACCATCACTGTAAATACATCATTGTGAACACACACCTGTACTTTGTATCTCCCCCACCTCGTTGTAGATTGTAAGCTGTCACGAGCAGGGTCGTCTTATTTTGCTTTAATTATTGTATTGTTAACATTGTTACTTATGACTGTTGTGTTTGACACTGTTATATTGTAAAGCACTGCGGAATATGTTGGCGCTACATAAATAAAGATTATTATTATTATTATTATTATATCCCTAGGACATCAGAGTCCGGTCGCAGTGACATCATAGTGCCGGCGCATCACAGGATGTCAGATGTGATGAGATCAATGCGGATGGACCTGTCCGGATCCTGGATTAGATGAGTACTGTATATGATTTTTTTTTAATTGTAATTAAAACTTGTGGTGTGACTGTTGGGGCACCATAAAGCCCCTCATACAGTGGGGAGGATGGTCCTTATACGTAGTAAGGGAAACTGTGGAGGCCCTCATGAAATGTGAGGGCCATTATACAGTTTGGAGACTACTCTGGGGATCATCATACAGAGTGGGGGGCCACTATCGAGTGTGGGAGCTAATGTGAGGACTATTACACAGTTTGGAGACTACCGTGGGGGCCATTATACAATGTGGAGGCCACTGTGGGGACACCTTCATAAAGCTGTAGGGACTGCTGAGGAGTCCATCATGCTGTGTGGGGTCATCATACAGTGTGGTGACTACTGTGGGGGGCATTATACAGTGTGGTGTTATTATACAGTGTAATAACTGTATAATGCTTATACAGTATCATTATACTGTGTATAGAGATGTCGTGGGCCCATCAAACTGTGTATGGGAAGCTATGGGTCCATCATATTGTGTATAGAGGAGATGTCGGCCCATCATACTGCATATAAGGGAGCTGTGGACCCACCATATTGTGTATAGGGGAGCTGTGGGGGCTTTCTTCTATATATAGAGGAGCTGTTGACCCATTATACTGTGTATAGGGGAGTTGTGGGCCATCAGAGTGCTATACATGGGGGGACTCATGGGACATTATTAAGTATTAAATGGGCACTTAAGAATTATTGTTATAGGGGCACAAAGAGTATTGTAACAGTCAAAGGTGCACATAGGGACATTATTACGTTCTAGGGGCAAAACATGGGCACTGTTTTCTAGCATAGGGCATTCATATTTTTAGGGGGTAATTTTACCATCAAGATTGCACAAACGTTTTGCATTGTAAAGGATGCAGTGGTGGCATTATTATTTGGGGCAGTAAGAGGAGCTCTGTTTTTGTGCCACACAGCAGTCGCAGTAATAGGGACACATACAGCAGCAGCAACTCATCAGTAAGGTGAGCACTTTGTGCAGGTTGGGAATAGATGAAGATGATGCTAGAAATGTGACAAGTCAAATGTATGTTTGCTATAATCTGCAGACTAGTCATGGCTGGAAGAAGTTGTCATGTCGGTCTGGGCCAGATGGAAAAGACAGGAAAAGTGAACGATTCCATCAGAAGGAACATCAGCTGTAAGTCACCATCTGTAACTGTGATGTAATCTCTTATAAGTTCTGTAGGACTGGTATCTACCACTGTGCGGTCACTATATGGCAGTAACATCAGTGCTGCTCTTTGTATAGAGATTTATTTTCAGTAACATCATGGTCTTCTGCTGAGGTTCCCCTATGCCCACAATTAGGTGGAACCACTGTATTTGTAAAGAGATTTATTTGGTTAGGGGCCTACTCAGATGTTTTGGCTACCCTGAGCTGAACCCCTAAATAAGCCTCTAAGTATAGGGTATAGTGTAGAAAATAACAGTATTGTTAAATCCAATAACTAAAGGATGATATCCTCTCATTACTTATTTTACTCTCTTCTATAGCGCCATTAATTCCACACCACTTTACAGACATCTTTATAACTGTTTCCATTGGGACTCACAAATCAGAAACCACAGTAACTGGAAGAAACCCACACAAACACAGGGAAGCATTAAAAAACTCATTGAAGATGTTGCCCTTGGAGGGATTTGAACCCAGGACCCCAGCAAGGCTACCGTGCTAATCACCGAGCCACCATGCAGGCAGAGGAAAATGGCAAATTGTTTTTAGAAAAAAAAACAGTGCAACTTAAAACCAAGGCACCACCCAAAGAAATTGAGAACAAAGAATAAAAAGGCAGGTTGCAAACTGTCACTGTGCCTTACAAGTAAAGTAATCTTTCTGTCAGGTCAAATAATTAAGTGAGCCATCGGTATGGTATCGTACGATACTCCCAGACGGTGAGGCCAGACATGAGTGGCCTGAACTCCACATACCATCATACCATGACACCAATTGCTGTGTGATTTTGTTTCACAATTATTCAGATATTGGTCGGTTACGGGTGCTCCATCTAGTCCTACCGTTAGACTGCCTTCATATGTCACAGTCGCCTTGCATTTTATTTTGGCAATTGCAGAAGAGCAGCAATGGTTTTGATGTAATTTCTAAGTCTAAATTACCATAACCATTCTCACTTTTTTTGGACTGAAAGGAGAAAAGGTGCAATATTTTTGGCAAGTTGATAGCATTTTGAATGTTACTTTTTAACTCATGCTCTGTTCACCAAAGTCAGGTATAAAAAGAATAATAAAAGTGATCCCATGTCTTTTGACTGCAGCAAATGCTTTAAACAAGTGGAGGTTTTAGCATACTGTACAACTGAAGTCATTCCCTGGGGAGCAGTGAGTCCTTTTCCAAGCAGCTGAATACAGCATGTATGCTACTGTCACTAGCTAGAACTCAGGGTAGAGGCATGTGCCGTGGACATATAATCCTCATCATTCTGCAGTGATTCATTTACCACATTTAGCAGTTGCTTCGGATGCTTTAAATTTGCAAACGGAATGCGGCATATCAACCACCGGGCCTTGGGGAAAGTCTGTAAATGAATCTTAGCTACATGCAGAACATGAGAGCAATGGAGAATGGACTGACCAATAGATTTCTAGATGATAGGATATTTTAACCTGAGATGTTGAATAGTAATTATATTCTGTAATGTTGAGAAACCAAGCTAATTACTGACAGTATAAATTTCCAAGCTAATGATATACACTTAAAGGGAACCTGTCACCTCTAAAAAAGCTATTGACATGCAGGTAAAGTGGTATTCCGTGGATAAACAGAATTTAATTAATATTTGGCTAACATAATGGAGCAGCGGCTGTAGGCTGAAAATTACATTTTATTCTCCCTGCAGCCAACACAGTCATCTGTGTAGTGCAACAAGGAGCTGTTAGAGTTACTGATCACTATACAGTGAGCATGCTGTTTTCACTGCACTGCAGCAAATGTATGTAGCATGTGTGTGCAAAGCAGCCTATCAATCCATGTTTCGGAGAGCGATTGCAGCACTCTCACTCTGCACTGAGCAATGATTGTAACAACCTATGATTGGAAGCGAGTGGAGTGAATGCAGGGAGAACTCCTTGTTGGCTCACTTCCAGTAAGGCAGCCAGACATAATTTAAATGCTAATTACATGCAGAGTACCACTATATCTGCAGATGTACGGTGTTTTTGAAGATAAAAAGTTCCCTTTAAGAATATGGCTTTAACTCTTGGATACCAATACTTCAAGCCTTAAGAAATTCTTAAAGAAGATCTTTCACCAAATTTTTCTTGTTGAACTGGACACATAATGTTATAGTGCCTGCAGAGCTGAATGAAACCTGTTTTTTTTATTTTGCTTCTCCTTTGCTGAGATAATGGCAATCAAAATATTTGGTACCTAATCAGTTAAACTTTGTTAAGTCCAAGTAAGTTTAAGCAGATAGTTTTCACTAGGGGGTGCAATTCTAAGCTATGGTGGGGGCATATTCTTCCTCATGAGTGTTGCTGCCTGCTTTAGATTGGTAAGTATCATACAGGAAGAAAAAGTACTCCCCTTAGTGAAAATAATCTGATAACATCCACTTGGACACCCATGTTTATCAAGGATTTAGATGAAGAAATTGAGGGTAAACTGAATAAATTTGCTGATGACACAAAGCTAGGAGGGATAGCTAATACTAGAGAAGAGAGGATTCAAAAAGTTTTAAACAAACTGGAACTGTGTGCAGGCAGCAACTAAAAGAATGGCTTTTAGCAGAGAGAAATGCAAAGTCCTACATCTGGGCAAGAAAAAATGAAGAAAGGATAAAAAGAATGGGAGGGGGAATAGGGCTAAGCAGCAGCACATGTGAAAAAGTCTTGGGTACACTAATAGATCACAGACTGAACATGAGTCAGCAGTGTGATGCAGCAGCAAAAAAGGCAAACACAGTTCTAGGATGTATTAAGAGAAGCATGACATGAAGTAATTATTCCCTCTACTCCTCTTTGGTCACACATCATCTGGAATACCGTGTCCCATTCTGGGCACAACATTTAAAAAAAGACATGAACAAACTGAAGCAAGTTCAGAGAAAAACAACCAAAATGGTAACCGGTCTGCAAACAATGTCATATGATCAACAGTTAGAGGATTTGGGAATGTTTTGCTTTCAAAAGAGAAGTGGATACTTAATAGCTGTTTACAAATATCTCAAGGGCTCTCCCACTGTAGAGAAATCAGATTTATTCTGATTTATACAAGGAAAGACTACAAGCAATGGGATGAAACTGAATGGGAGGAGACACAGATTAGATATTAGAAAAACGTTTTGACAGTGAGGGCGATCAATGAGTGGAACAGGCTGCCACGAGAGATGATCAGTTCTCCTTCATTGTAAGTCTTCAAATAGAGGCTGGAAAGACATCTGTCTGAGATGGTTTAGTGAATCCTGCATTGAGCAGGGGGTTTGGACCAGATGACCCAGCAGGTCCCTTCCAACTCCACTATTTTATGATTATATGACTTAATAAAAGTTAACTCATTAGGTGGTATCAAATATTTTGATTGATAACATTTCGACAACGGAGAGGTGAAATTAAAAAACAAACAAAAAAAAGGTTTTATTCTGCTTTGCAGTCAGTATTACATCATGTATCCAGTTAAACAAGAAACATTTGGTGAAAGGTTCTCATTCACAAATTAACAAAAGAACATACCTTTAGTATACTCCAATTGCAAGTGATTATTTGTGATGCATAGCCCTGATATGAATGTCCACATTTTTTATTCTAGATCCAAAATTCTGAGAGCTTTAATTTTTAATATAGTTACAGTGCCTTGCACAAGTATTCGGCTCCCTGGAACTTTTCAACCTTTTCCCACATATCATGCTTCAAACAAAGATACCAAATGTAAATTTTTGGTGAAGAATCAACAACAAGTGGAGCACAATTGTGAAGTTGAACGAAATTTATTGGTTATTTTAAATTTTTGTGGAAATTCAAAAACTGAAAAGTGGGGCGTGCAATATTATTCGGCCCCTTTACTTTCAGTGCCGCAAACTCACTTCAGAAGTTCATTGTGGATTATGAGCATCATGAAGACCAAGGAACACAACAGTCAGGTCCGTGATACTGTTGTGGAGAAGTTTAAAGCCCGATTTGGATACAAAATGATTTCCAAAACTTTAAACATCCAAAGGAGCACTGTGCAAGCAATCATATTGAAATGGAAGGAGTATCATACCACTAAAAATCTACCAAGACCCGGTCGTCCCTCTAAACTTTCATCTCAAACAAGGAGAAGACTGATCAGAGACGCAGCCAAGAGTCCCACGATCACTCTGGATGAACTGCAGAGATCTACAGCTGAGGTGGGACAGTCTGTCCATAGGACAACAATCAGTCGTACACTGCACAAATCTGGCTGTTATGGAAGAATAAGAAGAAAGCCATTTCTCAAAGATATCCATAAAAAGTGTCGTTTAAAGTTTGCAACAAGCCACCTGGGAGACACACCAAACATGTGGAAGAAGGTGCTCTGGTCAGATGAAACCAAAATCGCACTTTTTGGCAACAATGCCAAACTATATGTTTGGCGTAAAGGCAACACAGCCCGTCACCCTGAACACACCATCCCCACTGTCAAACATGGTGGTGGCAGCATCATGGTTTGGGCCTGCCTTTCTTCAGCAGGGACAGGGAAGATGGTTAAAATTGATGGGAAGATGAATGGAGCCAAATACAGGACCATTCTTGAAGAAAACCTCTTGGAGTCTGCAAAAGACCAGAGACTGGGACGGAGATTTGTCTTCCAACAAGACAATGATCCCAAACATAAAGCAAAATCTACAATGGAATGGTTCACAAATAAACGCATCCAGGTGTTAGAATGGCCAAGTCAAAGTCCAGACCTCAATCCAATCGAGAATCTGTGGAAAGAGCTGAAAACTGCTGTTCACAAACGATCTCCATCAAACCTCACTGAGCTCGAGCTGTTTGCCAAGGAAGAATAGGCAAGAATTTCAGTCTCTCGATGTACAAAACTGATAGAGACATACCCCAAGCGACTTGCAGCTGTAATCACAGCACAAGGTGGCACAACAAAGTATTAAGTTAAAGGGGCCGAATAATATTGCACCCCCCACTTTTCAGTGTTTGAATTTCCACAAAAATGTAAAATAACCAATAAATTTCGTTCAACTTCACAGTTGTGTTCCACTTGTTGATTCTTCACCAAAAATTTACATTTGGTATCTTTATGTTTGAAGCATGAAATTTGGGAAAAGGTTGAAAAGTCCCAGGGAGCCGAATACTTTCGCAAGGCACTGTATATAGTCACAGCTCCTTATGTATGATACAGAGATCCAGATAGAAGGGGCTGAGAAGCTCTGATGAGCTCTTCATTGTTTACAAGGTTTGTTTGTGTTGAAGTAGACTTCACTGGAGAACAGCAGTTCCTTCTGTCAGCTGACTAGTTGGGATATTGGGAGTCAGACTTCCAATGATCTGAAAGTGATGACCTATCTTAGGGAGTGTGTCCTAAAAAACTCCTTTTAAATTAAGTTACTCCTTCAAGGATCAATAACTTGTAATAACTTCTTTATATTTAACAGATTGCTATATGTTAATGCATTGCATGTGGTTCTACATCTGTTAATAACATAAAATATCTTCTAAATATCTATGTTCGTGTTTATTGTAAAAAGTAAAGTTTGACATTAAACTGACAAAAAGCAAGAGAATTGGAGTATCCAAAAACCACCAAGCGAGAATGTATAATAAAACCAATAAGGATAAATATGCAGGTTTAAAGAGGAGAAAAAATTGGACAATTTCAGAATAGAACACACTGCATAAGGCAAATCCAATCTACATAATAGATGTAGTATGAAATAAGAAAAGATGATGCAGTGGCATACGTCATAAAGTTATTAGTGCTATTGAGTAACTCAAGTCCTGCTTACCCATGGGTGAGGGTGGATGATATCAGCCCACTACAACTGCCCAACCCGCATTTCGCGTACTACCTTTCTCAACAGAAGGTGCAGTGTAAATTCTATCCTGTCATATATTGATACCCCTTTAGTCAGATGCCAGGTAATGCAGCGCATGAGCACCGAAGTTTACGTCATTGCATCGACACTCTCTCGTCGCTGTCATGGCCATCGGGCATGCAGGGTAAATAGCCAAGTGACGTCATAAGAACAAACATGTCACCCAGTTGACGGCCGGGTGATGCCACAAGACTGAAGAATATGAAGAACACAGTGCGCATGCGTACCTCGGCGGTCATATCTGTGGAGCCCTGTGGATGAGGCCATGATATCAAGGACTTAAACTGGTTGATTCAGATAAGTATAAGTAAAGGAAGAAGGGGACGGGAATAAAAGAAGGTGGAAAGAAGGGGGAGAAAAAAGGTGAAATATAAAAAAAAAATTATGTTTGGTAACACCCTAATAGAAGAAGGTGAAAATAAAGTGAAGGTGTGCTGCATGAATTAAATTTTTATGTGCAACCAATCAGTTCTGATGAAGAGTGAAAACTGAAAAGCAACAAAATTGGGAATGTATTAAGCGTGTGAATTGCATATACATTTAAGTGCACAGTTTAGTTGGACATTGCACAATTTAAATAAGCTTTGTACTGTAATAAGAGACACTAGAATACAGATGTAACATAACAATCAACAAAAGATAAACTAGCTGCAGAGACATTCATATGCATGCGGATCTGTTGCGTATGTATCTCACCATTTCTGTTTTATTTCATGCTCACAAGCACAGCTATGAGCCATCTACACTCACCGGCCACTTTATTAGGTACACCATGCTAGTAACGGGTTGGACCCCTTTTGCCTTCAGAACTGCCTCAATTCTTCGTGGCATAGATTCAACAAGGTGCTGGAAGCATTCCTCAGAGATTTTGGTCCATATTGACATGATGGCATCACACAGTTGCCGCAGATTTGTCGGCTGCACATCCCAAAGATGCTCCATACAAGGCAGGATGGATCCATGCTTTCATGTTGTTTACGCCAAATTCTGACCCTACCATCCGAATGTCGCAGCAGAAATCGAGACTCATCAGACCAAGCAACATTTTTCCAATCTTCTACTGTCCAATTTCGATGAGCTTGTACAAATTGTAGCCTCAGTTTCCTGTTCTTAGCTGAAAGGAGTGGTACCCGGTGTGGTCTTCTGCTGCTGTAGCCCATCTGCCTCAAAGTTCGACGCACTGTGCGTTCAGAGATGCTCTTAGGCCTACCTTGGTTGTAACGGGTGGCGATTTGAGTCACTGTTGCCTTTCTATCAGCTCGAACCAGTCTGCCCATTCTCCTCTGACCTCTGGCATCAACAAGGCATTTCCGCCCACAGAACTGCCGCTAACTGGATTTTTTTTCTTTTTCGGACCATTCTCTGTAAACCCTAGAGTTGGTTGTGCGTGAAAATCCCAGTAGATCAGCAGTTTCTGAAATACTCAGACCAGCCCTTCTGGCACCAACAACCATGCCACGTTCAAAGGCACTCAAATCACCTTTCTTCCCCATACTGATGCTCGGTTTGAACTGCAGGAGATTGTCTTGACCATGTCTACATGCCTAAATGCACTGAGTTGCCGCCATGTGATTGGCTGATTAGAAATTAAGTGTTAACAAGAAGTTGGACAGGTGTACCTAATAAAGTGGCCAGTGAGTGTATATTGGGAGATGACACACTTTCTGACTCTGAGATGCACAACCAATCTTCAGTTACATCATATCTATATTAAGAATGAACTGTCACTAAACAGAATTTTCTGAGCTATATATTGAAAATAATTTAGTATAGTTTAGTTTACCGTAACATACAGATAATCAAGGGAACTTCTACTAGGAGACTAATATGCTGTTTTATTACTCAGATAATATGCACATTGTATTAAAGTCCGCCAAGCCTGCCTATTTCATTAATGTGTATAAGGACCTCCCAATTCACAGATAAGGACTGTGCTGTTTGAATGCAAATGCCCCATCCCTTTGTCATCAATAAAGATGAGGCTTTTATTAAAGTTAGCTGAATCCACTGGTATTGGAGGTATGGGTGGGTAGTACAATGTGTACGTGGACCTCCTGACTTTCTCCTGACATCATCTGTTGAAAAGGATATGTCTGCATAGGTTGCTTCCAAAGGAATGTTCCTGTGTTAGGGGAAGATGGCTGTTAGCCAAATAATCTAATGTATATGGAGCTCTTTACTCTGCTTTTTCCATAAAAATCTTGTGAAAGCTCAGAGGAGATAAATGTTCATTTGTATGGGGTAGTAGTGAGACATACCTTTTGGCCTATCAACCAACAATTACTGTATATAATATAATATAATATACATGGTCACAGTAATACAAATTGCAACCTTTCAAAGTAGCCTGTAGATAGCTATGTGTTGGCGTCTAAAACCACCAAGTATGTGTCTCTGCCTTGTTAGACAGAAGAAAATGTATTCAAGAACTGTACCTGCTACTATATGTATATAGTTCCAACACTTAGTAAAGAAGAGTATATTTTCTAAAATGGCATGATGTTGCCACCCCTGTGCTTCACAGTATGTATGGTGTTCTTTGGATGCAACTCAGCATTCTGTCTCCTCCAAACAAAATGAGTTTTGTTTCTACCAAACAGTTCTACTTTGGTTTCAACAGAACATATGACATTCTCCCATAATTCTTCTGGATAATCCAAATGCTCTCTAGCAAACTTCAAATTGGCCCAGACATGCACTGGCTTAAGCAGGGGGACACGTCTGGCACTGCAGAATCTGAGTCCCTGGTGGCGTAGAGTGTTACTGCCCTACTATATTTGCAAATATGGTGTTTTCCACCATATTTGCTAAATAAATCTTGTCAAATCAGACAAAGTGATTTTCTGGATTTGTTTTCTTATTTTGACTCTTATAGTTGTGGTCTACCTATCATGTCAATTACAGGCCTCTCTCATCTTTTTAAGTGGGAGAACTTGCACAATTGGTCACTGACTAAATACTTTTTTCCCCACTGTATGCTGGCCAATGGCACTTGGGAATTGCCAGTAATAGCTCTTACTGCCTGGATAATAGTCGGAGGTGAAGTTCGTATTTGGAGTAGACATTTGCAGAGTTGTTCGGGAGATTGTTTTTGTGTTTATCCATATCCTCTCCTATTTGGTTTCACATGCAAATACCTCCCCTTTGTTCCACTCTGTTGATTGGTGAGTGTATTTTGTATGATTGTAGTTTTCATTTATCCTTGTCCATCTTCCCTTGTTTGTCTTGTTAGTGTTATCCTACACACTTTGGCCTTATACCTCCCTGGGTGGGGGAGGGAACAGATAAGGGTTAATAAAGGAACATAGAAAAGCACATGACCCCAGCGTCTCCACCTTCAGGAGTAATCCAGGGGGACAGGGATAGACTAGGGATTAAGTAGGAGCCCACAGTCCATAGTCAATACATAACACAGCCCTATTGAACAACATTGGTTCAAATGCTATCAGGTTTTTCTACAGACGGAAGGCATGGATGCTTACAAAAACCACTTGAACCACATATAGCTGATTTATAGATTTTTTTTATACAAAGGCTACTACATTTGCAGAACTTTGTGGGTGCAAATCGAAATAGGCTGAAATAAATAGTGATAAGCACCGTTAGGGTGAGACCAAACTATTGGTAAATATATTTGTTTTCTTTTCATGTCATTGTGACCCCGGCTTCATTGCACATTTTTTTCCCATTAATGTTCACGCTGCACCCCATCTTGACTGAAAAAAAACAGAAATGTAGAGATTTTTGCAAATTTAATATGAAAGAAAAACTGAAATATCACATGGTCATAAGTATTCAGACCCTTTGCTCAGACACTCATATTTAATCAAATGCTGTCCATTTCCTTGTGACCCTCCTTGAGATGGTTCTACTCCTTTATTTGAGGCCAGCTGTGCTTAATGAAACTGATAGGACTTTATTTGGAATGGCACACATCTGTCTATATAAGACCTCACAGCTCACAGTGCGTATCAGACCAAATGAGAATCATGAGGTCAAAGGAACTGCCAAAGGAGCTCAGAGACAGAATTGTGGCAAGGCCCAATCTGGCCAAGATTACAAAAGAATTCCTGCAGTACTCAAGGTTGCTAAGAGCACAATGGCCTCCATAATCCTCCATAATCCTTAAATGGGATAAGTTTGGGACCATCAGAAGTCTTCCTAGACCTGGCCATTGAGCCAAACTGAGCAATCGTGGGAGAAGAGCCTTGGTGAAGTAGGTAAAGAAGAACCCAAAGATCACTGTGGCTGAGTTCCAGAGATGTAGTAGGTCAATGGGAGAAAGTTCCACAAAGTCAACTATCTCTGCTGCCCTCCACCAGTCAGGCCTTTATGGCAGAGTGGCCCGATGCAAGCCTCTCCTCAGCACAAGTCATATGAAAGCCTGCATAGAGTTTGCTAAAAAACACATGAAGTACTCCCAGACTCTGAGAAATAAGATTCTCTGGTCTGATGAGACGAAGATAGACCTTTTTGGTGATAATCCTAAGCGGTATGTGTGGAGAATACCCGGCACTGCTCATTACCTACCCAATACAATCCCAACAGTGAAACCTGGTAGTGGGCGAATCATGCTATGGAGGGGGTGATTTTCAGCTGCAGGGACAGGACGACTGGTTGTCATTGAAGGAAACATGAATGCGGCCAAGTATAGACTTGGCCGAAGGTTCACCTTCCAACAAGACAATGACCCTAAGCACACAGCTAAAATAACAAAGGAGTGGCTTCAGGACAATTCTAACCATTCTTGACTGACCCAACCAGAGCCTTAACCTAAACCCAATTGAAAAGTCCAAAGAAGCAAGAAAAACAGCAGCAGCACTCCAAATGTTGGTGAAAAAACAACCTTAGGCTGGTTTCACATTTGCGTTTGTTACCGCAGCATTTGTACCGCATATAAACGCATGCGTCGTGTATTCCTATATTTAACATTAAAAACGCATGCGGTTTTTTTTGTTCGCGTTTGACGACGCATGCGTCGTCTCGTCGTTTGCGGCTTGGCGCGGAAATGCAACATGTAGTAATTTCTAGAGGCGTCTATTTGCCGCCTGGAAACGCATGCGGTCGATTGCTCAAGGATTGCGACAAAAAAACGCATTGCTGTCTATGTAAACGCATGCGTTTTTAAGCACATGCGTTTGGTTGCGTTTTTGAATGCATGCGTTTCAATTGAGAAAAACATGTCTAGACACTGATAAGCCACCCCCCACCATCAAGGTGATAAAAGGGAGGGTGTGGACAGTTGCTGGTCACTTCTCACCAGACTCTGAAGCAGACGGGACACAGACAGGCTACATCTTGGAGGAAAACAAGACCCTGAACAATGTGAGTATATCCTAGCCAATGCCTTCATTTTCTATTTTCTGTCTCTACATGTCCTAATTTCTGCCATTTCTTTCTTTCTACATGCATCAGAATGTCTTCTTCGGATTCTTCATCTGGTGAGGAGTTTCGGCCAGGACAGTCGGAAGTGGAGCATGTCAGTGAGGTGAGTACTTGCCTCATCAGATTGGTAAGTATTCACTGTCACATCGACACATGTGACAATTTTTTTTTAATTTTTTTTAGAGCTCTTCTACTGCGGCAGAGACAGGGCAGGAGCAGCGGAGTCAAGGTCTGGTGGCAAGACGGCAGCAGGTACGTATACAAGGCTGACTGTCCTCATTGTAATATTCTTGAATCTTCCTTTCTTTCTACTCTTATTTCTTTACTTTTTTCTTCTGGAATCCTTTTGTATGTTGACTTTCCTATTCATGCCATTTCTCAGCATCTTTTTTTCTTTCTTTTCCTTATGTTAATTGAGCAAACTTTAATGCCTTTCTTTAATTTTTAGGTTTCACAACGGGAGGATGACCTAATCGAGAATGACCTCCTTATCACCCTGGTCCAGGAGCGAGTTCCGTTGTGGGACACCCGGGATCCACTGCACTCGAACAACATCACGATCCGACGGTTATGGAATGAGGTGGCCCAAGCGATGTGGGATGGCTGGGACAACGCCCCGACACGGGTCTGAGCTGCATTTGGTAAGTATTGCACTGCAGTGTGAAGCAGCAGAGACTTTGGCCGTGCTCACTCGACTGTGTGTGATGAAAGAAACTCTCAGGAGTTTCTCTCATCACACACAGTTGTGTGAGCACGGCCAAAAGTCCTTTTTCTGACCACAATTTTTTTTTAACAGTATCCAAAGTCAAAAAACGTTGGCATTCGATGAAGGACCGCTTCAACAAGGACCTGCGTCAAGAGAGCCGTGTTCCCAGTGGTTCAGGAGCAAGGATCAGACGCTACAAATACCATCGAGTACTGTCATTTTTAAGACCAGTCCTTGCCCAGAGAACGTAAGTATTTATCACGTGCATTAGGTTGTATTGTATTGCCATAGTCTGTATTTTTACATTCCACAGGATTTTGCGTCTGGTAAATTTTTGATAGTAATTTTCTTTTTCCTTTTTTCACAGCACATACAGCACTACTGTTGGCCCAGGTTCTGGAGCGGCCCTTCATCCGACAGCCATGGACCCATCCCAGCCATCAAGCAGCGCAGCAGCAAGTGGGCCTTCCACACTAACTGGAGACCAGGGAGCTGGTCCATCAGGTCTTCCCCTTTTGCAGTCCTCTTCCACTGCCCCCCTTTTTTTGGGCTCCTCCCGGCAGTGGCAGAGGGCTTCGGACAGGTCACTCATGCCCGAGTTTTTGCACTTGAGCTCGGTTTTACACGAAGCAATCAAGGCTTTGGGTGACCGAATGGATGTTTCACATAACCTCTTGAATGCACGTATCCAGGAGGTCAGCAAAAGCCTTGATCAAGTGAAAGGCGACCTCCAGAGGCCAGCACATCATTTTTTTAATCAAATTGAGCAGGGCATGTCGAAACACCTTACTCCTGATCTCCAGCTGAGTGTCATGCAGGCCTGCAATGCTGCTTACATGCAGTCTATGCAGCAGAGTCGGTATTTCCAGCAGACAGTGGGGGCATATCCACCTGTGCCTTCACTGTCACGATTGTGGAGCGCCCCCACCGTCGCAGGGCCGAGGGGTACCTGGTACCGGGCCTCTGTGTCTCGGTTCTGGGATTGCCACGGTGGCTAGACCCGGTCCGTGACCCTGCTAAGGGGCGTCCAATAAAAGTTGAGAGTGATGATGTGTGGTGCAGGGTGCGATGAATAACGAGGACACAGGGTTGCAGTCTCTTTACCTCTTTACTGAAGGCTTCAGGATCCTCAGTCCAGAGTATGGTTAACAGGGCTGTCTGAGACCGGCCGGTCCGATGGCACCTCCAGAGTTCCCTTTGCAGGTGGAAATCTGTGCCTTCCTTCTAGCGCTTGTGTGTTGTAGTCCTTCCCTGCTGAGCACCACGGGATAGTCCTCACAACTGTTGTGTCTGTTTCTGATGTTCCCTCACAACTGATTCTGATGTTCTTCTCCGTCCCCCAGATGATATGGCTAGGACGCACCCATATGACGGGTAGGCCTGGAGTTCTTCTGGGACCCTAGAGTCGCCCCTCTCCCACTGTTGCCCCCTATGTCTGCTTAGGTGATTTAGGTGAGACAGCCCGCCTATAACTGACTGTCCTGCTGTTGGTTTGAAGTAAGGCTTGGAGCCAGTACTTCCTCAGCGTTTCCGGCCACCGGCTACGCGCCTCAGTAGTATGTTGCCTCGATCTTACAGCACGACTCCTACTGGTGTTTTCTCCTTGTTGCGTTGATCTCGTTTCTCACTCTTCACAATAAACCTCGCTTCTTGTCCTTTCTTGGGGTACCGCCGCAATGAAGTGCAGGCGCGGTCCTGTAACATTCTTTCTGTTCGCTAGGCCTCTGTCAGGATCCCACCCCTGACAGGGACCCCCTGAATCTTCCCCTGCAACACCCTCTGCCACAGGATGTTGCGTGGTTCCAACCCAGTCAGCTTCTGTCTAACTTCCTATCTAACCCCCAGTTTTACCAGACTGTGAGGAGTGGCCTAATACATAGCACCCTTAGCTCCCCCTGGAGGCCAGACTGTGAAGTGTATTGGTGTCTGTGATACCTGGTCAGGTGAACTCCTTCAGTGCCATCAGACGTACCATAGACCCCCTTAGTGGCAGGGCAACAGTACTGCAATGACCAGGACTCTGGGGCGCTGCACTTGTCCTCAATGCCGACCTCTGCTGCATCCCACTGCACGGCCACCTCAATTCCTTCCACAGCCGGACACCACTACAGCACCACCATCATGCCGAGTGCAGTTGGACATCCCACCGCCACCACCATGACATCCGTTGCTCCTGCTTGGACCTCCTCCACTGACACCACGATGCAGCAGGACCCTGGCATGGCCTTCCGTACCGCCACCTCCATGATGCAGCAGGACCCTGGCATGGCCTTCCGTACCGCCACCTCCACGATGCAGCAGGACCCTGGCATGGCCTTCCGTACCGCCACCTCCACGATGCAGCAGGACCCTGGCATGGCCTTCCATACCGCCACCTCCACGATGCAGCATGACCCTGGCATGGCCTTCCGTACCGCCACCTCCACGATGCAGCAGGACCCTGGCATGGCCTTCCGTACCGCCACCTCCACAATGCAGCAGGACCCTGGCATGGCCTTCCGTACCGCCACCTCCACGCACGATGCAGCAGGGCCCTGGCATGGCCTTCCGTACCACCACCTCCACGATGCAGCAGGACCCTGGCATGGCCTTCCGTACCGCCACCTCCACGATGCAGCAGGACCCTGGCATGGCCTTCCATACCGCCACCTCCACGATGCAGCAGGACCTTGGCTTGGCCTTCCACGCTATGGAATCTGGCATGGCTGCACGCTCTATGAGCGCTATGGACTCTGGCATGGCTGCATGCTCTACGAGCGCTATGGACTCTGGCATGGCTGCACGCTCTACGAGCGCTATGGACTCTGGCATGGCTGCATGCTCTATGAGCACTATGGACTCTGACATGTCTGCACGATCTACGAGCACTATGGACTCTGACACAGTGCAGCCGGACCCTGACAGGTCACCCGCCACCACGCCACGCCATATGAGCCCACCAAGACCTCCCCCAACCAGGCAAACAAAAAAAAAACAACAGAAAAAAAAACAGAGGACTCTTAGCATTCCTCCCCCTTCACCTCCCAATGTGTCTGTAATGTCAGGTTTGTCTCACCCTTCCAGTGCGTCTCAAGCCTCTCATGTGTCAAGCCCCATCCCCGAACTTCCAGACCCTAGTTTCATTGCCCCTTCTCCTGCCACCTCTGCGTTGTCCACGGTAAGCCAGGCCTCAGTTCTTCACACCCCCCGTTTACATCACTCTACCCCAAGCCGGCGCAGTAAAAAATAATTTTTTGAGTTGTTAACAAAATAAAAAAAGTTTGATTTACCACAATTATGTGAAGACACGGAATACAAATCAGGCAAAGTCTAACGTCCCCTCTATACATAATGTCCAAACGTAATGTATGTGAGGGGTAACTGACGCCTGTATACGGAATGTCACAGGACACACCTAAAATAGCCAAAGCAACAAACCACAAAAAAATAGGTGCAACAAATGTCCAAAAATAGACACAATCTTTATTAAATATATGCATAACAAAACAAGGAATACAAGAACAGTGGGTTAAAAATAGCAGATGTCATGTACATGGGGCATGACTACAAACCCACACAAATCAGCAGACTGGCAAAAACTCAGTAAAAAATACCAGGTACTCCCTAATTTATACATGCTCCATATAGGAGATCACGGATCTCACTGATAATTATATGCTCCATATTATAGATCTCGGAGCGTACTACATGTATCACATATGTCACACAGGAGCTCGTACCAGCAAAAGAAGTATGCCAATAAATAAGAATAAACCAAATACAGAGGGTATCTTACCAGCTGCTGATGTGGGGAGAGTGTCTGCTCCAAACCCACCCCAACGCGTGTTTCGGAGATGTCCTTCCTCAGGGGGTGTCCCCACATCAGCAGCTGGTAAGATACCCTCTGTATTTGGATTATTCTTATTTATTGGCATACTTCTTTTGCTGGTACGAGCTCCTGTGTGAGATATGTGATATATGTAGTACGCTCCGAGATCTCTAATATGGAGCATATAATTATCAGTAAGCTCCGTGATCTCCTATATGGAGCATGTATAAATTAGGGAGTACCTGGTATTTTTTACTGAGTTTTTGCCAGTCTGCTGATTTGTGTGGGTTTGTAGTCATGCCCCATGCGTTTTGTACATGACATCTGCTATTTTTAACCCACTGTTCTTGTATTCCTTGTTTTGTTATGCATATATTTAATAAAGATTGTGTCTATTTTTGGACATTTGTTGCACCTATTTTTTTGTGGTTTGTTGCTTTACCACAATTATGTTTGGTTTATTGTGTCTTCTGCCGCCGGCAACACACACCGTGCACCAAGAAACTTCGCCACACACTTACTTTTTGGGCCACATCATATCTCCAGTAGTTAAAAACAAAAAGACTGCAGCTTTGTGTGTCTTTAGTATACAGATATGAGGTGGCCCAAAAAATATTACATGTATCTCCATAATCTATTTTTGCCTGTGCCTAGTGTGGCAGTCTGAAGAGAAAATGGTGGCAATACAGTGCAGACCTCTACTGAACAGGTCAGGTGTCCAAAAACTCACTAGTTATGACACCTGACCTGTTGAGTAGAGAACTGCCTTGTATAACCACCATTTTCTCTTCTTTATACATGATCTATTACACACAAATTGAGGGGACAATGGTGGTCACACTACATATCTATGCTCACCTGCACAGGTGTCAGAAATAGTGAATTCATGAGCCTGTATATGTTTATCATGAATTCATTATTTCTGACACCTGACTTGATGAGTATAGATAGTGTGACAGTGATTGTCTCTTCAGTTTGTGTCCAATGGATACAGGAGAAGAGAATCATGACGCAATGACGTCAACAAGATTACCAATAAAGCAACATGGCTGCCATTACTAGCAGTATGTGGCCAGTGTTTTATATCAGTATTTGTAAGCCAAAACAAGGAGTGGAACAATTAGAGGTAAATTATATTAACATAATAACTAGCACCTCTGCTTTTATCACCCACTCCTGGTTGTGGATTACAAAAACTGATATTAAATACAGATCAAATACTACCAGTTTTAGGACAGCCTTGGTTTGGAGAGGAAAAAGATAGGAGACATGGTCAACACAACCAAAAGTAAAGTTTATTAATGAGAAATATTATTATCATTGTAGAAAATTACTGGTACAGATGTAATTACAACAGGACATTTACACAACATTGTCCTGCCATGACACACGTCCAATATCTGAATAAAAAAAGGCAGCAAATTGGTCCCTCATGTGACCAACGGCTGCAGTTGACCGCAGCGGGTGATGCTGGAAATCGGGCAGTGGGTGTGCAACTGGTTCATCCAGTTCAATGTTGGGTTGCTCCTTAACCATTATATAATTGTGCAGAACCACACAGGCTTTGACCACCTCGTCGACTGTTTCCACTTTTAGATTTATGGCTGATGCAAGAATGCGCCATTTAGCGACCAGAATGCCAAAGGTGCACTCTCTACTGTTCTTCGGGCCCTGGTCAGTCTGTAGTTAAAGATCCTTCTAGTGTGGTTCAAGTCCCGACTGGAATAGGGCTTCAGTAGGTTTTCACACATCTGAAAGGCCTCATCCCCAACCATAACAAATGGCATCGGTGGACCTTGAGTGTTGGGGAGAGGTTGTGGCGGTGGAAAATTGAAATTTTTGCCATACACATGGCGGCCCATATCCGAGTTCTTGAAAGTCTGGGAATCGTTGCCACGGCCAAAAGCTCCAATGTCCACGGCGATGAAGCGACACTTCGCATCGGCTATTGCCATGAGCACAACAGAAAAATATTTTTTGTAATTGAAGTGCTCCGATCCTGTTCTGGCTGGTTTGATAATGCAAATGTGCTTTCCATCCACCGCTCCTAAACAGTTGGGGAAATCACACACACACTCCAGAATTGTTCCGCAATTTCAAACCACATGTCCAAGGTGGGTAGGGGTATAAACTCATCCCGGAGTACATTCCACAAAGCCCGGCAGGTGTCCACAACTATTCCGGACGGGGTGGATATTCCAAGCCGGTATTGGAAGTGGAGGGATGATAAACTCTCTCCGGTTGCCAGAAATCTGGAAGAAAAACACACACAAAAAACATTACAATCTATTCTTTTTATGGTGTGGTTACGCTAAAGAAAGAAAGGAAAATAGCCAATAAATACATGTCAAAAAACACTAAATTTGGACTGTCATTGGTTTAGATTTTGAACGCACCTTAATGTAACCAGCAGACGTTCCTCCGGTGGAATCGCTCTACGGAGCTGGGTGTCCTGTCGCCGTATGGCTCCTTGGACACGAGAAAGCAAATCCCGGAACGAGTCTTGCGACATCCAGGTGTATTCCTGGAATTTCTCCGGGTTGGCATTAAGCTCGGCATAGAGCGTGTGATAGGCTCCACAGCTCTCACGTAGTTCGATAATGAGGTGCCTCCAAAAACGCCTACGTTGTCTCCTTCTCCATCTTTCGCAATTTCTGTCTTGCTCCCAAGCAAAAGCACAGGCAAGAAACAGCTTGAAGCTGAAATCCAGGTTGAAATAAAAGCTCTCCATGCGAAGATCCATCATGACACAGGATACAGTAGCAAACTGTTAAAATTTCAGTAGCCCTAGGGTCTATATATAGAGATCCCATAATACACGCCCTCTGTAGTCCCATTGGCGGTGTCTGGTTATCTTGATTTTTCTCTTGTGAAATTTCTCATCATGCGCACCAAAAACGCAAACGCAGGAAAAAACGCATGTAAACGCATACAAACGCGGCTTTTTTTAACCACATGCGACAACGCATGCGTCTAAAAAACGCCGCGTTTGTACGCGTTTATATGCGTTTTTTCCACCACTTGCAGATGCGTTTTAAACGCTGCGGATTTAAACGCATATGTGAAACTAGCCTTAGTCCTTTATTGCATCATGAAAATCATGGACAAGGTATTGCAGGTAAACAAGTGCAGATTATGCAGGCAAATGAAACAGGACGACGGCCGTTTCGTGCAATAGGCGCTTACACGGGTCCAGATGGTCCTCAACAGGACGTTACTGATTTTGATTAGCGCTTGATTTATCTTTTGACAGCTATACTTGGACTTTTCTGGACAATGGGACTTGACACCGCAGCAAATAGATGAGTATAGCTATCTTAGGTGTTGCATTATTTTTTCTTGTCTAAAAGGATGATTGTGTCCTTGCATTATGCACTTTCATGCTGTGGTGCTACTTATTAGGTAACTCTTAGGGTACTGTCACACAGTGGCACTTTGATCGCTACGACGGTACGATCCGTGACGTTCCAGCGATATCCATAAGATATCGCAGTGTCTGACACGCTACTGCGATCAGGGACCCCGCTGAGAATCGTACGTCGTAGCAGATCGTTTGAAACTTTATTTCGTCGCTGGATCTCCCGCTGTCATCGCTGGATCGTTGTGTGTGACAGTGATCCAGCGAGGCGTTCGCTTGTAACCAGGGTAAACATCGGGTTACTAAGCTTAGTAACCCGATGTTTACCGTGGTTACCAGTGTAAAAGTAAAAAATAAAAAACCGTACATACTCACATTCCGGTGTCCATCAGGTCCCTTGCCGTCTGCTTCCCGCTCTGACTGACTGCCAGCCGGAAAGTAAGAGCAGATCACAGCGGTGACATCACCGCTGTGATCTGCTTTCACTTTGCGGCGGCACTCAGTCAGTGCGGGAAGCAGACGGCAAGGGACCTGAAGGACACCGGAATGTGAGTATGTACGGTTTGTTTTTTTTTACTTTTACGCTGGTAACCAGGGTAAACATCGGGTTACTAAGCGCGGCCCTGCGCTTAGTAACCCGATGTTTACCCTGGTTACCCGGGACCTCGGCATCATTGGTCGCTGGAGAGCTGTCTGTGTGACAGCTCTCCATCGACGACACAACGACTTTCCAACGATCACGGCCAGGTCGTATCGCTGGTCGTGATCTTTGGAAAGTTGCAGAGTGTGACAGTACCCTTATTGTCTGGGGAACTCTATATGGTCATTACTGCTTTGGTTTCTCTGAATTATGGTATGTGACACCACAGCAAATAGACTAGTACAGATATGTTGTATTACTATGGTCTGTCTGAAAGTATGATTGTGTCCTTATATTATGCATTTCTGTGCTGTGGACAATGACAATGACATACTATTTCTCACATCCGATCTACCCGCATATATCTTTTTGTGAATTTTTAATAATTTTTTCTTTCAAATATTTTCTTTTTTTTTTTGTGTTGTATTTGGTTTCTACGGGTACCAGGGTGTACTGGGACGCTTCTATTTGTCTATCTTCTGTCTCCATTGCAGGGACTGTTAGGGACCTTAGGGCTAGCCGTCGTTGAGTGGGGGCACCTACCACTGAAAAGTAGGATGTCTACCTCCACTGCCAGGCAGGTCTTTCTATAGGGATTATACATAGGGCTCACCAGGTTTCCTTTATTGTAGATATTTTCAGGGGCCTTTCAGGGTGAGCCGTCGAGGAGTGAGGGCGCCTACCGCAGTAATTTAGGGTGCCTACCTCCACTGCCAGGTAGGGCTTACTATAGTGACCTTCTAGGGTTTAATAGGCACACACAGGTACGGACTGGGACTGAAATTCAGCCCTGGCATTTAAAATTGCACAGGCCCATGCAGTCCCCGTTCCCAAGCATCAGATGGGATATATTACTAACATTACCCTGGATGGAGGAAAGCCAGATTTACTACAAGACCAATATATCTAATGATACCCATGGCCTGCTGGGGTGAGTGATGGAGTCAGCAACTTTGTGCTTCGTCGCAACTCTTTAACAGTAGGGGACGGGGTATCTTGAGAACACTGATTCTGTTAACAACGTAGCAGACAAGGCAGCCCACAACCAGATAGGCCACCTGGCATTTGCCAGAATTGCCAAATGGCCAGTCCGGCCCTGGGCACACATGTTGTCTTCCCAAACAATATTGTTTTATGAAAATAGAACTTTTTAACTTATTTCAATTAAAAGTTATATTTTAGGGATCCTTATTTCTATAGGTTATTTTTAAGCAAATAAAGCACCAAACATGCTGAGGAGGTCATTCGAATGTACTGAGGCGAATAGCAAATTACTCGCCAAGTAACGAATAACCCCAATACAGTACTATTCGTGTGAGTAATGAATAGTGCCCAATATATTCACTCATCACTAGTTATTGCCCCTTTTGCATTTGATATTCTGCTGCTGACCTTTGGACCATGTTCTGACTACTCATTTATTATTGTCCCTTTGCTTATCCACTACTTCTCTAATATTCTGACCCTGGCATGTGACCTGACTTACCTTACGACTTTGTATCTTCCCATGGTTTACTATGTGCTCTTTTGGTATTGACCCCGAAACGTCTGACTTTGCTGACTCACGGCGTCACAGCTCAAAAGGGAAGAGGTGCCATGTAGGAGTTCAGATTTTGTTGGAATGGTTTGAGGGTGCCATGTCACATTGGCAGAGCCCCTGATGTGCCAGAACAACAGAAGCCCTTTATATGTGAACTCATTTTACAAACTACACTCTCCAATTAATTTATCTAGGGGTGCAGTGATCATATTGACACCACATGTACCTCACAGAATTTTATACCACTGAGCGGTGAAGAAAGAATAAAGTACATTTTTACCACTAAAATGTTGTTTTAGCCTGAAATTTTTATTTTTCTAAGGGCTGATGCAGCGCCCCAGAGACCTGGTCGTTGCAGTAACATCGCTCTGCCGCTAAGGGGGGCTATGGTACGTCTGATGGCACTGAAGGAGTTCACCTGACCAGGTATCACAGGCACCAATACACTTCACAGTCTGGCCTCCAGGGGGAGCTAAGGGTGCTATGTATTAGGCCACTCCTCACAATCTGGTAAAACTGGGGGTTAGATAGGAAGTTAGAGAGAAAGCTGACTGGGTTGGAACCAAGCAACATCCTGTGGCAGAGGGTGTTGCAGGGGAAGATTCAGGGGGGTCCCTGTCAGGGGTGGGATCCTGACAGAGGCCTAGTGAACAGAAAAGGAACCGCGCCTGCACTACATCGCAGCGGTATCTCAAGAAAGGACAAGAAGCGAGGTTTATTGTGAAGCAGTGAGAAACGAGATCGCAGCAATAAGGAGATAACACCAATAGGAGTCGTGCTGTAAGATCGAGGCAACATCCTATTGAGACGCGTAGCCGGTGGCCAGAACGCCGAGGAAGTATTAGGCTCCAAACAATACTTCAAACAGAGGCAGGACAGTTGATTATAGGTTGGCTGTCTCACCAAAATCACCTAAGAAGACATAGGGGGCAACTGTGGGAGAGGGGCGACACTAGGGTCCGGAAGAACTCCAGGCCTTCCCGTCATACGGGTGCGTCCTATCCATATCATCTGGGGGACGGAGAAGAACATCAGAACAGACATAAGTTGTGGGAGATAACATCAGAACCAGACCCAACAGTTGTGACGATTATCCCGTGGTGCTCAGCAGGGAAGTACTACAACACACAGGCGCTAGAAGGTAGGCACAGATTTCCACCTGTAAAGGGAACTTTGGAGGTGCCATCGGTCTCTCGCAGCCCTGTTAACCGTACTCGGGATTGAGGACCCTGAAGCCTTCAGTAAAGAGGTAAAGAGACTGCAACCCTGTGTCCTCGTTATTCATCGCGACCTGCACCACGCACCACCACTCACAACTTTCATTGGACGCCCCTTAGCAGGGTCACGGACCGGGTCTAGCCACCGTGACAACCCCAGAACTGAGACAGAGAAGCCCGGTACCGAGTACCCCGTGGCCCTGTGTCTGGGGGCACTCCACTAATAGGAAATTATTTTACAACAAACTGAGGTCCAATTTTTCCTGAGTGTGCCAATACCCTACATGTAATAGGGAACTATTTTTCAGACACAGAAGGCAATGAACACCAGATTTTACTGTTATAGTTTGCAAGTGCCATGACCCACTGGGAGAGCCCATGTGGTGCCAGAACAGCAGAACCCTCATAGGGGACCCCATTTTGCAAACTACACCTCTCAATGAATTTATCTAAGGGGTGCAGTGATCATATTGATACCACGGGTGTGTCACAGAATTTTATACTATTGGGCAGTGAAGAAAAAAAAAACTACATTTTTGCAAAGAAAATGTTGTTTTAGTTCCAGATTTTACATTTTCACACAAGAAGTGGGTAAAAATGGCACCAACATTTATCTCACAATTTCTACTGAATGTGGCAATACCCCATATGTGGTTGTACTGTACTACTTAGCCATACAGAGAGACTTGGGAGGAACAGAGCGATATTTGCCTCCTAGAGCACAGGTTTTCCTAGAACCATTCGCAAACTCCATATCCCTAATTGCTAGAAGAGCAGAATCTCCCTCAAGTGACCCCATTTTGGAAATTATACCCCTTTGGGAATTTATCTACAGCTGTAGTGCGAATTTTAATTCCATGGGTATTATCCAGAAACAAGCAGCAATGAATGTTGCTGAGTGAAAATTGCAAACTGCCATTGTAGTGACCAGTACGCTGTAGTGACCAGTGTGCTGGAGTTACCAGCATGTTATGCTCAGCCCGTGCTCCTGGAGACATGCACACATAAGTTAGGCGGGCTATCTTTGCTTCAGAAATGCCAAACATGTGGATGCTATATGTGGTTTAGGTACATTGTGAGACTCAAGAGGGAGGGGGGCATTTGGATTTGGGAGCGGAAAATTTGCTGAATTTCTTTGGGAGGATTACGAGCCATTTCGCTTTTCCAGAGCCTTTGTACTATCAGTAATGTGGAAGCCCGCTATATTTCCTTTAAAAGATAACAGGCCGGAGTGGGGATTTGCTTTTTTTGTGGAAAATTGAGTTAAAGCTTCTATTGGGAAAATTTTACATAACATTTGGGATCACATTTATCTGGCGCTCTATGTTGACCACTTACTTTAGAGATTCCATCTAAATCACCTAGTGACCTGATTCAGATGAAACCCCCAAGGGATCAATTCACTATAATGATGTAGCGCCCCCACCGCTGCAGGGCCGAGGGGTACCCGGTACCGGGCCTCCGAGTCTCTGCTCTGGGGTTGTCACGGTGGCTAGGCCCGGTCCATGACCCTGCTGGTGGGGAGGCGACGTACAGTGAATGATAGATAAGGATGGTGATGCGGTGTAGTGCCGGACACGGTAAAATAACGAGGACCCCAGGTTGCAGTCTCTTTACCTCTTTACTGAAGATCTCTGGGTCTTCAATCCGGAATACGGTTAACCAGGCTGCGCAAGTCCGGCCAGTCCAATGGCACCTCCAGAGTTCTCTTTGCAGGTGGAAATCTGTGCCTTCCTACTAGCGCTATGTGTTGTGGTCCTTCCCTGCTGTGCTTACGGAAAGTCCCCACAACTGTTGTGTCTGTTTCTGATGTTCCCTCACAACTCGTTCGGATGATGTTCTTCTCCTCCATCCCTCCCTGATGTTCTGGTTAGGACGGCACCCGTATGACGAGTAGGCTCGGAGCTCTTCTGGGACCCTAGAGTCGCCCCTCTCCTAGTGCGCCCCCCATGTCTTCATAGGTGATGTATGTGAGACAGCCCGCCTGAGACTGACTGTCCTGCCGTTGGTTTGAAGTATTGCTTGGAGCCAGATATATAAATACTTCCTCGGCGTTCCGGCCACCGGTTGTGCGCCTCAGTAGGATGTTGCCTCGGTCTTACAGCACGACTCCTACTGGTATTTCTCCTCTTGCTTTGATCTCGTTTCTCACTCAGCACAATCTATCTCGCTTCCAATCCTTCCTTGGGCACCGCCGCTATACTGAGCAGGCACGGTCCCGTTACGTTCTCTCCAGTTGCCAGGCCTCTGTCAGGATCCCACCCCTGACAGGGACCCTACTGAATCTTCCCCCACAACACCCTCTGCCACAAGGTGTTGCCTGGTTCCAACCCAGTCAGCTTTCTAACTAACTTCCTGCCTGACCCCCAGTTTTACCAGTATGTGAGGAGTGGCCTAATGAATAGAACCCTTAGCTCCCCCTGGAGGCCCGGCTGTGAAATGTATTGGTGTCTGTGATACCTGGTCAGATGAACTCCTTCAGTGCCATCAGACATACCATAGCTCCCCTTAGCGGCGGAGCCACAGCACTGCAACGACCAGGACTCTGGGGCGCTGCACTCCCCCCCGGTTAAATCCAGTACTCCTGGACTGGGAAGAAAACAACAATACAGGTTAGCAAAAAGACATACAATTTTGTTGAGTGCAATAACAATAAGTATACTTGAACAGGCTTCCCTTTATGGGAGGTGAGGACACTTGAACGTTACAAACATGGTTAAATACTTTTAAATAACTTTCCTATAAATAACTCTCTTTACCCAAACGGGTATTCTACTAAGTGCAAAATTTTTAGACATTAATTCAACATTGCCTTTAAGGATGTACACTCTGAATCCACTAAAGACCTTCTTATAACACATTATAAGGCAATTAACTTCATTCTCCTTCTTTAAATCTGCAGGACCGCCTGTCCTAACGGCTCCAGACCTACTGCCTCTCCTTTCTTTACAGGACCGCCCCTTTCAGCCCGGGCCTACTGCCTTTTCAACTACTATACACAGTATAGAACATATATATATATTTTTTTTCTTTCAATTTAAGGTCACTGAGCCATCTCTATATGGCTCCTAAGAGGACTCACCAACTAACCCGTACGGGTTCACTTTCTGTCCTCATTTTCTATCAACGTTATCAAACATTTCTTACAGTCAACTAGTTAGGTACACATAACTTTTACATGTCAACATTATTACTTTCTTTCAAGGCATCATTATCACTTTACTGTTTTAAGGCAGTATTACTCATAAGTACACAGGTGAACATCCCCTTTAAGAGGGGACCAAGTCTTTATGAGGTAGCGCATCTTCTCAAGCTACCAGTCCATACTCAGCAAAGGCTCCGGTGCGGTATCTTCGCAAAGAGTCCTTCTTTAAGTAAAACCAGTAGGAAGCACCTTTAAGAAGGTGCAAACTATTTACAAGCAGTTTGTATCATGCACTGTTCATGATGGCGGCAGTTCTTGATAACAAAGAAGAAAATAGAAAATAACCAAAAAGCAATAGGGATCCCGGGTCAACAAAGGGATCCCTTTAAGAGTTAACCCTGGACGGGTTTTTAGCAATATCATAGCAGCAAAAACAAACAGTTTGAAGAACTATTTACATATTATGCAGAGTTTTAAGATCTTACTCTTGTGGTGCAGAAGGTGGTTTCCTTCCGGGCCTCACCAGACCAACGGGTCGCGCTGCCGATCCCAGGAGCAGTTCCTGCCCCAGCAAGGACAGGATTCCTCGCCGTGATGCCCTTCTCACTGATGGACCAGCACGCCCCCAGGGTACATGGTGGGTCCGGGTTCCCCGCTGCTCCGCAGGGACAGGTTCCGTTGCCTCTTCAGCAGGAGGTTCGTCTTCCAATATTCCGGCAGCGGCCTGGAGCGCGACGCACCGCTGGACGCCCCGAGCGATCCAGCCAGCTTCACCTGTTTCCCTCCTCCACCTGGTGTAGGTCACAGCGTCACCTGGCTCCAGGTCGTGAGCGAACCTTCCTCCACAGGGCTCCACTTCCTCCCGGTCCACACGGACCTGCAGCGGCTCCCCAATCTCTTGTATAACTCCCCTTCCGCGTCGGGGGTTAAAGGACACCACTACACCCCAGTGTGACGGCGGGGTTTCTTCTACGCTGGTCAAGTCAATCTGGGCTGCAGGCTGGGGCCGGCTCCGCCATGCCGTCATCAAGCGCCGCAGGTGTTCGGCCTCCGGCAAGATCCTCATGCCCTGTGTCCGCAGCGTACCTTCAGCCGCGGCCGGGTTGGGAGGAGCAGGGGACACCGGAGACAGACGGACCTCCGTGGGCTGGCCCAGCCGAGCGAGCATGCGGGCATCAGCCTCCAAGCGGCGTGCTATCTGTCGGGCCTTGGCTGCGGCCACACACTCCTCGGACATCTGCCAGTTAGGTCGACCCATCGGTGGTTCCGTGAGGGCCAGTCCCCGCAACAATGGCGTCTCCGAGGCTGTGTCCGGTGATGCGGCTCCATGCCGCGTCAGGTCATCCCCACGCGGTGCTCCCGGCGTCGCCATCTTTATCTCCTCTCCAGTATCTTCTTCCCGCGGTCTCTTTCGTGGGCGGCCCCGTCTCCATGGTCTCCACCCTCCAAACAGGATCAGAAGGCGGACCTCGGCTGCTGACGGACACGTCCTCAAGACACAGAAATATTTAGACTGGGCGGCCATTGTCCTTCGCGCTCTACAGCTTGTCCACGCCCACTCCACGCCCTTCTTCTTCTCCTGCACTCTCCTCAGTGCTGTAATTGCGGCGGATTTTGGCGGCAAATGGCACAGCACAGTTCTCGCAATAAAGTACAGTCCAAGCACAGTAAATCACAGTTCCAAGGCACACATGACCTGATTCTTCAGGCTTAAGTAGATCCTGTTCGTGACGCCAAAATTGTAACGCCCCCACCGCCGCAGGGCCCAGGGGTACCCGGTACCGGGCCTCCGAGTCTCTGCTCTGGGGTTGTCACAATGGCTAGGCCCGGTCCATGACCCTGCTGGTGGGGAGGCGACGTACAGTGAATGATAGATAAGGATGGTGATGCGGTGTAGTGCCGGATGCGGTAAAATAACGAGGACACCAGGTTGCAGTCTCTTTACCTCTTTACTGAAGATCTCTGGGTCCTCAATCCGGAATACGGTTAACCAGGCTGCGCAAGTCCGGCCGGTCCAATGGCACCTCCAGAGTTCTCTTTGCAGGTGGAAATCTGTGCCTTCCTACTAGCGCTATGTGTTGTGGTCCTTCCCTGCTGTGCTTACGGAAAGTCCCCACAACTGTTGTGTCTGTTTCTGATGTTCCCTCACAACTCGTTCGGATGATGTTCTTCTCCTCCGTGCCTCCCTGATGTTCTGGTTAGGACGGCACCCGTATGACGAGTAGGCTCGGAGCTCTTCTGGGACCCTAGAGTCGCCCCTCTCCTAGTGCGCCCCCCATGTCTTCATAGGTGATGTATGTGAGACAGCCCGCCTGAGACTGACTGTCCTGCCGTTGGTTTGAAGTATTGCTTGGAGCCAGATATATAAATACTTCCTCGGCGTTCCGGCCGCCGGTTGTGCGCCTCAGTAGGATGTTGCCTCGGTCTTACAGCACGACTCCTACTGGTATTTCTCCTCTTGCTTTGATCTCGTTTCTCACTCAGCACAATCTATCTCGCTTCCAATCCTTCCTTGGGCACCGCCGCTATACTGAGCAGGCACGGTCCCGTTACGTTCTCTCCAGTTGCCAGGCCTCTGTCAGGATCCCACCCCTGACAGGGACCCTACTGAATCTTCCCCCACAACACCCTCTGCCACAAGGTGTTGCCTGGTTCCAACCCAGTCAGCTTTCTAACTAACTTCCTGCCTGACCCCCAGTTTTACCAGTATGTGAGGAGTGGCCTAATGAATAGAACCCTTAGCTCCCCCTGGAGGCCCGGCTGTGAAATGTATTGGTGTCTGTGATACCTGGTCAGATGAACTCCTTCAGTGCCATCAGACGTACCATAGCTCCCCTTAGCGGCGGAGCCACAGCACTGCAACGACCAGGACTCTGGGGCGCTGCAATGAGGCAGCAGAGTTACTTTGGACTCCGTCTGGCCTCTGTTCATCAGTGTCTTTCTTTTCAGAAGTGCACAAAACTGTGGCTGACTGCACTTTTATGCAATCCTAAAAAAAACAGACACCGCCAGTCAGAACGCGTCCACAGTGCCTCCATTTGCCTCATTATAGAGAATCTTCTGTCGAGGGTTCCGACTGAATCACGTGTGTCAGAGATTTACACGGAAAACCTGGTGTAAGTGCTCAGTGCAGAGCGCATGATAAATGTGCGCCGAGCCTTACTGCGATGTTTGGGAGGCAGAATGAAAAAAATCAACAGCAGGTGAAGAATTGGTTTTATTCATTTTTTACGTCATTCCTCATGCGGTATAAGTGATTAGGCGACGTTATTCCTCGGGTCAGTATGATTACAGGGATATCAGATTTATATCGGGTTTTTATGTTTGGCTGTTGTTGTTATGGATCTGCAACTCAGGACTAGGGTAGAAGGGGGAAAAGCTGACCCTGTACTAGGACTAGGTTGAAACCATAAGATGGAGTGGGCAACTTATTCTTTGTGAACATACCCACCGACGTTTCCTAGACTAAACTCAAATGAAGACCTACAGGTAGGGTGGAAGGGTCCCAGTCCCTGAACGATCTAGGGACTGGGATCAAAAAACACGTAACCTCCTAGTAGGAAAATAGAGGAAGCCGCAGAAATGAATGGAAAACCAAAAACTAAACTGGCAGAACTGGAGATCCCAGAACTGCTCAATATCAAACACAGAAAGCTAACAAGGCACCAAGCCAGAACACTAGCGGATAACACTGTTGTCCAGCAAGGACTGGGAGGCAGGTGCTGGGTAATAAAGGGTGAAGCAATCACCTGACCAAGGACAAACCCAGCACCAGAGGAAAAGAGACCTGGAGCCTGAAAATCACAACAAGATGGCGGACCAAAACGAAATAGATTCTAACAGTTGTCACACACTAAAAGATGCTATTTATTGCAAAAACTAGTTTTTGCATCCCCATAATTAGACATCTATAATTTTTCCATGAGACATTTTATGGCTTGTTTTTTGCAGGACGAGTTGACGTTTTTATTGGTACCATTTTCAGACACAACATTTTTTGATCGCTTTCTATTCCGATTTTTGGTTGACAGAATGAACAAAACCAGCAATTCAGGAATTTTCTATGGGGGTGGAGGTTTATGTAATGTTGCGCATGGTAAAATCGATAAGGAAGTTTTATTCTTTGGGTCAGTACTATTACAGTGACACCTCATTTATATATTTTTTATGTTTTGGCACTTTTACACAATAAAAACCATTTTATAGAAAAAAATAATTATTTTGCATCGCTTTATTCTGAGAGCTTTTTTTTATTTGTCCGCAGATGGAACTGAATGGCGGCTTGTTTTTTGTGGTACAAGGTCACGTTTTCAACGGTACCATGTTTCTTATAGCCTTCTTTTTAACCGCATTTTATTGCAATTTTTGTTCAGCTATATGATGATAAAGCATTGTTTTTGCCTTGTTTTTTTTTTTTTTTTTTATGGTGTTCACTAAAGAGGTTAAATAATGGGACCATTTTATAGGTCATGTATTTCTGGACGCTGCAATACCAAATATGTGTACTTTTTTCATACAAATATATAAATATTTGGTATGGGTACAATATCTTTTGATTTTATTATTACTATTATTATTATTATATATATATATATATATATATATATATATATATATATATATATATATATAATTATTTAAAAAAAATGTTTTTACTTCTTTACCTTGTCCCACTATGAGACTATCATTTTTTGCAGGCTGATCACTTGTATAGCATGGGGATGCAGCAGCATCTCTATGCTATGCAAACTGTTAGCTCTGCACTGACAGAAAATGTTGCTGATCATGCTCTGATCATGGTCTAGCAACTTTACTAGCTCTGGTGACTCAGAAGTCGTCAAGTTCGTAGCATTTATGGGATTAAAGTGCCGGGAGTGGTGTGGGACAGCTCCTTGCAATTAGTGCTGGGTGTTAGCTGTCAGAATCAGCTGACACCCTGTCATGTTGGACGCTGTTCAGACCAGGTCATCCGACAGACAGCGGTAATTCCGCTTTTGACCACTATTTGCTCATTGGCGTCTGCTAGATTTTATCTAGCTGTTCCGGGGTTAATTTACCTAATCCTTGGATTGGAAGCTGGGCCATGCCCACTGCTTTTAAATAGTTCTCCTGATCTTTGGGCGTCGCCGATTATAGCTTCTGTCTTGTGCGTTGTTATCTCGGTCTGGTGAGGAGAGCTGGTGGTTGGAGATTCGTTGCTGGTGGTGTATTTTCCTTTGTCTTATTTACTCCTTCCTATATTTGTATTTATTTTCCCTGCACATTTATAGTGTATTCCTGAGTGACTGCGGCGTGGTGTATATTTTCCTTTATCCTTGTCTGTGCTAACTGTGGGTATTGGGGAATAACATCTTCACTGGGTGGTGGGCGGAGGTTTCAGCCTAGGGCTGAGCTCAGGAGACAGGGTGAGGTTCGAGGCCTGGACATGCACACCTTCAGTGTAAACTCCAGGTAGAGGGTCAGTCAGGATTTCCCTAGTCTGAGGGAAACTGCAGGGGCCCGGGTTATTAGCTCTCGCTCACCTAGTCTCTCCATGACACACCCAGGGGCAATGACATGCCTGTGTGCACACATGATCACCTGGACGTAATAATCCGCCCAACGTCAATAAGTACCAGGGCGCATGGACATATTATTACTGACAATGTCAGAAAGGGGTTAAAGTGGTCGTCCGAAGTGCAAATTAATTTTTCTCCTAAATCTCTATATATTTATTGCCAGAATCTAAACTATTTTCTCACATAATTGAATTAAAAATTCCCTATCCTTCTGAAACTACACTATCTAATTGCTTTTCTATTATTTTATTCCATTTTCTTTTTGAACTTTGGACCACCCCTTTAATCTTATGGAAAAGGAAAGTTGATGACAATTGAGTTATTGTATCCACATAAATAGGTTAAAGGCAAATATGAGTTTCCATTTTTTATTGGTAAAAATTTCCATACCCTTCCAAATCTTTAGTCTTTATTAATCATTGCTCTACCATTTTATGAGTGAAAGAAAGTAACACATGCAGAACTTAAATTTAGGTCATCGGCTATCACAACAGCTGCTGTGTCCCCTCTGAAGCAGGTGCTCCCTCCAGTATGCACAATTATTTGTGCAAAGCATAGCAGGGAAATTCATTTTCCATGACATTGCTGCTTCATCAGAGGAAGGCAGGAATTGTTCCAAGGGACGAGTCACATACGAGTTTGGCCTTTACCAGCTTTATTCTGCAATCTAAATTGTTTACATGTTACTCTTTACATTACTATTTTATTTCTTGCCCCGTTGTAACTGTATGGTATGTTATGTCGTGTTAGAATAATAGCTCTTAAGTAGACCACCCTATGACCTGTGTATGTAATCATGTAAGAAAAAAATACACAACCCTACACCCCCAATACCCAGCACTCCTGTATGTGTCGGGTAAGAAGAGATGCCTGTTGACCGAATGATCAACTGAACCATAGTCGACAGCTACTGTATATGTTGTGTATGGGAGTCTTAAAAAGTCTTAGAAAAGACTGATCATATGATAAGTTTCTGGATCCACAAGGGTCTCCAATGGAAAGAAACATCTTAATTTTCATTGGATATAGGCTTGAATGCCATTGTCACGAAAGTGACTGACCTGGTATGAAACGACCCAACCGTAGGTCAGTCACCAACAGCACAACAAACAAGAGAACACCGGGGACACAATTACAATGGTGGGCCCTGCGATAGGGAATGGGGAAATGGACACCGCCTGCACTCTCCTAAGGATGTGTGCTGATCTCCCTGATGTCCCTATACAGGTTTTTTCAGCCTGACGTTGAGCAGGATACCTAAGCCCTCACTTGCCCTGCACCTATCCCTAAATAGGGAATTGGCAAGTGAGGACACTGGTCCCATCGCTGCACTAATTCAACACAAAGGGAAGGTATGACAGACAAGGTAAAGGAAAACATCACTTAGCTCACTGCTGCAAAGCACAGCACAGCAGGGATGAAACACCAGATGCATCGGACTCAGCTGAAGAACAACTGCTCCCAGCAAGCTCCTTCTCCCATTCTTAGTTGCTGTAGAACGAACTAACACCGACAGTCAGCTGATGCATCAGATGACCTCTTGAATGATAGTGGGAGTGGTCACCACCCACATCAGCTGACCCAGCAGCAATGTAATTACACCAGCAAGCCACCGGGGAGACTGCATTAACCCCTGATGATCCGAAAGGAAAAAGGTCTTAATCTGAGGGAAACCAGATCTGCCACAAATCCAATAATGGATCGTGACAGCCATGTACTCATGACATAAAATTAAACCAAAGGGGTTATCCGGGACTTTTTTCCCTACATTGCAAAGAACTTACCAGGAAGTAGTTGCTAATTACCTGTCTGTTCTGCACCTTGACAATCTCTCCTGGCTCAGGGCAGCATGGACTACTCATGCTAACAAATTTCCTACTCCGACAGAGTAGCGCTCTCTTTACCGTTCTGCTCTGTCTTCATGGCATCACTTCCGACGTCAAGCTAATTAACAGTTGTCTCCTTGCTGCATCACTTCAGGAGTACGGTTGTCAATCAGAATAATGTTGGCAGTGATGCCCCGAGGACAGAGCAGAGCCTAAAAGAAAAAGCTACCCTGTTGACGTGACATCAAAGGAAGAATTGCCTGCTGAATTGGGAGATCATCGCATGGCAGAACTGACAGGTAATTAGCAACTACCTGCCAGTAAGTTTTTAGCCCTATAGGGTAAAAAAAAAACATTATAAGTTGAAGGTGTACAATTTTTGTTAGTAATAGGATAATCTTTTTTAACAAAGCCATTTGGAATATCTCTTCATAGTAAGGTGAATATACACTACTCAAAAAAATAAAGGGAACATTAAAATCCCACATCCTAGAGATCACTGAATGAAATATTCCAGTTGTAAATATGTATTCATTATATACTGGAATGTGTTGAGAACAATAAAACCTAAAAATGATAAATGATCACAAGTAATATCCCATGGAGGTCCGGAGTTGGAATGATGCTCAAAATCAAAGTGGAAAATGAAGTTACAGGCTGATCCAACTTCAGTGGAAATGCCTCAAGACAAGGAAATTATGCTCAGTAGTGTGTGTGGCCTCCACGTGCCTGCATGATCTCCCTACAATGCCTGGGCATGCTCTTGATGAGGCGGCGGATAATCTCCTGAGGGATCTTCTCCCAGACCTGAACTAAAGTATCCGCCAACTCCTGGACAGTCTGTGGTGCAATGTGTTCCATCGGATTCAGGTCTGGGGAATGGCTTCAATGCCCTCATCTTGCAGGAACTGCTGACACACTCCAGCCACATGAGGTCTGGCATTGTCCTTCATTAGGAGGAACCCAGGGCCAACTGCACCAGCATATTGTCTCACAAGGGGTCTGAGGATCTCATCTCGGTACATAATGGCAGTCAGGCTACCTCTAGTGAGCACATGGAGGGCTGTGTGGCCCTCCAAAGAAATGCCGCCCCACACCATAACTGACCCACTGCCAAACCAGTCATGCTGAAAGATGTTGCAGACAGCAGATGGCTCTCCATGGCGTCTCCAGACTCTGTCACGTCTGTCACATGTGCTCAGTGTGAACCTGCTTTCATCTGTGAAGAGCACAGGTTTCCAGTGGCAAATTTGCCAATCCTGGTGTTCTGTGGCAAATGCCAAGCATCCTGCACATTGTTGGGCTTTGAGCACAATCCCCATCTGTGGATGCCGGGCACTCAGACCATCCTTATGGAGTCGGTTTCTAAATGTTTGTGCAGACACATGCACATTTGTGGCCTGCTGGAGGTCATTTTGCAGGGCTCTGGCAGTGCTCCTCCTGTGCCTCCTTGCACAAAGGCTGAGGTAGTGGTCCTGCTGCTGGGTTGTTGCCCTCCTACTGCCCCCTCCACATCTCCTGGTGTACTTGCCTGTCTCCTGGTAGTGCCTCCAGCTTCTGGACACTATGCTGACAGACACAGCAAACCTTTTTGCCACAGCTCGCATTGATGTGCCATCCTGGATGAGCAGCACTACCTGAGCCACTTGTGTGGGTTGGAGAGTCCATCTTATGCTACCACGAGTGTGAAAGCACAACCAACATTCAAAAGTGACCGAAACATCAGCCAGAAAGCATTGGTACTGAGATGTGGTCTGTGGTCCCCACCTACAGAACCACTCCTTTATTGAGTGTGTCTTGATAATTGCCAATAATTTCCATCTGTTGTCTATTCCTTTTGCCCAACAGCATGTCAAATTGATTGTCAAACAGTGTTGCTTCTTAAGTGGACATTTTGATTTCACAGAAGTTTGATTTACTTGGAGTTATATTCTGTTGTTTAAGTGTTCCCTTTATTTTTTTGAGCAGTGTATTTTTTCTGAGAGTTGCATTTAGCTGTCAGCATTTAATGCAGTGTTCAGATCCGAGCACATGAAGCAATAAGGTTTCTCATGGACTAAAGATTTCTGGTAAACAGTTTCTAGGAAACCTAATCAAGTAAATGAGTATAGTGACAATGGTTCTAAGCATTTGTTGCAATGAATGATAAAATAATATTTTTCCAGGGAAATATATGAGAACCCTTAGTACAAAATATGTTGTTGAATTCAAGCCTATCAAAATATAAATCTTTACCAATATTTTGGCCTATAACATGTACAGAATATGTTTCTTTACACAAAATAATAATAAGCTATCATATGTATGTTTGTCTATAAGCATTGGCTCAAATATCAATCAACATATTGAAAGGCCTTGATGGAGAATTGAGATCACTTTGTACATAGACCTTGCATGTGAATGGACAGCAAAATGAAGACCGGAATAGTATGTATTAAGCTATTGCCCTGAACCTACAACCAGGCATAGTCATGTGTGACAATGGCCATAACCTGGTAACAACTCTGAAGATTGTCAACCTCGTACAAGTACCTTGCCTTGACCACATGCTTAACTTAGTGGTTCAGCGGTTTCTCAAAACCTACCTAGATCTGCCTGAGCTACTTCTGAAAGTATGCCGCACGTGTGCCCATTTTCGCAAGTCAACTACAGCTGCAGCTGCCCTGGTAGTGCTGAATCGTTTGCAACTTCCAGCTCCCTGACTGGTGTGCGATGTCACCACATGGTGGAACTCAACTATACATATTTTAGCAAGGCTTTCTGAGCAGCAGAGGGCAATAGTTGAATACCAGCTCCACCATGCAAGTCAGTATTCCCGTCATCCTCTACACATAAGAACTGATGAGTGGGAATGCATGTCTGACATCTGTGCGGTTCTCCAAAACTTTGAGGACTCGATCAAGATGGTCAGCGGCGATGGTGCTATAATCAGCATCACCATCACGCTTCTCTGTCTACTGAAGAGCTCGCTGCACACAATTAAAGAGGAGGCTTTGCAGGCAGAGCAAGTTGAGATGGAGTAAGAAACTATACTGGGTGATACTACACAGCCTAGCCTCATTTCATCTCATGGTGTATTAGGCGATAATGAGGAGGAGGGAGAGGAACAGGAGCTGCTTGCCTACGCTATTGATGGTAGTACCTTTACCACCTTCATCCCGTCTGTTCAACAGGGATGGCCTGAAGACAAGGAGGAGAGGGAGGAGGATAAGGAGGACAACATGGACAGTCGCCCCCTTGGTGGGGACAGGGAAGTCTTGGTTGATAGCAGTCTGGCACATATGGCCGAGTTTATGTTCAACTGCCTTTTCCGTGACTCTTGCATTGTACACATTTTGGCCAACATTAATTACTGGTTGGTCACCCTTCTAGACCCACGCTACAAGGAAAAATTTACATCTCCCCTTCCATGGTGGAGAACTCTATTAAAATGTTTCAGTACCAGAAGGTCCTAGTTCAAGAACTATTTAAAAAATTCCCATCTGATAATGCAGGAGGCAGAGGTCACAGTTCCTTAGACTACCAAGGAGTGGAGACTAGGGAGACAAACACCAAATACAGCAGAGGCAGGGGAACAATCTCAAAGGTCTGAGACAGTTTTCTCAGACCATCCCAGCACCCAGACCCTGATGCACAGGGTACTATGACAAGGAGGGAAAAGTTTTGGAAGATGCTGAAGGATTACCTTGCCGGCCTTACCAGCATACTCCGTGATTCCTCTTTGCCATACAAGTATTGGGTATCCAAGCTAGAGACATGGCATGAACGATTTCTATATGCCTTCGAGGTCCTGGCCTGCCCTGCCACCAGCATTTTGTCAGAGCGGGTTTTTAGTTCTGCCGAGGTATTATAACCAATAGATCCATGCACTTGTCAACTGAAAGTGCTGGCAGGCTGATGCTTATCAAAATGAACAAGGGCTGGATTGGACCAGACTTCGGTATACCACTGGATGACAGCAGCAGAACATACACTGTTTTTTTTCTGCTCTATTCGCATGCACCCCTTCCCACCTAAACATGGCTATACACTTTAGGATTTCGTCTTCTCTGTGTTCTCGTCCTCCTCCACCATCACCATATCAACAAGGTGATCATACTACCCTCACTATAAATTTTTAAGGGTGTTTATGATGCCCTCATTAACAATTTTTAGAGGCCTACCTCGAACATTCTTTTATATATATATATATATATATATATATATATATATATATATATGTCTAACCTCCAGCCAGGGGCAAATGTTTTCCAGACCATGCACTCAGTGCATTGGCATTACCATTCTAGGATACCCACTCCTTAAAAATGGGAAAAAAAATGTTTTCTGAGGCCCTCCACTATGTCTCCTCAAAGGGGTATTGGAGTGCCTCCTTCTAATTTTGGTGTCCCTTGCATATGTTTTACCAGTGTAGGAGACACACTCCTAAGTAATGGGAAAAAATGATTTTTTTAGGGATCCACCTTCTAGTTGTCAGAACATTTTTTGAAACCAAAAGAGCCGATGCGTTCTATTAGAGTATAATCCAGTGGCTTGTTGTGGGCTGTCAGGTGGTCACATAGGGAGTTCTCAACACTGCATACAGTAATTCACAGCTGGTACAGGAGAGATCTTGTACAGTAAGTACAGAAGATCCTGGTCTCCTCCATTTCAGGCTGAGTAGATATGAAACACTCCACTATATTCCCCAGCAGGTTTGATGAAATAACAGTCCTTGATGCTGCTACATTAAACTAGTTGCCTTTTTCAGGGCTAATTCAAATAGATTCTATTCTGTTATAATAATACCGCTCTTATGTGCAATTCATCTAAGGTGGAGTGTTGCAGTAGGTATAGTGCATGACAGGCATCTAGTCAGGGATTATTGCCTTATAAGTTGTCAGCCTTGATGCTGTTTTTTCCATGCACTCGTTGACCGATTCGTGTTTTTATGCTCATCTGTACTCAGAAATTCATCAAAGCTTGCAGTGTTACTTGGATTACTCCACAGTTTGTTGCTGTCACATAGAAGAAGAAAAAATTTCAGCACCAATTCAAATCTCTTCTATATTTTACAATAATACTGCTCTTATCTGCAATTCATCAATGGTGAGGTGTGGCAGCAGGAATAGCATATGACAGGCATCTAGTCAGGGATTAGTGACTTATAAATTCTAAGCCTTGCTTCTGTTTTTTCTATGCATACATTGACCAATTCATGTATTTTATGGTGTTCTGTACTCAGAAATTCATCAAAGCAGGCAAAATTAAATGATTTAATGCGTCCATTCACAGTTGCTCTGTAGCATCTGTATGTAAAAGATAGTGTTGGGAGACTTTATGGCACTAGACCTGGAATTACCACTTCTAAACTCTCCATTGCTTAGTTTCCATATCTTTCTGGGTTGTTCTTGAAGAATGTTTGTGGTCATTGTACTACTGGAAGACCCAAGACATACTTCGATGCAAACTCAGCTTTCTGACCATGGGCATTACATTGTGACCCAAAATCCTTTGGCAATCTTCACATTTCAAGGCACCCAGGGCCACAGGCAGAAAAACAACAACCAAATATCTTTGAACCTCCACCGTACTTGATTGTAACTACTGTATTCTTTTATTTGTAGGCCTCATTTCATTTACACTAAACAGTAGAACTATGTGCTTTACCAAAAAACTCTATCTTGGTCTCATCTGTCCACAAGACACCTGCTGGCCCTCTAGCAATAGAAAGGGCCCCCTGATGGCCCTCTACAAATAATGATGACTGGCTGAAAAATGACTTTCAATGTGTCTTATCATGTCTCACACACACCACATGGCCAAATAAGGTATTAAAATGATACAATTACATTTCCTGTTGAATGTTTTTTTAACTATTTAAAGCAATGCAAGAGTGCAAAAACACTGTGTGTGAACGTAGCCCAAGGTGTGGAGGAGCATTTTTCTTTTATTTATTTTGCCTTATATATAATTCATTATCCTGGAAAAGATTCTTAACATTTTTTCCAGTCAAATACATTTTAAGTGCGGTTTTGTATTTTTTTTATTGTCAGTTCGTAAAAGTGGCGTAATACTCTGACAACATTGTTCTTAACACCAACCTGGAAATCAGAGATGCTTCCAGGAGTCTTCCCCAAGCTGTTCCCATGCCATTTCAGTGCTGTTTCTATAATTTTCAGTAATTTTAGACCCCTTCCAGACCTCTGAGGGGTAGAATCATCTTTTTCCTGCCCTCCCACCATATTCTGATGCTTTGGTGGGGTTATTTTGCTAACTGGTGGATTCATCTACACTAGCATTTCCCAAACTCTTGCCCCCAACGTGATTTCAGGATTTCCTTAGTATTGCACGGGTGATGGAATTATTAAAGCATCAGACATAGTCACAGGTTCTCTCATCTGTGCAATACTAAGGAATCCTAAAAACATAATCTACTGGGGGACCATGACGTTTGGAAAACACTGATCTAGACTTTTAGTGTGGTTCCTGAAGGGTGAAAGGATAAATCAAATGTCAAAATTGGTAAATGTGTTTTCTAACATCTATGTACACCAGTCTCTCATACTTTTAGTAAATGACTCACTGAGCAGATCCATTAAGCAATGAGCAACAAAATTGAGCTAATGTTTCTAGGAAAAGCATTGGCACAAAATTTTCTCTGGGTTTTCCAGTATCACATCAAAACCAAGAAAAGCAAGTCCTTTCTATCTCAGGACAGTTAGACTACTATGGTTATATTACTCCATCCTCCAGCTAGCTAGTCGACATTGAGTGAACTCTGACTGTGGTAACTTGGAATACTCCTCTGTTGTCATTATACAAGACCTTTGAAGGCAGTCTTAAGCGTCCTCGTACTGCCAGAACATTGTAGATGCACATTAATCTGTATTGGCAGCGGATTATTCTCTTTATTGTCTAGCAGTCATTCAACAGTGAACATATATTTATTCAGAAATAAAGATAACACAGCTTATAACTTTTATTTCTTATAGCTTAGGATCTTAGCATCTAGTCTGTCAGCTTGTAAAGAGAAAGTAAAAGTGTGCTCCAGAAACAGACACACAATGAGTGAACAGGAACTTCCTGGTATTTATTTTTTATTTTTTTAACAGTGCTTTACATGAAATATATAACACTATTGGTGGAGACAGAAACTCATATGCTTTTGAACAGTAGTCAATAGTAGCTGAAGCAATATATACATTAATAAGCATTATTCCAACAAAATCAACAACTACTTATCCTGTTAGTCCCTTACTGGTTCTGAATTCCTCAAATTTGGCTCTTGGAAGTGGCTTTGTTTATAACATCAGCTATCATCTGGTCTGTCTGGCAATAAACAAACTCAATTATACCACGTTCTATTAAATCACGCAGGTGATGATGTGTTTGGTTCGCGCATTGATCTTTTCACTGCATGCAAGTTCAATGCATCCTTGGTTGTTTTCATATATCACCATCATTTGAGTTGCTGGCTTACCAAGGTAGCCTAATAATTGGTTTAACCAAATGACTTCTTGACCTGCATGGCTTGCAGACACATGCTCTGCTTCTGTAGATGACAAGGCTACAGATACCTTTTTTCTGCTATACCAAGAAATTGATCTTTCTCCACACTGGAATACATAGCCTATTGTCGATTTATGATCACTTAAGTCACCAGCCCAGTCTGTATTCACATAGCCTATAAATTTTAAATCTCCTGTTGCAGATATTCTAAAATTTATGTCTTGAGTCTCTTTCAAATATCTAAGAACCTCTTAAAGACATTCCAGTTTTTTTGGAGTGGTTTTTCAACATATCTGCAGAGAATTCAAATTGTTGCTGTGATATCTGGTCGAGTCATGGTTGCTAGGTATAGAAGTGCCCTTACTGAATGTCTGTATTTCTTATTGCTAGGAAACAGATCATCTTCTCTTCCAAATTTCTGTAGGATGGTTTTATTTGGGGTTGATATACCTTTGGCTTGATATTCCAAACTGATTCAGAATATGGTTGATTTTTGCACTTTGGTTTAGAAGAAAGCTTCTATCTTTTTTTCTTTGTACCTGGATTCCTATATTATGTTAATTTTCCAAGGTCTTTAGTTTCGAAATGTTGATTCAGAATTTTATTCATCTTTGCAACTTCTGCTTCCTTTTGATGAACCATAATCACATTGGCCACATGCAAGAAAATATACACCCACTTTCCATCTGTACATTTTGTGTATAAACAAGGATCTGCTTGACCTCTTTTAAATCCTTCTTCTAATAGGACTTTGTTTATTTTGCTGTTCCATGCTCTTGCCAATTGCTTAAAACCATAGATTTTTGTAGTTTGCAAATGAGATTCTCTTCACCGTTTTTGATATAACCCTCATGTTAAGTCAAGTACAAGTCCTCTTCAATGTTACTATTTAAAAAAGCAGTTTTGATGTTCAAATGTCTGACAAACACCTTTTGGACAGCAGCTATAGCCATTACGGTCCTAAATGTGGTGAGCTTAGCAGCTGGAGAAAATGTGACATCATAATCTTCACCATATTTCTGAGAATATGCTTTTGCGACTAATCTTGCATTAAATCTGTGAATCTTACCTTCAAAGCCATACTTGGTCTTAAAACCCCATTTATATGTGCTTTTTTGCCTTTTGGTAGTCTGGTGAGCTTCAAAGTTTGAAGTGGATGAAGGGACTTAATTTCCTCACTAGCAGCATAAAACCACTTCAGTTTAAAATGGTTTCATGGACAGGTAGTTGTTGCATCTTATCCCATGACTGCAGCTCTGACTCAGGCAGTGTTTCGACAAAGTAGGAAAGATACTTAGCTGGTGTGAGAGCAGGATTTATATTTATCTATCCTGCTTTCCAAAATGGAATTTGAGCCATTGTGCGTGTTTTGTAATATGAAGTTTTAGGAATGTCTTTGTCTAACGGACAACATAGGAAAGAAACTAAACCAAAGAGTAGAACACACCTAAAATCTTCAGCTAGGTGTAGACAGTATTACCTTTAGCCAATAAGATGCATGTATGCTAATGCCTGCACATATTTAAAGATAAGTTAAGTTATATTATAATATTATTTTATATTGCTGCAATAAATGACCAAGATATAACTATATAAGATGATGTCATGACGTAATAAAGAGAGACCTGCCTTGAGGCTCAATGTATCAGCGTGGCTCTTCCGTGCACGTATTTGAATTTTACAACTTAATTTGGAACAGGCATAATGTTTCAGAGCATCCCACATTATGTGGCGACAATACTGGTATACCCTTGTTTGATCTCCTAACTTCAGGTTCAACTGATCTTTCTGTTGCTTCTTTAGAGGTTGAAGAATCTACCAAACTTCTACATCATTTTCCTTGTTATTTTAAAATTGTAACTTAGAGTGTTGTTGCTTCAGCTGGACTACTGGTATTATGTCATGAATCTTGTGTGACACAAAGTTCCCATCAATCATGACAATTCTTATTGTGACCCTGATCATTTCTTTGTGCAGGATACTTTTAACTTTCTGGGTTTCACTGTAGCACTTCAGGATTCGCTCTTTTGCTTGAGATCCCCACTAGGTAAATTTTTCTTTGAGAATATGTGTTGTAGTTCAGGCTTCTTGCTGTTCCATTGTTCAAATAGAGTTTTCTCAGTAGCTTTATCTGGTAGTCTGTTTTACCCCCTTAGTGACAGAGCAAATTTGGTACTGAATGACCAAGCCAATTTTTACAATTCGGACCACTGCCATTTTAAGAGATTATAGCTCTGGAACGCTTCAATGTATCCCACTGATTATGAGATTGTTATTTCGTGACATATTGTACTTCATGTTAGTGGTAAAATTTATTGATGTAACTTGAGTTTATTTATGAAAAAAATGGAAATTTGGCAGAAATTTTGAAAAATTTGCAATTTTCAAACTTTTAATTTTTGTACCCTTAAATCAGAGAGTGGGGTCACAGAAAATAGTTAATAAATAACATTTCTCAAATGTCAACCTTACATCAACACAATTTTGGAAACATAATTTTTTTGTTAGGACGTTATAAGGGTTAAAATTTGACCAGCGATTTCTCATTTTTCCAACAAAATTTACAAAACCATTTTTTAGGGACCACCTCACATTTGAAATGAGTTTGGGGGTCAATATAACAGAAAACACTCAAAAGTGACACAATTCTAAAAACTGAACCCCTCAAGGTGAGCAAAACCACATTCAAGAAGTTTATTAACTCTTCAGGTGCTTCATAAGAACTAAAGCAATGTGGAAGGAAAAAATTAACATTTAACTTTTTTCACAAAAAATTTAATTTGGAACCAATTTTTTTAATTTTCCCAAGGGTATCAGCAGAAAATGGACCACAAAATTTGTTGTGCAATTTCACCTGAGTACGCTGATACCCCGTTTGTGGGGGAAAGCCGCTGTTTAAGCGCATGGCAGGGCTCAGAAGGGAGGGAGCACCGTTTGACTTTTTGAATGCAAAATTGGCTGGAATCAATGGTGGGCGCAATGTCAGGTTTGGAGACCCCCTGATGTACCTGAACAGTTGACCCCCCAATTGTAACTCCAACCCTAACACCAACACACCCCTAACCCTAATCCCAAACTCTAAGCATAACTCTAACCACAACCCTAACCCCAACACACCCCTAACCTTAATCCCAATCCTAACCGTAATCCCAACCATAGCCACAACCCTAAGCCAACACGAACCTAGCCCCAACCCTAACCCTAGCCCCAACCCTAACCTTAGCCCCAACACTAACCTTAGCCCTAACACTAACCGTAGCCCCAACACTAACCCTAGCCCCAACACTAACCCTAGCCCCAACACTAACCCTAGCCCCAGCACTAATCCTATCCCCAACACTATCCCTAGCCCAACCCTAATCCTAGCTCTAGCCCCAAACCTAACCCTAGCCAAAATCCTAACCATAATCCTAGCCCAACCCTAACACTAATGGAAAAATGGAAATAAATAAATTTTTTTATTTTATTATTTTTACCTAACTAAGGGGGTGATAAAGGGGGGTTTGATTTACAATTTTTTTTATTTTTATGACTGTGAAAGGGTCTTTTGCTTTCCCCATGACTCACAATCCAGAAACATCAGTGGCTGGATAAAAGATGCAAGAATCTGTCTGGAAACTCTGGATACCAGAAGCTCACTCAGCTTTTATGCACACACACTGATTACAAGCAAACAGGTCACAGGTGAGTATGTTACCTTTAGTACCCATTTGTGTCAACTTCTGTGCATGTTATCAGTCCAAAATCACCAGGGTATGTAAACTTTTGTTGAGTGTCATTTGGATGTTTTGGATTGTCTTTATGATTTAAAAAGAGAAAACACAGTAGTTTGACAATAAATGGCTTCACCCAACCACTAACCATGAGTGGAGAAAAAGTTTTGGTGTTATCATTAAAATTCTCTGAAAAAAGGACAAGAAAGCAAAAATTGAGCCAGGGTATGTAAACTTTTGAGCACAACTGTATATCGCGAAAAGTCATTTACAAATGTGAGAAAATTACAGATGAACGAACGTGCTCATTGTTATTCGGGTATTACTCGAGTATCTGGGTGTTTGGATCCTCTAAGCACTCAAAGAGCTTTGGCTAGTGCTCGGATTTAAAACTCGAATCAACACCCCGCATGTTTAGCACCTGTTACACAGCCAATAAACATGCGGGGATTGCCTGCCAATCATTGCAATGCCATAGCCATCTTGGTAATGGCATTACTATGATTGGCTGGCCACATTACCTCATCAGAGATTATAATAGAATTTCGGCACACTGACACCAAAGCACAGCTCAGGGACAGTTGTGTTTGGAGGGAAATAACAGTTATCCAGGCCTGTGTGTGCACAGGTTAACTTATCAGAGTCCTCTAGTTTTTACATCGGTATTTAACATGAGACTCCGACATGAGTGCACATAATTCTCTTGCCAATCGGCCCACCTGTTACATGAGTGCTGGTCGCCGATGGGATGCCATGACAGGCAGAGGTCAGATGATAACCCCAGTGCCTGTCATTACGGAGCTCCTTTGAAACCCCACAGGAGACTGTGATTCCTGCAATATGCAGCGATGCTTTGGCATTGCTGCATATAGCGCGAGCGATCGGACAATCGCATCTTTAAGTCCTCCAAGGGCAATAACAATAACAGTGAAAAGTTAAAATTTAAGAAAAAAAAATACCTTAAAGTTCAAATCATCCCCCTTGTATCCCATTGAAAATAAAGATATGTAAAAAGTTAGCGATATCAAAATATAAAAGCAATTCACCCGATCAGCAAACACCATAAGGCTATGTTCACACGTTGCGTTTTTACTGCATTTTTGCACTACCCATTGCTTTCAATAGGTGAAAAACCCTGAAAAAATGCTGTAAGAAGTGACAAGCTGCATTTTGCAAAACCCAAGGTTTTGTATAAAAAACTGAGGACAAAAAAAAACAATGTGTGTGCATGAGATTTCTGAAATCTCATAGACTTTGCTGCTATTGTAAAATGCATCTGAAAATTTGCATAAAAAAAGCAGCAAAAACGCAACATGTGAACATAGCTTAAACAGAAAAAAATTCAAGAATGCCAAATTTCCTTTTTTCTGGTTGCAACAATTGCACAAAAAAAACTGTAACAAGCTATCAAAAAGTCACATCTATTCTAAAATTGAACTAATAAAAACGTAATTTAGCCTTGCAAAAAATAAGCTATTCGACCAAAAATAAAAACGTTGCTCTATTGTTCTATTTTTTTTTCACTACTAAAATAATTAAAAAAAACTGTACATGTTTGGTATTGCTGTAATTGTACTGATGGGCAGAATCCTATTGCATAATTATTTTTACCACAAAATGCTGACCGTAAAAACAATTCCAAAAAACAATGTCAGAACTTAGGTTTTTTTCAAAGTTTTACTGCACTTGGAATGTGTTTCACTTTTTCAAGTACACTATGTGAAATCCGTCAGTACAGTAAACCTATAGGAAGCCTAATGTCATTAACAGGGCTGGTGTCAGTCACCCAGCGCACCCGGGCAAGTGTCGGGGCCTTGAGGAGGCGGGGGCGCCCACTCACCGTTGGGGACACCGGTGAGCTATGGGAGCATGGTGCCAGTACTCGCGAGTGGGACCCCATCTGCTCAGTGCCCCAGCATTTGCGATACTTACCTCTCCCTGCTCCACAGCTGTGGTGTCGTTTGGCTCTCTGATCTCTGGCGTTCAGGTCAGAGGGCACGATGACATCACTACTGTGCGCCCTCTGCCTGAACAATCACAGTGCAGAGAGCCGGAAGATGCCGACGCCGAGCAGTCCGAGGCAGAGCAGCAGTATTTCTTCTTTTTTTAATCTTTGGAGCAATATATGGGGCTCATTATACACTGGAGCATCATATAAGAGGCCCATTATACACTGGAGCATCATATATGGGGTCCATTATACACTGGAGTATCATATATGGGGCCGATTATATATGGAGCATCATATATGGGGCCCATTTTATATGGAGCATTATATGGGCCAATTATACACTGGAGCATCATATATGGTGCCCATTTCATATGGAGAATTATATGGGGCCCATCATACACTGGAGCATCACATATTGGGCCCATTACATATCGAGCATTATATGGGGCCCATCATACACTGGAGCATCATATATGGGTCCATCAAATACTGGAGCATCATATGGGGCCATTATATATGGAGCATCATATGGGGCCCATTATATATGGAGCATCACATGGGGCCCATCATATACTGGAGCATCATATGGGGACCATTATATATGGAGCATCATATGGGGCCTATTCTATATTGAGCATTATATGAGGCACATTCTGTATGGAGCATTATATGGGGCCCATCATATACTGTATGGAGCATTATATGGGACTTATACTGTGCAAAGTTTAATAAGACAAAAACAAGCGGCATTCAAAATCTTGAAAGCCGAGAATACTGAAATAGCATTTCAGGAGTATAAAGATCTAAAAAAGAAATGTAAAAAAGAAATCAAGCTAGCAAAGTTATCTACAGAAAAACAAATTGCCAACGACATTAAAATAAATCTCCACATTTTTTATAAATACATCAATGCAAAAAAGAAAAAAATAGATGGTATCGGCCCCTTAAAAGATGACAATAAACAAGATAATTACAGAGGATAAAGAAACGGGCACTTTTCATCTGTGTTCACCAATGAACTGTCTGTTACAGGAATCATTCAACAAGACAAAATTCATAACCTGATATAAGTAGGTAAACACAAAAAGAAGTACATCTACTTCTGAGCAATTTAACATTGACAAATCCCACGGCCCAGATGGCGTTCATCCACAGATACTGAGGGAATTGAGTTCAATTATTGACAGACCACTGTATCTCACATTCTTAGACTCTCTTGTAACTGGGGTGGTGCCACAGGATTGACGGATGGGTCACGTAGTACCAATATTTAAGAAAGGGAAGAAGGTGGATCCAGGCAACTACCGTCCGGTAAGCCTGACATCAGTAGTGTGCAAAATTTTTGAGGGCATTATAAGAGATGACCTGTAGAATTATATTCGAGATAATAATATAATATCTGACAGCCAGTATGGATTCATGAAGAATAAGTCGCGTCTCACTAACATGCTGGGTTTCTATGAGGAGGTAAGTTCAAATCTGGATGTAGGTAATGCGGCTGCTGTGACTTATCTGGAATTTGCAAAGGCATTTGATACTGTTCCAAATAGCCTTATAGTGAAGCTACAGAAGCAAGGACTGGGGGAAACTATATGCAGATGTGTAAGGAATTAACTAGGAATTAACTAAATGACAGGAAACAAAGAGTCGTCATGGTATTGTGGGCAGTTTGTATGTGACTTCTTGAAAATGGCCACGTACATGGAACTTCTAAAAAAAATGGTGACTCCACTGCACATGTGCCCTAGCTTTTTCCTTGTCGGTGCATAGTACGATGGCTTTTCACATTTTTGGGTGGTATTCTGGGTATTTTCTGTTTGACTTTGCCAAAATGGCTCCATACATGGAACTTCTAAAAAAAATGGTGATTCTACTGTGCATGCACACTTGCACTTCCAGTTGGCGCATAGTATGACGGCCTCTTACAAGTTCTGGCAAGTGTTTATGATGTCACGGATGGTTTTCCTCCACACACTGGCCGGAATTGAGTGCTCTAACACAATGCAGCTGTGATGGAGACGAAGTGTTGACATGGAATCTGATTCGCCTTTCACAAACTCTGAGTGGTATATATGGGTGCCATTAGGGATGGGCAGACACACTCCCCTTGAGAAAGCACATCCATGACATGCACATCAGGGCGTTCTGTGGCATCTCAGACAGAGACTTACAGCAACATGGGTAAGATCAATTTACGAATTACTGCTCCATTTGGGTTTTTTTTTTCCTGACCTGGTGGAGCCTTACTATGATCATTTAACTGTGTTGCAGCTTGAATTTTAGTCTGTTCCACTACATGTATGGACTTGATTCTCTATTTTTTCTATACCTCATACATGTCTCGTGGTACATACGGTTCATGTTATCTTTATATTTGTATGTTGATATTTCTAATAAAGATTGATGTTTTTTATTAATTGTTTCTTTGTTTAGTGGTGTTTTTTGGATTTTTTTTAATCCTTTTTGATGTCTTATGTTTCATGAACACATATCTACTACTGGATGGTAGCCCGATTCTAACGCATCGGGTATTCTAGAATATGTATGTAGTTTATTTATGAAGATTTCAGAATAATACATTGAATACACAGGATTCGGCCAATGCGACCAATTAGCGAAGCATGGTTCAAATCCTGCGCCAATTCGCAGCCGGACTGCGCCTGTCGCTGATTGTTCGCGGCCGGCCACGTAGTATATAGCACAGCCACGTAGTATATAACAGCCCACGTAGTAAATAGCACAGCCACGTAGTACATAGCACAGCCACTTAGTATATAGCACAGCCCACAGAGTATATAACACAGCCACCTAGTATATAACACAGCCCACAGAGTATATAGCACAGTCCACGGAGTGTATAACAGCCCACATAGCATATAACACAGCCACGTAGTATATAGCAGCCCACGCACGCAGTATATAACACAGCCCACATAGTGTATAACACAGCCCATGTAGTGTATAACACAGCCCACGTAGTGTATAACAGCCCATGTAGTATATAACACAGCCCACATAGTATATAGCACAGCCCACATAGTATATAGCACAGCCACGTAGTATATAGCACAGCCCACACAGTATATAGCACAGCCACGTAGTATATTGCACAGCCACGTAGTATATTGCACAGCTCACATAGTATATTGCACAGCCCACTTAGTAAATTGCACAGCCCACGTAGTATATTGCACAGCCCACGTAGTATATTGCACAGCCCACGTAGTATATTGCACATCCCACGTAATATATTGCACAGCCCACGTAGTATATTGCGCATCCCACGTAATATATTGCACAGCCCATGTAGTATATAGCACAGCCCACATAGTATATTGCACATCCCATGTAGTATATTGCACAGCCCACATAGTATATAGCACAGCCCACGTAGTATATTGCACAGCCCATGTCGTATATAGCAATGTGGGCATCATATCCCTGTTAAAAAAAAGAATTAAAATAAAAAATAGTTATATACTCACCTTCCGTTGGCCCCCGGATCCAGGCGAAGCGTTTACCGATGCTCCTCGCTTTCCAGTCAAAAGAGTGCATTGCGGTCTCGCGAGATGATGACGTAGCGGTCTCGCGAGACCGCTACGTCATCATCTCACGAGATCGCAATGCATGGAGCAGTCACCGGAGCGTCGCGAGGAGCGGGAAAGGCCTGTTCTGGATCCGAGGGGCCGACGGACGGTGAGTATATAACTATTTTTTATTTTTTTTATTATTTTTAAGATTAGATCTTTTTACTATTGATGCTGCATAGGCAGCATCAATAGTAAAAAGTTGGTCACACAGGGTTAATAGCAGCGTTAACGGACTGCGTTACACCGCGGCATAACGCGGTCCGTTAACGCAGCCATTAACCCTATGTGAGCACTGACTGCAGGGAGTAAGGAGTGGGCACTGACTGCGGGGAGTAAGGAGCGGCCATTTTGCCGCCGGATTGTGCCCATCGCTGATTGGTCGTAGCTGTTTTGCCGCGACCAATCAGCGACTTGGGATTTCCGTTACAGACAGACAGACAGACAGACGGAAGTGACCCTTAGACAATAATATAGTAGATTATGAGGTAATTGCTTCAGGCTATCTGAGGCCTTTCTTACAGATTGATATGTTGGTGGACAATATTTTGATTATAAATGGTACATACTCTAAATGGGATAGAGTCAACAGTGGGGTGCTGCAGGAATCTGTGCTCGTACCAATTCTTTTTAACCTCTTTGCTGATGACACCAAACAATGTAGGATATTAAAATATGACCTTGGCATTACAATATTGCAAAGCAATCTAAATAAGCTGACTAAGTGGGCAAACACTTGGCAAATGAGATTTAATGTAGATACAGGTAAAGTAATGCACCTAGGACAGAGTAATCATATTGCTACATATACATTAAATGGGAGTGTACTCGGGACTACAGAACAGGAGAAGGACTAGGGTATTCTGGTTATAAGTAAGCTGAGTAGCAGTACTCAATGTCAAGCAGCAGCTGCAAAAGCAAACAAGATTTTAGGATATATAAAGAGAGAGATAAAATCCTGTGATCCTAACGTATTAATACCACTTTATAAATCATTGATGAGGCCACATCTAGAATATGTGATCCAGTTTTGGGCTCCACATTTTAAAAAGGATATTCAGAAGTTAGAATCAGTTCAAAGACGGGTAACTAGATTATTACTAGGAACGGAAGGCCTCTCATATGATGAAAGGTTGGAAAAGTCGGGTTTGTTTAGCTTAGAAAAAAGATGCCTCAGAGGAGATCTCATTTACATGTATAAATATGTGTGGCCAGTACAAAACACTGGAACATGACTTATTCCTTCCAAAGACCATACTGACGACTAGAGGGCACTCATTACAGGTGGAAGAAAGGAGATTCCGGAAGCTAAACAGGAAAGGATTCTTTATAGTTAGAGCATTCAGACTGTGGAATGCCCTACCACAAAAGGTAGAAATGGCAGACACTATAACAGCTTTCAAAAAAAGGGCTGGATGAATTCCTTGTTACACATAACATTGCTCGTTATAGTTAAATTAGTGACAAAATGTACAATTGGTGGAGAAAGGATGAACTTGATGCCCCCCCCAGCAGGGCAGACGGCCTGGTGCCTCACAGAGCCTAAGCTGCAAGACTGAGTCCCCATGACTCCTGACCGCACCGCCCGAACAGCTCAAAACCACAGCAACAATGGCCGCCACACAGCACTAATACTACAATCTTAAGGGTGGTTTTTCCCAAGCAGCAGTGAGACACACAGTGTACATCTCAGATAAAGACTTCTAATCCCAGGAACGTTGAGTCATTGAGTCATCAATGCACTGGGGTCCTGGGTTCAAACCCCGTCAAGGACAACATCTGCAAGGAGTTTTCATTTCTACCCATGTTTGCGTGTGTTTCCTCTGGGTACTCCGGTTTCCTCCCGCACTATAAAGATATACTGATGTGAAATTTAGATTGTGAGCCCCGATGGGGATAGTGCCGAAAATGTGTGTGAAGAGCTGTGTAATTAATGGAGCTACATAAGTGAGTAAAATAAATAAAATTAAAAAAAGCAATCTCAGTGAATCGTTTCACACATTTTTTTGACCAACCCGTGCACCAGCAGAACAGAACAGAGCACAAGTTTGACATGCACTAAACGACTGGAGAAGATGGTGCAGAAGTATCTCAAGCTCAATATCAAGGCCATCAGGAGGGGTATGGACCGTTTTGCATTTTGGTCTTCAAAAATGGAAGAGTGGCCTGAGCTTGCCAGTCATGCATTGGAGGTTTTGTCATGCCCTGCAGCCAGCGTTCTCTCAGAACTAGTCTTCAGTACTGCTGATGGTGTCCTGACATATAAGCGCACCCGGTTGTCCCCTGTGTGTAGACTGCCTAACTTTTATCAAGATGAAAAAGTCTTGGATCTTCAATGAGTCGCACACTAGGCAGACTAGTCAATGGTGTCATTTTTAGTATCATGTACTGATCTTGTGTTATTGCAGTCTTTTGTCGTGGATTCTGTGGATGCTGTTGCTACTGCTACTGATTTTGCTTGCAATTCTATGAAATGTAGAGACTCTAAGTTGGGTCTCCGTCTGGTGGACTGCCTGTAGTGAAAGGGGTGTCCGAGCCCCATTATATTATTTCTACTCTGGGTAAATTCATAATGTCTCTAAAGTGCTGCGGAATTAACGACGCTATACAAGTTAGCAAAGCAAGTCATTTGTAAAAAACAGTCTAATCCGGTTTATTTAAACATCATAAATCGCACCATAGGCCATGTTGCACATCGCAGAGCTAACACATAGTCCATATCACTTCATATAATACGGCTTTAACTCGCAGTCACTAAACACTCCGGACCTCTTTGTCCAGTCACCGTGGGTGACTACATGCCGAGCAGTTCATGAATGTCCACAGAACACAATAGGCACCAATGGACGACAATAAGTTGCAGTCTCTAAACATGCTGGACCTTACTCCCTTCAGTTACCATGGGTGACCACACAGTTCATTAGCTGACCCTCATCAGTGCACACAGTTCCCCCATACTGTGGGTTACCTTCCAGGAGCTCCTGCTACACACGCTGACTCCTCATCAGTCCTCACTCCCAGGGAAGCTGCCTAACAGGGATCACCATCCGGACCATGCCTTGCTCATCAGGCCACCCGACAATCTCAGACCCACAGAAGGACGGTAGCTTCCCCAACACAGTAGCAGTTACAGCCTCTGCAGGACCATGGCCTCACCCTGTGTTCTTCAGGACTCCAGTCTTACTCCCAGGACCTTCCAACACAGAAGCCATCCAGGTCCACGGCCTCTCCGCGTGCTATTCATGACATCCGTCCTACTCCCAGGACTGCCCAACACACAGGCCTTCAGGTCTATGGCCTCTCCATGTGCTGTTCAGGAATCCAGTCCTACTCCCAGGACATTCCAACACATAGGCCATCCAAAACCTGACACACTGACCATGTGACCAGACCTCAGTCACATTATATCACCGTAGCCACCCCCACAGGTGGGAGGTGTGTGGTTAGCCAGTCCCACCCAGCTCTCCAACTAACCCTGTAAGCCTCCCTTCACAACTACACAACACTTGTGGGACTGCAGGTCCCAGAACATTACTGGCTTACAGCGCAGAGGACCTCCTCTGCGACACATATCGGCCATTTACAATAATGCCGGTCACTGTCTCACCATCACAGTTATGCCTGCGACTGCCATGCACTTCCATGGCCTCAATACGCGTCCGTGCGTATTCTGAGAAGAACATACAGCGCCCTCTAGCTGTAACAGGGGTCACTGCATCACAGTCCATATTTTGCTACATTTTTTTCAATACAATACAACCTCCTTCTCAAACAATGACAAAATAAGAAATGCTAGGTATGTACAAATCCAAAAGGCGAGCACCTGGTAAAAGGGCGCTGTATTAAAACTCATTCAGATATCCATGTATCACAGTCTGAGCATGGACCGCAATGCATGGACTGACTAAGTTCTCCTTACCTGAACTTGACAACCTCATAGGCATAGGTTGTAAACTATTTAACTGTTTAATCACACTGAGTGCAGCACTGCTGCTGGTACCTACGCTAGTTCTTTACCTCCATTGAATCTCAGTAATATGCGCAGACTACTGCTCTAATTTTGTTCATTGCTGGAAGTATTCAACATATGCATCTGGAGTATATGGCCAATGCTTTCAGGCTCTCTCTTCCTGCCTCTATACTAAGCTGTGAGTTCTGATTTACTCTCACTATCCTATAAACACCCTAAAATGGTTGCTGCATTTCTTGCCTCAGCTTTTATACAGGCTATGATCGTCCCTCCTGATTGGCTGTGCTATACCATTATGGGGAAGCTTGAACAGTTGCAATCAAGGTCATGTCAGCATTTTGTGACTGATGCAATCTTCTGCAATGTGTAATAAGATAGCAGGGACCATGAAATTTCATAAAACGATTCAGTCATCTCTAGTGTGACAATACTAGTTAGATCAACCACATTACAAGTTGAGTACTGTCAATCACCTGCAGTCGTGCTGGGAACAGCCAGTCAATAGTCGTGCCGGACTAGCCTCCTTTTTGGCTCCCAGCTATATCTTCAAATTATATTTTTTCTGAAATGCCAGCTGCAATCCCAGGCTGCAATCGTGTAGCAAAGTTGTGATTTCCGCAGTTTTGGCAACATAAGTCACCTGACAGGTTTCCTTTAAACTTTTTACACTGGGAAATATATTTATGCTGCTAAAGATGGAAGAAGACTGACAAAAACTAACTGGCGACTATATTTACAACTTCTAACAGGGCAAGGAAACTAATTGGAGACTAAATGTACACTATATTTATAGCTGCCAGAAGGAGAAGGAGATAGACTGTGACTGGTGGTGATGAGCAGCAGACTTTTTGTGCTACTTTTTAAATAGAAAAAAACAGCTATGAATATAAATATGCATGGAAAAATGTAATAGTTCACATAATAAACCTTAAAAGGATTGCCAATAATTACACAGAATAAGTGATAACTTATTGGAGTCTGAGCACCCATTGGCAGAAAATGGCACTTTTGTTCCTCTAAAAATGGACTGACAGTGCGCATACTTGACCCCCACTTCATTCATTAATTCCATATGGAGCTGTTGAGTGCTGTGCGCAGCTCTGATAGTCCCATAGAGATTGAAAATTTCCTGTTCTGCTGATAAGTGAAGGACCCAGCAGTCAGACCTCCACCAATCAGTAACTTATCCCCAATTCTTTGGATCAGTGATCATATCTAATTGGACAACCTCTTTAAAAATCACTTAACCATTCAAAATGTTGTCAGCAATGAAGATAACTACCATACTAATTCTGAGTACTATAGTACTATGGCATTATTCATACGGTTAATTTATAATTTGTATTTTTTTGCTTTATTCTGATTTGATTTTGAGTTTGCTTCTGATGTGGTTGTAGTAGGTATAGTCTCACGATGTGCTGTGACACTTATACTATATAGCGAGGTGTCTATTTTAGATGCAAGAGTAATTTTATTTTAAGGACCTGCTCACACGAGTGTATAACACGACCGAGTGCTATCCGAGGTTTTATTGGATTGATATGGCAGCGCTGGCTAGCGATTATTTTATCATGCCGAAGAAAAATTGCAGCATGCTGCGAGTGCATCCGATAATTGTGCTTTGCCCATCCATTCAAGTCTGTGGGTGCATATGAAACATTGGACTGTACTTGGATGTCATCAGAGTACAGTCCAATTTACGTGGATAGATACAATAGAGAGGATGGAGAAATTAAGTTCCCCATCTTCTCCACACCTGTGCTATGATAGTAATCTTTATTTTTGATGATTTTTATGATTCACTCTTGCAAGAGAATTGGATCACAGTAAACAGACACTCGACTCAAGCTCTGACAGAGTTAGAGTTTGAACCGAATGTCACTAGCATAATCGGCACAATTCTCTCTTATGAAAGAGCATACGGGTAGGACTGACCACAGCCCCTCTCTTTTAATCACTTTAGCTAGTTTCCTCTGCCAATAATGTTAGGTATTACAATTTAAGTAAAGTAGTTTTAGGGTATCTGTATATGGTGTCATTTAGGGTATGTGCTTATGCCGGCAGTTATCTTTCCGAGACGCCTTCATCGGCGTTATTGCTGCGGCTCTACCACTGCAGTTTTTCACTCTATACTGTTAAAGAGAGATATGGTGGCTTCCTAGCTGCTTGAAGAATAAAAGTTTAACTTATTTTATCCATGTCATGGTTTCTGAAGACGGAACATGTGCACAGCAATTTCATTTTGACATTGTTTTGTACTATGATCATCTTTAGCTGAGCTTTTGTAGTGATTTTACAGGCGGTTTCTGGGAGTAATCTGCCTGAACAAGATGCACATACTCTTAGACAGGTTTTTTGTGTACTGTATTTATTTGAAAAAGTGGCAAAGATCCTGTTGCATGGCACTACATCTGGCTCATTGACTCTCTCTGCTGAGGGTTAAGTCCTTGTAATTTGTGCAGGGCCGTAGACATGGGCAAAGAGCTGCTGTGTTCCCACACCCTACAAAAAAACAGGGTCCCAATTACTATGTGCTTGTGGTGCAGTACACGATTCCGGATCCAGAAACAGCACCACACAAATCAGAGGACACTAGGTACTTAAACAGTTCAACTTTATTTGTCATCTGGAGTTCAATTGCAATTACAGCAAAGTACGTTTCCACCACATTCTCTGTTTGCTCTGCCTGAGCTATCTCTTGGCTTAATGGCTCCCTAGTCACCTGAGATACTCCATCTGGCTTCACAGTTTCCATGAGTCCTGTCCCGTCTCCCTCATGTGTTTCCCAATCTGACTTCCACTTGTTGGAAGGGAGTAAGGCACACTTCCCAGTGCCTAGGTCAGGTCATATGCCCCAGATGTTACAGGAATGTCCACTGAAGAAAGTTTCTGATGTTCTCATACTGCCAAACAGTTTGTACTTCTTGAACCCTCCAGCACTCTGGCCTTGAACTCCTGCTAACATTTTATCTATCTCAGATGCAATCTCCAGCTCTATACTCACTGCACTAACCAAAAAGTTATCCCCTTTTTATCTAACCTTTCCACTTCGCTTGATTGGGCTGATCCCAACCATTTAACTGTTCCTAAACCTGTGAAACTTTCTTTCTGTATCTAATGTGCCGACAAGTAAAGATGAGCGAATATGTTTGAAAAATGATCGCCAAACATAAATTCGGTACGAATATGGTACATTTGGATTAGTGATTGGAAACACGAACACATTTTTATAAAATAGGGAAAAAGGGCAGAAAACATTAGCGTTGACACTAAATTATTTTGAGCACTTTGGCTAGGAGAGTGGTGGTGTATGATGAGCGTGGGGCATGTGTTTGATGAGGGTATGGGATGGGGAGAGCTCGGAGGAATGGCATGCTTGTAAAAAAAAATTTTTCTAACTTTATGTGTGCACATTGCTGCTAGCCAATCAGGGCGCAGGAAACATCCACAATGTCCAGACACAACGGCATGTGTCATTGGCTGCTGACATCACATGTCCTTCTCTATAAAAAGAGCGGACATTTTGTTTTTGCACCATTTTGTCACTAGCACAGTGCAGAGAGACTACTTCTCATGCTGGGCCTGGGTGCTAGATTTTAGCTAGTTACCTAGGCTGTTGTTTCTAAGTCAGAAAGTTTAGATAGGTAGTGTCCTGTTTGGCTGTGAAATCGACAGCAAAGCACATTTCATAAAAGTGTGTTGTGCAGTTCTTCTTTTGTTCTCCATGCACAAGTAGACCTTTCTAAATCTTTTTTTCAGTTGCAAAAAGTGATACAGCCAGCCATATCCCAGCTTGTCATTTAGTGGTGGTGAAATTGTTCTTTGATTTAAGCTGTTGCACAGTAAAAAAAAAAAATTCTCTGACAAATGTGATAGAACAGGCTAGGTCAGAGTTTAAAATTGTTTTGAGCATATCTTCTAGGTTATACAGGCCTCATCTACACTAAAAAAATATACTTTCTTCTGTTACTAATGTGATACAGTAGGGGAGATCTCAGTTGAAATTGTTTGGAGCATATAGTCTATGTTATACAGTCCTCATTCACACAAAAAAATTATTCTGTTACTAATGTGTTACAGTAGGGGACATCTCAGTTTGAAATTGTTTGGAGCATATCTTCTTTTTCATACAGGCCTCATCCACACTGAAACAATTCTTTCTTCTTCTGTTACTGACGTGATACAAAAGGGGAGATCTCTGTTTGAAATTTTTTTGAGCATATCTTCTTTGTCATACAGGCCTCATCCTCACTGAAACAATTTTTTCATGTGTGACTTATGTGATTAGCATGCCATATTTCACCTTGTTATTTAGGGTCGCTGAAATTCAGCTGTGTGCAGAGCTGGTGCAGAATAAAAAATCAAATTATTTGTTGCTATTACTGTGCTCCTACCACAATATCTGAGCAATATGACTGGGAAAAAGCGAGGTTGTGGTGGAAGGGGGATTAGGCTTGGTGTTCAAGGTGTACGTGGCGTAGGTGGTAATGTTAGTGAAAACACTAGTGAATAGTGTTGAGCATTCCAATACCGCAAGTATCGGGTATCGGCCGATATTTGCTGTATCGGAATTCCGATACCGAGTTCCGATATTTTTGTGATATTGGAATCGGAAGTTCCCAGTGTATGGTTCCCAGGGTCTGGAGGAGAGGAGACTCTCCTTCAGGCCCTGGGATCCATATTCATGTAAAAAATAAAGAATAAAAATAAAAAATATGGATATACTCACCCCTCCGGCGGACCCTGGACCTTAGCGATGTAACCGGCAGCCTCCGTTCCTAAGAATGCAGTGAGTGTAGGACCTGCGATGACGTCGCGGCTTGTGATTGGTCGCGTGAGCGGTCACATGAGCGGTCACACAACCAAGGAACGGAGGCAGACGCTTGGACCGGTGAGAGCCAGGGGCCGTCCGAGGGGTGAGTATATCAATATTTTTTATTTGTATTCTTTATTTTATACATGAATATGGATCCCAGGGCCTGAAGGAGAGTTTCCTCTCCTTCAGACCCTGGGAACCATTCCGATATTTTGTGTCCCATTGATATGCATTGGTATCGGGTATCTGTATCGGCGATATCCGATATTTTTTGGGTATCGGCCGATCCAATCCGATACCGATACCTTTGCATATCGGAAGGTATCGCTCAACACTACTAGTGAACCAACAACGTCACGTCCTATACAAAAAAAACTGACAACTTCTGTTAATGGACAGGTGATTCTACTACCTCTCTTTGGCAGATGCACAGAGGTATGTCTTGTTGATGAGGCCTAGAAATAGCATGTGCTCGAGTGGATGACAAACATAGTTTCAAGCGGCCTCTCCTCCTCTTCCTCCACCTCAACATCACACCCTGCAACATGATCCCCATATAGTTATGATTTGAAATAGTGCTGACTACTGAGTTGCCACTCTGTAAGATCCACAATATAAGAAAAAATGTTTCCAGATGCTTCCCACCCTGGAAAGGGACCCGCAAATTCTGGAGTATCAAAACACGCTTTTGTCCAACCTTAAGAGAGGTTTTCCCCAAGACAGCAGTGAGGCACTCAGTGTGCATCGCAGCTTTAGACTTCCAACCTCCGGCACGTCACTTCATCAATGCCAAAACATTAGCTGCAGCAGCAGTAGTGTAAGTGGCAGAAGCAATTTCGGTAAGTCCTTTGACACATTTTTAGACCAGCTCGTGCACCAGCACAAGACAGTCCAAGTCTTACACGTGGTGAACAAATGGAGAGGATGGTGCAGGAGTATGTAGAACTAAATATTAATACCATCAGGGAGGGTTTGGACCCCTTCACATTTTGGTCTTCAAGAATGGATGAGTGACCCAAGCTCGCCTCTCACGCCTTGGAGGTTTTATCATGCCCGGCAGACAGCATTCTCTCAGAACGTGTCTGTCACGCTGGATGAGGGAGAACTAAGGTGTATAACAACAGGGAGAGGAAGGGGGAAGCCCAAACACTAGGGAAGGGGAGAGTGGAGACCCCTTGGCAGATCTAACAACACCCTGTCTCGTCTGACATCCCTAAATAAGATCTGCACCTATCACCGAGCAGGAACCTAATCCCTGCTTGACCCTAGCAATAGGCTCTGGATAGGGAGGGGATGGGGTATGTGCTTGTCAGCCCCCACTACAACTAAAGACAGAGAAGGTGGGCGAACGAGGGGATACCCTTAGCTAACGAAGAACACCGAGTTATATTGCCAGCAATCCTCCAAGAGTACTCCGAAAAGACACTAACCGACTGCTATTACTTCCAACAAGACAGAGGGAAATTGAGCTAACACCAGCACCCTGCTGAAGATACTGTATGTATTTAAACCTTCAGTAAAGGAGTGTTAATTAGCAGCAGGAGGTGGAGGTAACCACTGGGTCCTAGAGGAAGAAGAATATCTCTCCACAACAATGATGTAAAAATCAAGAAGGTGATTGTAGAGCTACTTGCAATGACCTTCTACGGCTGGATCCAGGGTGGCTGTCTGTCACAACTGACACACCCGTGACAGTGTCTTCAGCACTGCTGGTGGTGTCCTGACGGATAAGCGCAGCCAACTGTCCCCTGAAATTGTACAGCATTTAACTTTCATCAAGATGAACAAGTCATGGGTCTTTAGAACTTTTGCACTCCAATCACAGACTGTGCAGACGAGGCAATGATGTAGTTTTTAGTGTGCTGCATTGATCTTGCGTAATTGCAGTCTATGATATCTTTAGTGCGGCTTCTGTTCCTGCTGCTGATGTTAACACTAATTTGTGGAAATGTGAATAGTCTTGGTTGGGTCATTATCTGCTGGGTTGGCTGTAGTGAAAGAGATGTCGCTCCCCATTATACTATTTCTACTGTGGTGAAATGAATGCCACTTTGGTAGTGTCTGCCACTAATTGTTTGAAATGTGAATAATTCTGGTTGGGTCTACATCTGCTGGGTTGGCTGTTGTAGTAAATTAGGGAGACAAAAAGCTCATATAGGGTCTTATCCTCAGATTAAGTGAGTTTTTTTAACAGGGAGCTGCTCACCTGATGGTATAAAGCAAAAGCGTGTGTGTATCGGCTGCTGCAGATCCACGGGCCTCCCGCGCGACCTTCTCAGAGACGTTGTACAGGTTAGTTTGTGGATTAAGTCTGCGCTGCCACAATGATACAGATTCGAATAGAATGAAAAAGTCTGGTGGTTTATTCAACGCGTTTCAAGATCTATCGGACCCCTTCATCAGGATATTACCACAAAGACATACAGATCGGTTGACGTTACATTGCTTAAATACATTCACATTTCAAAAAACAGGCGCGAAAAGGACCTCCTGACATGTGACATCCAATGTCGGGGCTCCTAGAGACAATAATAATTAGCTAAATTAATACGAAATTCTTTCAATAATAATAATAAATAGAATATTTATTAGGCTGATTAAGAATTTCTGTATGTACTCAATTTGAAAGAATTTCGTATAAATGTAACTAATTATTATTGTCTCCAGGAGCTCCGACATTGGAGCAACAAAAGCAACAAAAGTATCGGATCTCGGTATCGGAATTCCGATACCGCTAAGTATCGGCCGATACCCGATACTTGCGGTATCGGAATGCTCAACACTAGTTCCGATATGTTCGGCAAATATTGGACGAATAAATTGGCGAATATTGCAAAACTGGCAATCTTAATCCGAACCGAACACTGAAATATTCACTCATCTCTACTCATAAGTGCACTTTTCCTTCTCTAACTTAATCCCTGTATCCTATGCTATACCTTATGCTACTCTAAACTTATCCCTTAACTTTCCCAAAATGTTTTACATAAAATACATTATACATTCACCACATTAAACATTATAATACATTTTGTAAGATTGCACTTACTGAGTGTATTGGGGGACACTCGCTTGGCACAGGATTCAAGCACTTAGGCACGGTTTTTCTACTTAAACTGTCCACACGGTTTATTATGGCATCATAAACCTGATTATGCACAGTTCATCATATACACTTCATAGAACACAATAGGCACCAACCGGTGACATTAAGTTGCAACTTTATCTTTAGACACTTCATATTCGGCTTTATCTCACGGACACTAAACATGCTGGACCTCTCACTTCATCCAGTTACCATGGGTGTCCATACACCGAACAGTTCATCAATGTCCCTAGTCATATAGCGCACATGACATTGGGTCGCGGTCTCTAAACACGCTGATCCTTATCTGACCAGTTGCCGTGGGTGACCGCACAGCACCCCATATGCTTTGTTACCTTCTAGGAGCTCCTGCTCCACACGCTGACTCCTGTCAGTACTCACTCTCTCAGGGAAGCTGCCGAACTGGGATCACCGTCCCAGGCAATGCCTTGCTCACCAGGCCACCTGACAGTCCAGATCCTCAGACGGGCTGTAGCTTTCCCAAACACAGTGCCATCATGAACTCTACACACGCGTCCTCTCTGTGCGCTATTCAGGATGTCCATCTCCATCTGGGACCGTCCAACACACAGGCCCCCAGGTCCAAGGCCTCCCCCATGTGCTCTTCAGGGATCTAGACCTACTCACAGGACCTCCCAACACAGAGGCCCTCCGGGACCTGGCACACAGACCACTCAGGTCCATCCATCTTTTTTTCATTTCACCCACATGGTCACATTATATACTTGTAGCCAGAGCCGGACTGGGACTAAAATTCAGCCCTGGCATTTGAAGTTACACAGGCCCACTTGTCACATGGTGACTGTATAATAACTTTGTACACTTGTAGGCAGGGCCAGTTTTAGGCAAAGTGGGGCCCTAGGCAAAGTTTAAAATAGGGCCCCAAATGCTAATGGAGCACCCCCAGACGCAGGGCCGTGGGGTACTCGGTACCGGGCCTCTCTGTCTCGGTCCTGGGGTTGTCACTGTGGCTAGACCCGGTCCGTGACCCTGCTAAGGGGCGTCCAATGAAAGGTGTGATGGTGGTGTGTGGTGCAAGGCGCGATGAATAACGAGGACACAGGGTTGCAGTCTCTTTACCTCTTTACTGAAGGCTTCAGGATCCACAATCCAGAGTACTGCTAACAGGGCTGGCTGAGACCGGCCGGTCCGAAGGCACATCCAGAGTTTCCTTTGCAGGTGGAAATCAGTGCCTACCTTCTAGCGCCTGTGTGTTGTAGTACCTCCCTGCTGAGCACCACGGGATAGTCCTCACAACTGTTGTGTCTGTTTCTGATGTTCTTCTCTCACAACTCGTATCTATTCTGATGTTCTTCTCCATCCCCCAGATGATATGGATAGGACACACCCGTATGACGGGTAGGCCTGGAGTTCTTCCGGGACCCTAGCGTCGCCCCTCTCCCACAATTGCCCCCTATGTCTGCTTAGGTGATTTAGGTGAAACAGCCAACCTAAAATTAACTCTCCGCCAAAATGAAGAGAACACACATCCGCACTGCTGATATTAGTGAACCCAAAAAGAAATGGAAAATTACCAATATAGCACCTGAAGGTTGCGATAGCTGTACGTCTCCTCCACAATTCAAACATGAGGGTGCAGCATCCAGAAAAATAGTGCAGAATCCAACGAGAAAATAGGAAAAAATAGGAGTGCACGGGCCGTTGAAGTGCCTTGGAGCACAAAACGGCCGTTGTCCGTAGCTGACACTATCCCTCCCTGCCCTCTGTTTTTAAGAATGTCCTAATAAAGTGATGTTGAACTCCACCGGGGTAAGTGCACTCCTATTTTTTCCTATTTTCTCGTTAAAATTAACTCTCCTTCTGCCGTTTGAAGTATTGCTTGGAGCCTAATACTTCCTCGGCGTTCCGGCCACTGGCTACGCGCCTCAGTAGGATGTTGCCTCGATCTTACGGCACGACTCCTACTGGCTTTATCTCCTTTTTGCTGCAATCTCGTTTCTCACTTCCCCACAATAAACCTCGCTTCGTTTCCTTTCTTAGGATGCCACCGCAACGGGTGCAGGAGCGGCGCTGTAACGTTCTGTTCTGTTCGCTAGGCCACTGTCAGGAGCCCACCCCTGACAGAGACCCCCCTGAATCTTCCCCTGCAACACCCTCTGCCACAGGATGTTGCCTGGATCCAACCCAGTCAGCTTCTCACTAACTTCCTATCCAGCCCCCAGTTTTACCAGATTGTGAGGAGTGGCCTAATACATAGAACCCTTTGCTCCCCCTGGTGGCCAGAATGTGAAGTGTAAAGTGTGACTGTGATAGCTGGTCAGGTGAACTCCTTAAGTGCCATCAGATGTACCATCACTCCCCTTAGCGGCGGAGCGTCAGTACTGCAACGACCAGGACTCTGGGGCGCTGCACTTCCCCCCGGTTAAATCCAGTACTCCCGGACTGGGAAGAAAACAACAATACATGTCAGCAAAAGACATACAAATTTTGAAATGCAATGAACAAGTAATAATAACAGTGCTTCCCTTTATGGGAGGTGAGGACTCTTGAACGTTACAAACAAAACATGGTTAAATATTTTAAATAACATACTATAAATAACTTCTATTACCCAGCCGGGTATTCTACTAAGTGCAAATTCTGAACAATAATTTAACTTTTCCTTTAAGGGCGTATAAGCTGAACCCACTAAAGGCTTACTATAAAACTCTAAAATATAAATTAACCTTTTCTTTATTTTTCTCTTCTAAATGCAACATTCTCTTTTTACTCTCTGATTGTTTATATGCAGGACCGCCTGTCTATCTGCCCAGGCTACTGCCTCTTTTCTTAGTACAGGATCACTGAGCCATCTCTCTATGGCTCTCAGGAGGACTTCACTAACTAACCCCTACGGGTTTACTCTATTGAAACTCGGCTTTCAACTCTTTCCTGTCCTCATTCTCTTGTAACATTATTGAACATTCTCTATAACTATCTAGCTAACTACATACTACTCCTATGTAAAACATTATTACCATCTACTTTCTTTTAAGGCAACATTATACTTTAAGTGCAACTAGTGAACATTCCCTTTAAGAGGCAACCAAGTCTCTTTGAGGTAATGCAGACTCTCTCTATCTGCAAGTCCAGTTAAGGCAAGAGCTTTCATGCTGTACTCAGGAACAGTCTCTTCACAAAGCTCTCCTTATTGTAAAACCAGTAAGGGGCACCTTTAAGAAGGTGTAAACTATTTACAATACAGTTTGTGAACCATTCACCGTCCATGATTCGGCAGTCTTTGTAACATTGTGGAACAAAAGGAAAAAGGAAAACAAAAGCAAAAATAAAAACAATAGGGATCCCAGGTAAACAAAGGGATCCCCTTTAAGAACAACCCTGGTCGGGTATTAGCATCAAAAGACACAAAAGACGAACAGTTAACGAACTATATACAATTTCAGCAGCTTAGGCTCATAAATCAGGAGGTGTGTCATGAATCCCAATGGCAAGGGATAGCACAGGACAAGCAAAGTACAAATAAATAACGGACGAGCTCTAGGGTGATGGAACCTGGGCTGACCGCTGCCCTACGCCTGACAAACGCAACTAGAGATAGCCAGGGAGCGTGCCTACGTTGGTTCTAGACGCCACGCACCAGCCTAAGAGCTAACTAGTACTGCAGAGAAAATAAAGACCTCACTTGCCTCCAGAGGAATGAACCCCAAAGGTATAGTTGCCCCCCACATGTATTGACGGTGAAATGAGAGGAAGGCACACACATAGAGATGATCTATATAGGTTTAGCAAATTGAGGTCCGCTGTAAACTAGAAAGCAGAATGATACAAAAGGGGTCTGAGCGGTCAGCAAAAAACCCTAATCAAAAAACCATCCTGAGATTACAAGAACCCATGTGCCAACTCATGGCACATGGGGAGAACCTCAGTCCACTAGAGCTACCAGCTAGCATAGAGACATAATAAGCAAGCTGGACAAAAAACCAAACAACTGAAAATCAGCACTTAGCTTATACTGAAAGATCTGGGAGCAGGTAGGCAGGAACCAAACTGAGCACATCTGAATACATTGATAGCCGGCAAAGGAATGACAGAAAGGCCAGGCTAAATAGGAAACACCCAGCCTCTGATGGACAGGTGGAACCCAGAGGCCGCAACCCACCAAAGTCACCCAGTACCAGCAGTAACCACCAGAGGGAGCCCACAAACAGAATCCACAACAGTACCCCCCCCCCTGAGGAGGGGTCACCGAACCCTCACGAGAACCCCCAGGGCGATCAGGATGAGCTCTATGGAAGGCGCGGACCAAATCAGTCGCATGAACATCGGAAGCGACCACACAGGAGTTATCCTCCTGACCATAACCCTTCCATTTAACCAAATACTGGAGTTTACGTCTGGAAAAACGAGAATCCAAGATCTTCTCAACAACATACTCCAATTCTCCCTCCACCAGCACCGGAGCAGGAGGCTCAACCGAAGGAACAACGGGCACCTCATACCTCCGCAATAACGACCGATGGAACACATTATGAATAGCAAACGATGCTGGGAGATCCAAACGGAAAGATACAGGGTTAAGAATCTCCGAGATCCTATAAGGACCGATGAACCGAGGCTTGAACTTAGGAGAAGAAACCTTCATAGGGACAAAACGAGAAGACAACCACACCAAGTCCCCAACAAGAAGTCGGGGACCCGCGCGGCGACGGCGATTAGCAAACTGCTGAGTCTTCTCCTGAGATAACTTCAAATTGTCCACCACCTGACTCCAAATGTGATGTAGCCTGTCCACCACCACATCCACTCCAGGACAATCCGAAGACTCCACCTGACCAGAAGAAAAACGAGGATGAAACCCCGAATTACAAAAAAAAGGAGAGACTAAAGTAGCAGAACTAGCCCGATTATTTAGGGCAAATTCGGCCAGTGGCAAAAAGGCAACCCAGTCATCTTGATCAGCAGAAACAAAACACCTCAAATAAGTCTCCAAGGTCTGATTAGTTCGCTCCGTCTGGCCATTCGTCTGAGGATGGAATGCAGACGAGAAAGACAAATCAATGCCCATCTTAGCACAAAACGTCCGCCAAAATCTAGACACAAACTGGGATCCCCTGTCAGAAACAATATTCTCCGGAATCCCATGCAAACGAACCACGTTCTGAAAAAATAAAGGGACCAACTCAGAGGAAGAAGGCAACTTAGGCAAGGGCACCAAATGAACCATCTTAGAAAAGCGGTCACACACAACCCAGATAACGGACATTCTCTGTGAAACAGGGAGATCAGAAATAAAATCCATGGAAATGTGCGTCCAAGGCCTCTTCGGGATGGGCAAGGATAACAACAACCCACTGGCTCAAGAACAGCAAGGCTTAGCCCGAGCACACACTTCACAAGACTGCACAAAGGTGCGCACATCCCTTGACAAGGAAGGCCACCAAAAAGACCTGGCCACCAAGTCTCTAGTACCAAATATTCCAGGATGACCAGCTAACACAGAAGAATGGACCTCGGAGATAACTCTACTGGTCCAATCATCCGGAACAAACAGTCTTTCTGGTGGACAACAATCAGGTTTATCCGCCTGAAACTCCTGCAATACACGTCGCAAGTCTGGGGATACGGCGGACAATATTACCCCATCCCTAAGGATACCAGTAGGCCCAGAGTCTCCAGGAGAGTCAGGCACAAAACTCCTGGAAAGAGCATCTGCCTTCACATTCTTTGAACCTGGCAGGTATGAAACCACAAAATTGAAACGAGAAAAAAACAACGACCAACGAGCCTGTCTAGGATTCAGACGCCTGGCAGACTCAAGGTAAATGAGATTCTTGTGATCAGTCAAGACCACCACACGATGTCTAGCACCCTCAAGCCAATGACGCCACTCCTCAAATGCCCACTTCATGGCCAAAAGCTCCCGATTACCCACATCATAATTGCGCTCGGCGGGCGAGAATTTTCTAGAGAAGAATGCACATGGCTTCATCACCGAGCCATCGGAACTTCTCTGTGACAAAACCGCCCCCGCTCCAATCTCGGAAGCATCAACCTCAACCTGAAAAGGAAGTGAAACATCTGGTTGACACAACACAGGAGCAGAAGAAAACCGGCGCTTAAGTTCCCGAAAGGCCTCCACCGCCGCAGGAGACCAATTAGCAACATCAGCACCCTTTTTAGTCAAATCAGTCAAAGGTTTAACAACACTGGAAAAATTAGCAATGAACCGACGATAAAAATTAGCAAACCCCAAGAACTTCTGAAGACTCTTAACAGATGTAGGTTGTGTCCAGTCACAAATCGCCTGAACCTTGACAGGATCCATCTCAATAGTAGAAGGAGAAAAAATGTACCCCAAAAAAGAAATCTTCTGGACTCCAAAGAGACACTTTGAGCCCTTCACAAACAGAGAATTGGCCCGCAAAACCTGGAACACCTTCCTGACCTGTAGAACATGAGACTCCCAGTCATCAGAAAACACCAAAATATCATCCAAATACACAATCATAAATTTATCCAGATATTCACGGAAAATATTGTGCATAAAGGACTGAAAGACTGACGGAGCATTGGAGAGTCCAAAAGGCATTACCAAATACTCAAAATGGCCCTCAGGCGTATTAAATGCGGTTTTCCACTCATCACCCTGTTTTATCCGCACAAGATTATACGCACCGCGAAGATCTATCTTAGTGAACCACCTAGCCCCCTTAATGCGAGCAAACAAATCAGTAAATAATGGCAATGGATACTGATATTTGATTGTAATCTTATTCAGAAGGCGATAATCTATACAAGGCCTCAGGGAACCATCTTTTTTTGCCACGAAAAAAAAACCTGCTCCCAGAGGGGACGAAGATGGACGAATATGTCCCTTTTCCAAGGACTCCTTAATATAATTCCGCATAGCAGTATGCTCTGGCACTGACAGATTAAATAAACGACCCTTAGGGAACTTACTGCCAGGGATTAATTCTATAGCACAGTCACAATCTCTATGAGGGGGGAGCGAATTGAGCTTAGGCTCCTCAAAAACATCCCGATAGTCCGACAAAAACGCAGGGATCTCAGAAGGAGTAGATGAAGCGATTGAAATCAGAGGTGCATTATCATGAACCCCCTGACATCCCCAGCTTAACACAGACATTGTTTTCCAATCCAGGACAGGATTATGAGTTTGTAACCATGGCAGACCAAGCACTAGTACATCATGTAAATTATACAGTACAAGGAAGCGAATCACCTCCTGATGAACGGGAGTCATGCGCATGGTCACTTGTGTCCAGTACTGTGGTTTATTCATAGCCAATGGTGTAGAGTCAATTCCCCTCAGAGGAATAGGAACTTCCAGAGGCTCCAGACTAAAACCGCAGCATTTGGCAAATGACCAATCCATCAGACTCAGGGCAGCGCCCGAATCCACATAGGCATCGACGGAAATGGAAGACAGTGAACAAATCAGAGTCACAGACAAAATTAACTTAGGCTGCAGAGTACCAATGGCAAAAGATTTATCAACCTTTTTTGTGCGTTTAGAGCATGCTGATATAACATGAGCTGAATCGCCACAATAAAAACACAATCCATTTTTCCGCCTATAATTTTGTCGTTCACTTCTGGACTGAATTCCATCACATTGCATAGTCTCAGGTGCCTGTTCAGAAGACTCCACCAACTGGTGCACAGGTTTGCGCTCCCGTAAACGCCGATCAATCTGAATGGCCATAGCCATAGACTCATTCAGACCTGTAGGCGCAGGGAACCCCACCATAATATCCTTAATGGCCTCAGAAAGACCATTTCTGAAGTTAGCAGCCAGGGCGCACTCATTCCACTGAGTAAGCACCGACCATTTCCGAAATTTTTGACAATATATTTCTGCTTCATCATGCCCCTGAGAGAGGGCTAATAAAGCCTTTTCAGCCTGAATCTCCAGGTTAGGTTCCTCATACAGCAATCCCAATGCCAGAAAAAACGCATCCACACTGAGCAATGCAGGATCCCCTGGTGCCAATGCAAATGCCCAATTCTGAGGGTCTCCCCGCAGGAAGGATATAACAATCTTGACCTGTTGAGCAGGGTCTCCAGAGGAGCGAGATTTTAAAGAAAGAAACAATTTACAATTGTTCCTGAAATTCAGGAAGGTAGATCTATCTCCAGAGAAGAACTCTGGGATAGGAATTCTAGGTTCAGACATGGGAGTGTGAATAACGAAATCCTGTATGTTTAGAACCTTTACAGTGAGATTACTCAGGCTGGAAGCCAAACTCTGGACATCCATATTAAACAGCTAAGGTCAGAGCCATTCAAGGGTTAAGAGGAGGTAAGAAGCAGCTAGACAGCAATTAAGGGCTAGGCAGCAAAACCTCTAAAGGAAAAAAAAAAAAGTGTTCCCCAAACACTTCTTTTTCTCCTGCTTCAGCCCAAACAATTAACACTTTGTGGGCCGGCTATACTGTCATGAATCCCAATGGCAAGGGATAGCACAGGACAAGCAAAGTACAAATAAATAACGGACGAGCTCTAGGGTGATGGAACCTGGGCTGACCGCTGCCCTACGCCTGACAAACGCAACTAGAGATAGCCAGGGAGCGTGCCTACGTTGGTTCTAGACGCCACGCACCAGCCTAAGAGCTAACTAGTACTGCAGAGAAAATAAAGACCTCACTTGCCTCCAGAAGAATGAACCCCAAAGGTATAGTTGCCCCCCACATGTATTGACGGTGAAATGAGAGGAAGGCACACACATAGAGATGATCTATATAGGTTTAGCAAATTGAGGCCCGCTGTAAACTAGAAAGCAGAATGATACAAAAGGGGTCTGAGCGGTCAGCAAAAAACCCTAATCAAAAAACCATCCTGAGATTACAAGAACCCATGTGCCAACTCATGGCACATGGGGAGAACCTCAGTCCACTAGAGCTACCAGCTAGCATAGAGACATAATAAGCAAGCTGGACAAAAAACCAAACAACTGAAAATCAGCACTTAGCTTATACTGAAAGATCTGGGAGCAGGTAGGCAGGAACCAAACTGAGCACATCTGAATACATTGATAGCCGGCAAAGGAATGACAGAAAGGCCAGGCTAAATAGGAAACACCCAGCCTCTGATGGACAGGTGGAACCCAGAGGCCGCAACCCACCAAAGTCACCCAGTACCAGCAGTAACCACCAGAGGGAGCCCACAAACAGAATCCACAACAGAGGTGGCTTCCACCAGGGCCTTACCTCACAGGTAGCCATCTGGGGCTTAGGTAGGCTTGGCCCCAAATCCACCCCTCTCAGCCGAGGACGGGTGGGACTCAAGGGCACACGGTGGGTCGAGACCGCCGGATGATCCATAACGCAGGCGGTAATCGGCCCTTCAACAAGGGGCCCGATCTCCAGGGCCCCAGGGGCGGCCGGAAGAGCTGCGCACCGCTGGACATCCTGAGCCCTCCAACCAGCCCCTCGCTGCCACCGGGTGTAGACTAAGGCATCTCCAGGCTGCAGGTCGTGGTCCGCGTCAATCTCTCCATGGTAGGGTACCACCTCGCCCCGGGCGACATGTACCTTCAGCGGTTCCCCGATCTCCTGAATAACTCCCCATCCATCCTGGGAGTTAAAGGTGACCACTACGCCCCACTTTGGCAGGGGGATCTTGCACTTCGGCTTTCAGATCGATCACGGCCACAGGTCGGGCTTCTCTCTCCTTCTCCTTTCGCCACGCGGCCACTAGGCGCCGCCGGTGCTCCACCCATGGCCTCAGCTTCAGATCCCATTCCCGCGGTTCACGGCCCGGGGACAGGGTCTGTGAGTCCTCCGCGGTCGGATTGGGTGAAGAGAAGAACGCAGGGGACAGGCGGATCTCTGCAGAGTGGACCAGCCGGGAACTCACTCGGGCGTGGGCTTCTCGGCACCGCTCCTCCTGCCGGGCTTCGGCGACAACCACCCATTCGTCCGGTGAGCGGCTGCTGGGTCCTCCTCTCTCAAGCAGCTCTGCAGCGGTCAGCACCCGCTGTAGCGGTGGGTCCTGGCTCACTCCCAACGATGCGGGCTGGTGCCGGGTCGGATCATCCCCACATGGCTGCTTGGAGGCCGCAATATCTGTCCCTTCTTCTCGATCGTCTTCCCGTGTTCTTTTTTGGGGGCGGCCCCATCTCCATGGTCTCCACCCTCCATAGAGAATGAGGAGGCGGACCTCAGCTGCTGACAGACACGTCCTCAGGATACAGCAATACTTAGACTGGGCGGCCATTGTCTTTCGCGCTCTTCAGCTTGTCTACGCCCAATTCCACACCCTTCTTCTCCTCCTGTGCTCCTCTTAGCGCTGTAATGGCGACAGTTTTGGCGGGAACTTTTGGCGGCAAGTGGCAATCCACAGTCTTTGCAATAAATCACAGTTCAAGCACAATTCAGTCACAGTTCCAAGGCACACATGACCTGATTCTTCAGGCTTAAGTAGATCCTGTTCGTGACGCCAAGTTGGAGTGCCCCCAGACGCAGGGCCGTGGGGTACTCTGTATCGGGCCTCTCTGTCTCGGTCCTGGGGTTGTCACGGTGGCTAGACCCGGTCCGTGACCCTGCTAAGGGGCGTCCAATGAAAGGTGTGATGGTGGTGCGTGGTGCAAGGCGCGATGATTAACGAGGACACAGGGTTGCAGTCTCTTTACCTCTTTACTGAAGGCTTCAGGATCCACAATCCAGAGTACTGCTAACAGGGCTGGCTGAGACCGGCCGGTCCGAAGGCACATCCAGAGTTTCCTTTGCAGGTGGAAATCAGTGCCTACCTTCTAGCGCCTGTGTGTTGTAGTACCTCCCTGCTGAGCACCACGGGATAGTCCTCACAACTGTTGTGTCTGTTTCTGATGTTCTTCTCTCACAACTCGTATCTATTCTGATGTTCTTCTCCATCCCCCAGATGATATGGATAGGACACACCCGTATGACGGGTAGGCCTGGAGTTCTTCCGGGACCCTAGCGTCGCCCCTCTCCCACAATTGCCCCCTATGTCTGCTTAGGTGATTTAGGTGAAACAGCCAACCTAAAATTAACTCTCCGCCAAAATGAAGAGAACACACATCCGCACTGCTGATATTAGTGAACCCAAAAAGAAATGGAAAATTACCAATATAGCACCTGAAGGTTGCGATAGCTGTACGGCTCCTCCACAATTCAAACATGAGGGTGCAGCATCCAGAAAAATAGTGCAGAATCCAACGAGAAAATAGGAAAAAATAGGAGTGCACGGGCCGTTGAAGTGCCTTAGAGCACGAAACGGCCGTTGTCCGTAGCTGACACTATCCCTCCCTGCCCTCTGTTTTTAAGAATGTCCTAATAAAGTGATGTTGAACTCCACCGGGGTAAGTGCACTCCTATTTTTTCCTATTTTCTCGTTAAAATTATCTCTCCTTCTGCTGTTTGAAGTATTGCTTGGAGCCTAATACTTCCTCGGCGTTCCGGCCACCGGCTACGCGCCTCAGTAGGATGTTGCCTCGATCTTACGGCACGACTCCTACTGGCTTTATCTCCTTTTTGCTGCAATCTCGTTTCTCACTTCCCCACAATAAACCTCGCTTCGTTTCCTTTCTTAGGATGCCACCGCAATGGGTGCAGGTGCGGCGCTGTAACGTTCTGTTCTGTTCGCTAGGCCACTGTCAGGATCCCACCCCTGACAGAGACCCCCCTGAATCTTCCCCTGCAACACCCTCTGCCACAGGATGTTGCCTGGATCCAACCCAGTCAGCTTCTCACTAACTTCCTATCCAGCCCCCAGTTTTACCAGATTGTGAGGAGTGGCCTAATACATAGAACCCTTTGCTCCCCCTGGTGGCCAGAATGTGAAGTGTAAAGTGTGACTGTGATACCTGGTCAGGTGAACTCCTTAAGTGCCATCAGATGTACCATCACTCCCCTTAGCGGCGGAGCATCAGTACTGCAACGACCATGACTCTGGGGCGCTGCACTAACATGTTGCACATCACACAAAAGCATTTCGGTTGTATTTACATGCGCTGATCTCAGGCCGCTAAATGAGTTTGATCGACAAAACTGAAGTTGTTCAACGCTTGTTTCCCGGACTCTTTCCACCATCTGTGAAAGAATGATGGGACAGAACCATCACTAATAGACCACTAACAGATCACCATACAGTATCATGTTATCAGCAGCACATCTACAGTTTACACCGGCGATGTGCTGCTGAGAACAAGGATTTTTGTTTCGGCAAAAACAATATGAATATGCAGCATTTTACTTGTTTAGTAAAATACACCCCATAGTCCTCCATATATTATAATGTGCACCACAGTCCTCCATATAGTATAATACACTCCCTATAGTCCTCCATATATTAAAATACACTGCTCAGTCCTCCATATAGTAAATAATACACTCCTCATAGTCCTCCATATAGCATAATACACTCCTCATAGTGCTCCATATAGTATAATGCACCACCATAGTCATCCATGTAGTACAATTCACTTCCCATAGTATAATGCACCCCATAGTTCTTCATATAGTATAACGTATTCCCCATAGTTCTCGATACAGTATAATGCAGCCCACATACTACAGTATAATGCAGCCACCACCCTACAGAGTATAATGCAGCCACCTCAGAGTATAATGCAGCCACCCCAGAGTATAATGTAACCCCATAGAGTATAATGCAGCCCCCCTCATAGTTTAATTCAGCCCCCTCATAGAGTATGATGCAATCACCCCTCATAGAATATAAATATAATACAGCCCCCCATAGAATATAATGTAGCCCCGAATAGAATAGAATACAGCCCACCTCCCCATAGAATATAATGCAGCCCCATCAAAGAGTATGATGTAATCATCCCTCATAAAATCTAATACAGCCCCCCATAGTATATAAGACAGCCTCCCTCATAGAATATAATATACCCCCATAGTATATAACACAGCCTCCCCCATAGACTATAATAAACCCCCATAGTATATATCAAAGCCCACATAGTATATAGCACAACCCACATAGCATATAGCACAGCCTGCATAATATAGCAGCCCACACAGTAGTATACAGCACAGACCACACATTAGTATACAGCACACCCCACACAGTAGTATATACAGCATAGCCCACACAGTAGTATACACAGCACAGCCCACACAGTAGTATATACAGCACAGCCCACACAGTAGTATATACAGCACAGCCCCCACAGTAGTATATACAGCACAGCCCACACAGTAGTATATACAGCACAGCCCACACAGTAGTATATACAGCACAGCCCACACAGTAGTATATACAGCACAGCCCACACAGTAGTATATACAGCACAGCCCACACAGTAGTATACAGCACAGCCCACACAGTAGTATACAGCACAGCCCACACAGTAGCATATACAGCACAGCCCGCACAATAGTATATGCAGCACAGCCCACACAGTATTACATACAGCACAGCCCACACAGTAGTATATACAGCACAGCCCACACAGTATAATATACAGCACAGCCCACATAGTAGAATATACAGCAGAGCCCACACAGTAGTATATACAGCACAGCCCACACAGTAGTATATACAGCACAGCCCACTCAGTAGTATATACAGCACAGCCCACACAGCAGTATATACAGCACAGCCCACACAGCAGTATATACAGCACAGCCCACACAGTAGTATATACAGCACAGCCCACACAGTAGTATACAGCACAGCCCACACAGTAGTATATACAGCACAGCCCACACAGTAGTATATACAGCACAGCCCACACAGTAGTATATACAGCACAGCCCACACAGTAGTATACAGCACAGCCCACACAGTAGTATATACAGCACAGCCCACACAGTAGTATATACAGCACAGCCCACACAGTAGTATATACAGCACAGCCCACAAAGTAGTATACAGCACAGACCACACAGCAGTATACAGCACAGCCCACACAGTACTATATACAGCACAGCCCACACAGTAGTATATACAGCACAGCCCACACAGTAGTATACAGCACAGCCCACACAGTAGTATACAGCACAGCCCACACAGTAGTATATACAGCACAGCCCACACAGTAGTATATACAGCACAGCCCACACAGTAGTATACAGCACAGACCACACAGTAGTATACAGCACAGACCACACAGTAGTATATACAGCACAGCCCACACAGTAGTATATACAGCACAGCCCGCACAGTAGTATATACAGCACAGCCCACACAGTATTACATACAGCACAGCCCACACAGTAGTATATACAGCACAGCCCACACAGTAGTATATACAGCACAGCCCACACAGTAGTATATACAGCACAGCCCACACAGTAGTATATAAAGCACAGCCCACACAGTAGAATATACAGCACAGCCCACATAGTAGTATATACAGCACAGCCCACACAGTAGTATATACAGCACAGCCCACACAGTAGTATATACAGCACAGCCCACTCAGTAGTATGTACAGCACAGCCCACACAGCAGTATATACAACACAGCCCACACAGCAGTATATACAGCACAGCCCACACAGTAGTATATACAGCACAGCCCACACAGTAGTATATACAGCACAGCCCACACAGTAGTATACAACACAGCCCACACAGTAGTATTTACAGCACAGCCCACACAGTAGTATATACAGCACAGCCCACACAGTAGTATATACAGCACAGCCCACACAGTAGTATATACAGCACAGCCCACAAAGTAGTATACAGCACAGACCACACAGTAGTATACAGCACAGCCCACACAGTAGTATATACAGCACAGCCCACACAGTAGTATATACAGCACAGCCCACACAGTAGTATATACAGCACAGCCCACACATTAGTATACAGCACAGCCCACACAGTAGTATATACAGCACAGCCCACACATTAGTATACAGCACAGCCCACACAGTAGTATACAGCACTGCCCACACAGTAGTATATACAGCACAGCCCACACAGTAGTGTATACAGCACAGCCCACACAGTAGTATATGCAGCACAGCCCACACAGTAGTATACAGCACAGCAAACACAGCAGTGTACAGCACAGCCCACACAGTAGTATATACAGCACAGCCCACACAGTAGTATGTACAGCACAGCCCACACAGTAGTATATACAGCACAGCCCACACAGTAGTATACAGCACAGTCCACACAGTAGTATGTACAGCACAGCCCACACAGTAGTATATACAGCACAGCCCACACAGTAGTATATACAGCAAAGCCCACAAAGTAGTATGTACAGCACAGCCCACACAGTATTATACAGCACAGCCCACACAGTATTATACAGCACAGACCACACAGTAGTATACAGCACAGCCCACACAGTAGTATATACAGCACAGCCCACACAGTAGTATATACAGCACAGCCCACACAGTAGTACATACAGCACAGCCCACACAGTAGTATACACAGCACAGCCCACACATTAGTATATACAGCACAGCCCACACAGCAGTATACAGCACAGCCCACACAGTAGTATATACAGCACAGCCCACACAGTAGTATATACAGCACAGCCCACACAGTAGTATATACAGCACAGCCCACACAACTGTAACTGAGGCAATAACAGACTAGCACAGCCCACATCTCATCTCTCCTCCCCCCATTAAGGTCCCACAGTCCAGTAAAAAAAACACTCTCCTCACCTCTCCTCTTGCCCGCGCTGCTTCCTGCTCCTGTCTCGGCGGGTGTAGTCTGCCCGGTCACACAGCAGGTGTGCGATGATATGACATCATTGCGCTCCCGCAGTGTCAGAGGCAGAGCGGGGAATGATGGGAGAGGGAGCGTCAGCAAACGCTCTCTCCTCCATCATTGCATTCAACTGTACCGGCATCATAGACGCCGGTATAGTTGAATGCGGCGGCGGCACTGGCGGGGGGAGGGGGGAAAGAGTGCAGCGGCCCACTACTGGCACCGGCCCTTCTGGCATTTGCCAGAAGTGCCCTATGGCCAGTCCGGCCCTGCTTGTAGCCACTCCCATAGGTGGGAGGTGTGTGTGGCTAGTTCAACCATTACAACTAGAGATATGCCTCCATGCATATCCTGAGGAGCACATGCAGTGCCTCCTAGCTGTAAAAGTGGTCACTGCATCACAATTTCGTAAACCATATTAGTACCTTTAAGATTCAATGGAGTTTCACGTTTTACATTCCTCATACAATGCAATACAATCTAATAAAACAATATTCTAACATGTATTTCTGTACAGTTCCTGCATCCGTTGCCTTTAGGGGGAGAGGAGTATGACAGCTTCTGTCACACAATAAGGCTATGTGCACATGTTGCGGATTTTGCTGCGGATCTGCAGCTGTTTTCCATGCGGTTTACAGTACCATGTAAACGTATGGAAAACAAAATCCGCAGTGCACATGCTGCGAAAAATATCGCGGGGAAACGCAGCTGTGTTTTTTCCGCAGCATGTCAATTCTTTGTGCGGATTCCGCAGCGGTTTACACCTGCTCCATATTAGGAATCCGCAGGTGTAAAACCATAGGTGAAATCAGCACAAAAACCGCACAAAAACAGCGATAAATGCGGTTTAACTGCGGATTTTGCAAAAACAGTGCGGAAAAATCTGCACACCAATTCACAACGTGTGCACATAGCCTTACACCTTCAACCCCAGGTCAGGTACCCTGATAAAAGAGAGGGTATCTTAGTAGGTATGGGACACTTTGTGCTGAATGTCATTTGTCGGTTACCTTTCAATGCTGTCAGAAAGGAGCCAGATGGAGTATTTCTGCACTCTCCATTACATGCAGTGGTAAATATATTTTCTTCAGTTCTGACAACATGTTTGTTTCACTCAGAGCCGCTCGCTCTTCAAACACTGCCCTCCCCATGCTGCTGTATAGGGCGGGCTACAGACACTGAGTGTTTACCAGAACATTAACCTCCTGTGCAGGAACCAGAAGAGGGATTTCCTCAGTCTTTTCTCTTTCCTGGAAAACCTTTTATTAAGAAACAGTAAGCAGTCAAAAGAGGAGTGTGCAGTGTGGCTGTGCTTCCCCTGTGCCCCAAACCTCCCCTCTGCTACTGATCGCCTACACAACCAGCTGCCAATTTGCACCAATACATTTTTTGTACAATCTAGAAGCAGAAATAGAAAAGCTTAATTTCCTATCTCTAGATCTGTGGGCCTCAAAACAAAATCTCCAACAGGGCCCCCAACTATCATGGCCTTCTTATTTCATATAAATATATGCTTCTGGGTCTCGCCAGGCTCCAGAGCCCAGATGTGACTGCTTTCCCTGCACCCATTATAGTTGCACCCCTGCCTGTAACCTAGTAGTTCATATTGTATTCAGTAAGCAGGGGTATAACCATATTCGCCGCAAGAGTTGTAGTCACAGTTGGGCCCTGTAGCTTAATGGGAATCTGTCAGCAGGTTTTTGCTATAGAATCTGAGGACAGCATGATGTAGGGGGTTAAAACACAGAATTCAGTGATGTGTCACTCATTAGGCTGTGTGCTGTTTACTTATAATGAAGGTTTTATCACTGGGAGATTATCATTGCCCTGATCACAGAGCACTCAAACTCTGCCCCCTCCTGTGATAAGCAGCTTCCTGTCAATAGACAACGGATATAGAGAGAATAATGGGGGTTATCTTTCTGAGCTCTGCTTCATGCTACAGCTAAGAACTCTGATTGTGTCACAACTGCTGCACTCAGTAAACTAAGTGATACATTGCTGGAATCAGGGTCTCTTTTCCAACATTAAGCTGCTCACAGATGAATTAAAAAAACAGGTGACAGATTCCCTTTAAAAGGTGCAGAAAATGTATTTTTGAACCATACGAGAACATCAATATTACATACATAAAATAGTTGGGGGCCCTGTTGGAGATTTTGCATTGGGTCCCATAAATTTCAAGTTATACCACAGTATTTAAGACTCAGTCAAGAAGGCATAAAGAGAAAGAAATACAGTGTTTCATGAATGGAGAAAATCATTTTTTCTCTGACAAATCATATTTCAAAGTTTTCTTATATTTGCTATATTATGGATTTATACAAAATTTCATGAAATGACCGTAACCGTTTAATGAGAAACTGCATTGCTAAAGCTGGATCACGCTTCATTATTATCTGTCACAGCTAGGAGGAATATCCTATGTGTAACTTTACATTAATTTCATTAATGATTAACGATTCTGAGAAATAGGTTTACACAGTAAGTATTTGGAAATAAATCATATGTATTTTGGGGATATCTTTTTACAGTATTTGTAATTGAAAATTAACATAACGAAGCAAAATCAGCCAGGAGCTTTCCATTTTAATGATCCTAAAAAAATAAAAACCACTAGGTGTCAGTAAAGGAATATAACAGCCCACAGATTGGGAATTAACGTGTCTGGTAGTTGCATAATCTGCTTTATTTGTGCTCATGGTGATATGTTAGCTCTGAATAACAAAAAGGTGTTTTTCACTGTTGTTCTCATGAATAGACTGAAAGCTCTATAAACGCAATATCTAAATTTATTGATTCTGTGGCTTTATTTTGGAACAGAAAATAAAGCAACTTTGAGATCTAAAGTTTACTTATTCAATGTATTTCTAAATCTGTTAACTAAAGGGAATGTATAGCTTGCAAAAAAAAGAAGGCTCAGAGACATAGGTTTTGTTGTAAAAGATTTCTTAATGTTTTGAGAATCTAATAAATGTAACTTTTACGTTACCTGTAGTGATGAGCGAATACATTCAGCACTATTCGTTACTCGCAGGAATAGTACGGTATTCGGGCTATTCGTAACTCGGCGAGTAATTTGGTATTTGCCTCGGTTTATTCGATTGACCCGCCATGCATGTTTGGAGCTTTATTTGCAGACAATGATCATGCTGGGCTGGCTTGCCAATCATAGTAATGCCGGCGCCATCTTTGTTGTGGCATTGCTGTGATTGGCTGGCCTAACAGTGTCACAGGGATTATTTAAAGGCTGCCGGCGCCATCTTGCACACATTGCAGCAGGAAAAGGCGCAGGGAGTGCGTAGTGTGAGCGTAGGAAAGGAGCATAGGGAAAGTGATGAGGTTACAGTGAGCGTTATTTAATCCAAAAAGCTCTATTAAGAGCTGAAGATTGTTAAGGTTACCGTATTTTGCGGTTATAAGACGCTTTGGATTAAAAGACGAACCCCAAATTTTGAGGAGAAAAATAGCAAAAAACCCCTTTTTTAATATAATGGTGGTGCTTCTTACAATCTAGGCATCTTATTGCTTACTGGGGGTGGTGGCTGCGGTGAAGCGGGATCCCAGGGTCGCTGCTGGCGGAGGCAGGAGTGGGGTGATGCTGCGGACCCCAGACTGGGAGAAAGGGGTGTTCGGATGTGCAACGCTGCGAATGTTTGGTGGTGCAGGCCACAGTGGAGCAGGGTCCCAGCGTCGCTGCTGGAGGTGGCAAGAGTGGCGCTGCGGGTGTTCGGTGGTGCGGGGGCTCCGCCGACATTTTGTGTAACCCCAGAGCTCCCACACTGTTTTCTATGCGGTAGACTCTTGGAAAATGGTTGCCGGGGTGATGCATTCACAGATGGAGATGTTGGCGCTGAGATCTCATCTCCCGAGATCTTGATGCAGAGAAATCCATCTGTGCCTGCGCCGCATCCACAGCCATTTTCCTGGAGACATCGCGTAGAGGTAGGAGTGGATGGAAATCTCGGCTTTCCTCCATCTGCGCCGAGTGAGAAGCTGGACGCCGGACCCCAGAAAAAGAATGGTCATTTGCTGAAGCTGCAAGGCTACCACTCGCCTCCGTACCATGACCGCTCGCCGCCATACCACCACTGCTCACCGCTGTACCACCACCGCATACCACTGCCCCACCGCACCACCACCGCAACACCCCCAGCTCCGGGCATGCAGCAGTGAACCCTCTGTAAGAACAGTGTTCGATTTATAGGATGCACCCCCATTTTCCTCCTAATTTTGGGGATCATAAAAGTATGTCTTATAATCCCAAAAATACGATAGTTGTTTGTTAGGTGGGGATTTAGTAGGGAGAGATTTAATACGAGGGAGAGAGGGTGGATAAAAGGCAGGCACCTGGGTGTTCTCATCATTGGAAGTACTGTACATGCTGCAGCTTTCTGATATTTTCCACTTAAAATACCTATTATTTGTCTAGCAGTTGTGCGACTGGCGCAATCAGGGTACAGATAATCTTACGTGACAATTCATCAGGGGGAATAATCTCCATTTCTTCGCATTTGGAGTGTGTTAGCAAGACGATTGAAAAAAATAATACATTTCTATTGGCTTAAAAAATAGCGCATCTTTATCTAGTAGTTTTGCAACTGGTGCAATCCGGGTACAGGTAATCTTACGTGACAATTTAGCAGGGGCAATCATCTTCATTACTTTACATTTGGAGTGTGTGCAAGGGAATTGATAGGCAGTACAAGTTTCACTATTGCACAATGTGCAAAGTTTTCACAAAGTATACAACATTAGACAAGTGGGGTATACATACATGACCACTAAGTACTTGTTGCAGAAGCAGGAGGAGGTGATTTCATGAACAAAATGGATTTGGATGGCAAGGGATGGATGTTAAGACAACTTCACAAACAAAACATTTGGGCTGCTTTTGTAATATGTTGCTATCATCCATAGGGTTTACAAAGTCACCTGAAATCCAGCACTTGTTCAACTTTAGAAGAGTCAGCCTGTCTGCATTTTTTGTTGACAGGCTTGTGCACCTATCCGATATGATTGCACCAGCCAAACTAAAAACCCAGTCAGACAAACACTTGCAGCATGGCAGTACCTCCAAGGTGCAGAAGGAGAGGTCAGGCCAAATGTGGAGCTTGGAGGACCGATAGTTAAAGGGCACTGAAGAATAAGGAAGGATGCTGGTCACCATCATGGTCAACTTCTCCCTCCCTGTCATAGTTACACCCACAGATAGCCTTTGCTGATGTGAGGTCTCATGAAAATGTGTCACTTGGTGGACATTTCCCCCCTGAGTTGCACCTGGTGTGAATGGCCCTCCCTTGTAGTTCTTGTGGGTGAAAAAAGCCAGTACCTCTGCCAGCAGCATTGTTTGAGGGCAATCTTTTTAGCGAGTGTTCCACAACGGCCCTCTGGCATACATGCACTGAAAATGGCACGTTTGCCTTCGACATGAGAGAAGCAAATTTCTCCTTGTACTGTGTGTCGAGAAAGTTGCACAGCCAGTATTTCATGTTGCACAAAATGTGTTTCACGCAAAGGTCTTGGGAAAGGCATCTGGACAAGAACTCTGCCATGCGTGGCAGACTACAAAGAGTCAAAGGTTCAATGTCCTCACCAGGAAAAACACTAACCATCCTCTCCATCTCATGACGTATAGCCTCCTCCTCCTTCTCCACTTCAGGCCATACATGCTGAATAGGCATAAAGCTAGGATTGGGAGTCCCATCTGTAGCGCAGACCAAAAACTCCTGTTATGCCTCATCCTCTTCCTGCCTCGTCCTCTTCCTGTTCCTCATCATCACCCAATGTGGCTTGAGAATATTGTGTGAGGCTGGGCTGTGTGGTATCAGCCACTGTAAAATCTTGCTCCATATCCACCTGCTTGGCATACAAAGCTTCCTCTTTGAGATTCTGCAGCGAACATTTAAATAGAGCTGCGGGATGGTTAAGCTGACAATAGCGTCATCAGCACTCACCATTTTGGCGCAGTACTCAAAGTTTTGAAGAACCTCACATATGTCATTGATCCACATCCCCTCGGCAGTTGTTATGTGTGGGGGCTGAGTGTTACTCTGGTGGACATTGAGAAGCTGGAATTCAAACACTGCTCTCTGCTGCTCACTAAGCCTTGCCAACAAATGAACTGCCTACCACCTCAACAAATTGATATAACTATCCCTGTGTTGCCCATTCAAAATAACCAGGATCCTTGTAACTTGTTCTCACCCGCTTTATACGTTTAATAGCCCTCTGTGTCTGTACTTTTACACATACTGGTTGGTAACTGGTTCATGCAGCATTACATAAACACCCGATTTCTTACATTATGACTGGTCAGAACAATGAAATTGTTACCATCCACCTTTCATGTCTCCCCTATTTCTTCATAGATTGTAAGCTTATGAGCAGGGCCCTAATTCCTCTTGGTATCTTGTTTATGTGATTATTGTTATTCTGTAATGTCTTTCACTGTCTGTACAAATCCCCAACTAAAATGTAAAGTGCTACGAAATATTCTGGCGCTATACTGTAGAAATAAAATTATTATTATTTATTATTATTATTATTATAGGTCGAATTATAGCATGTGGGCTTGTCACAAATCAGTCGGTGATGAGGCAAATTAAAGTGCTGCTGTAGCAAAGCTAGTCCGCCGAAAGCCTGAGATGACTTTCGGAAATGTGCGCTGACACGCAGTATCTTGGCAAGTTGGTCCTGCAACTCAGGGTAAAAATGCTGTACAACCAAGTTCAGCACGTGGGCCATGCATGGAACCAAGTTACACCCATTATCGCACACAACCATACCAGGTTGGAGGTTAAGCGGAGAGAGCTACTGATCGGTCTGTTCTTTTATCACCTTCAACACCTCGACTGTATTATGAGCTTGATTACTAGAGCGCCCCATGGCGCCATGGGGTACTTGGTACCGGGTCCGACATGGCAGTTCTAAAAGGGGAAGGTCAGAGCAGCAGTGACCTGGTCCGTGGCCCCGGGCATCCATAAATAAAGCGTTGTTTGGGTGGTAAATGGAAAACGGGAATAAAGGTTATGGGGAAAAGGAGAAATGTTTGGCAATGAGATGGTGGCCGGCGCTGCAGTTCAGATCCTCTGGGCAGATGCTGATGCAGCAGAGTTGGTGCAGCTCTCCATAGGTAGAACTAACCCCAGGGCAGATGTAGTGTTGAAATATAAGATGGTGGTGATGGCTATGCCGGGCAGGTGCAATTGGAATAATGCAAAGGACACAGCAAGGTGCAGTTTCCAGACTTTTACTTACAGTTCTTTATGGCACCCAGCCGGGTGTGCTGTGTCCCCCAGGTCCTTGGTCCAGCAAACTCCCAGGTAGTTTGGTATGCACCCTTCCAGGACTCCTTTCATATGCCTTCCTCTAGCCGTCTCTCTATGTTGGTTTTCCTCTTCTCCTGCCCAGCACCTTACCCACAGTGTCCCAATCCAGGAGCCACGAACTTGGTCATTTGACATTCTCTCAGTCCCCTGGATTGTCTACGGCAGCCTTTTTAGTGAAGTATGGGTGGATGTGGCTGTGCTTCTTGCAAAGGCCACAGCCTCTGGTTTCTTAGCTAGACTTGTAGTTTCTCACTAAGTTGGGGCCAGTCCCCTTACTGCGACTTGGTCCCTCTACATCTGGATATGGGCCCCACCGGTGGCTTATGCACTTCAAGTGCCTCTAGGACCCCTTCTTGCTTCTGGAGCTTCTTTCTTTCTCTATTTCACACTTCTTCTGTCTGTCTATCAGGAGCTACAGACCAGCACGTCTGCTCAGCTCCACTTCCTCCCTACTTCTCTCAACTTTCCCCCTTAATTAGCTCCTCCCTTACTCTACCTACCCCACCCACTCCCAAAACCCATTCCTATCCAGCCTGGGATGAGGCCTTCCTCCCTAAGGGTACGCCCTGGTTCCCCGACTAAACTGGTGTGTGTTGGATGTGAGTTTTAGAGTCCTGGGTAGTGCTCTCTCCTTAACTGAGAGTGGGATACCACACCTCTGGATGAGGTGCAGTACCTCTGTGGTGACTGGACCCCAGGGACACCACATTACCTAAACAGATCAGATTCAGCAGAGCTGGCTGCCGCTTTGCAGTGCTGCAGACCTCCCATCTGGGGAGTGTGTTATGATCTGGTGGCCTAGGAGCAGCATGAGACGTACTATGGAGAAGGAGGTACCTGTACTGACCGCAGACCCTGAACTTAACACCGCAACTAGAAGTAGCAGTGGAATGTACCTAACACTCCCTAGACATCTCGACACAGCCGGAGGACTAAATACCCCTAGAGATAGAAAATGGAAAACTATCTTGCCTCAGAGAAAATCCCCAAAGGATCGACAGCCCCCCACAAATATTGAATGTGAGAGGAGAGGGAAATAACATACGCAGACTGAAATCAGGATTTAGCAAAGGAGGCCACTCTAGCTAAATAGAAAGGATAGGACAGACTACTATGCGGTCAGTATTAACACACTAGAAAATATCCACCACAGAAAATACAAAATCTCCACATCTAACTAAAGATATGGAGGGTATATCTGCATCTCCAGAGATACCAGCTTGGCTGAACAAATCCTTATGTAGACCAAGCTGGACAAGACAAAAACATGGAAAAGAACTGAACAATAAAGCCCACAGCATGTGGACTGCAAAAAACAAAGCCAGAACTTATCTTTGTTGAAAAGAACAGCAAAGCAGGAGAGACCAGGCAGGGATGTGAATCCTCCAGGAACAATGGACAACTGGCACTGACTAAAGGGTCAAGCAAGACTAAATAGCCCAGTCAGAATTGCAATAAGTGAACACACCTGATAAATGCAGCGATCCAAAGACAGCAGCGCTACCACTTATAACCACCGGAGGGAGCCAAGAGCAGAATTCACAACAGTACCCCCCCTTGAGGAGGGGTCACCGAACCCTCACCAAAGCCCCCAGGCCGATCAGGATGAGCCAAATGAAAGGCACGAACCAAATCGTCAGCATGAACATCGGAGGCAACAACCCAAGAATTATCCTCCTGGCCATAACCCTTCCATTTGACAAGATACTGAAGCTTCCGCCTCGAAATACGAGAATCCAAAATCTTCTGAACCACATACGCCAACTCCCCATCAATCAACACCGGGGCAGGAGAATCAACAGAGGGAACAACGGGCACCACATATTTCCGCAACAAAGATCTATGAAAAACATTATGGATGGAAAAAGATGCTGGAAGGGCCAAACGAAAAGACACAGGATTGATAATCTCAGAAATCCTATAAGGACCAATAAACCAAGGCTTGAACTTAGGGGAAGAAACCTTCATAGGAACATGACGGGAAGACAACCAGACCAAATCCCCAACCCGAAGCCGGGAACCAACACACCGACGACGGTTAGCAAAACGCTGAGCCTCCTCCTGAGACAACACCAAATTGTCCACAACATGAGCCCAAATTTGCTGCAACCTGTCAACCACAGAGTCCACCCCAGGACAATCAGAAGGCTCAACCTGCCCTGAAGAAAAACGAGGATGAAAACCAGAATTACAAAAGAAGGGTGAAACCAAGGTAGCAGAACTAGCCCGATTATTAAGGGCAAACTCGGCCAATGGCAAGAAAGCCACCCAATCATCCTGATCAGCAGACACAAAGCATCTCAAATAAGTTTCCAAAGTCTGATTAGTTCGCTCGGTCTGGCCATTTGTCTGAGGATGAAATGCGGAAGAAAAAGACAAATCAATGCCAAGCCTAGCACAAAAGGCCCGCCAAAACCTAGAAACAAACTGGGAGCCTCTATCGGACACAATATTCTCCGGAATGCCATGGAAACGAACCACATGCTGGAAAAACAACGGAACCAAATCAGAAGAGGAAGGCAATTTAGGCAAAGGTACCAAATAAACCATCTTAGAAAAATGGTCACAAACCACCCAGATAACCGACATCCTCTGGGAAACCAGAAGATCTGAAATAAAATCCATAGAAATATGCGTCCAAGGCCTCTCAGGGACCGTCAAAGGCAAAAGCAACCCACTAGCGCGGGAACAGCAAGGCTTGGCCCGCGCACAGGTCCCACAGGACTGCACAAAAGAACGCACATCCCGTGACAAAGAAGGCCACCAAAAGGACCTACCAACCAAATCTCTGGTACCAAATATCCCAGGATGGCCAGCCAACACAGAACAATGAACCTCAGAAATCACTTTACTAGTCCATCTGTCAGGAACAAACAGTTTCCCCACTGGACAGCGGTCAGGTTTATCAGCCTGAAATTCCTGAAGAACCCGTCGTAAATCAGGGGAGATGGCAGAAAGAATCACCCCTTCCTTCAGAATGCCGACCGGCTCAAGGACCCCAGGGGAATCAGGCAAAAAGCTCCTAGAGAGGGCATCAGCCTTTACATTCTTAGAACCCGGAAGATACGAGACCACAAAATCAAAACGGGAGAAAAACAGAAACCATCGGGCCTGTCTAGGATTCAGCCGTTTGGCAGACTCAAGGTAAATCAGATTCTTATGATCGGTCAAGACCACAATACGGTGCTTGGCCCCCTCAAGCCAATGTCGCCACTCCTCAAATGCCCACTTCATAGCCAACAACTCACGATTGCCGACATCATAATTGCATTCCACAGGCGAAAACTTTTGAGAAAAGAAGGCACACGGTTTCATCAAGGAACCATCAGAATTCCTCTGAGACAAAACGGCCCCTGCCCCAATCTCAGAAGCGTCAACCTCCACCTGAAAAGGAAGAGAAACATCCGGCTGACGCAACACAGGGGCAGAAGTAAATCGGCGTTTAAGCTCCTGAAAGGCAGAAACAGCAGCAGAGGACCAATTTTTCACATCAGCGCCTTTCTTCGTCAAATCGGTCAGGGGTTTAACCACACTGGAGAAGTTGGCAATGAAACGGCGATAAAAATTAGCAAAGCCCAAAAATTTCTGAAGGCTCTTCACGGATGTGGGCTGAATCCAATCATGAATAGCCGGAACCTTAACCGAATCCATTTCTATAGATGAGGGAGAAAAAATAAAGCCCAAAAAAGAAACCTTCTGTACTCCAAAGAGGCACTTCGACCCCTTCACAAACAAGGCATTATCACGAAGGATCTGAAATACCATCCTGACTTGTTTCACATGAGACTCCCAATCATCTGAAAAAATCAAAATATCATCCAAATATACAATCATGAATTTATCAAGATAATTCCGAAATATATCATGCATGAAGGACTGAAACACAGATGGAGCATTAGAGAGTCCGAATGGCATCACAAGGTATTCAAAATGGCCTTCGGGCGTATTAAAGCAGTTTTCCATTCGTCACCCTGCTTAATATGAACAAGATTATATGCCCCTCGAAGGTCAATCTTAGTAAACCAACTAGCCCCCTTAATCCTAGCAAACAAATCAGAAAGCAAAGGCAAAGGGTATTGGAATTTGACCGTGATCTTATTCAAGAGGTGATAATCAATACAGGGTCTCAAGGAGCCATCCTTCTTGGCAACAAAAAAAACCCTGCTCCCAATGGTGAAGAAGATGGCCGAATATGCCCCTTCTCCAAAGACTCCTTAACATAACTCCACATGGCGGCATGTTCTGGCACAGACAGGTTGAAAAGTCGGCCCTTAGGGAACTTACAGCCTGGAACCAAGTCAATAGCACAATCACAGTCCCTATGCGGTGGAAGGGAACTGGATTTGGGCTCATCGAATACATCCTGCAAATCTGACAAAAACTCAGGAATTTCAGATGAGGGGGAGGAGGAAATTGACATCAAAGGAACGTCACCATGAACCCCCTGACAACCCCAACTAGTCACAGACATAGATTTCCAATCCAATACTGGATTATGCACCTGTAACCATGGGAAACCCAGCACAATAGCATCATGCAAATTATGCAACACCAGAAAACGACAATCTTCCTGATGGGCTGGTGCCATGCACATGGTCAGCTGTGTCCAAAACTGAGGTTTATTTTTAGCCAACGGTGTAGCATCAATGCCCCTCAAAGGAATAGGACTCTGCAAAGGCTGTAAGGGGAAACCACAACATCTGGCAAATTCTAAGTCCATTAAGTTTAAAGCGGCGCCTGAATCCACAAATACCATGACAGAAAATGACGATAATGAGCAGATCAGGGTCACAGATAACAGAAATTTGGGTTGTACAGTACTGATGGTAACAGAACTTGCGATTCTCTTGGTACGCTTAGGACAATCAGAAATAACATGAGCAGAATCGCCGCAGTAAAAACACAACCTATTCTGACGTCTGAATCCTTGTCGTTCAGCTCTAGACACAATCCTATCACACTGCATAGGCTCAGGACTCCGCTCGGAAGACAACGCCATAGTGTGCACAACTCTGCGCTCGCGCAAGCGCCGATCAATCTGAATGGCCAGAGACATAGAATCACTCAGACCAGCAGGCGTGGGGAACCCCACCATAACATCTTTAACGGATTCAGAAAGACCCTTTCTGAAAATTGCCGCCAAGTCATCCTCATTCCATTTAGTCAGCACAGACCATTTTCTAAATTTCTGGCAATACGATTCTGCCGCTTCTTGACCCTGACACGGCCAACAAGGTCTTCTCAGCATGATCCACTGAATTAGGTTCATCATACAATAACCCTAGCACTTGAAAAAAGATGTCTACATTAAGCAAAGCAGGATTCCCAGATTCCAGGGAAAATGCCCAATCCTGAGGATCGCCACGCAGCAGAGAGATTACTATTTTAACCTGCTGGGTGGGATCACCAGAGGAACGGGGTTTCAGAGCAAAAAACAGTTTACAGTTATTTTTAAAGCTCAAAAATTTGGACCTGTCCCAAAAAAAAAATCAGGAGTTGGAATTCTATGCTCCAAAACCGGAATCTGAATGACATAATCGGAAATATCCTGTACTCTAGCAGCAAGTTGATCCACACGAGAAGCCAATCCCTGAACATCCATGCCAGCGCAAAAATCCTGAGCCACCCAGAGGCAAAGAGGGAAGAAAAGACACAACAGACTACAGAAAAAAAAATGGCTCAGCACTTTCCTTCCCTTCTTCTGAGATGCGATTAACTCATTGTTGGCCAGTTGTACTGTTATGATCTGGTGGCCTAGGAGCAGCATGAGACGTACTCTGGAGAAGGTGGTACCTGTACTGACCGCAGACCCTGAACTTAACACCGCAACTAGAAGTAGCCGTGGAATGTACCTAACACTCCCTAGACATCTCGACACAGCCGGAGGACTAAATACCCCTAGAGATAGAAAATGGAAAACTATCTTACCTCAGAGAAAATCCCCAAAGGATAGACAGCCCCCCACAAATATTGACTGTGAGAGGAGAGGGAAATAACATACGCAGACTGAAATCAGGATTTAGCAAAGGAGGCCACTCTAGCTAAATAGAAAGGATAGGACAGAGTACTATGCTGTCAGTATTAACACACTAGAAAATATCCACCACAGAAAATACAAAATATCCACATCTAACTAAAGATATGGAGGGTATATCTGCATCTCCAGAGATACCATCTTGGCTGAACAAATCCTTATGCAGACCAAGCTGGACAAGACAAAAGCATGGAAAAGAACTGAACAATAAAGCCCACAGCATGTGGACTGCAAAAAACAAAGCCAGAACTTATCTTTGTTGAAAAGAACAGCAAAGCAGGAGAGACCAGGCAGGGATGTGAATCCTCCAGGAACAATGGACAACTGGCACTGACTAAAGGGTCAAGCAAGACTAAATAGCACAGTCAGAATTGCAATAAGTGAACACACCTGATAAATGCAGCGATCCAAAGACAGCAGCGCTACCACTTATAACCACCGGAGGGAGCCCAAGAGCAGAATTCACAACAGGAGTGATGGTTAAAATAGTTTTGGTGAGGAGGAGAGACAGGAGTTGTAATACGAGGAGACTGAAACTCTGATGGAAGTTGAGCCCGCTATTCTTGGTGTGGGTAAGATTTGTGATGTCCCAGCCTATGTTTTGGCCTATTCAGCCAGTGTGCCATAAGGGAAATGTAGTGTCCCTGTCCACAAGAACTTGTCCACATGTCTGTGGTGAAGTAGACCTTCCCTGTGACAGTGTTGACCAGAGCACATTGTGTAACAGAAGTGCTTATGAAATGCGTTGACGGCACACCGGGAAAAATAGTGTCGGATGGTAATCGAGTACCGTGGAGCTGCCACCGCCAAGAGGTCGCGGAAAGACTCAGTTTCCACAAGTCGAAACAGCAACATTTCCAGGGCTACCAATCTGGCTATGTGGTTGTTTAGCACTTTGGCATGTGAGTGGATGGGTTGATATTTCTCCTTTCTGATAAATGTCTGGGGCAGGGAAAAGTGAGTGCTGTGCTGGGACAATGAGCTGGACGTGGTTGCTGACTGTTGTGTCTGTGCAACTGCAGGTTGTGGGCAGGAGGCATCAGCATCTGCTTCTTGGACAGAATGGGAAGGCTGTAACACAGGGGAAGGGGCAGTGATTTCATCATCAGATAAAGGTTTTGTTCCCAGGTGTTCTGCCCACCTACTGGGGTGCTTGGCTGCCATGTGCTTTTGCATGCTGGTGGTGCTCAGGTTTGCAGTGTTGTTGCCTCTTCTTAGCTTTGTTTGTCAGATGATGCAAATTACAGTTGTTTTGTCTGAAGGAATTTCAGAAAAAAACTGACATACAGGGGAACAACGCACCCTTGGCCTGTTATCTAGCTGAGTGCGGATTGCTCTGTGGAGCAGTTGACCAAGTTCTCCATCTGGTCTAACCACTACCTCTTCTTGCCTGTTTTTGTGCTACAGACCAATCCCTCTCTGCACTTCTCTGTTTGCTAGGCGTGCCACCATGCCAGGTTGGATCAGTGGCCTCATCATCGACCATGTCATCTTCCAATTCCTCAATCTGATCCTTCTTCTGAATTGGGATTTTACGCTGACCTGATGGCAACAGTGTGTAATGAGGATCCTCCAACTCTTCAGACATGAATTGACCTTCCCGAACATGGCTTTCTCCTGGCCATGGGTGCTTAAATATTTGGGCATCACTGCACTAAACCTCCGCATGACCCTCTTGAATGATGCACGTTGAGGGGCCTGACAAATTTCAAGGGAAAGTAAACTTTATTACACAAGGCAACAGCAGACTCACGAAAATTAGAGATAGTCACGTTTGCGTTTCTCTGCAGGCTTTGTGCCAGTTGCACAACTGCTAGATAAAGATACACTATTTATTAAACCAATTGAAAATGCGTAGGCTTGTGCAGATTGGTCAGTGGCACTCCTGCCTCTTTCTCTTGAGGAGACTGCTTCCAAGAAAAATGAGGTTTGTACATGTTCCTGACATGGATTTCAGGCCTGATAGACTGACCACAATACAGGTCCTCGCTTTCATATACTGTATTCAAAATGTAATTATAATTCTTTTGGTGTCTGGTAGAATCCAATTTACTTACACTGATCATACAGCTCCCCCAACTTCTATATTATATTCACCTTACAGTGCCTTCACCCACTATGACAGTTGTTCCATTGGGATCCAGTGGCAAAAATGAACTGTGGAGATTACCAAACTCAGGTTTCACGGCACCTGCTGGCACTCTACTAATTGTCAGCAAGGGCCGCATAATGACATGACGGTGGAAGTGCTGGTGGCGGGCAAAGCCCAAAATTCAAATGGGCATGCTTGAAATGGCATTGTAAAGGGATGGGGAATAAGTATTCCCCTATCTGGCGAACTATTTGGTATGAGGGTGGGACCTTCCAAAAGTAGGAGTGAGAGCTCTCCCAAATGTATGATACAGGGCCACCTAAGGGTCCTTAACAAGCTCAGGTTTCACGGCCCCTGCTGGCACGCTGCTAATTGTCAGCAAACGCCGCATAATCATATGCTAAAAGGGGAGGTATAATTTTTTTATTTGCGTTATATATATGTTATTATGAAGGAAATAATGTTTCTTAGCATTTATCCCTGTTAAAAATTGTTTGGTTTGGTAGGTCTTTTTAAAAATCCGTAAAAACGGCGCAATAGTCTGACAACATTATTCCTAGATACCATATGTGAGTCAGAAAGGCATGCAGGCATCTTCTTCATGCTGTTCCTATTTAGTTTTAGCTCTTTCCCATCCATTTCAGCTTTTTTCTCATGCCCCCAGACCTGTTTGTTGGGTCCAGCAGAAAAATATTCGGCTTTCCCAATGACTTGATTCATTATTCGGTACAAATACACGGATATTAGAAATTATTTGTGTTGATTTTCTTGAATCCGAAATCACTATTTGATCATCACTAGTTACCCAGATGGTCGTGCTGGACTTCACTCCTCCCCCTCCTTCACCGTTTCCATTTGGCCATCATGCGACGTGGTAAGCTGAATTCACCTTCCATTTTCTAAGAGAAGACTTACGGTAATAGCTGTGAATAGCTGCAAATATTTGAATGGATGTCACAGTGTAGAGGGATCATCCTTATTCTCATTTGCACATGGAAACATGAGAAGCAATGGGAAGAAATTGAAAGGGAGAAGATACAGATTAGATTATAAAGAAAAAACATTTTGACAGTGAGGGTGATCAATGCGTGGAACAGGCTGCCACAAGAGATGGTGAGTTCTCCTTCAATTGAATTCTTCAAACAGAGGCTGGACAGACACACCTCTTCTGAGTTGGTTTAGTGAATCCTGCATTGAGCAGGGGTTTGGACACAATGACTCTGGAGGTCCCTTCTAACTTTAACATTTTATGATTCGATGATAAACACTTATTCATGTGTTCTGAATGAGGAGAAGGGATAATAAGCTACTTCTACTTGAAGTCTCTGGCAGTGATTTATGACCCCTCATCCTAAACTTAATGTTGGTTTATCACATTTTCAGGACTGTTATGACATTGCACAGATCCTCAAATGAATAGACTCTCTAAGGCAGAGCTCATCCAGTGAAGAGGTCCTCCACTGCACAGCTCCTTAATCTCAAACTGTTACAGTGTTAAAGCTGATCAGAGTGCTATGAGACCATATTTAGCGGTCCTTTGCCTCAGCTTCTCTGATCCGCCAGCATGCTCTTCCACTGCATATTTATTTAATACATTGCTCCTACTTTTACAATGGTCACCTTTTCCCGTTTCCATTAAACTCTGTGCTACTGCTCTCTTTCAGATTACAACTAAAGTTTGACCTCAATAAAGACCAGACTCAGTGACGAAATAGAGCACTTTATAATTTTTACATGCATAAGAGCTTTAGTGTTGACACATAATCCTGGATATTTCCCTCGCATTAATGCCAAAAATAGCAGCCTAATAGTATTTGAACATAGCCTTATTGGTGCAATTCAGTGGGGCTTACCCCAGAGGCATATTTAGGGGTATGTACCCCGAGCACAGCCAACTGGGGGAGGGAGCAGTCAGGCCATCTAATGCAGCGATCCGAAGTGTCTCCCCTGGCGGCTGCATTCTGCTGCCCCCTGAACTGGGAGTTGGCCGTTCTCTGAGTCTGCTATCAAGGTGACAGCTGACTCACAGAGTGTGCAGCTTGTCAGCTCCCAGAGTCCAGTGATCAATTGTACTCCCGTCTGTTAGATGGGAGTACAATTAAAGTTCTGACCGACGGGTCAGAGTGACATGAGTAGCATGAAAAGGTCATGTGATCACACTGTTCACGTCACTCTTCAGCACCAAGAAGCGTGTAATACAAATTACAGATATCACTTACAGTAAGCAAACTAACAATTACAGACTGATACAGAGGGGTGAGGACCCTGCCCTTGCGGGTTTACATTCTATAGGATGGTGGGGAAGGAGACAGTAGGTCGAGGGTTGCCGGAGCTCCGGTGTTGGTGAGGCGGTAGCTCCAGTAGTGGTGAGGAGGCAGCGGGGTCAGGGCAGGCTGTAAGCTTTCCTGAAGAAGTGAGTTTTCAGGTTCCGTCTGAAGGATCCGAATGTGGTTGATAGTCGGACGTGTTGGGGCAAAGAATTCCAGAGGATGGGGATATTTGGGAGAAGTCTTGGAGGCGGTTGGGTGAGGAGCGAATAAGTGTAGAGGAGAGAAGGAGGTCTAGGGAGGACCGGAGATTACGTGAGGGACGATATCGGGAGATTAGTTCAGAGATATATGGAGGAGACAGGTTATGGATGGCTTTGTAGGTCAGTATTAGTAATTTGAACTGGATATGCTCAGGGAATGGGAGCCAGTGAAGAGATTTGCAGAGGGGTGAAACAGAGGAGTAGCGAAGAGAGAGATGAATTAGTCAGGCAATAGAGTTAAGGATGGACTGGAGAGGTGCAAGGATGTTAGCAGGGAGGCCACAGAAAAGGATGTTGCAGTAGTCAAGGCGGGAGATGATGAGGGCATGCACAAGCATTTTAGTAGATTGACGGTTGAGGAAAGGATGTATTCTGGAGATATTTTTGAGCTGGAGTCAACAGCAGGTGGAAAAAGCTGGATGTGCGGTTTGAAGGACAGGGCAGAGTAAAGGGTTACTCCGAGACAGAGGACTTCCAGTACGGGGGAAAGCGTGATGTCATTAATTGAGATAGATAGGTTAGGTAAGGAAGATCTATGAGATGGAGGAAAGATAATGAGTTCAGATTTGTCCACATTGAGTTTGAGGAAGCGAGAGGAAAAGAAGGAGGATATGGCTGATAGATACTCCGGGATTCTGGACAGCAGAGAGGTGACGTCGGGGCCAGAGAGGTAGATCTGAGTGTCATCAGCATAAAGGTGGTACTGGAATCCATGGGACTTTATGAGTTGTCCCAGGCCAAGTGTATAGATTGAGAAGAGTAAGGGTCCTAGAACAGAACCTTGGGGTCTCCAACAGAGTTGTTTGAAAGCAGAAGGGAAGGTACCAGAAGTTAGTGATAGGTTGAGGAGGTGGGTTAGGGATGAGATAAGAGTGGCGGTGAGGTTGGGGAGGAGGTGGGATGGGATGGGTCGAGTGCACAGGTGGTGAGGTGCGATTTGGAGAGGATACAATTAAGCCCCCCTTCAGTGATGTAGTTAAAAGTTCTTTGTTTTTTTCCACATGTTACTTTTATTATACCTTGACTTTATTATACCTTGAGCATAATAAAGGACATTTAATTTTGGGGGGATAAATTTGCTAAAAATCTAATTTATTGGTAAAATCCACATGATAGGGCAAATTTGAATCTCTTCAGATCCACTAATCTCTAAACAGATCATGTTGGAGATTTAATGCATTCTCTATGTATAGTCTGCACAGATTGCATCATGATGATTTGTAGTAGAAAAAAGCACAGGGACATGCAGATTTGCGCCAAGTCCAAGAAATACAGGAAGTTCATAACATAATATCATCATTAATTCTTGCTTGACTTTCACTGATCAAGCTGATAAGTTAAATAAACGCAGCTATTGTGTTCAAATAATACTGTTCTGACCACGTTATGATTTATGGAATCAGATTTCGAAGGATATACCATGTTGCATTACAGTATTATCTAATCATATGCAAATGTTTATGCTAATATCGCTATTCTGAATACTTATTATCTGATGTGTTTCCATTAACAGTTGTCAAAACACTTTTCTCAAATGATGTCCTCATTGTGAAAATGTTCAAGCTTTTACTATATATTGGAGCTTTCACTTAAGGTGAAAATGTCTAAAATGTGTAAAACTACTGCTCGCTATTCATTATATTAGTGTCTTCCTATGTGGCAGAGAAGAGGGACCCCAGGGCCCCTTGAGCAACATGTAGCAGCTGTTATAATTACAGCCTTTCTCTGTAGACTGCAAATTGTTAGACAGCTATAGTTTTGAAGGTAACATGTACAGCGAGTGAAATAAGTATTGAACATGTCACCAATTTTCTAAGTAAATATATTTCTAAAGGTACTATTGACATGAAATTCTGACCAGATGTCTGGAACAATTCATGTAATCCACACAGGCAAATAAATCAAAGCAAAGATGTCCATAAAATATATGTAATAATGAGAAAAAGTATTGAACACATGAAAGATTTGCAAAAAGCCATGGAAAGGCTAGAGAAATGTTCTCACTTAGAGCCAAAACGTCGCCATTTTGGGATATTAAATAGCACCTTTTCACCTTTAAAACTGGTGTGCTGCCTCCATTTTTGTCTTCTACTTAGATAATTGGTGCTGTGTTCCATACTAATTTCGCCCGCTGTATTTTTGTGTCTTGTCTTCCCTGTGTAATATTTTTGTTAATGTACATGTTAGTATGCAAAGAGAAATTAGAATGATGAAAACATTTTCAATATTAAACATGTACCGTATATGTTCTGATTAGCAAACGAATTCATAGCTGATGAGTCTGGTTAATAGTTGATGAATTCAGCTCTGGGGCATAGTTCACCAAGAACAGGTGACAAGTTCAAGAAAGTGAACAGCAAAAGGCCTGGAGTGTGGGAAGAAGCAACAGAAGACCATCCCATCCCAAGACCTCCAGTTCCAGCAGACCACCCTGACTGTACACTTGTTTTTACAACTGAGCACTCACTTAAACAATTGCCACAGTCGTAATTTCACATTTATGACCAGGAGGATAAGATGCATACTTAGGTTTTGTAGGTATGTCCTAGGCAGATAAACTGTGTAAATGATCCGAGATTTAGGAAGCCATTTGGCGCTCGTTTTACATGTAACCATGACCATGAATGTGCAAACTGGATTTGAACCTCTGCTACTACAATCATTCATCTCTATATTGCTATATTAAAAATAAAAAACAAAAAGCAGCACAAAATTACAACAGGGTGCAAAAGCCTTCCAAGCATTTACCAAACCTTTACAATATATCTAAAAAATGATGAACGCAGCACACCATTAGTTAAAATTTCGAGTGCCGTTTATTGGCCAATGTGCAACGTTTCGGTCCCAAGTGTGGACCTTTCTCAAACAATATATTGTGCTGTCGACAACATATTGATATATTGTCAACAGCACATCTATGTTTAAACAAATAAATGTGATGCCGACATTTATTAATTTTTGTGCCTGCCTAAAACTTGATCAGCCAACAAACGAATGTTCCCGTGAATGTTGTTTCTGCCGATCATTGACCTATGTAGAAAGTCTTTAAGTTAGAATATCCTTGGGTTACAATAGCCATTTAAACAGCAAAAGTTTGTACTATGTTACCTTGAATGAAAATATAAAGCTATTGTGTCTATCAAGTAATGAGCCTGGATTTTATGCCTATTTAGCCAATGAAAAGTCTATTTAAGACCTGGTTCAAATGAGCGTATGAAAAATCATCCATTTGTCCTCCAGAAAAAAATATTTTTTATCCATATGGCAATTTTTTTTCTTTTTTCTGTGTGACATCCATAAGTTATCTGTTTTATTTAACAATATTTTAAAATATAAATGTAAAGCCAAATAAAGACATATGGATGGTAACCTGTATATGATTGATCCATTTTTTCTGCACCCATTACAGATCAAGTAGTAAATGCTGTAATTTTCCATGCAAACGAGTGGTCTGCCACAGTGACTTGCGTTGGTCAGTGTGCCTTCCGTATGCTATCAGTTTTTCACACAGCGCAAAGATATTTAATACGCTTGTCCGAATAAGCCCTAAAGAGTATGTCTGTGACCAGCTTTAGGACTGATTGAGTAGAGCAAGTGAATCTTCCCCCTAATGTCCATATGCACTGATAGCACATAGACAGCTCTAGGACCGATGCAAGTCAATATGGTAGTTCATATGAACGTTTTTACACATGGACCAATGGTCTGCTCGTAAAAAATTGCAGCACTACTTTGATCCATAATTCAGATCAGACTCACTCATTACAGGTTTAGTGGGTGCACAAAAACAGATCACATGAAGATTGCCATCCATATGTCATGCATTTTTCAAGAATCCATTATAATTAATAAGATGGAAAACTGTATGTGGCCTAGTAATATATTTTAAAATGTTGATATATAAAATAAATCCTGTATGGAGGACATGTGAAAATAAAAAACTGATATATGCATGACATGTGTGGCGCCTCAGGGTCCTGGTCATCACAGTAATGTTGCTTTCCTCTCAGGGAGAGTGATATTACGTTTGGAGTCAAAGAAGGATAACTTCATCCAGGTATCACAAACATGCAACACATTTCACACTCCAGGCCACCAGGGGGAGCACTTGCTCCTATTTATTAGGTCACTAGCCTTATCGGTAAAACTGGTTGACGGTAGGGAAAGTTAGTTAGTTGCTGGCTGAGCTCAGCTCAGTTAGTTGGTCCCTGACAGGGGTGGGATCCTGTCAGTGAACGAAGGAGAAAGGACATGGAGCTGTGCATGCCCTCAGAGCTGCAGCTCCTAGAAAGAGACATTCAGAAGGATAACTGTATCGCAGTGAGCATGAAGGAAGTCGTAGCAAAGGAGTGGATACCAGAAGGGGACCAGCCCTACACAGGCTGCCTCCTTCTGAGGCACAGAAGCCCAGTAGCTGGAACACAAGGGAGTAAGGATCTTTATGCCTAGCTCCAGAGACCGGCAGGACAGCTAATTGCAAGTTACCTGTCCGCCCTACACCCGGAGCGTGCTAGTCCCTATAAACAGCCTCAAGCCACCAGTCATACGGGTTTGTCCTATCCTATATGGGGGAGAGAGAAAGACATTACATCTGTGAGGACCTTATGTGAAGCCTTAGGCAGTAAGGAACAACAACTCTGCAGCGCAAGGGAAGGCTACTGATTTCCACCTGGACAAGGGGACTCTGGACTTGCCTCTAAACCGGCCGGACTCTGCCTGGTGCCCTGGACTATGGATGCTGAAGTCTTCAGTAAAGGTAGAGAAATTGCAACCTTGTGTCCTCGTTCTTCTTTGCGCCTCTCACCATCCACCATCTACACACCGGGAAGCCCTGGGGACATACTTCACCTGTGGGAAGGTATACCATATAGCTGCCATACCATCACCCCAGCGGACCCCTTAAAGCAGCGTCGGTCACCCTGACCGAATACCACAGGTGGCGTCATGAACACAAGCCTTATCCCTTTAAAGACCTTTTCCTTTTTATTGGACACCTCTGGGCCATGGACCGGGTCAACCACCAGGTGACATCCCCCTGTGAACACTGGACCCGGTACCGGGTACCCCATGGCCCATGGGAGCGCTCCACATGCTGATGGCATATGGATGGCAACACGGATGAAAAATGGTTGGTTTTTACTAGATGAGTACATATCTATTATGTACATGTGCATATTATGCATATGCTCATCTAAATGAGGCCTTAGGAGGAGTTCGGAAGAGTTTGGCCATCCATTAAAAAGCATAGCATAATATTTGATTCTGCAGGGATAACAATGAACCAACATTACATGGCACTGCTTCTTTTGCTAGGAGGCCATATTTCATAAAACACATTTTACACAAACAGATTAAACGCCTCCATGTTTTGGTAAAGGTCAATGACTTAACTCCCAGTCACCTGCTAATGGACTTCTAATGATTAACTGATTCCCATATAGTCTTCTTCAATTTGTTAATAATTGGTTTTCCCCCCTGGCGTATGTAGGTGTTAGCACGTCCATCTTACTACAGAGATAAAACCCAAACATTAGCATTATTAAAAGCTAAGAATATGAAGAATAAGGTCATGCTGACAGTCTCACAGGCTTATCAACCTTCGTGGTGCATTTAACTAAATGTGAAACAGCAGTAAATAATTTGACATAATATCACTTAACTGCTACACCAACGCTCACAAATTACAGCATGTCGCTGTGAAATAGTCTGTCTCATGGCAGGTATTTGTGAGAAGCATCTTGCACTTAGGTGGAACTGTTTGTCTACCTACAGTGGCTTTAAAATGGAATACACAGATTTCTCCGGAGAGAAATCAACACGGTGGTGTCACAAGTCAGGGACAGTCAGCTTAAGGTCATGTTATTGATTGGCCTCAATCCGAAAAGACAGAGGAGGTGCACGCTATAACAGTTTACACAGACAAACATTGACATCTGTTCTAGATGAGTGGGAGACGAATTCCGGACAAGGGGAAGAGTCATACCTGTCAGTCATCTGATTTCAGTGATTTATGTGTGTCATGTTCCAAAACACTTACATGATTGACGAAATAATTAAACACGTAGTAAGTCAGAATGTCAACATTTAAGGAGAACGCCACTTTACACAATATATTTGTGTATGATGTATCTCTTCTAAAGTAATAGATTTTTTTTACAAGAACATCCCTTGACTGACATTGTGTTGTCTTCTAAGTATAGAATGATTTATTCTCTGCTAAGGCAGAAGGTTAAAGTAAGAACTCTGCTAGAGACTTGAACATAGTGAGAGATAGAAAACAGTGAGGTCTTCAGCTTAGACTGAGCTTGTGCAAAGGAACATTGAGTCCCTGTAGCATCATGTTCATACCTGGTAACTTTCAGAGCTGACCTTCTGGGAGATACATATGTTTACAGATATCCCTGGCCCTTTTTGGAGACCACTCCTGACCATACACATGACACCTCCACCTACTTTCCCTCTGATTAGATTCCAAAGCTGGTTTCTGTGAGGTTTAGGTGGCGGATGATTTGCCATCTCTTCTGGGAAATATGGGACTTTTTCTGAGAAACTGGTTATCACAATACAGACCCTCAGGCAATCCATGTGCCTATGCATGGTTCCACTGGGCAGCACCCGATTCCCTCCTAGTATTGCATGACATGTGATGGAACAATTGTTTATGTACAGTCAAATATTATGTACATTAAAAAATTATATTGTTGTACTGTGTTAGCCAGAAAAATCAATGTCAATACTATTATGCCTCAAAAAAGACAAAGGTATTCCAAGGGTTCTCGCACTTTAGCGTACTACAAATCACTCCAATTTTCATCCCAAAAAGTTGGATGAGTGTATGTGTATGTCTCTGCGTACAGTTAGGTCCATATATATTTGGACAGAGAAAACATTTTTCTAATTTTGGTTATAGACATTACCACAATGAATTTTAAACAAAACAATTCAGATGCAGTTGAAGTTCAGACTTTCAGCTTTCATTTTAGGGTATCCACATTAAAATTGGATGAAGGGTTTAGGAGTTTCAGCTCCTTAACATGTGCCACCCTGTTTTTAAAGGGACCAAAAGTAATTGGACAGATTCAATAATTGTAAATAAAATGTTCATTTTTAGTACTTGGTTGAAAACCCTTTGTTGGCAATGACTGCCTGAAGTCTTGAACTCATGGACATCACCAGGCGCTGTGTTTCCTCCTTTTTGATGCTCTGCCAGGCCTTCACTGCGGTGGTTTCAGTTGCTGTTTGTTTGTGGGCCTTTCTGTCTGAAGTTTAGTCTTTAACAAGTGAAATGCTGCTCAATTGGGTTGAGATCAGGTGACTGACTTGGCCATTCAAGAATATTCCACTTCTTTGCTTTAATAAACTCCTGGGTTGCTTTAGCTTTATGTTTTGGGTCATTGTCCATCTGTAGTATGAAATGACAACCAATCAGTTTTGCTGCATTTGGCTGGATCTGAGCACATAGTATGGCGGCTCTGAATACCTCAGAAGTCATTCGGCTGCTTCTGTCCTGTGTCACATCATCAATAAACACTAGTGACCCAGTGCCACTGGCAGCCATGCATGCCCAAGCCATCACACTGCCTCCGCCGTGTTTTTACAGATGATGTGGTATGCTTTGGATCATGAGCTGTACCATGCCTTCGCCATACTGTTCTCTTTCCATCATTCTGGTAGAGGTTGATCTTGGTTTCATCTGTCCAAAGAATGTTCTTCCAGAACTGTGCTGGCTTTTTTAGATGTTTTTTAGCAAAGTCCAGTCTAGCCTTTTTATTCTTGATGCTTATGAGTGGCTTGCACCGTGCAGTGAACCCTCTGTATTTAGTTTCATGCAGTCTTCTCTTTATGGTAGATTTGGATATTGATACGCCGACCTCCTGGAGAGTGTTGCTCACTTGGTTGGCTGTTGTGAAGGGGTTTCTCTTCACCATGGAGATTATTCTGCGATCATCCACCACTGTTGACTTCCGTGGGCGCCCAGGTCTTTTTGCATTGATGAGTTCACCAGTGCTTTCTTTCTTTCTCAGGATGTACCAAACTGTAGATTTTGCCACTCCTAATATTGTAGCAATATCTCGGATGGGTTTTTTCTGTTTTCGCAGCTTAAGGATGGCTTGTTTCACCTGCATGGAGAGCTCCTTTGACCGCATGTTTACTTCACAGCAAAACCTTCTAAATGCAAGCACCACACCTCAAATCAACTCCAGGCCTTTTATCTGTTTAATTGAGAATGACATAACGAAGGGATTGCCCACACCTGTCCATGAAACAGCCTTGGAGTCAATTGTCCAATTACTTTTGGTCCCTTTAAAAACAGGGTGGCACATGTTAAGGAGCTGAAACTCCTAAACCCTTCATCCAGTTTTAATGTGGATACCCTCAAATGAAAGCTGAAAGTCTGAACTTCAACTGCATCTGAATTGTTTTGTTTAAAATTCATTGTGGTAATGTCTATAACCAAAATTAGAAAAATGTTGTCTCTGTCCAAATATATATGGACCTAACTGTATATCATGCTAGTGCAATGCGAGTGTGTGATATTTGTCCATATGCAATCCATTTGTAATGTGTTTTTAACATCATGTTTTACATACTATAATATACACTCACCGGCCACTTTATTAGGTACACCATGCTAGTAACGGGTTGGACCCCTTTTGCCTTCAGAACTGCCTCAATTCTTCGTGGCATAGATTCAACAAGGTGCTGGAAGCATTCCTCAGAGATTTTGGTCCATATTGACATGATGGCATCACACAGTTGCCGCAGATTTGTCGGCTGCACATCCCAAAGATGCTCCATACAAGGCAGGATGGATCCATGCTTTCATGTTGTTTACGCCAAATTTTGACCCTACCATCCGAATGTTGCAGCAGAAATCGAGACTCATCAGACCAAGCAACGTTTTTCCAATCTTCTACTGTCCAATTTCGATGAGCTTGTGCAAATTGTAGCCTCAGTTTCCTGTTCTTAGCTGAAAGGAGTGGTACCCGGTGTGGTCTTCTGCTGCTGTAGCCCATCTGCCTCAAAGTTCGACGCACTGTGCGTTCAGAGATGCTCTTAGGCCTACCTTGGTTGTAACGGGTGGCGATTTGAGTCACTGTTGCCTTTCTATCAGCTCGAACCAGTCTGCCCATTCTCCTCTGACCTCTGGCATCAACAAGGCATTTCCGCCCACAGAACTGCCGCTCACTGGATTTTTTTTCTTTTTCGGGCCATTCTCTGTAAACCCTAGAGATGGTTGTGCGTGAAAATCCCAGTAGATCAGCAGTTTCTGAAATACTCAGACCAGCCCTTCTGGCACCAACAACCATGCCACGTTCAAAGGCACTCAAATCACCTTTCTTCCCCATACTGATGCTCGGTTTGAACTGCAGGAGATTGTCTTGACCATGTCTACATGCCTAAATGCACTGAGTTGCCGCCATGTGATTGGCTGATTAGAAATTAAGTGTTAACAAGAAGTTGGACAGGTGTACCTAATAAAGTGGCCAGTGAGTGTATATTCCCCACTGTAATTTAAAAGAACATTTTAATTAATATATCTTGGAATAATAAGTTTCACAATTGTATGTGTTTAAGTAAAATGCTCCTGTGCCGGGATAATCTTATAAATGTGTCCCTGTTGTGTGCTGTGTAATGGCTTTCTGACCATATGCTTCCAATAGGTGGCGCTATAGACAAGTCCTCTTTTTCTCTGAAGAGGCAATATGCATACTAGAACATGGTCTGATCATACCACAGCTCCTGGTTAGGGGAGGAAGCAAAAGAGAATACAGACATTACAGCACGGGATCATAGCTGATTCTTGTTGTGAGGTAAAACATTCTTTGAATGTTTTACGTCAAATAAATTATTATTTATGATCCCATACTGTAGTGTCTGTATACCCTTTTGCTTCCTCCCCTGCTTAGGAGCTGTGGCATGATCAGATCATGTTCCTGTGCGGTCAAACACGGCCATTACCCAGTACACAGCAGGAACACATTTATAAGATTATCTCAGCACAGGAAAATTGAATTTAAACACATCCAATTGTGGAACTTATTATTATTCCAAAATCTATTGATTAAAATGAACTTTTTTAGTGGGGAAAACCCCTTTAAGGCTAGTTTACAAAACTAATAAAGCAATCTTATACAAAAAGATAGATAAATAGATAGATACAGTGTGGAAAATAAGTATTTGACACACTGCCAATTTCGCAAGTTTTCCCATGGAGAGGTATGTCATTTTTATTGTAGGTACTAGTAATGAGTGAGTGAGCTCATTACTCGAGATTTCCAAGCATGCTTGGGTGTTCTCTGAGTATCTTGGGCATGCTCGTAGATTATTTTGTGTCACCGCAGCTGCTGTTAGTCCAGGGTCACACTTGCAAGTGTGATGTGAGAAACTTGCGCGAGTCTCTCGCATCAATACCCAGCATTGCCGCCGGCACTTGGGAGCAGAGTGTGTGGCTGCAAAGAAATACATGCAGCTGAATGCTCCGATCCCGAGTGCCGGGTATTGATGCAAGAGACTCATGCGAGTTTCTCGTATCACACTCGCAAGTGTGACCCCATCCTTAGACAAACTGAACATATGCAGGGATTGCTTGTTTTGTTAGGGAATCCCCACATGTGTTCATGTGTTGTTGTCTAACAGTCACAAATCATGCAGCTGCGGGGACACAAACATAATCTATGAGCAGGCCCAAGATACTCGGAGAACACCTGAGCATGCTCGGAAAACTCGAGTAATGAGCACACTCGCTCATCACTAGTAGGTACACTTCAACTGTGAGAGACAGAATCTAACAATAAAATCCATAAATCACATTGCATGATTTTTACATAATTAATTTTGCATTTTATTGCATGAAATAACTATTTGATCACCTACCAACCAGCAAGAATTCTGGCTCTCACAGACCTGTCAATCTTTAGGAAGCCCACCTACGCTGCACTCATTATCTGTAATGATTGTGAGAAAGGTCAGGAATCAGCCTAGAACTACACAGGAGGACCTGGTCAATGACCTGAAGAGAGCTGGGACCACAGTCTCAAACCTTACTGTTAGCAACACCCTACGCCGTCATGGAGTAAAATCTTGCAGGGCACGCAATGTCCCTCTGCTCATGTCATCCCATATCAAGGCCCGTTTCATGTTCGCCAGGGATCATCTACCATCTGGATGATCCAGAGGTGGCATGGGAGAAGGTCATGTGGTCAGATGAAGCCAAAATAGAATTTTTTGGTATCAATTCCACTTGCTGTGTTTGGAGGAAGAAGAACCCCAAGAACACCATCCTAACAGTGAAGCATGGTGGGGGAAACATCATACCTTAGTGGTGCTTTTCTGCAAAGGGAACAGAACTACTGCATCGTATTAAAGAGAGAATGGATGGGGTCATATTTCGCAAGATTTTGGCCAACAACCACATTTTCTCATTAAGAGAATTGAAGATGGGTCGTGGATAGGTCATCCAACAGGACAATCATGCACAGTACACAACCAGGGAAACTAAGGAGTGCCTCAGTAAGAAGCATTTTGAGGTCCTGGAGTGGCCTAGCCAGTCTCCAGACCTGAACCCAATTGAAAATTTTTGGAGGGAGCTGAAACTCAATGTTGCTCAGCGACAGCCCCCAAACCTGAAAGATCTGGAGGAGATCTGTATGGAGGAGTGGGTCAAAATTCCTGCTGCAGTGTGTGCAAACTTGGTCAGGAACTACAGGAAACGTTTGACCCCTGTAAATGCAAACAAAGGTTTCTGTACCAAATATTAAGTTCTGTTTTTCTATTGTAGCAAATACTTATTTCATGCAATAAAATGCAAACTAATTATGTAAAAATCATACAATGCGATTTTCTGGGGAGGGGGGGGTTTAGATTCTGTCTCTCACAGTTGAAGTGTACCTACGATAAAATTATAGACCTCTCCACTCTTTGTAAGTTGGAAAACTTGCAAAATCGGCAGTGTATCAAATGCTTATTTTCCCCACTGTAGACAGATAGATAGACAGATAGATAGATAGAATTGATAGAAACATATTAGATATATAATAAATAATTAATAAATAGATATCTTGTAGATATATAATTTCACAAGCCCCTTAACGGGTAAGAAAAAAAAACGCTGATCTGCACTGCCTCATAGTATAACTTTGGGCTGAGTGCTATCCGATGAAACATCTAATAGCACTCAGCCGTGTTATACGCTGGTGAGAGTGAGACCTTAAATTGTATTTTTTATTCTAACAAAGAGTGTTATCATTATATTACCTTGTTATGCTGTGTCTTACACCTTGTATGTGTAATAGAGTGCAGGGTTGCGTATGTCACCACGGAACAGACAGACCAACTGTTGAAGGGAATTTATTAACAGGGGTAAAATTCTCCTCACAGGGAGTAAACAGGGGGTTAATAGAGTCAAACAATCAACAGTAAACAGTTAAGCGGAATCAAAAGGGTTAACGAGTGTTCTTGTAACTTATCAGCCCAGGGAGGTCCTGACTGGAGGGTCCTTTTTCCCAATGTGGATACAGTCACCAGCAGGGCTTGAGATCCTGAAGTCTCTTCTGTGTCTCCTGGAAAGTCCGGGGTTAAGCCTCTGCAGCCTGTTCTTCTCAAAGTGAAACTGGAACCAGGAAATAGCACAGTCTCTCCGTCACTGCTGCAGGAGTCTCCGTAAGCCTGGCAGCTTCTCTGTAGTAACGAGATGTCACACACACTGGGCAGTTACTTATCTCCCTCAGGGATCTTTGCATGTCACTGCGGTCACCAGGGCTGCACTGAGTCACTGTCTCTGCACTGTCAGGGGAAGAGTCTTCTCAGATTATGGAGGCTTCCAAGTCCCCACTCTCACTCCAGCCTTAGTGCCCTCACGGGGAGCACTGTGTCATGGGGAGCGCGGCGCTGCAGCCTGCTTTCTCTCTGACACGCTGTCCCCTCTCTGGCGCGCTCTCTCTCCCGCACTTTTCTGACCACTCCCCTCTCTTTTCCCAGCAGCCACCACGTCCCCCCTGTCCAGGGCAGAAAGTCTCCCCCCAACAACCCAGCTGTCTGACTAAGTGGTTCCAGGCAAGGAGCAGGGAAAGCAACCTCCTTACATATGCCTTATCATGATCATTGGGGATGCAGATATTGACTGTGTCACACCCAGGATCTCCCTGTCGTTGTTAATCACTGATATGCCACTGTAAATCTCTGACAGCGGCTTTTGCAGCACACAGGCTGGGGCATGTGCCGCTCCACACACCATTAGCCCCCAACGACCACAAGAAGACGATGGGCTGCCATGACAGTTGGGAATCTGCTGAAAACCCATGTGCCTGTCATAACGAATGAAATTTATTGTATACTGAAACACTATGGCACTACAATATATAGAACAAGGGATGGGACGATCACAGATACAAGTCCCGTATGGAGACTTAAAGTTATGAAGAAAAATTAAAAAAATAAAGATTTGAATTACCCTCAATAAAAACAAGACATTTTAAAAATAAACATATATGGCATCACTGTTCCTGTAAAAGTCAGATCCGTCAAAATATAAAACTAAGTAACCCAATTAGTAAATGCTGTAAAGAGAAAACAAGCAAAACACCAGAACTGCATTTTTGGGCACCACAAGACCTAAAAAAAAAATTCAATAAAAAATTATCAAAATGTCATATTTAGCCTAAATTGGTATCAATTAAAACAGGCCCTCAGACATTATGAAAAAACGAAAACGTTATGGCTCACACAATAAAGTTGTTTTTTTACAAATTTATGAATTTTTTGTCACCACTTAAATAAAAAATATACAACTGTGGTATCACTGTAAACATATGACCTGAAGAAGGATATTTGAACGTCAATTTTCCAGTACAGTGAATGCTATGAAAAGACAACCCAATTGTAGAATTGTTTTTTTTGTGCCATTTCACCACACTTGGAATTTTTTCCCTTTTTCCTGTACATTAAATGATAAAATAAATGGTGTCATTTAAGACTACAACTCATCAGCATAAAACAAGGACTCTTATGGTTATGTCGATAAATTATGCTAAAAAGTTATGTCCTTTGCAAAAAGGGGAATACAAAACTAAAGCACAAAGAAGGCAAATCACACAATCAAAATGGGTTTACACTGTCTTTTTTGTTTGCAGTGTGACTAGAATAAAAAAATTGTGTTATTAGGGTGCTGTATTGCAGTAAATCACAGATCAATTAATTCAGTCACACTAACTCTTCGGCTCCCACACATCTTTGTAATATTATTCACAAACTGAGACAAACATTCATGGTTCAGAGCTGCAATAGTACACCACAGGCCGGGGTCACACTTGCGAGTTCAATGCAAGAAACTCGAGCGAGTCCCTCGCCTTAATACTCGGCACTGCCGCCGGAACGCAGGACCGGAGTTTGCGGCTGCATAGAAATACAGGCAGCCATACGCTCCGGTCCCGAGTTCTGGCGGCAGTGCCGAGACTTGATGCAAAAGACTCGCATGAGTTTCTTGCATTGAACTCACAAGTGTGACCCCCGGCCACAATCAGATTTTGGCCCTTTTCCATCCTTATCTGCAATAATTAGCTATGCACTCAGATGGTCTATCCAAATGCAGTCAAAACCTAAAATAGCCACTGCATTTCCAGCCCTTAAATTTTATATTGCCTGTGATAGTCTCCACTGAGCATGTGATGTGATATTATGGGGAAGCCTGCATGGTGAGGTCTATCATCACGAACCCGCTCTCTGGCTGATGCAATCTTTAGCAATATGTGAAATGGCAGCCGGCTTTTGTTTTGCTATCCATGCAAAATGACCTCCATCGGGACCTGCGAATTTCAGGAAATTAGAGTTGAAATTAATTTGCAGCTGATCGATCTGCTCATCTCTATTGTATAGTCATGAAAAAGTGAAAGGTGTAGTATTGATCAACCTAAACACTACTCGACCCTACATAAAAATGCAGGCAGATGTGGAAAGAAGGTAAAAAATACTTTCTAAAGAACAGGTGATAGGCTTCGTTCACATGCAGTTTTCCTTCTACAGCAAAAACGTGTTTTATTGGCTGGTAAAATAGTGCTTTAAAAACACCTATTTTCAGCAAGTGTATTTGGCTGCGGATTACATTTGTGCTTGGCCTACAGTACATCTTTAATACAGTCAGTTTTATTCACTGAAAACGCTTCTAAAAAGGCAAACATGGCGTTTTGTTTTTTGGCAGTTTTTTATGCTTTCTATGAGTGAAAAAATGCTGAAAAAATACTGAAATAATTGACATGCTGCTTATTTCAAAAACGTTGCGATTCTCAAATTTAGCCAGGAAAAAAAAAGCAAGCATGCATGAGATTTCCGAAATCATATATCCTTTGCCGGTACTGTAAAATACAACTTTTAATTAGCATATAAAACGTGGAGAAAAAAAACGCTGCAACAATTACAGGTGTGAACATTAGCCTTATTGGTTTAATTTTATAAATTGACAAAATGGAAATATTGTGTAAATGCGTTCAATTGGACTCACACTGTATAAAACACTTTATAGTAAACTACAGAAATAATAGAAAGCTCTGCCTTTTCAGTTGGATATCACATATTGTAATGTGTTCCTGTTCACTGCCTGGGCCATCCAATAAATCAGTATAAAAGCATTATGCTCATTGATAGGTAGCTACCATGCTTACCATGGGTTATTGTTCTGTAAGAACAGCTCCTTTTATTTGGAAAGCCGTGTAATTCAAGAACATGCTGTATATTCCATTGCCGGGCTAATATAAGAGCTGTACTTTTTATAGTTTTGAAGGAAGAACAAGGAGCAAGCGAACTAGAACAAGTACACGTTGACTTGAATTGTTTTCTTCATATTTCAATGTGAAAGGAAACATACTTTTACTCAAAGTCCAAGTGCCAACAAATCAGCTACTCAGGATGTGAAGTGATCTGTAAAAGAATAAGGTGTCCTGTGCTTCCCATGAAATTTGAGCTTTTATACTTACATCTGCAGAATAATATTGTGATTTGTTCTGCCGGTAATGTGTTTTCTATAACCTTTGTATTTAAAGGGAAATTCATACTTCAGATAGAAGTCTGTGTGAATGTTTTCTAAATATGTAAGACTAGATGGTAGCCCGATTCTAACGCATCGGGTATTCTAGAATATGTATGTAGTTTATTTATGAAGATTTTAGCCTCAGTACCACCTCTCAATGGCTCTTCTGATGCCAATCCAGTAGAATCTCTCACGAATTGGACTTCCAACTTCTTCCATCCGAAGTGTCCTGCTCCATCGTGGTACGCTTCTAAGACCATTGGCACATCCCGCTTCGGGACTACCACTTGCCAGATCAGTTCATGGGATCGTGAGTTGATTTTCCTCTGACACAGCTTTCCCTCATAGATGAACAACCTGCCTTTCTCCTTCCACAACTGTTGCGTTTCCTGTGGAGCATCTGGACCAGGGTGTGAATCAGCCTGTGTCAGCAGCTCTTTTGCCAGGCGAACTGCTGGATCGCTATTTTACATCTCTGACCATCCATGGTGGGGCAATGGATTAAGCTTGGCCTCTTGCATGACATGGCGCTTGTCCCTCACACAATGGGAGTGTTGGGCCGCAATTGGGCCGTGGAAGGCTGGTAACTCGATTTCTTTGAGTGCTTCTGGATCTTCTCCTTCTTCTGGTGAATTGGGCATCCAGGACAGTGCATCAGCATTTGCATTCTTGTCCCGCTTGGTACTTGAAGGTAAACTCGTAGTTGGACAACCAGGACTTCCATCGCTGTCCCAATGCACCTAACTTTGCTGTCTCCAGGTGAGTCAGCGAATTGTTGTCCGTGAAGACGGTGAACTTTGCTGAAGCCAGGTAGTGCTTGAATCGCTCTGTTACTGCCCAGACTATGGCAGAGGAACTCCAGCTTGAAGGAACTGTAGTTTTCGGGGTTCCTTTAAGTGGGATGAAGCTTCCAGCTGGTGTAGGCAATTACTCTTTCTTTGCCTTTCTGAACCTGGGACAGCACTGCTCCCAATCTCACATTGCTGGCATCTGTGTAGAGTACAAATGGTTGGTCATAGTCAAGGTAGGCCAGTACTTCATCTCCCGTGAGAGCCAACTTCAACCGAGTAAAGGATCCTTCCAGCCTGTTGTTCCACTCGAATGGAGTGTTCTTACTCTTGGTCTTCTTGGAATGGCCTACTAACAGGTCTTGCAGGGGTGCGGCTATCTTATTGAAGTCCTCGATAAATCTTTGGTAGTAGCCTACCAACCCGAGGAACTGCCAGACTTTGCGGATGTTGCTGGGTTTCGGCCAGTCCCTGATCACGATGACTTTGTCAGGGTCTGGTGCCACACCTTTGGATCTTACCACATGGCCCAGGTACTGCACTTTGGGCTTTAACAGGTGGCACTTGGACTGCTTTACTTTCAGGCCAAAGTTAGACAGAGCTTCGAACACCTCGGCCAGGAGCTTCAAGTGGTCTTCATAGGTCTTTGAGAAGACAATGACATCATCCAGGTACAACAGAACGGTTTCAAAGTTCTTGTGCCCAAGACAGCACTCCATCATCCTCTGGAACGTCCCTGGTGCGTTGCACAGTCCGAACGGCAAGTAGTTGAATTCTGAGAGGCACATTGGTGTCGTGAAGGCGATCTTCTCTTTATCCGCCTCTGCCACGGGAACCTGCCAATACCCACAAGTGAGATCTAAGGTGGAGAAATAGTTAGCAGATTTCAAAACAGCTAATGACTCTTCAATTCTCGGTAATGGGTAGGCATTCTTATATGTAATGCTGTTAATCTGCCTGTAGTCCACACACATCCTCATTGTACCATCCTTCTTTCTAAGGAGGACTAATGGAGCTGCCCAGGGGCTACAACCATCTCTGATTACCCCAGCCTCCTTCATCTCTCGTAACATACTCTTGGCACATTGGTAGTGAGCTGGAGGTACAGGCCTTTACCTCTCTTTAATGGGTGGATGATCTCCAGTGGGGATATGATGTTGAACCCCTTTTACCTGCCCAAAGTTTAGTGGGTGTTTGCTGAATACCCGTTCATATTCTTGGACCACCCGGTAGAACCCATGCTTTTGGTGTAAAAGAGTGGAATCAGTGCCTACATGTAACTTTTGACACCAGTCCTCCAACTGTCCTACAGAGCCATGGTCTTCCACCTGGTCGGACAGGATCAAGGGTTCTGTTGACTGTATTGCATTGTTACTAACAGTGAATAGTTTAGCAAGTGTGGCATATCTGGATAAATTGACTTCTTTCTCCCCACAATTAAGGACACGTACAGGCAGTCAGAATGGTGGGCCTACTCTCGGAATACACAGGTTCTACCAGGGCCTGGTAGTCTTTATCTCTGAGGCCTATTGCTGCCCGACACCAGTTTAAGATTTTACTCCTGGGGAGTATTGCAATGGGGATCGGATCACTCACTGTGACGCTGCCAACTACTCCACCAGACAGTTCTACCTGTTATCTGTGCATCAGGGCTCTGATTTCTTTCTGTAGGACATGCTGCTCACTGGAACCAGCAGTTTCGGCCACCTGTTGTAACGAGAAAATAACCTCGCCAAGAAAGTTTTCCATGACATTAGTACCTATGGTCATCATTGGGTTACATTCTCGCCAGTCAATATCTACAATCACCGGTCCTTGGATTTTCAATTCTACCTGTCCCACCTTAATGGTCACTTCCTTATACCCCACTAGTGGCAAAGACTAACCATTGCTGGCTACTATTGTCAGGTCATTATCTAGACCACGAGTAATATCAGAGTCAGCCCCTTTTGTACAGAATGTAAGGCATAGTCGTCACCTGAGAGCCGGTGTCAAGTAAAGCGTTCATCAGGATGCCGTTGATCACAATAGGGAGGACCGGTCGTCCTCCGACGTACTTGACTTGCCAGCTTTGTGGGCCTCCTGGTCATCTTACTCCTGGGGGTTGGCCCTCTGCCCCAGGGGTCACTCGTTTAAATGGCAGAACATTGCAATGTGTCCCGCCTGGTTGCAGCGGTGACAAATGGGTCTTCCGTCCTGATGATAGCGGTCATTGTTTCTACCTCTGATTGGTGGGATCCTTTTCTGTTGTCGCCAGGGGATATCATCTGAACTGGAAGCCATCTGGATCTTTTCCTTCGGAGATTCCTGCAAGGACTGCATGGTTCTGGCTAGTGCAGTTACGCTTTCAGTCAGTTCTTGGACCTGGAGGCGCAGTTCTGTGGAGGGATCATCATCCAGGATCTGTGCATCAGCCTTCAGCCTCAACAGGGGCCTGATGAAAGGATGCCACCCCCTGGTGGTATGTGATTGCTGGATGCCTAGGGGGTACTGTGTGGCTGGGCTGCGGTTCATGTAGCACCCGGATGGCCCTCTCTTTAAAATGTGCAAAGTCCAGGTCAGGGTTTTGCAAGGCCAGGATGCGCAGCTGTGTCCTGTGGGTACTGGACAGGAGTCCCTCAATGAACTGCTCCTTTAATAGCTTGTCCCCATCCTGCACGCTGTTCGAATCAACCTGCTTAATAGCCCGCAGAACCTCCTGGAGATTAAGGGCATAGTCCCGTATACTATCCTGTGCTCTTTGTTTGCACCTGAAAAACCTCATCTCTATTTCTGCAGCAATGCAGGTGTCAAAAGTGTTTTTCAGTTTGGCTAATATTTGCTCAACAGTTTCTTTTTCAATCTCCGGACAGGATTTTACTTCTCTTTGTGCTGCACTAATTAATTGGCCAGTTAGGATGCTGACTTTTTGTTGTTCCGACAGGGGGTACACCTGAAATAAGCTGTAAATTCTTTCTACTCGGTACTCGGTACCGGGTCCGGTACATAAAAGGATGTGTCACGGTGGCAGTGACCCGGTCCGTGGCTCTGGGCACCCATGTTAAAGGGATGGACTTTAAAGGGGTTAGTTGAATAATAAAAGTGACACCATCTGTGGTATTCAGTCAGGGGTGACTGATGCTGCTTAAAGGGGTCCACTGGGGTGATGTTATGGCAGCAGGGATGGTATGGCTTCCCACAGGTGAAGCTGGGTCCCCAGGGCTCCCGGTGTAATAGATGAAGATGGTGGTGTAGTAAGAAACGGAGTAACAGGGTTGCAGTGTCTTTACCTCTTTACTTGGTTCAAGACAGCCACAGTCCAGGGTACCGGATCACAGATTGCTGGTGTGGTCCAGCCGGCTTGGAAGCAAATTGGGAATCCTTCTAACCAGGTGTTGTTGGAAGCCTTCTTACTAGTGCTGTGGTGTTTTAGTCCCCTGCTGCCTTAGGCCTCATACAAGGTCCTCACATTTTCTCTCTGTCCCCTTTAGGTAGGACACTACCCGTACGACAGGTAGCTTGAGCCTTTTTACAGGATCTCTATGATGACCTTTTTGCCTTCCCAGGAGCCACAGAATCACTCATCTTCATTGCCCCAGCTATCCTTCCTCTCTCTTTGCTCTCCTCTCACCAACTGTCTAACTCAGGGGAAAAAAAAAAAATTAATGATAGGGGTTTGTTATAAGTCTCCAAAAATAATGGAAGCAATGGAGAATATCCTCGTAAAGCAAATAGATGAAGCTGCGACTCAAGGAGAAGTCATTATTATGGGGGACTTCAACTACCCTGAAATAGATTGGGGAACAGAAACCTGCAGTTCCAGCAAAGGTTATCAGTTTTTGACAACAATGAGAGACAATTACCTTTCACAACTGGTTCATGACCCAATAAGAAGGGGGGCACTGCTAGACCGCATAGCAAATACAAGGGTTGTGGGTCACTTTGGCAATAGTGATCAAAAAATAATAAGTTTTCATGTATCCTTTAATACGATGTGTAGTAGAGGGGCTGCAAGGACACTAAACTTCAGGAGGGCAAATTTCCAACAGATGAGAGATGATCTTGGTGCAATTAACTGGGACGATACCCTGAAACATAAAAATACACAAAGAAAATGAGAGACGTTTATTAGCATCCTGGATAGGACCTGTGCACAGTATATACCGTATGGGAATAAACACTAGAAATAGGAGGAAACCAATATGGCTAATTAGAGCTGTAAGGGGCACAATAAGTGACAAAAAGAAAGCATTTAGAGGATTAAAGGAAGTAGGTAGTGATGAGGCATTAAATAAATACAGAAAATTAAATAAATTCTGTAAAAAGCAAATCAAGGCAGCAAAAATTGAGACAGAGAAACTCATTGCCAGAGAGAGTAAAAATAATCCCAAAATATTTTTTAACTACATTAATAGTAAGAAACTAAAAAATGAAAGTGTTGGCCCTCTTAAAAATAGTCTGGGTGAAATGGTGGATGAGCATGAGGAAAAAGCCAATATACTAAATGACTTTTGTTCATCAGTATTTACACAAGAAAATCCCATGGCAGATAATATGATCAGTGATAACAAAAATTCCCCATTAAATGTCACCTGCTTAACCAGCAGCAAGTACGGCGGCGTCTAAAAATCACTAAAATTGACAAATCTCCGGGCCCGGATGGGATACACCCCCGAGTACTGCAGGAACTAAGTACAGTCATTGATAGACCGTTATTTTTAATCTTTAAAGACTCCATAATAACAGGGTCTGTACCACAGGACTGGCGTATAGCAAATGTGGTGCCAATATTCAAAAAGGGGACAAAAACTGAACTCGGAAATTATAGGCCAGTAAGCTTAACCTCTACTGTGGGTAAAATCCTGGAGGGCATTCTAAGGGATGCTATACTGGAGTATCTGAAGAGGAATAACCTCATGACCCAGTATCAACACGGGTTTACTAGGGACCGTTCATGTCAGACTAATTTGATCAGCTTCTATGAAGAGGTAAGTTCCGGACTGGACCAAGGGAACCCAGTGGACGTAGTGCATATGGACTTTTCAAAAGCTTTTGATACAATGTCACAAAAAAGGTTGATACATAAAATGAGAATAATGGGGATAGGGGAAAATATGTGTAAGTGGGTTAAGAGCTGGCTCAGGGATAGGAAACAAAGGGTGGTTATTAATGGAGCACACTCGGACTGGGTCGCGGTTAGCAGTGGGGTACCACAGGGGTCAGTATTGGGCCCTCTTCTTTTTAACATATTTATTAATGACCTTGTAGGGGACATACAGAGCAGAATTTCAATATTTGCAGATGACACTAAACTCTGCAGGGTAATCAATACAGAGGAGGACAATTTTATATTACAGGATGATTTATGTAAACTAGAAGCTTGAGCTGACAAATGGCAAATGAGCTTTTATGGGGATAAATGTAAGGTCATGCACTTGGGTAGAAGTAATAAGATGTATAACTATGTGCTTAATTCTAAAACTCTGGGCAAAACCGTCAATGTAAAAGACCTGAGAGTATGGGTGGATGACAAACTCACATTTAGTGGCCTGTGTCAGGCAGCTTCTACAAAGGCAAATAAAATAATGGCATGCATTAAAAGAGGCATAGATGCTCATGAGGAGAACATATTTTTACCTCTATACAAGTCACTAGTGTGACCACACTTAGAATACTGTGTACAGTTCTGGTCTCCGGTGTATTAGAAAGACATAGCTGAACTAGAACGGGTGCAGAGAAGAGCAACCAAGGTTATGAGAGGACTGGAGGGTCTGCAATACAAAGATAGGTTATTACACTTGAGGCTATTTAGTTTGGAAAAAGGCTGAGGGGTGATCTTATTTTAATGTATAAATATATGAGGGGACAGTACAAAGACCTTTCTGATGATCTTTTTAATCATAGACCTGAGACAGGGACAAGGGGGCATCCTCTATGTCTGGAGGAAAGAAGGTTTAAGCATAATAACAGACGCGGATTCTTTACTGTAAGAGCAGTGAGACTATGGAACTCTCTGCCGTATGATGTTGTAATGAGTGATTCATTACTTAAATTTAAGAGGGGACTGGATGCCTTTCTTGAAAAGTATAATGTTACAGGTTATATATGCTAGATTCCTTGATAGGGCGTTGATCCAGGGAACTAGTCTGATTGCCATATGTGGAGTCGAGAAGGAATTTTTTTCCTCAATGTGGAGCTTACTCTTTGCCACATGGGTTTTTTTGCCTTCCTCTGGATCAACCTGTTTGGGCATGTTAGGTTAGGCTATGGGTTGAACTAGATGGACTTAAAGTCTTCCTTCAACCTTAATAACTATGTTACTATGTTAGTATGTAACTGCCTAGCAACTGACTCCTCCTCCCAGCCAGAGAGAGCAGCTCCCATGGAGTCGGGTGTAGAGCCCCCCGTTCTGGCCTGGAGTCAGAACAGTGTTGTATGTGCTGAATACCTGTCAAAGGATCCTTCCTCGCTTCCAAGTGTGACATCACTCTCCCAGTGAGAAAAGCAATGCCACTGTAACAACCAGGAACCTGGGGTGTTACATATAGATTAAAAGTGTCTACAGGTTTCTTTTGCCTAACAGAAGATTTATCAAGCTTAATGCTTCAGAATTCTGACACAATTTGCACCAAAAAGGTCCTGACTTGCCCTATATTTATTATGGGTTTTAGACACTGTTTGAACCTTTTCTGAAAAGGAGGCATGACCTCGCTGAAAATGGCCTAATGACTGTGGCTTAACGAGAAGAGAGTGTGACTTAACGTGCTATGCCATGCATCAAAATTAGGGTGCACATTTATGACACAAAGCAGGCCGACTAATAAGTGGTGAAAATTCAAGTCAGCATTTCTAAAGATGCACTAGATTTATCAAACAATATGAACAACTTTCATAAATCTGGAATAATTAAAGACTGTATAGTCTAAGTTAGCGCTGTCCAAAAATTAGACAGCATTTACAAATATGTAGCAAGGAAAGGAAAAATCCAGCTTCCAAAAAAATCTCTTTTTTTTTTTGGAAGCTGGATTTTTCCTCTCCTTGCTACATTTGTACTACGTGATGAATAAACGATATCCATGCTTCCCCACAACACATGCCTAACAGGTGAGCTGGTTTTTCTATTTCTATCTATCTTTTGAAATATGTCCCAGGGGTTTGGGAATAGTGCTAGTCTGTTTTTAATGTTGTTTTTGATCCAAAGTAAGAAGTGAAATGTTCACAGTCACTATACCTCTCCATGGGATGTGTATACAACAATATGGAAATATAAGATACAAAGTTCTTTCTAAAAGAACATATACTGTAAAAAATGCATGTTTTATTGGGTGTTGTAAAATATATAAAAAAATGGCACCTAGATGCACTTTTTTAGTGCTTAGAGCGATAACTCACTACATAATACTATGGCATTTTTCTGTGCTGTGTTGTGCATAAATATGTGATTCTTCAGAGTTTCTTTTAGTCTATGCCTGATAAAGAGACCCGAGTAATCTCGAAAGCTTGCAATTTGTTACCATCTTTTCAGTAAACCATTAAAAGGTATCAACCACTGAGGACTCTCAATTCGACATATTTTTCTATCCACTGGCTAACACGGTACCAAGATATACGGTATATCTTTCCTGTTACATAATACTAAACAGCCACGCGCAACACAGTTCTGTTTTCCACAACAATATGACAAATACAATGCCTTAGGAAATATTAGATTATTAGGGTCATCTTTTTAAACCACATGTATGGAATGCACATAGAAAACCCACATCTGAATTCTGTGAGCATTTATAATCTTTAATAGTAGAAAGCCACTTCTAGAATTTGCTAAGATATGGGAAAAAAAATGCTGAGTGCGCTAAAGCTTCAACAAACATATGACCAAAATAACATAATGTAAAGTATAAAATGTAAATCTCAAATATAAACTAAGGTATCAAAGAATTACATTTCAATATGCAAATTGTCTCTTCAGAGAGGAAGAGGACTAGAACTCTAGTGCCACCTATTGGAAGTAGCAATCCTAAGGCCGGCGTCACACATGCGTGTTTTACGGACGTAAGAGCGCATAAACTACGTCCGTAAAACTCGCATAACATACGGCACAATGATTCTCAATGGGTCTAGTCCTATCAGCCGTATATTACGGATCCTTAATATACGGCGTTCTACGGCCGTACAAAATCGCAGCATGCTGCGTTTGTCAGCGTATTGCGCAAAAAAATCGCCAATGAAAGTCTATGGGGGCGAGAAAAATACGGATTCCACACGGACCAGCAGTGTGACTTGCGAGAAATACGCAGCGGTGTTAGTGAAAAGTCGGTAATTCAATTGCCGGCTTTTCATTTCTCCTGCCTAAACCCGACAGGATATGAGACATGGTTTACATACAGTAAACCATCTCATATCCCCTTTTTTTTTGCATATTCCACACTACTAATGTTAGTAGTGTGTATGTGCAAAATTTCAGCGCTGTAGCTGCTAAAATAAAGGGTTAAATGGCAGAAAAATTTGGCGTGGGCTCCCGCGCAATTTTCTCCGCCAGAGTGGTAAAGCCAGTGACTGAGGGCAGATATTAATAGCCAGGAGAGGGTCCATGGTTATTGGCCCCCCCGTGGCTAAAAATATCTGCCCCCAGCCACCACAGAAAAGGCACATCTGGAAGATGCGCCTATTCTGGCACTTGGCCACTCTCTTCCCACTCCCTGTAGGGGTGGGATATGGGGTAATGAAGGGTTAATGCCACCTTGCTATTGTAAGGTGACATTAAGCCAGATTAATAATGGAGAGGCGTCAATTATGTCACCTATCCATTATTAATCCAATTGTTTGAAAGGGTTAAAAAACACACACACATTATTAAAAAGTATTTTAATGAAAGAAACAAACAGGTTGTTTAAATAATTTATTGCTCTCTCAATCCATCAGCAACACCCTCGCTTGGCAAAATAATAAACCAACAATATACATACCTTCTGATGTCCTATCACGTCCCACGAGGTAATCCATCTGAAGGGGTTAACTAATATTACAGGCATGAGCTGCGCTAATGCACTCGCATATGCCTGTAATCCCCGGGTGCTGAAAGGAAAGCAGAGTGATCTATACTTACATTCAGTCGCGGTGATGCGCCCCTGCTGGATGTTCTCATGAACTGCAGCCTGGGAACTTTTTCCCACGCTCCAGGTCATATGAGGACATCCACCAGGGGGCGCATCACCGCGACTGAAAGAAATGTAGGTCAATGACCTACATTTCCTTCATTCACCGGGGAATTACAAGCACGAGCACAGCTGCATTTGCAGGGCTCCTGCTTGTAAATTATTTTAACCCCTTCAGATGGATTACCTCGTGGGACGTGACGGTTCAACAGAGGGTATGTATCTTGTGCATTTATTGTTTTGCCAAGCGAGGGTCTGCAAATGGATTGAGAGAGCAATAAAATATTAAAACAACCGCTGTGTTTATTTCATTAAAATACTTTTTAATCATGTGTGTGTGTGTTTTTTAACCCTTTCAAACAATTGGATTAATAATGGATAGGTGTCATAATTGACGCCTCTCCATTATTAATCTGGCTTAATGTCACCTTACAATAGCAAGGTGGCATTAACCCTTCATTACCCCATATCCCACCGCTACAGGGAGTGGGAAGAGAGTGGCCAAGTGCCAGAATAGGCGCATCTTCCAGATGTGCCTTTTCTGGGGTGGCTGGGGGCAGATGTTTTTAGCCACGGGGGGGCCAATAACCATGGACCCTCTCCTGGCTATTAATATCTGCCCTCAGTCACTGGCTTTACCACTCTGGCGGAGAAAATTGCGCGGGAGCCCACGCCAATTTTTTCCACCATTTAACCCTTTATTTTACCAGCTACAGCGCTGAAATTTTGCACATACACACTACTAACATTAGTAGTGTGGAATATGCAAAAAAAAGGGGATATGAGATGGTTTACTGTATGTAAACCATGTCTCATATCATGTCGGGTTTGTGAAGGAGAAATGAAAAGCCGGCAATTGAATTACCGACTTTTCACAGCTATCGCGCTGAAGTAAATATAAATACAGACTATATATATATATATGTCTTGTACAACAACAGTCGCACTCAATAAAGGAGTTTTTAGAATTTTCGTTAGTCAGAAAACGTGATTTCTTTATTGTGAACAAACACCAAAATGAGGGTATCACCGCAGTGTTTCAAGGTAGGTAACGTTTCGACCCACAGGGTCTTTCTCAAACCTTACTGAAACAAAAAACAAAAATATACATGGTATCACAAAACCTGAACATAAAATATATTACAAAAACAGTATTTACAAATACAAAGTCCCTATATAGTAGAAATTCATGTTACGTCGCCATGGTAGTAGACAGGGCGACAGGATTACAGGACACAACAAGACACTAGGGAGATACATTGATTGGAGGCATCAGGGTTGTCATTGGACGTGGTCATGGCAGTGAAGCACCCTTGGGACATCAGTGTGGCAAACAAGCCACAGAAGCGGGGTGCGCCGTGGAAGCAATATCATGGAGAAACACGGAGTACCATAAAATTAGCCAGTATTTCAGATAAATAGTATCCTGTATGAGAACAGTGGTCTAAGGAGAACGATAGTAGGTAAAGACAATATCAAATAAACATAATGCCCTGATGCAGTAATATAGATGAAAATATGGGCTACCCAGGTGGTGAATGCTAATAGAGGTAAGAGACTGACCTTTTAGTGGTAGATACCAAGCAGAGGGCACAAATCCCTGTAGAGATGCAGGAGTCCTGTTAGGGGCTATGGAAAAGAAAGCCACAGCGGTGAATGCACTGATGGAGGCTATAGGTTTAAAGCAGGGAAAGGGGGGGGGGAAAGAGAGCGGGCATATTTACCTATAATATGAGAACATCTGGTGTCTGCGGTGGTGGTGTGTGTGGGACCAGGGAGATGAGCGCTTTTTATGCTAGGCGGCAGGAAGTGGAGAGCGAGGGGTGCGCAGGCGCACTATACAGAGGGCCAAACGAGGTCTGAAGCGCTTGGAATAGGAGAACCAAGCTGCGCATGCGCAGTGTAGGCAAAGCTGCGCTGAGGGCGAGGGGTGGGGATCAGAGTGGAAGTGATCTGCGCAGAAGCGCAGAGTAGTAGTGAGTGCATAAGACTATGGTACTAGCATGTACACAGTACCAGGACACAGGAACCACAATGATAGCATGATGCGGTGAAAAGAAGCACTGGTGGTGCATAATGGAGATCCTGCTGGGGATTAACTGTATATGTCCTAGTGTGCAGGCAGAGTTGTATGACACCTAAAAAAACTATGGACTGGAACTGTAAATTAAAGAAAAATTGTAGTAAACGATAGTGTTGTGCATATGATGAAAAAATGGTAAAAGGATATATATAGTAAAAAAATGAAAAAATAAAAAATATATAGAAAAAATATGTGGAAATATAGAGAAAAAGATAAACAACTAAAGATATTGCTGAAGCTGGAGTATAAATGAAGAGATGGTAGACAGTGGATGGTGTGGTACGCCCTGAGAGGCCGTCAGGAAGAACATAGATTAAAGATGGGGAAACAGAAGAATAGGGTAAATCGATGCAATGGAAGTTATGGAAAAATTGAAAAATAAAAATGAATAAGAAATAATGAAAATGAATAATAAATGAAAATAAAAATAAAAATAAAGATAAAATAAAAAATAAAAAATAAAAAATTAAAATTAAAATTTAAAAATTATAATAAAAATAATAATAAAAATAAAAATGATTATTTGAAGAAATACAGCTGCATAATGTACCATACTCACCCTACGGGGAAGGCAGGGGACTAGTGTGTCTGAAAAAGTAAGGTATAGGTTAGTTGAAGGGAAATAAAAGAAGATATAAATCCACCACCTGTATGGGTAAAAAGGTAAAACAGGTCAAAGATCAGTTACAATAATCGAAATATGGTTACTTGAATGTGAGGTCCAGTTCTCTGTTTAGGCCTCTTGGGGTGAGTGTTTGAAGGGTGTAAATCCAGAAGGCCTCCCTCTCCTTCAATCGTTTGATGTGGTCTCCACCTCTTCGAGGCCTCTCGACTTGTTCAATTATTTGCACTCTCAGTTGCGAAACGATGTGGTTCGCACTGATGAAATGGTAGGGGACTGGTAGCCAGGTCTTCTTGCAGCGTATGGTGGATTTGTGACTAGCAATTCTGTCACGTAGATGCTGGGTGGTTTCACCCACATAGAGTAGACCACACGGGCATTTTATGAGATAGACGACATAGTTGGTATCACATGTGTAAAATCCTTTGACGTTGTAGTATCTACCAGTGTGGGGGTGGGTAATTCTATCCCCTTTGATGATATTGGAGCAACATGCACAGCTGAGGCACGGGAATGTGCCTCTTCGTTCTGTGCCAATAAAGGTGTTTGGGGACCCTGGAAAAACTCCCTATGTCAGCCCTGACTAAGCTATCCCTGATGTTCTGTGGACGTCGTTTACACATGAGTGCAGGAGTCTGGAAGGCTTCAACGTTAGGGTAGGATTTGGCCAGGATAGACCAATGTTTCTGGATGATGGTGTAGATTTTAGGCATTATAGGATGGTGTGTATGGACGAATGTAACCCTTTCTTTGGTAGGGGCAGTGGGTGATATCAAGGGAGATTCAACCGCTCTAGCTTTCTCTTTAGTAAGGAGTTCCTGAGGATATTGTCTGTTTTTAAATTTATGGGCCATCTCATCCAGGCGGGTAGGAATGAGGTTAGTGTCAGATACTATCCTCTTGATTCGTGCGAATTGGGAGCGAGGCAAGCTGTTCTTAGTTGAGGAGGGGTGGCAACTGGTGTAGTGAAGTAAGTTGTTGGTGTCCGTGGGTTTTGTGAAGATGCCGGTGGAAAGAGTACCCATGTCATTTTTAGTCACCAGGGTGTCCAAAAATGAGATCTGTGTCTTATGCCAATTAAGGGTGAATTGTAGCTCCGGTCTGATGGAATTGAGAACCTCAGTGAAAGAAAAAAGGTCTTCAGGAGACCCCGCCCATAACTTCCATTGCATCGATTTACCCTATTCTTCTGTTTCCCCATCTTTAATCTATGTTCTTCCTGACGGCCTCTCAGGGCGTACCACACCATCCACTGTCTACCATCTCTTCATTTATACTCCAGCTTCAGCAATATCTTTAGTTGTTTATCTTTTTCTCTATATTTCCACATATTTTTTCTATATATTTTTTATTTTTTCATTTTTTTACTATATATATCCTTTTACCATTTTTTCATCATATGCACAACACTATCGTTTACTACAATTTTTCTTTAATTTACAGTTCCAGTCCATAGTTTTTTTAGGTGTCATACAACTCTGCCTGCACACTAGGACATATACAGTTAATCCCCAGCAGGATCTCCATTATGCACCACCAGTGCTTCTTTTCACCGCATCATGCTATCATTGTGGTTCCTGTGTCCTGGTACTGTGTACATGCTAGTACCATAGTCTTATGCACTCACTACTACTCTGCGCTTCTGCGCAGATCACTTCCACTCTGATCCCCACCCCTCGCCCTCAGCGCAGCTTTGCCTACACTGCGCATGCGCAGCTTGGTTCTCCTATTCCAAGCGCTTCAGACCTCGTTTGGCCCTCTGTATAGTGCGCCTGCGCACCCCTCGCTCTCCACTTCCTGCCGCCTAGCATAAAAAGCGCTCATCTCCCTGGTCCCACACACACCACCACCGCAGACACCAGATGTTCTCATATTATAGGTAAATATGCCCGCTCTCTTTCCCCCCCCCCCTTTCCCTGCTTTAAACTTATAGCCTCCATCAGTGCATTCACCGCTGTGGCTTTCTTTTCCATAGCCCCTAACGGGACTCCTGCATCTCTACAGGGATTTGTGCCCTCTGCTTGGTATCTACCACTGAAAGGTCAGTCTCTTACCTCTATTAGCATCCACCACCTGGGTAGCCCATATTTTCATCTATATTACTGCATCAGGGCATTATGTTTATTTGATATTGTCTTTACCTACTATCGTTCTCCTTAGACCACTGTTCTCATACAGGATACTATTTATCTGAAATACTGGCTAATTTTATGGTACTCCGTGTTTCTCCATGATATTGCTTCCACGGCGCACCCCGCTTCTGTGGCTTGTTTGCCACACTGATGTCCCAAGGGTGCTTCACTGCCATGACCACGTCCAATGACAACCCTGATGCCTCCAATCAATGTATCTCCCTAGTGTCTTGTTGTGTCCTGTAATCCTGTCGCCCTGTCTACTACCATGGCGACGTAACATGAATTTCTACTATATAGGGACTTTGTATTTGTAAATACTGTTTTTGTAATATATTTTATGTTCAGGTTTTGTGATACCATGTATATTTTTGTTTTTTGTTTCAGTAAGGTTTGAGAAAGACCCTGTGGGTCGAAACGTTACCTACCTTGAAACACTGCGGTGATACCCTCATTTTGGTGTTTGTTCACAATAAAGAAATCACGTTTTCTGACTAACGAAAATTCTAAAAACTCCTTTATTGAGTGCGACTGTTGTTGTACAGGACTATAGTCTGGAGTATCCCTCCATGTTCAGTCTGCACCAGCACTAGCGAGAGTGCACGTCTTGTCCTTCACTACTTATATATATATATATGTGTCTCAATGACATATATATATATACTGTATATATGTTTTACCGAACATTTGAGCCCATAAATCCATTAGATGTCGGTTTTGCAAGCCTGCGCGAAAATATCGCAGTACGAATGCCATACGGATTACATACGGAGGATGCCATGCGCAAAATACGCTGACACACCCTGACTACGGATCACTATTTTGGGAACATTTCTCCGTATTACGGCCGTATTACGGACGTATAATACGTGGCGTATTGTCTTACGCCAAGTGTGACGCCGGCCTAACAGTCAATGTCGACCCTTTAACGAGCCTTGTCACATGACTTAGGATAATAGCCAAACCAGAATCTCAATTTGCAGACACTGTGTTTCGGGGTACTGCCCCTCGTCAGTGCAAAGTGGAGATCTGGTTTGGCTGATTGAGAGGCGTCTGACCGGAATCCAAGAAGTGTCGTTTCTCCTTGCGGAGAGTGACATGATAAGCATGTCAAGATGAGGAGACTTAGGGTACCGTCACACAGTGAAATTTCCATCGCTGCGACGGCACGATCCGTGACGTCGCAGCGTCGTATGAATATCGCTCCAGCGTCGTAGATTGCGGTCACACTTTGCAATCACGGCGCTGGAGCGATGCCAAAGTCCCCGGGTAACCAGGGTAAACATCGGGTTACTAAGCGCAGGGCCGCGCTTAGTAACCCGATGTTTACCCTGGTTACCAGCGTTAACGTAAAAAAAACAAACAGTACATACTTACATTCCGGTGTCTGTCCCCGGCGTTCTGCTTCTCTCCACTGTGTAAGCGCCATAGCCGGAAAGCAGAGCGGTGACGTCACCGCGTCACCGCTGTGCTCGCTTTCCGGCCGGCAGGCGCTCACAGTGCAGAGAAGCTGAGACGCCGGAGGACAGACACCGGAATGTAAGTATGTACTGTTTGGTTTTTTTACGTTTACGCTTGTAACCAGGGTAAACATCGGGTTACTAAGCGCGGCCCTGCGCTTAGTTACCCGATGTTTACCCTGGTTACAAGCGAACACATCGCTGGATCGCTGTCACACACAACGATCCAGCGATGTCAGCGGGTGATCAAGCAACGAAAGAAAGTTCCAAACGATGTGCTACGACGTACGATTCTCAGCAGGGTCCCTGATCGCTGCTGCGTGTCAGACACTGCGATATCGTAACGATATCGCTAGAACGTCACGAATCGTACCGTCGTAGCGATGGAAATTTCACTGTGTGACGGTACCCTTAAAGCCGCAATGCTCCTCTGGGAAACATGCAAATTGTCTCTTCAGAGAGGAACAGGACTAGAACTCTTATCCTATTATCCTAAGTCATGTGACAAGGCTCGTTAAAGGGTCGACAGTGACTGTTAGGATTGCTACTTCCAATAGGTGGCACTAGAGTTCTAGTCCTCTTCCTCTCTGAAGAGACAATTTGCATGTTTCCCAGAGGAGCATTGCGGCTTTAAGTCTCCTCACCTCGACATGCTTATCATGTCACTCTCCGCAAGGAGAAACGATACTTCTTAAATTTCAATACCAAGTCATGGTTTGATGCCATTGCAGCTTAAAGAGAATATCACAGTGATAACTCGCCCTTTCATTTTGAATGAGCTCTGGAGGCAGATTTTCATGCAGATGAGGGTCTGGCCCATAGCCCTGAACAGCTCACAGAAAACATTTTTTCTGGAATAAGACATTGGATCGAAGATATTAAGGTATCATGTTAATCAGCTTCCTATAACCTACATGCCTATATAGATGGCTTAGAAGAGTTGATCCTACTGACTTATTCCTTTTAACACAATGGTTGCTGGTGTCTGCAATTGATTGTGGAACTACCAATAATACTTGTGTGTTGTTTTTGGCTAAGACTCATACGTGTTTCTTGGTAGCAGTTACTGCTGCAAGTATATTATTATTACAAATATAAAATAAAAAACCTCAGAAAAATGAGCTAGAGCTGATGGTGTGGCATCTCTCATTCTTGCTGTAATCATGAGTAAATCCATGGCTGGCAGCCATAAATTTCCCTTCAAGGAAGCGAACAATGGGAAATGCAGCACTACATGCTGCTATTCAAACTAATGGCTATCCATGTAATATATGTGTAAAGGTACCGTTACACTAAACGACTTACCAACGATCACGACCAGCGATACGACCTGGCCGTGATCGTTGGTAAGTCGTTGTGTGGTCGCTGGGGAGCTGTCACACAGACAGCTCTCTCCAGCGACGAACGATCAGGGAAACGACTTTGGCATCGTTGTAACTGTCTTCAACGATGCCGAAGTCCCCCTGCAGCACCCGGGTAACCAGGGTAAACATCGGGTTACTAAGCGCAGGGCCGCGCTTAGTAACCCGATATTTACCCTGGTTACCATTGTAAAAGTTTAAAAAAAAAAACACTACATACTCACATTCCGATGTCTGTCACGTCCCCCGTCGTCAGCTTCTCGCACTGACTGTGTCAGTGCCGGCCGTAAGGCAGAGCACAGCGGTGACGTCACCGCTGTGCTCTTCTTTACGGCCGGCACTGACAGTCAGTGCGGGAAGCTGAAGGCGGGGGACGTGACAGGCATCGGAATGTGAGTATGTAGTGTTTTTTTTTTTAAACTTTTACAATGGTAACCAGGGTAAATATCGGGTTACTAAGCGCGGCCCTGCGCTTAGTAACCCGATATTTACCCTGGTTACAAGTGAACACATCGCTGGATCGGCGTCACACACGCCGATCCAGCGATGACAGCGGGTGATCAGCGACCAAAAAAAGTCCTGATCATTCCCTACGACCAACGATCTCCCAGCAGGGGCCTGATCGTTGGTCGCTGTCACACATAACGAGATCGTTAGCGGGATCATTGCTACGTCACAAAAAAGCGTGACGTTGCAACGATATCGTTAACGAAATCGTTATGTGTGTAGGTACCTTAAGACGAGGTAATGGTACCCCTGAAGAGCCCCTGCAGGATGTGGCATTAGAGATGGAAGGTTGCCATTTACTGACTAGAAAGAACCATGCAGAATCAACCGGTATCGGAAAAGTTGCAGGGAAGGGGGGGGGAGAGACTTCAAGTGTGTGACCTGGCCAGGTGTTTTAGATGAAGAAGTTCCCAGATATAAAGGTCCTACATCCTACATTGGGTACAAAGTGACACTGATGGTATGGCTTTTACACTTTATTTCAAAAACGGTGTTTACTAAGTACCCAATATTATTTATATGCACAATTGCTTTTACTTATTTACTTACAGCTGGGTATATGTTTATTTTGTTTCTGTCTTAGGCTTTACATGTAAACAAGTATAATTAAAGACTTCCATTACCACAGTTATATTTTTTTAAATTGCCAAATAAAAATCTTCAAACTATGTGATGATATATTTACCCTAATACAGATCGTGGATAGCAGATCATTCATCAGAAATTAGTGCATCCATATAATAAGACAAGTCCATCTATAATTAATACTCCTGACATCTCTGGGAGAAAATTGCTCAGGCGCTTGTGCAATGTGTTTGTAAGCTCTGACAAGACAGTGGAATGGGGGAGGGGCACATTGTAACCCTGACTATGGTGGCACAGTTTACTTGGCAGAGGAAACAAGCTGTCCTGCAGGCTACTTAATCTATGTAATCTAATGATGGATATGCTAATGAGCAGTAAATGTAGGCCACACACAAGTCACAAGGTGCTTAATGATCTTTTGCAGACAGGGTTTTTTGTTCATCTGCTTTCTAAGTTGACAGCTCAAGGATATTAGTGTCTGTGAATTAGCGTCCAAGAATAGCTTGGTCTGGGGTGAAATTGGTTTTACAACACATTTCCATCTCCAAATCCTGTCCAATCTACTGTTGATATCAAGAAGGGGTTAAGGAAGAAAAATAATTTGTGTCATAAATTAAGACATGCATAACTTCATGCATAGCATTTGTTCACATAGGTTTGTTCCTAAAATTTACATTTTATCTCTATTCACAATTGTAAAATTAATTTTAAGTCAAAGACATTTCAGCATCAAATCTGCTGTATATCAATATAATCTTAAGGTGCCCTTACATAACTTCTCTAAATCATTGCATGATATTATTTTCTTATGCAAACCCCCCCCCCAAAAAATGAGCTGAAGTACAAATTGGTATACATGCAACATATAGAAACATGTTCACACTGTGGCAATTTAGTAGAAAAAAACTAAGAAAAAAAAATGAGCACATGCACTGCTCTAAGTAAAAAATAATAGAACATATAAATTAAATAGGGTGCATAATAAGCACTGTTTTTGATTTTAAAAACAGCATAAAAGCCATCCCACCGCGACAAAGTGTATCCAATCAGGACGGTGCTATATTGTAAAATTACACCCTCACCTTGAGTCAGAAGATGTCAATGTAGATGGGACCGAGCAGGATCGGACCCCAACTGTTCAGCCATGGTAAGCTACAGTATATAAATGAAATGCCCAGCTCAAACAGGGGAGCCACGCCTTTGTTTGTATAAAGCACAATACAATAAAGCAAAACCAAAAAAATGAGCCGGCAAATAAGTTAGCAAACATGCAACATATAAAAGCCTATTCACACTGTGACCATTTAGCAGACAAAACCTAAATTACAAACAAAATATGCATATACCCTGTTGTAAGTATGTAAAAAAATAATAGTACATATAAATAACATAGTGTATTTAGTAAACACTTTTTTTTATCGAAAAAGTCGTAAAGCCAACTCACAAGCACCAGTGATTGCAGCATTTAGAAGGCTGGGAGAGAGGGGGCTCCCTCTCTCATGTGATCTGTGCCCCTGAGATGTCATCGCGGGGACCCAATGTTTGCCATGACAGCAGGAGGTCACATGACGACTTCTTGATCTGTCAGCTACACAGATCTGCTTAGACCATGGCGGGAACATGTTCTATGAGTGTTATGGTGACCTGGTGGTTAGGAGCACTAGGAATGACCTGATGAGCAAACTAGTAATACAGGACCAGCTCTGGGAAGTGGGAGCTCTGCTGACCGCAACCCCTAATCCTATCACAACAACTAGAAATAGCCGTGGAGCGTACCTGACTCTGCCTAGACGCCTCTTCACAGCCTAAGAGCTAACTACCCCTAAAGATAGAAAATAAAGCCTACCTTGCCTCAGAGAAATTCCCCAAAGAAAACAGGCAGCCCCCCACAAATATTAACTGTGAGTTAAGATGGAAGTCACAAACACAGGAATGAAATAGGTTTCAGCAAAGGAGGCCAGACTTAACTAAACAGACTGAGGATAGAAAAGGCAACTTTGCGGTCAGCACAAAAAACTATAAAAACCACGCAGAGTGTGCAAAAGAGACCCCCGCACCGACTCACGGTGCGGAGGTGCCACTCTGCATCCCAGAGCTTCCAGCTAGCTTGGCAAAATCATATTAGCAAGCTGGACAGAAAACAGAGATAAACAATTTAACTAGCAGGGACTTAGCTTTTGCTGGAGTAGACAGGTCATCTGCAAGATCCAAGAGAGAACTAAACCAGTACTAGAACATTGACAGCTGGCATCAAGTAACGATCTGAGTGGAGTTAAATAGAGCAGCCAGCCTAGAACTAAATGAGGTCAGCTGGAGAAGGAACCTCAGAACCAGCAGCTCCACTCACAGCCACCAGAGGGAGTCCATGGACAGAACTCGCCGAAGTACCATTCATGACCACAGGAGGGAGTTCGAGAACAGAATTCACAACAGTACCCCCCCTTGAGGAGGGGTCACCGAACCCTCACCAGAGCCCCCAGGCCGATCAGGACGAGCCAAATGAAAGGCACGAACCAGATCGGCAGCATGAACATCAGAGCCAACAACCCAGGAATTATCCTCCTGACCACAACCTTTCCACTTGACCAGGTACTGAAGTTTCCGTCTCGAAATACGAGAATCCAAAATCTTCTCCACCACATACTCCAACTCCCCCTCAACCAACACCGGGGCAGGAGGGTCAACGGAGGGAACCATAGGAGCCACATATCTCCGCAATAACGACCTATGGAACACATTATGGATGGCGAAAGAAGCTGGAAGGTCCAAACGAAATGACACAGGATTAAGAATTTCAGAAATCTTATAAGGACCAATGAACCGAGGCTTAAACTTAGGAGATGAAACCTTCATAGGAACATAACGAGACTCATTCAGACCAGCAGGCATGGGGAATCCCACCATAACATCCTTAAGGGCTTCAGAAAGACCCTTTCTGAAAATTGCCGCCAGGGCACACTCATTCCACTGAGTAAGCACAGACCACTTTCTAAACTTCTGACAATATACCTCCGCTTCATCCTGACCCTGAAGAAAAGCCAGCAAGATTTTCTCTGCCTGATCCACTGAATCTGGTTCATCATAAAGCAATCCAAGCGCCAGAAAAAACGCATCTACATTACGCAATGCAGGATCTCCTGGCGCAAGTGAAAATGCCCAGTCTTGAGGGTCGCCACGCAGCAAAGAAATAATGATTTTTACTTGCTGAATGGGGTCACCAGAGGAGCGGGGTTTCAAAGCAAGAAACAGTCTACAATTATTTTTGAAATTCAGGAACTTAGATCTATCCCCAGAAAACAAATCAGGAATTGGAATTCTGGGTTCTAACATCGGATTCTGAACTACATAATCTTGAATGCCTTGTACCCTTGCAGTGAGTTGATCCACACAAGAGGACAGACCTTGAATGTCCATATCTACACCTGTGTCCTGAACCACCCAGAGATTTAGGGGAAAGGAAAAACAAAACACGCTGCAGAGGAAAAAAAAAATGGTCTCAGAACTTCTCTTATCCCTCTATTGAGATGCATTAACACTTTACTGGCCAGCTGTACTGTTATGGTGACCTGGTGGTTAGGAGCACTAGGAATGACCTGATGAGCAAACTAGTAATACAGGACCAGCTCTGGGAAGTGGGAGCTCTGCTGACCGCAACCCCTAATCCTATCACAACAACTAGAAATAGCCGTGGAGCGTACCTGACTCTGCCTAGACGCCTCTTCACAGCCTAAGAGCTAACTACCCCTAAAGATAGAAAATAAAGCCTACCTTGCCTCAGAGAAATTCCCCAAAGAAAACAGGCAGCCCCCCACAAATATTAACTGTGAGTTAAGATGGAAGTCACAAACCCTAGAGTCGCCCCTCTCCAACTGTTGCCCCCTATGTCTGCTTAGGTGATTTGGGTGAGACAGCCCGCCTATAACTGACTGTCCTGCCGTAGGTTTGAAGTAAGGCCTGGAGCTCAATACTTCCTCGGCGTTTCCGGCCACCGGCTACGCGCCTCAGTAGGATGTTGCTTCGGTCTTACAGCACGACTCCTACTGGTGTTATCTCCTTGTTGCGTTGATCTCGTTTCTCACTCTTCACAATAAACCTCGCTTCTTGTCCTTTCTTGGGGTACCGCCGCAATGAAAGTGCAGGCGCAGTCCCGTAACGTTCTTTCTGTTCACTAGGCCTCTGTCAGGATCCCACCCCTGACAGGGACCCCCCTGAATCTTCCCCTGCAACACCCTCTGCCACAAGATGTTGCCTGGTTCCAACCCAGTCAGCTTTCTGTCTAACTTCCTATCTAACCCCCAGTTTTACCAGACTGTGAGGAGTGGCCTAATACATAGTTCCCTTAGCTCCCCCTGGAGGCCAGACTGTGAAGTGTATTGGTGTCTGTGATACCTGGTCAGTTGAACTCCTTCAGTGCCATCAGACGTACCAACACTCCCCTTAGCGGCGGAGCATCAGCACTGCAACGACCAGGACTCTGGGGCGCTGCATACACACACTGCCTAAAAGTCCCTGTGGTATATTACATACATAAACAGATCTTTAGAAAAAGTATTTCTAAAGTCCGTTTATGTTATGCAAATGAGGGCTTTGACTAGTCAAAAGGGCGATATTATCCCCAGACTAACTGGCCCACTAAGTATGTTGTTATGCCCCTGTGGGACTGATAACATAGCTTACAAGTGACAGTGACGTCGCAAGCGCCATACTTACCTCACGCGTGCACGCAACTTTTCTCCACTTATCATTGATCCTCTGAAGTCAGGTGTACTGTATGTGTTCTGGCTTCAGAGAGGCCCAGTGTGCATGATCAAAAGTGCAGAGACTTCTGGTCATGCGCAGTGCATGGCTTTAGAAGCCCAAGCTGGGCACAATATATGTGTACTACAATGTATTCACTACAATGCCATATTTGCAATTTTCACACGGCAATTTCTGCAGCATGTTTGTTTCTAGAAAACGCTCATAGAGTCAAAATTGTCACTACACCCGTAGATGAAATCCCAGAGAGTCTGTAGTTTCTAATATGGGGATATTTGTGGGGAGTTTCCACTGTTTAGGCACATTAAGGTTTCTGCAAACGTGACATGACATCCGCTATGTATTCCAGACAATTTTGCCCTCCAATAGTCTAATGGCACCCCTTTCCTTCAGAGCCCTGCAATGCACCCAAACAGTAGTTTTCCTCAACATTTGGCGTATCGAGAGAGAAATTGCGCAACAAATTGTATGGTTTAATTTTTCCTGCTACCCTTGTAAAAAAATGCTAAATTTGGGGAAAAATGAAAATTTTGTGAGAAAAATTAAAATGTTAATTTTTTGCTTCCACATTGCTTTAATTCCTGTGAATCTCTAAAGGGATCATAAGCTTCTTGAATGTGACTTTGAGGGGTGACTTTTTTAATAATGGTTTCACATTTGGGAATTCTCTGTCACATGCAGTGGCCTGCGAGAGTATACACTCTCACCTTGGCATTTTTTGTGTTTCATTGCTTTTTTCTTAGGGTTTACAGTGGGTATGGAAAGTATTCAGACCCCTTTAAATTTTTCACTCTTACAGAAATGTAGTAATTTTTGCAAATTTATTAAAAGACAAAAATTGATATATCACATGGTCATAAGTATTCAGACCCTTTGCTCAGTATTGAGTAGAAGCACCCTTTTGAGCTAGTACAGCCATGAGTCTTCTTGGAAATGATGCAACAAGTTTTTCACACCTGGATTTGGGGATCCTCTGCTATTTTTTCTTGCAGATTCTCTCCAGTTCCGTCAGGTTGGATGGTGATCGTTGGTCAGGTCTCTCCAGAAATGTTCAATTGGGTTTAGGTCAGGGCTCTGGCTGGGCCAGCCACGAATGGTCATAGAGTTGTTCTGAAGCCACTTCTTTGTTATTTTAGCTTTGTGCTTAGGGTCATTGTCTTGATGGAAGCTGAACCAAGTGTGAGGCCAAGAGCACTCCGGAAGAGGTTTTCATCCAGGATATCTCTGTACTTGGGCACATTCATGTTTCCTTCAATGGCAGCCAGTCATCTTGTCTCTGCAGCTAAAAAACACCCCCCCTCTCCATAGCATGATGCTGCCACTACCATGTTTCACTGTTGAGAATGTATTGGGCAGGTGATGAGCAGTGCCTGATTTTTCTGATCACATACCACTTAGAATTATCACCAGCAAGGTCTATCTTCGTCTCATAAGACTAGAAAATCTTATTTCTCACAGTCTGAGAGTCCTTCATGTGTTTTTTATCAAAGTCTATGCGGGATTTCATATGTCTTGCACAGAGGAGAGGCTTCCGTTGGGCCACTCTGACATAAAGGCCCGACTGGTGGAGGGCTGCAGTGATAGTTGACTATGTTGAAATTTCTCCCATCTCCCTACTGCATCTCTGGAGCTGAGCCACAGTGATCTTGGGGTTCTTCTTTACCCCTCTCACCAAGGCTCTTCTCCCACAATTGCTCAGTTTGGCGGGACGGCCAGGTCTAGGAAGACTTCTGGTGGTCCCAAACTTCTTCCTTTTAAGGATTATGGAGGACCACTGTGCTCTTAGGAACCTTGACTATTGCAGAAATTCTTTTGTAACCTTGGCCAGATCTGTGCCTTGCCACAATCCTGTCTCTGAGCTCTTTGGTCAGTTCCTTTGACCTCATGATTCTCATTTGGTCTGACATGCACTGTGAGCTGTGAGGTCTTATATAGACAGGTGTGTGCCTTTCCAAATGAAGTCCTATCAGTTTAATTAAACATAGCTGGACTCCAATGAAGGAGTAGAACCATCTCACCATCTCAAGGAGGATCACAATGAAATGGACAGCATGTGACTTAGATATGAGTATCTGACTGAGCAAAAGGTCTGAATAATTATGACCATGTGATATTTCAGTGTTTCTTTTTTAATAAATTTGCAAAACATTCTACATTTCTGTTTTTTTTTCAGTCTAGATAGGGTACAGAGCGTACATTAATGAGAAAAAAAATAACTTTTTTGAATTTACCAAATGGCTGCAATGAAACAAAGAGTGAAAAATTTAAAGGGGTCTGAATACTTTCCGTTCCCACTGTATGTCATTTACAATTAACAGTGAAAGCACACAGCAAGATGGAGATTGAACATGTGAACACATGACTTAGTAACAATCACCGTCTGATTTACCAACAGTTCTGTATGCACAATACCACAGAACAGAGATAGTTACCTTACCAGATATACTTTATCCAAGATAATAAAGTTATAGCAACATAATGCAGGTGAAAGTTTTACACAACTGTTCTGCTAGACTACTTCTTAGAAAATGACTGCTTCTCCAGGTCCTTCTTACCTAAAATACATTGGTTTCTCCCAGAATGCAATTGACAGCTTTACAGAAAAACAACTTATAATAAAATTACATGTCACCAGATGGTGTTATTACCACATTAGACATGACTAACAGTATTACAGCTTGTTAAAGTGACAACAGTAATTTTAACCTTGCGTTTTGCCATAATGGGCAGAACACCCCACATAATACATTATCTCACAAATAGTATAATGCCCACACACACACTGTATCACACTGAACAAGTATGAGCCCCCTACATAATACAGTTCCCCATATGCAGTATAACGTTGCCAAAATACCCATCCCACAGTTTGATGCTCCCACAACCTCCCACATAGTGTTATGTTCCCATAGTGCCCCACACACAGCATGTTGCTCCCACAGTCCCCGCGCATATCAAGCCAAGATGTTCCCACAGTACATTCCATACTCAAATTGATGACCTCACAGTATATTTCCCCTACAGAGTATAAAGCGCCTAAAGCATCCACCATGCAGACACTATGATGCGCCACAGCCCACCAAACAGTATGATGCTTGCACTGTCTCACTACATACAGCATAATGTCCCCAGAGTATGTCTCCCACAGAAAGTATCATGAAAAAATTCCCCCATACACAGTATCATGCCCCTACAGTGCTATACCCCACAGTGTGATGCCCCCACATAGTATTACATCCCCACAAAGCCCCAAAAACATGGAATTATGCTCTGACATTCCCCTCACACACAGTATAATGCCCCCACAATGTATCTCCCACACAGAATGGTGCCCCCACAGTATATTCCGCCACAGACAGTATGATGAACCCACAATCCCTTTTACAAACAGCATAAAGCTCTCACAGGCCTCTTCGTGTAGCATGATTCCCCAATAGTAGACTTCCCCACACATTCTATGATGCTCCCACACTCAGTTTGATGAGCCACCTGTTCTCGTTACAGACAGTATAAAGCTCCGACAGTCCCCACTAGTAGGGTTGAGCGACTTTTACTTTTTTAGGGTCGAGTCGGGTTTTGCGACAACCGACTTTGTCAAAAGTCGAGTCGAGTGAAGTCGGCCGATTATCGCGAAAAGTCGGGGATCGACCGAAACATGAAACCTAATGCAAGTCAATGGGGAAGCATAGTCGGCAGTGAGTGGAGGCCAGGAAAACACCTACAGTGCCCATTTTAATGGCAAAAGCATCCACTCTTGTTACTGAAGCTTGTCAATCTTAATTTACTTTATAATAATAGATAGGCATTGGAAATTGGGGGTCATTTGGCTAAAGTTGTGGGGGGTAGGGCTGGTTCAAGTTTTTAGTGGGCCCAGGAAACGTGGACTATGTCACGGCGATGGAGCAATGAGAGGTAAGTATGTCAAGTTTGCAAGTGCTGTGATCCTGAGCAAGCAGGGGGGCCCAGTCATTGGCATTGGCACTGGCACAGGGCCCCTCAAAGTACAGCGGTGTGTTTGCACGGCGGGGGCAACTCCCACCGGCAGCGACACTTTTGCGTACTCTGAGGGGCCCTGTGCCAGTGACGTCGCCAATGAGTATGCCCCCCACCTGATGAAGGAACCTGCACTTTCATCTGCACCTTCCTCTTTGTCCCTGTGTAAGGTGGTATAGCATGCGGGAAGGGGAACCTTACTTTCAGCAGGTTCAGATTCTGGCTGTGTAGAGTGCAAGGGGAATGTAGTGGTCTGGGTCAATGTACCAGCAGACTCATCTAGCAGTGGCTGGGCAATGGGCAGGATGAGGAGGAAACACAGATATAGGGCCAGAGAATAAAGTAGGCTAAATGCAGTTCAAAATTAGTAACAGGACTAACCAGGCAGCATTGCTTTGTTCAGTGGTGGACAACTGTAATGAGAGGCTGACACAGTTAGTAGGCCCAAGTAATAAAGTGGGCCAAAAGAAGTTCAAAATTGGTAACAGGAGTAAACAGGCGGCACTGCTTTGTTCAGTGGAGTAGAACACCAAGGAGCGGCAGACACCGTTACTAGGCCCCAACCAAAGTAGTAGGGCAACTGCAATGTGACATTAAAAAATACTTAATGAGAGCCTGAAGGTTGAAGCTCAGACAAGGAAACTTGGAGGAGAAAACCAAGGAGCGGCAGACACCGTTACTAGGCCCCAACCAAAGTAGTAGGGCAACTGCAGTGTGACATTAAAAAATACTTAATGAGAGCCTGAAGGTTGAAGCTCAGACAAGGAAACCTGGAGGAGAACACCAAGGAGCGGCAGACACCGTTACTAGGCCCCAACCAAAGTAGTAGGGCAACTGCAATGTGACATTAAAAAATACTTAATGAGAGCCTGAAGGTTGAAGCTCAGACAAGGAAACCTGGAGGAGAACACCAAGGAGCGGCAGACACCGTTACTAGGCCCCAACCAAAGTAGTAGGGCAACTGCAATGTGACATTAAAAAATACTTAATGAGAGCCTGAAGGTTGAAGCTCAGACAAGGAAACCTGGAGGAGAACACCAAGGAGCGGCAGACACCGTTAATAGGCCCCAACCAAAGTAGTAGGGCAACTGCAGTGTGACATTAAAAAATACTTAATGAGAGCCTGAAGGTTGAAGCTCAGACAAGGAAACCTGGAGGAGAACACCAAGGAGCGGCAGACACCGTTACTAGGCCCCAACCAAAGTAGTAGGGCAACTGCAGTGTGACATTAAAAAATACTTCATGAGAGCCTGAAGGTTGAAGCTCAGACAAGGAAACCTGGAGAACACCAAGGAGAGGCAGACACTGTTACTAGGCCCCAACCAAAGTAGTAGGGCAACTGCAGTGTGACATTAAAAAATACTTAATGAGAGCCTGAAGGTTGAAGCTCAGACAAGGAAACCTGGAGGAGAACACCAAGGAGCGGCAGACACCGTTACTAGGCCCCAACCAAAGTAGTAGGGCAACTGCAGTGTGACATTAAAAAATACTTAATGAGAGCCTGAAGGTTGAAGCTCAGACAAGGAAACCTGGAGGAGAACACCAAGGAGCGGCAGACACCATTACTAGGCCCCAACCAAAGTAGTAGGGCAACTGCAGTGTGACATTAAAAAATACTTAATGAGAGCCTGAAGGTTGAAGCTCAGACAAGGAAACCTGGAGGAGAACACCAAGGAGCGGCAGACACCGTTACTAGGCCCCAACCAAAATAGTAGGACAAATGCAGTGTGACATTAAAAAATACTTAATGACAGCCTGAAGGTTGAAGCTCAGACAAGGAAACCTAGAGGAGAACACCAAGGAGCGGCAGACACCGTTACTAGGCCCCAACCAAAGTAGTAGGGCAACTGCAGTGTGACATTAAAAAATACCTAATGAGAGCCTGAAGGTTGAAGCTCAGACAAGGAAACATGGAGGAGAACACCAAGGAGGAGGAGAACACCAAGGAGCGGCAGACACTGTTACTAGGCCCCAACCAAATTAGTAGGGCAACTGCAGTGTGACATTAAAAAATACTTAATGAGAGCCTGAAGGTTGAAGCTCAGACAAGGAAACCTGGAGGAGAACACAAAGGAGCGGCATACACCGTTACTAGGCCCCAACCAAAGTAGTAGGCCAACTGCAGTGTGACATTAAAAAATACTTAATGAGAGCCTGAAGGTTGAAGCTCAGACAAGGAAACCTGGAGGAGAACACCAAGGAGCGGCAGACACCGTTACTAGGCCCCAACCAAAGTAGTAGGCCAACTGCAGTGTGACATTAAAAAATACTTAATGAGAGCCTGAAGGTTGAAGCTCAGACAAGGAAACCTGGAGGAGAACACCAAGGAGGAGGAGAACACCAAGGAGCGGCAGACACCGTTACTAGGCCCCAACCAAAGTAGTAGGGCAACTGCAGTGTGACACTAAAAAAATACTTAATGAGAGCCTGAAGGTTGAAGCTCAGACAAGGAAACCTGGAGGAGAACACCAAGGAGCGGCAGACACCGTTACTAGGCCCCAACTAAAGTAGTAGGCCAACTGCAGTGTGACATTAAAAAATACTTAATGAGAGCCTGAAGGTTGAAGCTCAGACAAGGAAACCTGGAGGAGAACACCAAGGAGGAGGAGTACACCAAGGAGCGGCAGACACCGTTACTAGGCCCCAACCAAAGTAGTAGGGCAACTGCAGTGTGACACTAAAAAAATACTTAATGAGAGCCTGAAGGTTGAAGCTCAGACAAGGAAACCTGGAGGAGAACACCAAGGAGCGGCAGACACCGTTACTAGGCCCCAACAAAAGTAGTAGGGCAACTGCAGTGTGACATTAAAAAATACTTAATGAGAGCCTGAAGGTTGAAGCTCAGACAAGGAAACCTGGAGGAGAACACCAAGGAGCGGCAGAGACCGTTACTAGGCCCCAACCAAAGTAGTAGGGCAACTGCAGTGTTACATTAAAAAATACTTAATGACAGCCTGAAGGTTGAAGCTCAGACAAGGAAACCTGGAGGAGAACACCAAGGAGCGGCAGACACCGTTACTAGGCCCCAACCAAAGTAGTAGGCCAACTGCAGTGTGACATTAAAAAATACTTCATGAGAGCCTGAAGGTTGAAGCTCAGACAAAGAAACCTGGAGGAGAACACCAAGGAGGAGGAGAACACCAAGGAGCGGCAGACACCGTAACTAGGCCCCAACCAAAGTAGTAGGGCAACTGCAGTGTGACATTAAAAAATACTTAATGAGAGCCTGAAGGTTGAAGCTCAGACAAGGAAACCTGGAGGAGAAAACCAAGGAGCGGCAGACACCCTTACTAGGCACCAACCAAAGTAGTAGGGCAACTACAGTGTGACATTAAAAAATACTTAGTGAGAGCCTGAAGGTTGAAGCTCAGACAAGGAAACCTGGAGGAGAACACCAAGGAGCGGCAGACACCGTTACTAGGCCCCAACCAATGTAGTAGGGCAACTGCAGTGTGACATTAAAAAATACTTAATGAGAGCCTGAAGGTTGAAGCTCAGACAAGGAAACCTGGAGGAGAACACCAAGGAGCGGCAGACACCGTTACTAGGCCCCAACCAAAGTAGTAGGCCAACTGCAGTGTGACATTAAAAAATACTTAATGAGAGCCTGAAGGTTGAAGCTCAGACAAGGAAACCTGGAGGAGAACACCAAGGAGCGGCAGACACCGTTACTAGGCCCCAACCAAAGTAGTAGGGCAACTGTAGTGTGACATTAAAAAATACTTAATGAGAGCCTGAAGGTTGAAGCTCAGACAGGGAAACCTGGAGGAGAACACCAAGGAGCGGCAGAGACCATTACTAGGCCCCAACCAAAGTAGTAGGGCAACTGCTGTCTTATATAAACAACTGCTTAATGAGAGCCTGAAGGTTGAAGTTCAGCTTTTTCAGTGGTGGACAGCGTGATTGAGTGGCGCCGCAGACAGACAAAGGTAGTATGTGTTAGCTAAAAAAGTTGGCTCTATGCATTTTTAAATTAGTTACAGGGGTACACAGGCAGCATTGGTGTGGTCAGCGGAGGACAATTGGAAGGAGGGACCGCAGACAGACTTAGTAGGCCTAAAATAACAAAATAGGCTCTATGCAGCTTCCACTATGTGGCAGGGGTTCACAGGCAGCATTGGTGTGGTCAGCGGAGGACAATTGGAAGGAGGGACAGCAGACAGACTTAGTAGGCCTAAAATAACAAAATAGGCTCTATGCAGCTTCCATTATGTGGCAGGGGTACACAGGCAGCATTGTTGTGGTCAGCGGAGGACAATTGGAAGGAGGGACCGCAGACAGACTTAGTAGGCCTAAAATAACAAAATAGGCTCTATGCGGCTTCCATTATGTGGCAGGGGTACACAGGCAGCATTGGTGTGGTCAGCGGAGGACAATTGGAAGGAGGGACCGCAGACAGACTTAGTAGGCCTAAAATAACAAAATAGGCTCTATGCGGCTTCCATTATGTGGCAAGGGTACACAGGCAGCATTGGTGTGGTCAGCAGAGGACAATTGGAAGGAGGGACCGCAGACAGACTTAGTAGGCCTAAAATAACAAAATAGGCTCTATGCGGCTTCCATTATGTGGCAAGGGTACACAGGCAGCATTGGTGTGGTCAGCAGAGGACAATTGGAAGGAGGGACCGCAGACAGACTTAGTAGGCCTAAAATAACAAAATAGGCTCTATGCGGCTTCCATTATGTGGCAAGGGTACACAGGCAGCATTGGTGTGGTCAGCAGAGGACAATTGGAAGGAGGGACCGCAGACAGACTTAGTAGGCCTAAAATAACAAAATAGGCTCTATGCAGCTTCAATTATGTGGCAGGGGTACACAGCCAGCATTGTTGTGGTCAGCGGAGGACAATTGGAAGGAGGGACCGCAGACAGACTTAGTAGGCCTAAAATAACAAAATAGGCTCTATGCGGCTTCCATTATGTGGCAGGGGTACACAGGCAGCATTGGTGTGGTCAGCGGAGGACAATTGGAAGGAGGGACCGCAGACAGACTTAGTAGGCCTAAAATAACAAAATAGGCTCTATGCGGCTTCCATTATGTGGCAAGGGTACACAGGCAGCATTGGTGTGGTCAGCAGAGGACAATTGGAAGGAGGGACCGCAGACAGACTTAGTAGGCCTAAAATAACAAAATAGGCACTATGCAGCTTCCATTATGTGGCAGGGGTACACAGGCAGCATTGGTGTGGTCAGCGTAGGACAACTGGAAGGAGGGACCGCAGACAGTAAGTACTCCCAAAAACTAAATAGATGTTAATGTCTCGCAAAAAAAACAAAACCAAAAAAAAAAAGGGTGGCATACTTAGGTACAGGGGTGGGCTTCTATGCTGACTTTCAGACATTGTAATTTGGCGCAAAGTATTTACTGGTGTAAATGTAGGACAGGGCCCCTGCCTATTTTAACTAGCATCATACATGTCAACAAATTGTTATTGTCAGTGCCAGGCATTGAAGGATTTCAGCGCATAGACTAAACAGTGGTGGAGCAGTGAGAGATAATTTTGCAAGTGGTAGAGCACTGTTTGAGCTGGGGGGGACACTCTCTCGTGGCCGGCGGTACAGGCCCAGGGCCCCTCATGTTACAACGGTGTGTCTGACGTTGGGTGCACACCACCACCGCCAGAGACACTTCATTGTACTATGAGGGACTCAGTGGCAGTGCCGTCGACCAAAAGTGTGCACACCCACCTCTTCAGACAAACGGCACTCTGCCGGGTGCTTGCACCAAGTGGCGAGACCACGGCCCCGTGGGGGGAGTTAGGACATTTAGGGAGGTGTAAACATGTCGTATGCTGTACAAACAGCAGCTGCAAATTAAGAGATTGGAACAGTCAGTAACACCAGTCCCAAAGCAAGACCTTTTTTCAGGAAAGCTAGGTGTCAGCCGGGAAAGGTGGGGCAAAATAATTAGAAATCCATGAGTGGTTCATTTTAATGAAGGTTAGATCATCAACATTTTGGGTAGCCAGACGAGTCCTTTTTTTGGTCAGTATTAGTGTTGAGCGATACCGTCCGATACTTGAAAGTATCGGTATCGGAAAGTATCGGCCGATACCGGCAAAGTATCGGATCTAATCCGATACCGATACCCGATACCAATACAAGTCAATGGGACTCAAGTATCGGACGGTATTCCTGATGGTTCCCAGGGTCTGAAGGAGAGGAAACTCTCCTTCAGGCCCTGGGAACCATATAAATGTGTAAAAGAAAGAATTAAAATAAAAAATATCGCTATACTCACCTCTCCGACGCAGCCGGGACTTCAGCGAGGGAACCGGCAGCGTTGTTTGTTTAAAATTTGCGCTATTACTTGGTTACGTGAATTCCCGGCTTGTGATTGGTCAGGTCGGCCATGTTGCCGGGACGCGGACCAATCACAGCAAGCCGTGACGAAATTACGTCACGGCTTGCTGTGATTGGTCCGCGTCCCGGCAATATGGTCGCCCTGACCAATCACAAGCCGTGACGTCACGGGAGGCTGGACACGCGCTCACTTTAAAATTGGCGCGTGTCCAGCCTCCCGTGACGTCACGGCTTGTGATTGGTTGCGCCGCGGTCAACCAATCACAAGCCGGGAGGCTGGACGCGCTCATTTTAAAATGGGCGCGTGTCCAGCCTCCCGTGACGTCACGGCTTGTGATTGGTTGCGCCGCGGTCAACCAATCACAAGCCGGGAGGCTGGACGCGCTCATTTTAAAATGGGCGCGTGTCCAGCCTCCCGTGACGTCACGGCTTGTGATTGGTTGCGCCGCGGTCAACCAATCACAAGCCGGGAGGCTGGACGCGCTCATTTTAAAATGGGCGCGTGTCCAGCCTCCCGTGACGTCACGGCTTGTGATTGGTTGCGCCGCGGTCAACCAATCACAAGCCGGGAGGCTGGACGCGCTCATTTTAAAATGGGCGCGTGTCCAGCCTCCCGTGACGTCACGGCTTGTGATTGGTCAGGGCGGCCATATTGCCGGGACGCGGACCAATCACAGCAAGCCGTGACGTAATTTCGTCACGGCTTGCTGTGATTGGTCCGCGTCCCGGCAACGTGGCCGACCTGACCAATCACAAGCCGGGAATTCACGTAACCAAGTAATAGCGCGAATTTTAAACAAACAACGCTGCCGGTTCCCTCGCTGAAGTCCCGGCTGCGTCGGACAGGTGAGTATAGCGATATTTTTTATTTTAATTCTCTCTTTTACACATTTTAACATTAATGTTGTTGCGATACCCGATACCCGATACCACAAGAGTATCGGAATCCCGGTATCGGAATTCCGATACAGCAAGTATCGGCCGATACCCGATACTTGCAGCATCGGAATGCTCAACACTAGTCAGTATTGAACCAGCAGCACTGAATACTCTTTCTGATAGCACATTAGCTGCTGGGCAAACAAGCTCCATCAATGCATATTCGGTCAATTCAGGCCAGGTGTCTATTTTGGATGCCCAGTAATCAAAGGGGAATGACGGTTGAGGGGGAACATCGATAATGGAGGAAAAATAGTTAGTAACCATACTGGAAAAATGTTGTCTCCTGTCACTTTGAATTGATGCTGCAGTACCTGTCGTGTCTGCGGCCATTGCGAAATCACTCCACAACCTGGTCAGGAAACCCCTCTGTCCAACGCCACTTCTGATTTGTGCACCTCTAACACCTCTGCCCTGTTGCCCCCTGCAGCTCGCGTGAGAACCATCACCGGCGCTGTGTGCTGGGAATGCCTGAATCAAATGGTCTACAAGAGTTGCTTGTTTGGTTGCCAATATTTGTTCAAGGTTCTCATGTGGCATGATATTTTGCAATTTGCCTTTATAGCGAGGATCAAGGAGGCAGGCCAACCAGTAATCGTCATCGTTCATCATATTTATAATGTGTGGGTCCCTTTTGAGGATACGCAAGGCATAATCCACCATGTGGGCCAATGTTCCACTTGTCAAATCAGTGTATGTGCTAGGTTGAGGAGCACTTTCGGGCAAATCAACGTCACTTGTCTCCCTCAAAAACCCTGAACCCGGCCTTGCAGCAGTTTCCAGCCAGCAGTTTCTATTGCCCCCTGAGAAGCTTCCTCATCCAAAAAATACTCATCCCCATGATCCTCCTCATCCTCCTCCTCTTCGCCCACCACCTCGTCCTGTAGACTTCCCTGACCAGACAATGGCTGACTGTCATCAAGGCTTCCCTCGTCCTCGGCTGCAGATGCCTGCTCCTTTATGTGCGTCAAACTTTGCATCAGCAGACGCATTAGGGGGATGCTCATGCTTATTATGGCGTTGTCTGCACTAATCAGCCGTGTGCATTCCTCAAAACACTGAAGGACTTGACACAGGTCTTGTAGCTTCGACCACTGCACACCTGACAACTCCATGTCTGCCATCCCACTGCCTGCCCGTGTATGTGTATCCTCCCACAAATACATAACAGCACACCTCAGTTTGCACAGTCTCTGAAGCATGTGCAGTGTGGAGTTCCACCTTGTTGCAACGTCGATGATTAGGCGATGCTGGGGAAGTTTCAAAGACCGCTGATGGTTCTGCATACGACAGGAGTGTACGGGCGAATGGCGGATGTGCGAGCAAAGTCTGCGCACTTTCAGGAGCAGGTCGGGTAACCCCGGATAACTTTTCAGGAAGCACTGCACCACCAGGTTTAAGGTGTGAGCAAGGCAAGGAATGTTTTTCAGTTGTGAAAGGGCTATGGCAGCCATAAAATTCCTTCCGTTATCACTCACTACCTTGCCTGCCTCAAGATGTACAGTGCCCAGCCATGACTGAGTTTCTTGCTGCAAGAACTCGGACAGAACTTCCGCGGTGTGTCTGTTGTCGCCCAAACACTTCATTGCCAATACAGCCTGCTGACGCTTGCCACTAGCTGTTCCATAATGGGACACCTCGTGTGCAACAGTGGCAGCTGCGGATGGAGTGGTCGTGCGACTGCGGTCTGTGGACGAGCTCTTGCTTCTGCTGGAGGACGAGGAGGAGGAGGGGGGACGAACGCCTACAGCCAACTGTTTCCTAGACCGTGGGCTAGGCAGAACTGTCCAAATATTGCTGTCCCCTGTGGACCCTGCATCCACCACATTAACCCAGCCCCTGACCATGCCTACTGGTCCATGCATCTGTTGTCAGGTGCACTTTTCTACTCACAGATTGCTTGAGTGCATGGACAATGCGGTCTTTTACATTCTGGTGGAGGGCTGGGATGGCTTTTCTCAAAAAGAAGTGTTGACTGGGTAGCTCGTAGCGTGGTACAGCGTAGTCCATCAGGGCTTTGAAAGCTTCGCTTTCAACTAACCGGTAGGGCATCATCTCTAACGAGATTAGTCTAGCAATGTGGGCATTCAAACCCTGTGTACGCGGATGCGAGGATGAGTACTTCCTTTTCCTAACGACAGTCTCATGTAGGGTGAGCTGGACTGGAGAGCTGCATAGGGTGGAACTAGCGGGGGTGCCGGTGGACATGGCAGACTGAGAGAGGGTTGGTGATGGTATTCTTGCTGTTGCCCTACATACAGTGTTTCCTACCACGAACCTGGTGATTCCCTGACTGCTTTGGCCTTGCGACGAAACCGCCACATTTACTGCAGGTGGTGTGGTAAACGGTGGGCTTACAGTGAGGATAGGGATGTAGCGTTGCTGACTAGCTTCATTGTGAGAGGGTGCTACAACGTTAAGGGACGTTTGGTAGTTAGTCCAGGCTTGCAAGTGCATGGTGGTTATATGTCTACGCATGCAACTTGTATTTAGATTTTTAACATTCTGACCTCTGCTGAAGGTCCTTGAGCATTTCTTACAGATGACTTTGCACTGATCATTTGGATCTTGGTTAAAAAAAATGCTGACATTCCTACTATCGGATACCTTTTCAGGCATTGCACACTGAGCTACTTTAACAGGATGGCCACGCTGTCCTACAACTGGTTTTGGTTTTGCCACATGTTTTTGGCCAGATACGGGCCTGCCAGATGGAACCTGTTGTGATGTTGATGCCTGCTGCGGCTCCTCCTCCTCCACTTCAGAGCTACTGCCACCTGCACCCTGTTCCCCCAATAGCTGCCAATCGGGGTCAACAACTGTGTCATCTATGACCTCCTCTTCTATGTCCTGTGCACCTTCCTCTGGGTCACCGTGTAAGCCGGTGCTATAGCGTTCGTGACGGGGCTCCATAGTCTCATCAGGGTCAGATTCTGGATCAGTACACTGCGAGGGTAATGTTCTGATCTGAGTCAAAGGAACAGCATAATAATTGGGCTGTGGCTGTGCATCTGTGCACTCCATGTCCGATTCATCTTGTAATGGGCAAGGCCTGTTAACAATTTCCCTTTCTAACCCAGGCACAGTATGTGTAAAGAGCTCCATGGAGTAACCTGTTGTGTCGCCTGATGCATCCTTCTCTGTTGTTCTGGGTGAAGAACACAAGGAAGCGACTTGTCCCTGACCGGAAACATCCACTGACGACGCGCTGCTTTTACATTTTGCACTTTCCGAGGAGGAGGCGAAAGAGCTTGAGGCAGAGGCAACAATGAAAGCCAAAACTTGTTCCTGCTGCTCCGGCTTCAAAAGCGGTTTTCCTACTCCCAGAAAAGGGAGCGTTCGAGGCCTTGTGTAGCCAGACGATGACGCTGGCTCAACAACTCGAGACTTAGGGTCTATATTGCTTTTTCCACGACCACCTGATGCTCCACGACCACCACCACTACCATCATTACCAGCTGGCAATGACCGCCCACGGCCACGACCTCTTCCACCAGACTTCCTCATTCTTGGAAAAATGTAACCAAACTAACAACCGTTATGTGGTCCTGTACAAGCAGGTAGAAGGTGTACGTAAACTTGTTGTGAATTTAAATCTCCCTTTTTTATGTGTGGGAGAATGCAGGAAAAAATCAGGCCCACTGTATTACACTACACAGTTTGATTGGCAGAAAGAGGCTGGCAGATATGCCACGAACAGGACTGACGCACGAAGATGCACACACTGGCAATAGAAATCTCCCTCTTTATGTGTGGGAGAATGCAGGAAAAAATCAGGCCCACTATATCACAGTATAGTTTCTGTGGCACAAAATGACTGACAGATACCACAGACAGCACTGGCACAGATGCACAGATTTGGCAAGATTATTCTCCCTTTATTTTTTATTTTTATTTTTTTATATGGGAGACAAGTGATTTAATCAGGCCCACTATATCACAGTATAGTTTCTGTGGCACAAAATGAATGATAGATACCACAGACAGCACTGGCACAGATGCACAGATTTGGCAATATTATTCTCCCTTTATGTTTTTCTTAATATATGGGAGACAAGTGATTTAATCAGGCCCACTATATCACAGTATAGTTTCTGTGGCACAAAAGAACTGACAGAAACCACAGACACGACTGGCAGAGATGCACAGATTTGGCAAGATTATTCTCCCTTTATTTTTATTTTTTTTTTGGATATGGGAGACAAGTGAATAAATCAGGCCCACTATATCACAGTATAGTTTCTGTGGCACAAAAAGACTGACAGATACCACAGACAGCACTGGCACAGATGCACAGATTTGGCAGATTATTCTCCCTTTATTTTAATTTTTTTTTATATGGGAGACAAGTGATTTAATCAGGCCCACTATATCACAGTATAGTTTCTGTTTCACAAAATGAATGACAGATACCACAGACAGCACTGGCACAGATGCACAGATTTGGCAAGATTATTCTCCCTTTATTTTAATTTTTTTTTTTTATATGGGAGACAAGTGAATAAATCAGGCCCACTATATCACAGTATAGTTTCTGTGGCACAAAATGACTGACAGATACCACAGACAGCACTGGCACAGATGCACAGATTTGGCAACATTATTATTCTTCCTTTATTTTAATTTTTTTGTTTTTGGGATATGGGAGACAAGTGATTTAATCAGGCCCACTATATCACAGTATAGTTTCTGTGGCACATAATGACTGACAGAGATACCAGACAGCACTGGCACAGATGCACTGATTGGCAATATAAATCTCCCTTCTTAGGTGTGGGACAGTGCAGAAAAATACAGGCCCACTGTTTTACACTACATAGTTTCAGGGGCTGAAAGTGGCTGGAAGATATTAAAAAAAAAAAAGGGACTGTACTACAATTATTATCTCCCTACAATAGTCTCTGAAAAGTATGGCAGGCAGCAATAAAAAGGACTGCTGCACACAAAAAATGAGGACAAACAAACAAGATAGCTGTGCAGAAAGGAAGGAGCAACAGGATTTTTGCTTTTAAAAAAGCAGTTGGTTTGCACAGCGGCATACACACAGCAACGCAGCTATCAGGGAGCCTTATAAGCTACAGAGCTGTTGCACAGAAATCTAGCCTCCACTGTCCCTGCAAAGAAAAGGTGGTGTTGGACAGTGGAAATCGCTACAGCACAAGCGGTTTGGGGGTTAATTTACCCGGCCTCACACTATCCCTGCTTCTGACGAAGCAGCAGCAACCTTTCCCTATGCTCAGATCAGCAGCAGTAAGATGGCGGTCGGCGGGAACGCCCCTTTATAGCCCCTGTGACGCCGCAGAAAGCAAGCCAATCACTGCCATGCCCTTCTCTAAGATGGTGGGGACCAGGACCTATGTCATCACGCTGCCCACACTCTGCGTCCACCTTCATTGGCTGAGAAAAGGCGCTGAAAGCGTCATATGAAACGCGACTTTGGCGCGAAGATCGTGTACCGCATGGCTGATCCCACGCTGGGATCGGGTCGGGTTTCATGAAACCCGACTTTGTCAAAAGTTAGCGACTTATGAAAATGACCGATCCGTTTCGCTCAACCCTAGTCCCCACAGTACATTCTCGAAACACACAATATGATTCCCCCACAGTTCCCACACACATACAGTATGAGGCTCTACAGCCCTCCTCACACTATATGATGCCCTCATGCAAAGTATGGTACTCCCCGCAGCCCCTTTTGCAAAGTGTCATATTTTCAGCCCACCACACACAATATGATGCCCTTACAGTCCCTTTACATAGTACGATGCTTCCACATACAAAATGATGTCCTCATAGTTTCCCAAACAATATGGTTCCTCCAGTACACCAACTTATTATGATGTCTCCATAGTTCCCCCACATGGTATGATATCTCCATACAAGTGTCAGACCTGCCTATCACATCCCTGCTCCAAGGTTCTTGGGCTCTGCTGATAGTGAAGGTAGTGGCTGATAACTTGCCAAGACCTTTAAGTCATATGAAATTTTCAGGTTATGTGACCTGAAAGTCTTGCAGGACCTTCAGTCTCTACCTATCGGCTCCTTGCTCCCCCAATATATTCAACTGTATTTGTGTTCAAAGGGCACAGGTCCACTTGAAGTTGGAACATATCCCCCACCTCCCAGGACAGCAAGACAACTCCCGAAATTCAGATATGGGGCGATTAGAACATATGCATTTTGTTTATTTTCTAGGTGAATCATAGGAGGCCCAGTATTATGGTTGAACAGTGGTGTTTCCATATTTTTGCATAAATTTGACCTTAAACTGTATCAGATTTTCACAGAAGTCCTAAAGGATAGATAAAGAGAACCACATCAAACAAATGAGTCAAAAATACTAGACTTTGTCACTTTTTATTTAGGAAAATTATTTAATATTATATGTGCACGAGCAGACTTGGACTGGCCCATAAAGGACCAGGTGAAACTCCAGCAGGCAACGATAAAGGATTGGGTCCCTCGCAATGCTTGTCACTGTGCACTTAATGCAGCGTTTACTGTAAAAGGTATCCCATCATTCATTAAACAAGCTCTCCAGTTTATTATTCAAAAGCATAGGGAAATTTGTGAATGAGAATCAGGTAATATGGTATGTAAGTGAACAGTGGGTCCCAAGTAGAAAGCTATACAGATGGCCAAAATTGTTGGTACGCCTCGTTTAATGACAGAAAAACCCACAATGGTCACAGAAATAACTTGAATCTGACAAAAGTAATAATAAATAAAAGATCTATAAAAATGAACTAATGAAAGTCAGGCATTGCTTTTCAACCATGTTTCCACAGAATTGAGCAACCATGTTGTTGTTGCCTAATGGCATCCTGTGATATTCTAATGACTTCTGCATCAGGGGACTCATGTGCTTGATGCCTACGCTTATTTGCATTGTTTTTGTCCCAGTGATGTTGTTGCTCTTCAAGAGTCTCATTTGCCTCTTGTTGTCTTTGACGTTGTGGCTTTGCTGCCTTCCTTTCATTGTCATTAGCATACTTTTTATGAGGAGCCATGTTGGCGTTGATATTTTCTTTTTAAAGAACAAAAGTTCATTTTAAAAATTGACTGTGTCTGACCATGTACTGAACATATCACAGCTCCTGGGCAGGGGAGAAAGCAAAAGACAATACTGACATTACAGCAGGAGATCGTAGAGGATACATTTTGTGAGGTAAAATATTTTTTAAAAACAGTCAGTGAAATATTTTACCTCACAAAAGGAATCCACTGTGATCCCCTGCTATAATGTCAGTATTATCTTTTGCTTCCTCCCCTGCCCAGGAGATGTGGTATGCTCCATACACGGTCAGACACAGTCAATTTTTAAAATGAACTTTTGTTAGCGGGAAAACCACTTTAATGTGACCGGCTTCCTCTGTAGACACATCGCGCATCTGCCGCCGGGATCAGCCAAGTGATTCACTGCACCTGTGCATAATTTGCGCAGTAAATCAGACTGCCGCCATCTTTGTGCAGACAGATAGCGGCAGTCACATTACAACTGCGCATGCACTCCTCTTGTACAAAGATGGCGGCAGTCAGTGAATCATTTGGCTGATCCCATTGGCGGGGTGTTCGCGATGGTGTTCCGCTGGTGGCACCGCACAAGAGGCTGCGTGGGTGAGTATGTGACTGTGAGCGTGAATGTGTGTGTGAGTGTGTTTGTGAGTGAGTGTGTGAGTGAGTGAATGTGACTGTGTGAGTGAGAGTGTGTTAGTGTGAGTGTGCATGTGAGTGTGTGTGAGTGTGAATGTGTGTGTGTGTGTGTGTGTGTGTGTGTGTGTGTGTGTGTGTGTGTGTGTGTGTGTGTGTGTTTGGTGCGCATGGGATATAGAGTGTGTGTGTGTGGTGTGTGGTGTGTGGTGTGTGTGGTGCGACGGTGTTCTGCTGGTGGTACCGCGCAATAGGTTGGTACCAGCAGCAGTTTCCATATTGAGACACCCACATATTGAGACACCCACATATTGAGTGCTAAGATGCTACCATCTCGGCTGTAATACACTGGTGGATGAATGAGATGCTGCCAGCGGTGTAATTTCTGAAGCTCCGCACTCTCACAGGCTGAACTGCTGTGACCTCTGGAGCATGGGAAAATGCCAGTTCATTCTATATATCAATGTGATACATATATATATATATATATATATATATATATATATATATATATATATATATATATATAAAATGTGTGTGTGCGTGTGTCACTGACATGTATATATCTATGTATTCTATGTGTATATAGCTATTCTATCTAGTCTATTCTAACCTGTCAGTGTGATTTTACTGCCTGCTTTTCAATGGACACCGGTGCATAAAAATCGGACAGAGTACTGTGTGATTTTTTTCTTGCATCCACTCACTTGCATTGGCGAGTCTCGTCCAAGATATGCAGCAATAAGCAGCATGCTGTGTTTTTTTTCTCAGTCTGATTTCAGCTGAGAAAAAAATTGCAGATGAGATGTAACTCACTGAATAACATTGGTCCGAGTGCATCCAATTTTTTACCGGATTGCACTTGTCCGTATTTCTCGCAAATGGGTATGAGCCCTAAGAGTCAGACTCAGAGGCTCCCGTACCCCTCCATACATGACATTGATGGCAATGCTTTTAAAATGTAATGCCATTTTGTACCTGCAGGGGTCACAGTGGGGTATGTGTAACCTCAGTATATTCTATATATATAATCGTCTAAGGGTCACTTCCATCTGTTTGTCTGTTTGTCTGTCACGGAAATCCCGCGTCGCTGATTGGCACAGTGCGGCCGCAAATTCGCCCCTTCCTACTCTCTGTCAGTGCCCCCTCCAGCCACCGCTCACACAGGGTTAATGGCTGTGTTACACCGCGTTATGCCGCGGTGTAACGCAGTCCGTTAATGCTGCTATTAACCCTATGTGACCAACTTTTTACTATTGATGCTGCCTTAGAACTGTAAGTGATTTGTCCACACCACACCTGGAGGTGAAGCAGCACCTGAAGAGCCCGGGTTGTGATAGAGACCCTGTAAAATGGCTCAAGCTGCCCATCATACTGGTACCTGTTCTAGGACAGGAGTGAGAGGACTTTGCCAGCAAGCTATAGGCAGCAGGGACCTCGGATATTAGCGCAGAAGGATGGCTTATGGACCTCACCTGGGAGAGGGATCACCTTTGCCTCCAAGCCGGGTGGACCACATCACCACCCATGCCTGGTATCCTTGACTGAGGACTGCTCCTACCAGTAAACCAGGTAAAGACTTAACAACTCTGTGTCCTCCACTTATTTGCTGGCATACACCATCCTTGCGATATACTTTGAGAACCCTGGGGACCCCGCTTCACCTGTGGGAAGCGTCAACATCTTGCTGCAACAACATCACCCCAGAGGACCCTTTAAGCAGCATCGGTCCCACTGACCGAGAGCCACAAGTGACGTCACAAATAGACTTTATTACCAAATTCCCTTTAAAGACCTTTCCCTTTTTTGTTGAGTCCCAGGGCCACTGACCGGGTCGCAGCCACAGTGACATTCCCTTTAAGAGCGACCAGACCCGGTACCGAGTATCCCAATTGCCCTGGTGGGTGACTCAACTTTGGCATCACGAACAGGATGGACCGACCCGTAGGAATGGGTCCTGTGCGCAATGGACTGTGTAAAATTGTTTATTGGCCGCCATTGCTCCACCACGAGGCGGATAAAGGAGGAAGAAGACGTGTTGCCATGGGTGGAGTTCAAGAATCGGCGCGAAAGCTGGATCCACCCCCTACAGAGACCAGGACGGATCCACTCCCGGAGATGGCCGGGGGGAAAGTGGGAAAGACACCACCAAGAAAGTCAAGAGATGGAGGAGGAAGATGCGGGAAAGCGTGGCCGCAGCATGGCTGCACGCTACCCGGTAAAGACATTGGCGGATAGCAGTGAAGAGCCACCAGAACCTAAAGACACCAGTGGAGATGTCCCCGGTCCGAAGCAACAGGAAACCTCGGACCTGAGGCCTACCTTGGACCCGGAGCTCCTCGGCGCGGAGATGGAGGAGCTGGCCCGATGACTCCTGTGGACCCAGGTGACAGTGGTGGCCGCCTGGAAGGAGTCCCTGATCCAGAGGATGAAGACCACGCAGCCTCAGACGACATCACCGATGCTCACAGCACCAGCGGAGCCGGAGGGAGCGACGCTGCTACAGGAGATGGCGCCGACGAAGGGCCTGGAACCTGTGCCTTTGACCTCGATGGAGCCAGAAAGTAAGGCGCTGCCAGAAAGTGAGACGACACCGACGGAGAACCTGGAGCCCGCACTTGTGACATCAGTGGAGTCAGCAAGCAAGACGCTACAATCAGAGATGACAAAGCGGCAGCACCAGGCCTTGCAACCAGAGATCCTGACCCCAGCGGAGGCAGAAAAGGACCCTGGCACCAGCAAGACAGGTATGCAAACTCCCCGGGTGGCTGAAGCAACCCTGGTGGGACCCCTAGCACCCCCGCCGACTGTATCACCTGGCCAGTCAGTAACAGTCACAGTAACCTGGGACCGTATGCTTGATATGGGAGATGCACTTACTGAGCCAATGGTGCCTGAACCATCGCCCTTGAAAGTATGCAGGCCCAAAGAGACTATTCATTGGAGGCACCCTAAAACGGATTTAATGGGATTCCCAATAGAGGCCCAATCTGCAGCTAATAGTGTTAAAATAGCTGAAACAGAAAATTACTGCATACAGCAGATATTGAAACTGGCCACAGAGGAGAAACAATGTAGAGCTACATGGGAAGCTATGGAGGAGCGTAACCTGCTATCTAAGGCCCAGTCCCGTATGACTAGACTTACCAATAACAGACCTATAAAGTCAGGAACTGTTGTAACCTTCAACCTAGACAGAGGATGGGGTTTCATAAGAGAGCATGGAGGACATACTGAACTATTTGTGAACCGCAGAGACGTAGTGTCACATCTCATAAGAGGATACCCTGACCGGGTAAAGTAACCTTTACCTGGCACCATGGAGAATGGGGATATTATGCCATACACCTTAAAAGGTGCCCAGGACAGCATACTAATACCCGTGTAGCCACTGAAGGTGGGACGCAGACCCGGGCTGCACAGACTTTGGAAGCAGAACTGTTTTCTATGGAGTCATCTGTTGACACCTGCACCAAAAGACTTCCCCAGCCAGGAAGCTGTAGACACCAGGACCTGCCCTGGAAGAAAAAGTAAAGAGACATTCACCTGTGTGACAGTAATATTGTGAATATGTTGTGTTGATGTTTTCTTTACAGTTTAAATGGACAGTGTTACCTAATAACAGTATTATAAATAGTTTGGCACCTGTTCCTGTGCCCCTCATTGATATTGCCACATGCTGGTAGCGTGAGGAAAAATGTATCTACTTCTTTTGCTTTTCAGAGCTGCAGCAGAACTGCATGGCGTAGCGGAAGACCAGCACTGGTCAATGCGCCTTGCTATCCAAATCTTTGCACTTTGTGTGCACTTATAATAAATAGTTTTGGTTATGTAAAGTTCTTACAGTGATGTTGCCTTCCTTTCGGGGAGGGTAATATCATGATTGGAGGCAGGGCCAGCTCCAGGTTTTAATGGGCCCTGGGCGAAGGAGTCCCGGTGGGCCCCTTTAACACATACCACAATTCATAATGCACGGATACGGCAGAGAAATATAGGTATAGTATAATGCCAAAGATTTCACTTACTTCTTACAGTACATGAGTGATATCTATTGTGCATTCTACATTAGCTCAGAGACCGGACAGTATAGTCCTCTATACAGAATAATGAGCCCCATATATTGCTCCAAACAGAGTAATGAGCCCCATATATTGCCCCATACAGTATAATGGCTCCATATAGTGCTCCATACAGTATAATTGGCACCACATAGTCCTCTATACAGAATAATGAGCCCCATATATTGCTCCAAACAGAATAATGAGCCCAATATTATGCTCCATACAGAAAAATGAGCCTCATATAATGCTCCATACAGTATAATGGGCACCACAGAGTGCTCCATACAAAATGAGCCGCATATATTGCTCCATACAGAATTGACCCCATATAATGCGCCATACAATATAGTGAGCCACATATAATTCTCCATACAGTATATGATGGGCCCCATCTATTGCTCCATATATAATGGGCCTCATATAATGCTGCATACAGTATATGATCGGCCCCATACAGTATCCTGAGTCCCATATATTGCTCCATACAGAATGGGTCCCATATAATGCTCCAAAAATAATTGGCCCCATAAGATGCTCCATGTATAATGGGCCCCATATAATGCTCCATATATAATTGGCCATATAAAATGCTCCATATATAATTAGTCCCATAAGATGCTTCATATATTATTGGCCCCATATACTGCTCCATATGTAATTGGCCCCATATACTGCTCCATATTAAATTGGCCCCATAAGATGCTCCATATTAAATTGGCCCCATATAATGCTCCCTATAGAATTGGCTTCATAAGATGCTCCCTATATTATTGGTCCCATGAGATACTCCATATAGAATTAGCCCCATATATTGCTCCAAATATAAAAAAAAAAATGAAATACTCACCTCTCGTTGTTTGATGCTGCTCTGCTCTGGACTCCTCAGCATCGGCGTCTTCCTGCTCTCTGTGCTGTGACTGCTCAGGCAGAGGGTGGGCACTGGTGACGTCATCGCGCCCTCTGACCTGAACGTCACAGTCAGAGGATGGAAGACGCTGCAGCGCTGGAACCGGGAGAGGTAAGTACCGCAAGTGCCGGGGCCCGGAGCAGGCGGGAGGTCCTCCTGCCTACTCAGTGCCCCAGCACTTGCCCGGATGCGCCCGGTGCTGACGCCAGCCCTGCGTGGAGGCAAGGAGGATTCTCTTTACCAAGTGAGCACCTACGCACAGCACGTTCTGAATCCAGGCCAGAAGGGGGAGCTTAGGACCCCGATTCAGTGGAGCTTCACTCAGCTTTAAGTATTCTGGCTGGAGGATGAGTTAGGTTAGTTGGAGAGAGACAATGAGGAAAAAGGGAGTCTGGAACAGAGTGCAGACTACAGAGCTATGCAGCCAGGACTGAGTGCAGCTCCAGGAATGGACTAGAACCCGAGGGGTTGTTGTATGCAGTGGAGCAATTGAGGAAAGAAGCACAGGAGTGGAAAAGTGCTCAGAGGGGAACTGTGACCGGGCACCGTCAGAGCCGAAGCGCAGAGACCGGGCACCCGGAGCCCAAAGCTTTAGTGGGACTCTAGGACACTTAGCAGAACCGGAGGGCTTAGAACTGTATGTGAATTGCCCACACCACACCTGGAGGTGAAGCAGCATCTGAAGAGCCCGGGTCGTGATAGAGACCCTGTAAAATGGCTCAAGCTGCCCATCATACAGGTACCTGTTCTAGGACAGGAGTGAGAGGACATTGCCAGTAAGTTATAGGCAGCGGGGACCTCGCATATTAGCGCAGTAGGAAGGCTTACGGACGTCAACTGAGAGAGGGATCACCTTTGCCTCCAAGCCAGCTGGACCACATCACCACCCGTGCCTGGTATCCTGGACTGAGGACTGCTCCTACCAGTAAACCAGGTAAAGACTTAACAACTCTGTGTCCTCCGCTTATTTGCCGGCATACACCATCCTTACCATATACTTTGGGAGCCCTGGGGACCCCGCTTCACCTTTGGGAAGCGTCACCATCTTGCTGCAACAACATCACCCCAGAGGACCCCTTTAAGCAGCGTCAGTCCCACTAACCGAGAACCACAGGTGGCGTCATGAATAGACTTTGTTACCAATTTCCCTTTAAAGACCTTTCCCTTTTTAAGTGAGCGCCCAGGGCCATGGACCGGGGGGGGGGGGGCACCGTGACATCACCTTTAAGAGAGACCGGACCCAGTACCAAGCATCCCCATGGTGGGCGACCCACTGCTTGTGCGCACACACCTGTAAAACCGCCGTGCCCACAGATTTACAGGGCCGACAGCAGGAAAATACGGGCCTGTAGCCACATCAGCGGGACAGCTGCCGGATGAGTGGACGCTGCCAGCCCGTGGCCCACAAGGAGAAACACATCACGGCCCAGCGGGAAAGGATCGGCAGATTATCAATTCGGGCCTGCCTGCTCACCATTGTTTTTCAGTGCTCTCCTGCTGGTGAATTTATGATCATTAACATTAGGTAATGTGATATAGGAATTTTGTTGCTTAAAGGGAACCTGTCACCTGAATTTGGCGGGATCGGTTTTAGGTCATATGGGCGGGGTTTTCGGGTGTTTGATTCACCCTTTCCTTATCCGCTGGCTGCATGCTGGCCGCAATATTGGATTGAAGTTCATTCTCTGTCCTCCATAGTACACGCCTGCGCAAGGCAATCTTGCCTTGCGCACGCGCAGTATGCTTTGCCCAACTGCTGGCAAAGCCAAAAAGCATTAGTGCGCATGCGCCGGCACACTATGTCCCGGAAGTATTTTGCTGTGTTCCGGGACATAGTGCGCCGGCGCATGCGCACTAATGCTTTTCGGCTTTGCCCGCAGTTGGGCAAGGCATACTGCGCGTGCGCAAGGCAAGATTGCCTTGCGCAGGCGTGTACTACGGAGGACAGAGAGTGAACTTCAATCCAATATTGCGGCCAGCATGCAGCCAGCGGGTAAGGAAAGGGTGAATCAAACACCCGAAAACCTCGCCCATATGACCGAAAACCCGTCCCGCCAAATTCAGGTGACAGGTTCCCTTTAAAGGTGGCCTTGGGTTCCTTTATGATCTCGCGGACTGTTAAGCTATGTTCACATGCAGCGTTTTTGCAGCGCTTTGTTGCTACTTTTTATGAAAATGAAAAGCTGCTTTTAACAGTATCAGTAAAAGCTATGAGATTTCAGAAACGTTTTCACTGAATACAATTGGAAGCTTATTCAAAGAGTATTTATGACATTTTTTTTCTTTCAAGTGGGTTTGGAGCAGAATCTGCTCTAAAATCCATAAAAAACCAGAGTTGCGAAATCCTTGGAGCGAGCTCTGCTGTCATACATCTCCGATCATTTCGATAACTTTACTTTGACCAGTAGAGTGCAGTAGAGTTCTGCACTTTCATACTACTGTGTTTGCTCTTATTCTGATCGTTACTTATGCCGTGATATTTCAATATTCCATAGCCACCACTGTAAAAATGCAGTCCTCTTACACATTTAAAAAAGCCTTCAGTATGTATCAGGAAAATAATTGCATTTTCTTGACTCAGTTTTTTTTTTACGCTTGTGGCAAGTAAGATCCAGTTGCTCAACTTTCTTTTTGTCATTTGTCCTAGAGGGTTTGGATGTGATATTTACAGTAGATGTACACATTGAAACGCCTGGAGAAACAAATGCAAAACATCCAAATAAATCATTCCTTATATTCAAGCAAAACAAATGTCTGGCGATAACCAGGTCTGAGTGCTCAGCATCTGCAGGTCATGGTGACATGTTACGTACGAAGTCCTGCCACCGTATTTCTAAGAAAAATGCTTAACTGAATCAGTCTTTTTTAGTTTCTGAGCACAAGCATTGAGCAGAGGAGTATTCAAACAATTAATATTTAATAAAAGTTGTTCAAAACTAGAGAAACGGGTCTTCAGTTTTTTTCTGGAAACAGCGCCCCATCTGTTTATGGACAGTGCCTGGTATTACACTCCATCCCTATTCAAGTGAAAGAAATACCATACAATGACCATAGACAGATGAGGCACTGCTTCCGGAAAAACAGTGCAATTTTTGCAATCCTGTAAGCCCCTATCTGGTTTATATGTCACTATTATGTAACTACAGTAAGTGAATATAATTTATTTTTCTTCAATAATGTATCATTTATGCTTATGCAAGTTATATCACACAAAAAAAAAACAAGCTCACGGGGCTGTCAACTATAGACAATGTCTTTTCAATCCGAAGGGTCCTTTAATAAGAGGATGACCACTAGGTGCCCCAGCGATCAGCTGCTAAAGGGAATCTGTAAGGTGATTTTTTGATAGCATATTAATAGTATCCAGAAATGGGGCTTGGGCAGCCCTTTCAGAATCAGAATATTTAATGTTTATTGCTGTAGCTCCCCCGTTTTTCTTGTTGTAAGCAGTGGAAACTTCATAGTCACTCGCCGACTAGTCAAGAGTATGTAAATCAAAATTAAATATGCACCTGTACCCCCACCCATAATCAATCCCACCCCTCGGCACCAATGTCAGTGATAGTAAAAGCTTTGTACATGCGAGATGCTTCCTTAGGTATGCGCATGCGGGGTTTCATTTATTCCTATACTATCATTTGATATCATTGATGAGTAACACACAGGTACTTGGATGCAGTGACACAGAGGCATGGAGCAGGGGTTAACTATTATTTACAGTACTTAATTAACAGTAATAAACTCCTGGCAGGGAGATAACAGGAAGAAGGGGATGCAAGGTAAACAGTAATATGGGCAACACGGTGGCTCAGTGGTTAGCATTGCAGCACTGGAGTCCTGGGTTCAAACCCCACCAAGGACAACATCTGCAAAGAGTTTGTATGTTCTCTCCGTGTTTGCGTGGGTTTCCTCCGGGTACTCCGGTTTCCTCCCACATTCCAAAGACATACTGATAGGGAATTTAGAATGTGAGCCCCATCGGGGACAGCGATGATAATGTGTGAAAACTGTAAAGCGCTGCGGAATATGTTAGCACTATATAAAAATAAAGATTATTATTATTATAACTGCTATCCAACTATACAGTCTTTATATCAGGTTTAACTTATCATAGCTCCGCAGTCCGTTACTCTCTGCAGGTCTAACAGGTGATGAGAAACCAGCGTCTTCAGGCGTCATTGCCCAACACACTGTCTCACTTCTGGCGGCAGCAGGCTGAGCCCTAGTCCATCTAAATGAGGAGCTGAAGAGTGAAGCTCTCTGCAATATTCCAATCGGCGTATGTGCCTCTGAGCAGCCATCGTCACCTGGATGTCCTCACTGCAACACTCTGCCCGGCGCGCGTCTCCCTGCACGCCTGCTGGTACTTGTGAGTCTTTACTGTGCCCGTCCTGGATCTGTGCTCTGCGGCCGGGAGCCTTTCCCAAAAAACTCCTGCTCAGCTTGGCGACACTCCACGGGTCCTTACTGCACCCGACCCTTATCACTGCCACGCGGCCTACCACTGCTCGCGGCGCAGTGCAGGTCCGCTCCCATTCAGCCCTACGGCGGGAAGCCCTTTTCTTTTCTCGCGCAAACCTCCTTATACTCTCCACGCCCCCTCGCTGCAGGTCAATGGTCTCCTCCGTCCTCAATTACCTTTCCCCCTGCAACAGGAGATTCAGCCCCAGCAGTTCCTGACCTGGCACTTCAGCAGCACTTGCAGCCTGGTTCTCTCTTCTACAGATGCTAGCGCAGAGGGGCGGGAGGGATTATGGGCGTGAGAAGGGTTGCATATTCATGTTTGATTTACATACACTTGACTAGCAGGCAGCACGCGACTCTGAATTGTCCAGAGATTACAAAGGAAAAATTAGGCATTACACATTATATGTATATGTAATACATAGACTTGCGAGTCCTCCAGATAGAGATATTATCTTACCTGGTTGATAGATGGGAAAATAATTCAGAATTTCCTAATAGGGTATCAACAGCAATAGCTTCTGGTCTAGCCCCTGTTCTTTATAATACACTTGTAAATTATATACAGTCATAGCCAAAAGTGTTGGCACCTTTGAATTTGCTTCCGAAAATGAAGTATTTCACCCAGAAAATAATTGCAATTACACATGTTTTGTTACACACGTGTTTATTTCCTTTGTGTGTATTGGAACAGCATAAAAAAGGAGAAAAAAATGCAAATTGGACATAATTTTACACAAAGTCCTATAAATGGACCAAACAAATTTGTTGGCATCTTTCCAAAATTGTGGGTGAACAACTTTGCTTCAAGCATGTGATGCCAGTTCAAACTCACCTGTGGCAAGTACTGTAACAGGTGTGGGCAATATGAAATCACTCCTGAAACCAGATAAAACGGGGAGAAGTTGACTCAATATTTGCATTGTGTGTCTGTCTGTGTCACACTAAGCATGGAGAGCAGAAAGAGGAGAACAGAACTGTCTGAGGACTTGAGAACCAAAATTGTTGAAAATATCAACAATCTAAAGTCCATCTCCAGAGATCTGGATGTTCCTTTGTGTACGGTGTGCAACATAATCAAGTGCAACATAATCAAGAAATTTGCAACCCATGGCACTGTAGCTAATCTCCTTGGACTTGGACATTAGAGAAAAATTGATGAAAGGTTGCAAAGCAGGCTAGATTGGATGGTGTGCAAGCAGCCCCACTCACCTTCCTGCTGCTATGACATAGCTATAAATTATTACATAATCCACCATTCTACCGCCAGAGTTTTATATTAACGAAACAAAGCAATAACATAAGGGCAGGCGGGATATAGACTAAAAGAACAATTTACATTTTACTCAAAAATATACCTATAAAGAGAAAAATCAGACAAACTGAACATTTTGCATTTTGTATATACCAATAGAGTCCATGTAACAAAATAATGGGGAACATTTCTGCGGAGCCTTTTCCCCGGTTTCTGACTACATCTTCTAGGGATTCCACACCTGCTGCTTCTCCACTCCCCCATCACCACAGGACTTTGAAGTGATTAAAGTGAGTAAGGGTACCGTCACACAGTGCAATTTTGATCGCTATGACGGTACGATTCGTGACGTTCTAGCGATATCGTTACGATATCGCAGTGTCTGACACGCTACTGCGATCAGACATCACGCTGAGAATCGTACGTCGTAGCAGATCGTTTGGAACTTTCTTTCGTCGCTTGATCACCCGCTGACATCGCTGGATCGTTGTGTGTGACACCGATCCAGCGATGTGTTCGCTTGTAACCAGGGTAAACATCGGGTAACTAAGTGCAGGGCCGCGCTTAGTAACCCGATGTTTACCCTGGTTACCAGCGTAAACGTAAAAAAAACAAACAGTACATACTCACATTCCGGTGTCTGTCCTCCGGCGTCTCAGCTTCTCTGCACTGTGAGCGCCTGCCGGCCGGAAAGCGAGCACAGCGGTGACGCGGTGACGTCACCGCTCTGCTTTCCGGCTATGGTGCTTACACAGTGGAGAGAAGCAGAACGCCGGGGGACAGACACCGGAATGTGAGTATGTACTGTTTGGTTTTTTTACGTTTAAGCTGGTAACCAGGGTAAACATCGGGTTACTAAGCGCGGCCCTGCGCTTAGTAACCCGATGTTTACCCTGGTTACCCGGGGACTTCGGCATCGCTCCAGCGCCGTGATTGCAAAGTGTGACCGCAGTCTACGACGCTGGAGCGATAATCATACGACGCTGCGATGTCACGGATCGTGCCGTCGAAGCGATCAAAATTGCACTGTGTGACAGTACCCTAAGAGTTGCGCAGGTCGTCAGCCTCACTCTTTTATCCATACCTAATGAGTCCTAATGGCAAGACAACTGGAGATTGGTCAGGATGCAATGGATGGCCAGCAATGTCCTAAATGTGCCTCACTGCTCTCAGTCAGTGCTCCATAATGCTTTGCCGGGAATGGCTTTTCTATCCAATGAATCTTAGACGGTTTCTTCCTCACAGTCGGCCAAATCCATCCTTCACATGCACGGGTAGGCAAACCCTGAAAGTCATCATGGGCCTAAAAACCAAAGGCTACCCTCACCTGGTTTGGCCTGCCAGCAGAGGTGATGTTCTAGGTTGTACCCACTGCCGCATGATAGCAGTTACTTGAAGGTACGAGTGAGAATAGAGTACCAAATGAGGACCAAAGGTGGGTGAGCTGTCCTAAAAGGACACAGCAAGCCCTCCACCAGAGATGCTACCCCCCATAAATCCCTGCTAAAATACATTGTGTACATGAATACACTTCCCATAGTCATACATGCAGTATAATGCACAGGCCATAGTCAATGTTAGTGATGGGCAGTCCTGCTCTTTTTGGTGATCCAGCTCTCATGGCTCCGCTCACAAAAAAGAGATGGCTCTTTCAGCTCACAAAACAGCTTTTTTTGAGTCTTAAATGGATCCCCATTGAATGTGTGTTCAGGTGCCCCCAACCACGCCCACCTACCGCAGAAACTCTGCCCACTTGCTAGGAACTAATTCAATTGATGAGTGGATGGTGTTTTTCTCAGGTGGGCAGGGTTACGCCTGCCGAAGTCTGGAATTTTACGCCCAGTGAAAGCCATTCAGGGAATTTAGTGGCTCTCATTGGCGTGCTGGCTCCCATCGTTCACAGCAGGGAGCCGCCTCTTTGTGTCGGATCGTTCGCGAACGACACATCACTAATAGTCATCCATGTAGTATAATGCACAGCCCATAGTCATACATGTAATATAATGCACAGCCCATAGTCATCCATATAATACAATGCATAGCCCATGTAGCAGTATGTCTGCTGTGGTCTCATTCATTTAAAAAAAATACTCACCTTCCCTCAGCTCCCCCTTTACACGGCTACCTCTTCTGAAGCCGGCAGCTGACGTGAGCGTGCAAGCAACGGGAGCATATGACGTCAGTGCCATGCGCCCCCATTCATATGCAAGCCGACATGAGCTGCTGGCCTCTGATTGGCCGGCAGCATCTATTACGAAACCGATGGGTATTTGCTGGCATTGGCAGGCCCCTCACCTGCCGGGCCTGAAAGCAGAGGCGACAGCTGCGACCGCTGTAGTTATACCCTTGAGCCTTCCTAAAGCAACCCCAATGTGCTTGATTGTTGTCTCTTCTACTCATCAATAAAGCACATGGGGATTGCACAAAACAGGAAATAATGAAAAGGATTGATGTACTAACCGGGAAATACTCTTAGTTCATTTGCAATCTTAAAAGACTTAGTATTGATATTATTTGTAATGAATACCCATCTGCGACCAGATATACTACCCTACCCAGCAATGTAATTATTTGATGATCCTACATCTCTTGACAGGTTCTTTTTTATTCTTATATTTATTTCCCAAGTAGTAATAATACCTTGGTGCTGTATATGTGAAGAGAATTCACATACATATAATACATTTATAAATTAAACTGACAGACTGGTACAGTGAGGGAAAGGACCCTGATCTTGAGGGTTTGCTACCTACAGAGTTATGGGGAAGGAGACAGTAGGTCTGGGGGAGGGGAGACGCAGCAGTTCAGCTGGTAGATAGGAGGCAGCGGGGTTAGTGCAGGCTTTGAGCGTTCCTTATGAGATTACGTCAGGTTACATCTGGGGGTTACAATTGTGGGACACAATCGGACATGTCAAATAATAAATTCCCGTACAAATATATGGCAGGTATTTTTACTTATTCCTACAGTTTCATTTGTGCTGCAGTGATGTGGTCCTCAAGTGAAACATAATCTCTGGTGTCCTTCTATTTTATATAAAGTGGAAAATCATGGCACCTACTGAGTACTTCGATGCTAAAAAAGAACCATAATAGATGAAGGGGATCCTTCCATGTCCTATTAAAGCATTGCATTAACTGGATCAAAGTAACAATCTCTATCTCTAAGGCAGTAGACAACATGGAACTTTCCAGCTGTTCCCAGATTATGACTGTCAGCATGCTATGTACACCGGCCAGGTGTAGTAGCTCATTGGCAGCTGGAAAAAGTTGCCTGATCCTGCCCTGGAGGATGGAAATCTCCATTTGGCACTGTACAGTGAAAATGAGGTGGTAGCACCTGCTAATACGAATATGCTACTAATGTGACACATTTTCCTGGATGCCTCAGACGTTACATGAAAGTAAGCAATCTGGGGTCCCACAAGCACGCATGGTAGAGCACGTGCTTCCCTTCAGCTGTCTTATCCCAGCTCAGACACATAGACTACAAACAGCATTATAAGCCCGTCTAGCAGATGGACAAGGCACGATCACATAAGTGCTGCCGATGATTAATCTGTCACCTGTCTCTGAAAGAGGACCGCTGGTGTTACATGTGGGTAAACTCCTGACTCACAGGAGCGTCCGTGCACATAACCCACTTAGATTAGCACCTATCACAGGCAGCAGGGATAAAGCTGCCGCAGAAAACACCCATGTGACATGAAAACCTACTCTTCTTACTTTTAATCTGGAATGATGCACAGATCAAGGCTGGATGGTAGCTGTGAATCAAAACTAATTTACTAAAAGTCATTTACATAACTCGTCAAGTGGCTGAACTCACCCCCCTTCATTTGCTTTAATTAACCCCTTAGTGACGGAGCCGATTTTAACCTTAATGACCAGACAATATTTTTGAAATCTGACCACTGTCACTTTATGGGCTTATACCCATATGTGTGAAAACAAAAATCCGATATCAGGACTGAGAAAATGGACAAGTGACATGCGAGTACAATCCGATTTTCACACTAGCATCCGATTTACAGCCAAATGCAGTGCGATAGCTATCAGACTGCAAAGCGATTTTATATAGAGCAATTCTGTGTCATTTACACATTGTTTTCAAAGAAAATATTCTTCGAAGTATATATATATATATTCTGCTCAAAAAAATAAAGGGAACACTAAAATACCACATCCTAGATATCACTGAATTAAATATTCCACTTGAAAATCTTTATTCATTAAATAGTGCAATGTGTTGAGAACAATAAAACCTAAAAATAATCAACTTAAATCACAACTAATATCCCACAGAGGTCTGGAGTTGGAATGATGCTCAAAATCAAAGTCAAAAGTGAAGTTACAGGCTGATCCAACTTCAGTGGAAATGCCTTAAGACAAGGAAATGATGCTCAGTAGTGTGTGTGGCCTCCACGTGCCTGTATGATCTCCTTACAATGCCTGGGCATGCTCCTCATGAGGCGACGGATGGTCTCCTGAGGGATCTACTCCCAGACCTAGACTAAAGCATCCACCAACTCCTGGACAGTCTGTGGTGCAACGTGACATTGGTGGATGGTGCGAGACATGATGTCCCAGATTTGTTCAATCGGATTCAGGTCTGGGGAACGGGTGGGCTAGTCCATCGCTTCAATGGCTTCATCTTGCAGGAACTGCTGACACACTCCAGCCACATGAGGTCTGGCATTGTCCTGCATTAGGAGGAACCCAGGGCCAACCGCACCAGCATATGGTCTCACAAGGGTTCTGAGGATCTCATCTCGGTACCTAATGGCAGTCAGGCTACGGCTGCCGCCACACTAGCAGTATTTGGTCAGTATTTTACATCAGTATTTGTAAGCCAAAACCAGGAGTGGAACAATTAGAGTCAAAGTATAATAGAAACATATGCACCACTTCTGCATTTATCACCCACTCCTGGTTTTGGCTTACAAATACTGATGTAAAATACTGACCAAATACTGCTAGTGTGACGGCAGCCTACCTCTGGCGAGCACATGGAAGGCTGTGCGGCCCTCCAAAGAAATGCCACCCCACACCATTACTGACCCACTGCCAAACCGGTCATGCTGAAGGATGTTGCAGGGAGCAGATCGCTCTCCACGGTGTCTCCAGACTCTGTCATGTCTGTCACATGTGCTCAGTGTGAACCTGCTTTCATCTGTGAAGAGCACAGGGTGCCAGTGGTGAATTTGCAAATCCTGGTGTTCTGTGGCAAATGCCAAGCATCCTGCACAGTGCTGGGCTGTGAGCACAACCCCCATCTGTGGACGTCGGGCACTCAGACCATCCTCATGGAATTGGTTTCTAACCGTTTGTGCAAACACATGCACATTTGTGGCCTGCTGGAGGTCATTTTGCAGGGCTCTGGCAGTGCTCCTCCTGTTGCTCCTTGCTGAGGAACAGCAAGGCTGAGGCACCGGTCCTACTGCTGGGTTGTTGCCCTCCTACGGCCCTCTCCACATCTCATTTTGTACTGGCCTGTCCCCTGGTAGCACCTCCAGCCTCTGGACACTACGCTGACAGACACAGCAAACCTTCTTGCAACAGTTCGCATTGATGTGCCATCCTGGATGAGCTGCACTACCTGAACCACTTGTGTGGGTTGTAGAGTCTGTCTCCTGCTACCACGAGTGTGAAAGCACAACCAACATTCAAAAGTGACCAAAACATCAGCCTGAAAGCATCGGTGCTGAGATGTGGTCTGTGGTTCCCACCTGCAGAACCACTCCTTTATTCAGTGTGTCTTCATAATTGCCAATAATTTCCATCTGTTGTCTATTCCAGTTGCTCAACAGCATGTGAAATTGATTGTCAAACAGTGTTACTTCCTAAGTAGACAGTTTGATTTCACAGAAGTTTGATTTACTTGGAGTTATATTCAGTTTAAGTGTTCCCTTTAATTTTTTGAGCAGTGTATATACAGCTCTGGCAAAAAATTAAGAGACCACTGCAAAATGTTCAGTTTGTCTGATTTTTCTCTTTATAGGTACATTTTTGAGTAAAATATAAATTGTTCATTTATTCTATAAACGTCTGACAACATGTCTCCGAATTTCCAAGCAATACATTTTGTATTTTTTTTCTGAAGAGGGGAAATGGTCAAAATTACAAAAAAACAACAGTGCTTTCAGACCTCAAATAATGCAAAGAAAGCAAGTTCATAATCATTTAGAAACAACAATACTAATGTTTTAACCCAGAAATAGTTCAGAAATCAATATTTTGTGCAATAACCATGATTTTTAAATCACAGCTTTCATGAATCTTGGCATGCTTTCCACCAGTCTTTCACACTGCTCCTAGCGCAAAAAGGTAAGCAGTTCTTCTTTGTTTGATAGCTTGTGATTGTCCATCATCCTCTTGATTACATTCCAGAGGTTTTCAATAGGGTTCAGGTCTAGTGATGAGCGAGTATTCTCGTTGCTCAGGTTTTCCCGAGCACGCTCAGGTGACCTCCGAGTATTTGTTAGTGTTTGGAGATTTAGTTTTCATAGCCCCAGCTGAATCATTTACAGCTACTAGACAGCTTGATTACATGAGGATTCCCTAGCAACCAGGCAACCCCCACCCCCACATGTACTCAGCCTGGCTAATAGCTGTAAATCATTCAGCTGAGGCGATGAAAACTTTATCTCCGAACACTAACAAATACTCGGAGGTCACCTGAGCGTGCTCGGAAAACCCAAGCAACGAGTACACTCGCTCATCACTATTCAGAAATTGGGCTGCCCATCACAGGGTTTTGATGTGGTGGTCTCTTAATTTTTGCCAGAGTTGTATATAATAGAGATAGATAGATATATAGATAGATAGATAGATAGATAGATAGATAGATAGATAGATAGATAAAAATAAAAAAGAGAAAATCAGCACTAGGCTACAGTGTGTCTGGGTGCTGTGACTCCAAGACAGCAACCAATCCTCTATATAGGAAATAAAAAATGAGAGGCAGCACACCAGTATAAGGTGGAAAAAAGTGCTTTAATAGCCCATAGTGGTGATGTTTCGGCTCAAAAACTGTGAACCTTTCTCAAGCAAACAGATATCAGTGTCCACCTTTTATAGGTGCATTTGGAGCGCCCCCCACGTCAAGGGCAATGGGGTACCTGGTACCGGGTCCTTCGGTTCAGGGGATGTCACGGTGGCCTGACCCAGTCTGTGGCCCTTTTGAGGGGCGTCCAATTAAAGGTGTAGTTTGTCTAGTGTTCGTGACGCCACCTGTGGTATTCAGTCAGGGTGACCGATGCTGCTAGGGGTCCGCTGGGGTGATGGAGTGGCAGCTAGATGGTATACCTTCCCACAGGTGAAGTATATCCCCAGGGCTTCCCAGATGTGTAGGTGGTGATGGTGGACGATGTAAGGCGCAGTGAATAACGAGGACACAAAAAGGGTGCAGTCTCTTTACCTTTACTGAAGGCTTCAGCATCCATAGTCCAGAGCACCGTTCACAGGGCAGGCTAAGTCCGGCCGGTCCGAAGGCAAATCCAGAGTTCCCTTATCCAGGTGGAAATCAGTAGCCTTCCTACTAGCGCCTGTGTGTTGTAGTACCTCCCTGCTGAGCACCACGGGATAGTCTTCACAACCTTTGTCTTGATGTTATTTCTTCCTATCTGTCCCCCAGATGGTATGGATAGGACAACCCGTATGACTGGGATAGCCTGGGGCTTGTTTGTAGGGACCCTAGAGACGCCCCGACCCCCACAATTTGCCACCGTGTCTTCTTAGGTATTAAGGTCGGGCAGCCAACTTGGAATTGACTGTCCTGCCGGTCTCTGAAGTAATGCATAGAGTCAATTACTCCCTCGGTGTTCCGGCCACCGGCTACGCGCCTCAGAAGGAGGCTGCCGATCTTGGTGCAGAACTCCTCCCGGTATTATCTCCTTGGGCTGTGAATTGTTTCTCACTCTCCACAATACAATTCCTTACTTGTCCTTTCTTAGGATGCTGCCGCATGGGGTGCAGGCGCAGCTCCGTGTCTTTCTGTCTCGTGCTAGACCTCTGTCAGGATCCCACCCCTGACAGGGACCCTCTGTCTGCAGCTCAGATGTTCCTCCTTTCCCCCTGTCTGCCTGACAGGTGTTGCCTGGGCCGAGCCCATTCTGCTTCTCTGGCTGACTAGATGTTACCTGGGCAGAGCCCAGTCTGCTTCTGACTAACTTTCTATCCAACCCACCAGTTTTACCCGAATGTGAGGAGTGCCCTAATAGATAGGAGCAAGGCTCCCCCTGGTGGGCTGGAGTGTGAAGTGTAGTGTGTGTCTTGTGATATCTGGAAAGATGAACTCCTTTAGTTCCATCAGACGTAATATCACTCCCCCTGGTGGAAGAGTGACATTACTGCAACGACCAGGACTCTGGGGCGCTACACATACATTTACATAATTAGTGCATAAAAGTGTACAGTAAATAGATAATATCATAAGTGCATTGATATGATAAACAACATTTTTTATATTATATCACAATTAAAATACAATGTGTATATAAAGTGCATACAGTACCAACCAAAGTGCATGTGACAAATACAGTACATCAAAACTAGTTAATTAGTGTTTTAGTGCACATTTGTAAGCGATTTGAACTTAATGACTCACCTCATCCTCCAGTTTATTATATCGCATCGGCATCTACTAGAACCTAATGAGCATTACTCTTTTCAAAAACCCGAAAACGAACTTCCGCGTTTGCATGGTAGAGTTTTATTACACTTATACCTATTTGTAAAAAAAATAATTGATATATCAAGAAGACTGCGCATCTAATACCAAAAAGAGCACCGCTATGTGTATGTTAAACCAAACAGACATATTTCAGACTTGGTAACATATATGTAACATAATTACAAAGCTAATCTATGCATGGAAAATATGTAACACCATATTTATATGAGAACAGCAACCACAAAAAGATTTAATATTTTATTGATTCAACTCACATTGAGTAAGGGAAGAAACGTTTTAGTACTATTTTCCATAGAGACATAGAGCAAAAAAAAAATTAAAAAATTTCTCTTTTTTTCTTTTTAAATTTTCAAAACATTTTTCAAAATAGTGTGCAGCTATGCATATAAATATATGTCTAAATAATATAAAGTGTAATCGAAGGAAAAAAGGGGAAAAAATTATCCTATATATATATGTGAGTGAAACCAAGAAAAAATGCGGCAGCACTCACCAGGAAGTGTAGTCCAATCTTTTATTGAAGCATATTCATAGCCGCGTCTTCACGGCTCGGGGGAGTGCAGGAAAAAGGAGGTGAGCAGGAGTGACGACGATCGTTTCACGCTGGAGCAGCGCTTCAACGGGTCCCGTTGAAGCGCTGCTCCAGCGCGAAACGATCGTCGTCACTCCTGCTCACCTCCTTTTTCCTGCACTCTCCCGAGCCGTGAAGACGCGGCTATGAATATGCTTTAATAAAAGATTGGACTACACTTCCTGGTGAGTGCTGCCGCATTTTTTCTTGGTTTCACTCATTGTTACACTGTTTCCATGCGAGCACCTCCAGTCCTGACGTCGGACTCTCCATTCACACCATATGTGAACCACGGTTCACTCCAGGGAAGCTAGGCTGTGCAGCACCATTTTTTTCTTTTTTCTTGCTATATATATATATATATATATAGTTATATTCATACAAAATTACTTTTTTGCAGAATATCAAATCTAAGAAGCAAGTGGGATGAGTCATGATTTCAGATCTTTTTCATTGTTAATGTACCTATAAAAAATAAGAGGGGTAATAGGAGAAAGTGGACCCCATAAACTGTTATGTAATTTTTTTCAATGTGGCAATACTCCATGCATGGTTGCACACTACTGATTGGATAGGAATGAGCGCTTCTCGTCTTTTAGAACACAGATTCAATTTGAATAGATTGTTGGCTCCATTAGCTGAGACCCTGAGGTGTAATATCAGCAGAGACTCCCACAATTCATCTAGGGGTATGGAGAGTATTTTGAACCCACATGTGCCTTAAAGAATTTTATAACTTTGGGACGTGGAAATATAACCTTAGTGGAAAAAATGGAATTTTTTAATTAGCTGCAAATTTGTCAGCTACACAAGGGTTAATAGGTGAAACTTGACCACACAATTTATTGTGCAATTTCTCCCAAATGTGGTCATGATGACCTATATGTCATCACAAATTACTGTTTGGCCACATGTCAGGGCTGAGAAGGAAGGGGCACTAGTTGGTTTTTGGAGCCCTAGAATACTTTTCAAGCGACATTTGCAGACCTCCTAAAGTGCCAAAACAGCAGAAAAAAAACGTGACACAATTGTATAAATTGCACCTCTCAATGAACTCATCTACAGCTGCAGTGACTATTTTGAAACATCCCCGCCATGCTTTTTTTCTGGAGAATTGCAAATCTGCCCATTTACAGTATAAATCTGCCCCAATACAGTATAGTGTCCCCATTAGTGATGAGCATGCTTGGCTGTAATCTACGTATATTGGGTGTGCTTGTATGTTACGTTCATGTCCCCATGGCTGCATGTTTTTTGGCTGTTAGACAGCCTCAACACATTTGATGATTGACTAACAAACAGTTAATCTCCACATGTGTTGTGGCTGTATGACAGCCGTGAATCATGGAGCCACCGGAGATTAAAACATATTATTCAAGTGCGCCCAAGATACTTGGATAACACCCAAACATGATCGGGTTAACGTTCGCTCATCACTAGAACCCATGCATCGTAGCACCCTCATACACTGTGCCCAACTTGTGTTTCTGGTGACATGCACCCCATAAATTGTTAATTGTGCTCTCACTGCTACAATAATGCCAAACATGTGGCCGCTTACAGTGGTTTAGGTACAGTGGGACTCAGAAGAAGGAGGGCACTTGGATTTGGAAGCGCTAATTTCACTGGATTTTATTTGATGGTGTAGAAGCTGTATCACTTTTTACAGAGCCTTTGCTCTACCAGTAACGTCGTAGCACCGTATATTTCCAGTGACAGATGATGGACCTGAATTGGGGCTGTTTTTTTGTGGGATGCGTTAGGGTTTTTATTAGTAACATTTTATGGCACATCAAAATTTTTGATCTGTTTCAGTATAAGGTAGGATCACATTCTGGTGTTCCCACCTGCTTCCCAACCTCACTAACATGCTCATTCCAGCCCTAGCCCACCTCTTCAACCTATCGCTGTTTTCTGGTACCCTCCCCTCTGCCTTCAAACATGCCACCATCACACCCATCATCAAAAAAACTAACCTTGACCCAACTGGTATACCCAGCTATGGCCCCATATGACTGCTCCCGTTTGCTTCAAAACTTTTTGAGCAGCATTTCCATGCTCAACTTTCCTCCCACCTCTCATCTAACTCTCTCCTTGACAACCTCCAGTCTGGCTTCCGCCCCCACCACTCCACCGAATCTACCCTGACCAAAATTACTAATGACTTACTCACAGCCAAAGCTAACAGACAGTTCTCCATCCTCCTCCTTCTCGAACTGTCCTCTGCTTTCGACATAGTCGACCACTGCCTACTGCTACAGATTCTTGCTTCCCTTGGCATCAAATGCCTTGCCCTGTCTTGGATTGCCTCATACCTTTCCGACCGCATATTTAGCGTTTCCCACTCCCACACTACCTCATCATCCCGCCTGCTCTCTGTTGGAGTCCCTCAAGGCTCTTTCCTAGGGCCCCTACTTTTTTCCATCTATAACATTGGCCTAGGACCCTTGGCCTAGTCCCATGGCTTCCAGTACCACCTGTATGTGGACGACACTCATATCTACCTCTCTGGCCCAGATGTCACCTCTCTGCTGTCCAGAATCCCGGAGTATCTATCAGTCATATCCTCCTTCTTCACCTCTCGCTTCCTAAAACTCAATGTAGACAAAACCGAACTCATCATCTTTCCCCATCTCGCGTATCCCCCCTACCTGATCTATCTATTATGGTAAACGGCATCACACGCTCTCTCGCACCTGAAATCCGCTGCCTCGGGGTAACTCTTGACTCTGCCCTGTCCTTCAAACCACACGTCCAAACTCTTGCCACCTCCAACTCAAAAATATTGCCAGAATCCATCCCCTCCTCAGCCCACAATCTACTAAAACTCTTGTGCATGCCCTCATCATCTCCAGCCTCTATTTCTGCAACACCCTCCTCTGTGGCCTCCCCACTAGCTTTCTTGCACCACTCCAGTCTGTCCTCAACTCTGCTGGATGGCTAATCCACCTCTCTCCTCGCTACTCCCCTTTTTCTCCCCTCTGCAAATCCCTCCACTGGCACCCAATTCCCCAACGAATCCAGTTCAAACTACTAACACTGATCTACAAAGCCATCCACAACCTGTCCCCTCCCTATATCTCTGAACTAATCTCCCAATATCTTCCCTCACGTAATCTTTAATCCTCCCAAGACCTCCTACTCTCCTCCACACTTATTCATTCCTCACACAACTGCCTCCAAGATTTCTCCCGAATATCCCCCATCCTCTGGAATTCCACACCTCAACACGTCCGATTATCCACCACCCTCGGATCCTTCAGACGAAACCTGAAAACCCATCTCTTCAGGAAAGCCTACAGCCTGCAATAACCTTTCTGCTGCCTCACCACCACCTGAGCTGCCGCCTCACCACAACCAGAGCTGCCGCTTCACCACTACCAGAATCGCTGCCTCACCAACACCACAACTGCTGCCTCACCACTACCAGAGCTGCCGCCTCACCACCACCAGAGCTGCCGCTTCACCACCACCAGAACTGCCCCCTCACCAACACCAGAGTTGCCGCCTCACCACCACCAGAGCTGCCGCACCCCTGACCTTCTGTCTCTTCCCCATTATCCGGTAGAATGTAAGTCCGCAAGACAGGGTCCTTTCCTCTCTGTACCAGTTAGTCATTGTAATTTTTTTTTACTGTAAACGATATCTATGACTCTGTACGTAACCCCTTTCTCATGGAATTAATGGTGCTATATAAATAAATAATAATAATAATAATACACTGAGCACTTACAGTGGCGAAAAAAGTATTTAGTCAGGCACCAATTGTGCAAGTTCTGTCACTTAAAAAGATGAGAGAGGCCTGTAATTGACATCATAGGTAGACCACAACTATGAGAGTCAAAATGAGAAAACAAATCCAGAAAATTGCCTTGTCTGAGTTGGCGAGATTTATTTTGCAAATTATGGTGGAAAATAAGTATTCGGTCATTAACAAACGTTCATCTCAATATTTTGTTATATATCCTTTGTTGGTAATGACAGAGGTCAAACGTTTTCTGTAAGTTTTTACAAAGTTGGCACACACTGTTGTTGGCATGTTCACCCATTCCTCCATGCAGATCTCTTCTAGAGCAGTGATGTTTTGGGCATGTCGCTGGGCAGCACAGACTTTCAACTCCCGCCAAAGGTTTTCTATAGGCTTGAGATCTGGAGACTGGCTAGGCCACTCCATGACCTTCATATGCTTCTTACAAAGCCGCTCCTTTGTTGCCCTGGCGGTGTGCTTGGGATCATTATCATGCTGAAAGTCCCATCCACGTTTCATCATCAATGCCCTTGCTGATGGAAGGAGGTTTGTACTCAAAATCTCATGATACATGGCCCCATTAATTCTTTCATGTACACGGATCAGTCATCCTGGTCCCTTTGCAGAGAAAGAGCCCCAAAGCATAATGTTGCCACCCCCATACTTCACAGTAAGTATGGTGTTCTTTGGATGCAACTCAGCATTCTGTCTCCTCCAAACACGATGAGTTTTGTTTCTACCAAACAGTTCTACTTTGGTTTCATCAGACCATATGACATTCTGTCAATACGCTTCTGGATAATCAAAATGCTCTCTAGCAAACTTCAGACGGGCCCGGACATGTACTGGCTTAAGCAGGGGGACACGTCTGGCACTGCAGGATCTGAGTCCCTGGTGGCATAGTGTGTTACTGATGGTAGCCTTTGTAACGGTGGTCCCAGCTCTATGCAGGTCATTCACTAGGTCCCACCGTGTGGTTCTGGGATTTTTGCTTACCATTCTTGTGATCATTTTGACCCCACTGGGTGAGATCTTGCATGGAGCCCCAGATCAAGGGAGATTATCAGTAGTCTTGTATGTCTTCTATTTTCTTATTATTGCTCCCACAGTTGATTTTATCACACCAAGCTGCTTGCCTATTGCAGATTCAGTCTTTCCAGCCTGGTGCAGGGCTACAATTTTGTTTCTTGTGTCCTTCAACAGTTCTTTGGTCTTCACCATAGTGAAGTTTGGAGTGTGACTGTTTGAGGTTGTGGACAGGTGTCCTTTATACTGATAATAAGTTCAAACAGGTGTTCACATGGGGCATTTTTGCTGCTTTTTTATGCATTTTTCATGCAAATTTTCCACTGCATTTTACAGTACCAGCAAAGTTTGAGATTACAGATATCTCATGCACACAGTTTGTTTTTTTCTCAGTATTTTGTGCTTTGCTTGGTTTTTGCAGAATAAAGTATGTCACTTCTTTCAGCATTTTTTTCAGCATATTTCATTCATTACAATTAATGGGTGGTGAAAAAAATAAAATGCTGAAAAAACGCAGGTATCAGGTTTTGCTGTGTTTTTTGTGCCAAAACCTTATAAAGTAGAATATGATTTTTTTTGACACTCAACTTTATCAGCATACAGAAGAGACAAATGTAGCATGACACAAATGCAGGAAAACCAAGCAAAGCAGCTTCTTCATTGCCAAGACAGCAGATTTTGCAAAAAAAAAAAAACCACAGCAAAAACATCACGTGTGCACATATCCTGTGCTCTCACTTGAGCTGTAAGGCTTAGTGCACACATTACGGTTTGTATGCGTTTTTGCCACATTTTTTCACCATGAAAACGCATACACAACACAACCCATTGAATTCAATGGGATTCCGCAATGTTGTGCTAATGCTGCATATTTTTCCGCAGTGGAATCGCATCACGGAAAAATTTGCAGCATGCGATTCCTCACACATAGGAATGCATTGATCCGCTTACTTCCCGCATGGGGCTATGCCCACCATGCGCAAAGTAAGCGGATCATGTGCGGATGGTACCCCAAGTGTAGGAGAGGAGACTCTCCTCCAGGCCCTTAAAAAAAGGATTAAAATAAAAAATAGTTATATACTCGCCCCTGGATCCAGCCCAGGCCTTAGCGATGCTCCCGGCAGCTCCCTTTCCCAGTGATGCCTTGCGACAATTACGTGTGATGATGTAGCGGTCTCGCATGCTACGTCATCTGGGTCATTATCACAAGGCGTCGCTGGGAGTGGGAGTTGTTAGGAGCATCGCGAGGAACGAGATGGCTGCGGGGCCTCCGGAAGGTGAGAATATCATGATTTTTTTTTTTTTATTATTATTTTTAACATTATATCTTTTTCTATTGATGCTGCATAGGCAGCATCAATAGTAAAAAGTTGGTCACACTTGTCAAACACTATGTTTGACAAGTGTGACCAACCTGTCAATCATTTTTCCAAGCGATGCTACAGATCGCTTGGAAAACGCTAGCATTCGGTAAGCTAATTATGCTAGTGTTTAGCGGGAATACGCATGCCAATTCCACATGCGTATTTCCTGCGGCAGGGAGTTGCGAAATTGCAGCGGAAATTTCCGTGGCAATTCCGCAACGTGTGCACATAGCCTAAGTGTGAACCAAGCCTTATTATGATTTTTGGGAGGTGGAATAAACACATAGAAAGCAGTACAAGAATAGTCCTTATTTTTATTTTTGTGTGGTTCACCTTTTGGTATAAGTATTAAGATGGCTTTATACTTCAGGTCAGTGCAATTACAGCAATGCCAGATTTATAAGCTTTTCTTTATTTAAAAAATATTTTTTCATCGCCCCATTCTGAGAGCTGTAACTTTTTTATTTTTTTGGCAAACAGTGCTGTATCAGGACATTTTTTGATCGCTTTTTATTCAGATTTTTCAGAAACAGAATTATCAAAAACGTACAGTTTGTATATTATTTTGTTTAGCGCAGTTTACCATGCTGTAAAAATGATACAACTGATTTGTTCTTTGGGTCAGTATGATTACAGTGATACCAGATTTGTATTTTTTTTATTAATTTCTATTTTTACACACTAAAAACTATATGTTACAAAAATGAAATTGATTTTGTATCGCCATATTCTTTAGAGCGGTAACTTAATTTTTTCTCCAAACATGACATATTATGGCTTGTTTTTTGCAGGGCAGTTTGGTGTTTTCATTTATACCAATTTTTATTTACATATCACTTTTTGATCGCTTTTTTATTCAATTTTTTGTGCCAGTTTGATTAAAAAGTGACATTTTTGGCGTGTTTTCGTTATTATCTTTTACGGTGTTCAGTGACAGTTTTATAGACCTTGTCGTTCCAGATGTTTCAATACCAATTATGTGTATTTTTTTGCTTCGACATAAAGGCTGCATTTTTAACAGCGAAACAGGTTTTTGTGACTCGTGTATGCTTTTTTGTTTTGTTTTTTTAACACACATTTTATTTTACTTTTTTCACTTTTTCAGTTGCTTCCACTGTGGGGCATACTATTTTTTGCTTTGATCATTGGGCTCATGCATTTCAATAGTTCTCGTGTACAGCAGTGCCTGAGACTTGTAGTTGTCTCACTGACTATGCTGATAAGCAGGATCTAACAGGTCACCGTACCCTGGGACCATCAGATGACCTCGGGGTACCATGGCAATGATAGACACCCGCAATTGCGATCGCATGTGGTCAATCTTATCAGACGGAATCTTTTAACCCCCTTTTAATTAACCACTTGTATGCCGCTGTCGCAATTGCTCAATAGATTGTAACCTTGCGAGCGGGGCCCTCATTCCTCTTGGTATCTATTCATTTATGTGATTATTGTTATTCTGCAATGTCTTTACTTGTCTGAACGAGTCCACTCTAAAATGTAAAGTGCTGCGGAATATGTTGGCGCTATAGAAATAAAATTATTATTATTATTATTGACAGAGGAAAAAGCTTAAAGAATTAACATTAAATTATTTGCTACTTTTTATTCTTGCAGGTTTACAGTTTTCTGAGGTGCATCTACCGTAATATGCGAACAAGGCTTTAGCAGGTTTCACCAGTATCGGTGATTGCTCAGTATTGCTGGACCAGTGTTCATTAATGATTGCTTATTGAGCTGCTTTACTGATCATAAAGCAGCGTACCTCCCCCAGGCTAGAACCGACACTTTGTACTTTTGGTTTGACTGCCAGAGAAGACTAGAAGAGGTCACAGATGTAGACAATGATTTCTAACTGTGAAGAAGTGAGCTGCCCCCAAACCAATACCAGAATGTGTCTGCACAGCTGCTGTAATCCATAGAAGAATTCTTCTTAGTAACAAACTTATGTTTGAACATATGGCAGTGCAGATTACAAGATGATCTACAGGTCAGTCACCTGCCCAGCTGCTGTCATAGAGTGTAAGTGGTCTCACACTTTCTGCCTCCATGATGTTTTACCTCAATAGTATAAACAAGATACAGTATAACACTTACAAGACAATAGTATTGGCCAGTCACAACGTGTCCCCATGTAAGGGGGGAATTTGGCCAACATCTACAGTAATTCTGCCTCCTTAAATACCTTACACAGGAATCCCCGAATGTGTACATGCATTGCGTTTCTGTTGCGGTGAGGCCACAGAAGAGCATATCTCATAATATTACAACCTTTACAAAGTAATTTTCCTCCTACTGAAGCCCTAGACTCCACTTTCATTGCACCCATAAAGTATGATGCCAACAAAAGTGCCGCACAAACAATGCAAGATACCCCTGTGGTCGCTTCCTCCACACGCAAAAAATGATGACAATACTATACCCCACCTCAACTCCCCCCGGTGAAGTATGGTGACCTCAACACAGTATGGTCACCCAACTGTAACCCTCACACAGCCCTCCATGCAGTATAACGAACAAACATACAGTATAATGGCCCCCACACTGTATAATGGCCCCCACAATCCCTCCAAAAAGTATAATCCCACACACAGCCCTCAACACAATATGATGGAACCCAGACAAACCTTCACACTGTATAACTGCTTGCATAAAGTATAATTGCCCCCGCATAGCCCTCCATAAAGTATAAAGACTTCAACATAGCCGTCCAAATATTATAAAGACCCCACATAGCCATCCATATAGTATGATGCACCTCATAGTTCTTCATACAGTATGATGCACCCCATAGTCATTTATACAGTCTCTTCTTTTATCACTGCCATGTCTCTCGTTGAATGGAGACGTCATCAGGAGGCGGTGGTAGAAACAGAGTGAGTGGAAGTAGCACCACCACACAGCTTCTATCACTGTCCACAAACAAATCAACATCTGGGAGCTGTGATTGAAGCAGGGTGAGTGACATCAGTGTCTCCCTGTGATGATGCTATGTTTCTGGATGGTGAGAAAAGCTGAAGATGGGAAATTATAGCTGCAGGGAAATGACTGCAGGGCCATTATTTTGATAAAAACATCCTCTTTGAGACTCTCCTCAAATAAAATATCACAGAAAGTAAAGTAAAAATATATAAATTTTTGGGGAGATAGGTTTATTATAAAATTCTCTACCAAACTACAAAAGTCTATGGGACTTAAAAATAGATATTTATAAAGGGCATTACAGGTATTGGATCCCCATTTTAACCAACCACAGACCCAGTTAGCTCCCCAGACACAAGTAAACCCAAACCCCAATCCATGCGGGTGAGGTAGGTGTGAAATTAGTCCTCCAAGGCTCGATCCATGCTTTTATTGACTTCCCTTGACCTCTACTCCTTACTCACTTCACCCCTGCCCAAACACTTTCATGTTGGCATACCAACTAGGCCATAGGCCCCAAATTAGGCCTTTCTAAAAGGTGCATTAACAAAACAAAGATAGAAAATGCCTTTAAACAATCAAACCTGGCAATATTGCAGCATCACATGATGCAATAACATATACAGTATCTTACAACATAAAAAGCACAAAGTCATGAATGAATCACACTCACAAAATGTGATAAAATAACCCTAACACAAGTAACTGCTATTACAGATTTCTAAGAAAGCTATGATTTCTTTCCCGAAAACCTAAGGAAGAAGATGTGGCATCTGCACATCCTTTCTATAAAGTGTTCAATGTAATATAATGAAGAGATTGAATTGTACATTGAGGACCTGCAGAAGATATTGTGCACTTCATTGATTGGCATGATGAAGCACCTTGCCCTTCCACGAACCTCACAGACCAGAAATCTATGATTCCTTGGAGATAATTAATTCTCGTGACAGCCGTGTTCTCTCTCCAAATGAGACATATCAGTAGACTTTTTTCTGTTCTTTAGAAGTCAAGAAAAAATTGAATCTGCAGGATTTTTTTAAAGCTACCTATTCAATTTACTAATTCACTTGATTGAATTAAATAAGTAATTGGGATCAATAAGTAACATTGGGATCAATAATTAAAAGGAACCTATTACGTCCCAAAAATGCTTGTCACCTGCAGATATATGGTTAATCTGCAGGTTAATATCGTTTCAAAGCTGCAAGGTGCTGCTCTGAAAGCCCGCCTGCTGGGAGGAAATGACTTTATTCCTCCTAGATGCCTTATTCTTTCAGTCATAGAGATGGGCCGGGTGGCTTTAGTTACAGTACATAGTAACTTGTGAGCTGCGTCTGTAACCATCCATGGCAATAACTGACAGCAGACTCAGCAGTGCACTGATTGACAACCGGATCAACAGTGCAACTGTCCCTACTCTGTTGTTGGGTGTCCCGGGACCAGGGGCTACATCCCTGTCCCTAACGCTAGGGGCTCCCTAGCTCACCCGGTTCCCTGGATTACTTCTGATGGTAAAGACGTCGGGGCCACATACCTTGCTTAACTCCTGAATCTGACCAGTCTGCTCCCTTCCCCCACCCAGGAACAGCTAGTAGTGTACCATAATACACCAACCAGACTAACAAGGTAATACAAACATGGATAACGAAAAATAATAAAAAGACAACAGAGGGATGTACCAGGGAGTGGAGGGTGGAGTTAAACCAAAGTAGGAGAAGAAAGGGAATTATCACACACTCAAAACCTAGCAACAGTCACAGATAAATCCACCAAACATCTTCTCCAATAATAGCCACTAACACCACCAGCCATGCAGCAAAAGCTAGCTCTCACAATGAGTGCTAACCAGGGCCCAGATTTTACAGCTCTGGTAAAAGTTAAGAGACCACTGCAAAATGTTCAGTTTTTCAGATTTTTCCCTTTATAGGTATATTTTTGAGTAAAATGTAAATTGTTCTTTTAGTCTATAAACTTCTGACAACGTCTCCGAATTTCCAAGCAATAAATTTTGTATTTTTTTTCTGTAAAAGAAAAATGGTCAAAATGAAAAAACAAAACAAACCAGTGCTTTCAGACCTCAAATAATGCAAAGAAAACAAGTTCATAATCATTTAATCATCACTGTAAATTTGTTTACTGTAAAGGATATTTATAACCCTGTATAACCCCTTTTCTCATGTACAGCACCATGGAATTAATGGTGCTATATAAATAAATGATAATATTAATAATAATTTAGAAACAACAATACTAATGTTTTACCTCAGGAAGAGGTCAGGAATCAATATCTTGTGGAATAACCATGACTTTTAATCACAGCTTTCATGCGTCTTAGCATGTTTGCCACCAGTCTTTCACACTGCTCCTGGTGCAAAAATTTAAGCAGTTCTTTGTTTTTCTGTTTATTCTGATTAAAAAATTCCTTTTGGGCCTGTCCCACACGTCCAGATAATTCCGGTACCGGAAAAAATCGGTACCGGAGTTATCCATGTCTGTGTGTCCGTGAGCTCACGTAGGCCATCCGTGTGGCACACGTGCGGCAGCCGTGTGCCGCCTGGGTACCACACGGACCGTGCAGGAGAGACAGCGCTACAGTAAGCGCTGTCCCCCCAGCATGGTGCTGAAGCCGCCATTCATCCGTTCTCTCCAGCGCTCGCTGGGGAGAAGGGATGAAAAATCTTTTTTTTTTTTTTTTATGTGTTTAAAATAAACTTTAGGGCATCCTCCCCCCTCCCACCCCCTGTGCGCCCGGCCGCCGGCATTAAAATACTCACCCGCCTCCCTCGACGCTTGCTGTCCGCCCTGCAGCTTCTCCTGCATTGAGCGGTCACGTGGTGCTGCCCATTACAGTTGATGAATATGCGGCTCCACCTCCCATAAGGGTGGAGCCGCATATTCATCACTGTAATGGGCAGCACCACGTGACCGCTCATACAGGAGAAGCTGCGGGGCGGAGAGCAAGCGTCGAGGGAGGCGGGTGAGTATTTTAATGCTGGCTGCCGGGCGCACAGGGGGTGGGAGGGGGGAGGATGCCCTAAAGTTTATTTTAACATGATAAGGGAAGCGAGCACTCTTTAAGGTATTTTTCCTGGTGCTGTTCCTCTTTTTCTATCTATATATATACACTCACCGGCCACTTTATTAGGTACACCATGCTAGTAACGGGTTGGACCCCCTTTTGCCTTCAGAACTGCCTCAATTCTTCGTGGCATAGATTCAACAAGGTGCTGGAAGCATTCCTCAGAGATTTTGGTCCATATTGACATGATGGCATCACACAGTTGCCGCAGATTTGTCGGCTGCACATCCCAAAGATGCTCCATACAAGGCAGGATGGATCCATGCTTTCATGTTGTTTACGCCAAATTCTGACCCTACCATCCGAATGTCGCAGCAGAAATCGAGACTCATCAGACCAAGCAACGTTTTTCCAATCTTCTACTGTCCAATTTCGATGAGCTTGCACAAATTGTAGCCTCAGTTTCCTGTTCTTAGCTGAAAGGAGTGGTACCCGGTGTGGTCTTCTGCTGCTGTAGCCCATCTGCCTCAAAGTTCGATGCACTGTGCGTTCAGAGATGCTCTTAGGCCTACCTTGGTTGTAACGGGTGGCGATTTGAGTCACTGTTGCCTTTCTATCAGCTCGAACCAGTCTGCCCATTCTCCTCTGACCTCTAGCATCAACAAGGCATTTCCGCCCACAGAACTGCCGCTCACTGGATTTTTTTTCTTTTTCAGACCATTCTCTGTAAACCCTAGAGATGGTTGTGCGTGAAAATCCCAGTAGATCAGCAGTTTCTGAAATACTCAGACCAGCCCTTCTGGCACCAACAACCATGCCACGTTCAAAGGCACTCAAATCACCTTTCTTCCCCATACTGATGCTCGGTTTGAACTGCAGGAGATTGTCTTGACCATGTCTACATGCCTAAATGCACTGAGTTGCCGCCATGTGATTGGCTGATTAGAAATTAAGTGTTAACAAGAAGTTGGACAGGTGTACCTAATAAAGTGGCCGGTGAGTGTATATATAGTCTGTCCAGCATGGAACGTTATGAAGCTTTGAAAATCTCTTACAAGGTTTATAAGGCCAGGGTCACACTACAGCGTAATACGGCCGAGTCTCACATGTTAATACCCAGCTCTGTCACCGGCGCTTGGGAATGGAGCGTGCAGCTCCATGTATTGCTATGCAGCCGCACGCTCCGCTCATGAGTGCCAGCGTCAGTGCCGGGTATTAACATGCGAGACTCGGCCGTATTTCTGGCATGTGTGGTCCCGGCCTTAGTGTATTTGTCAATATTTCCATTAAAAAAATGTATATATACAAGTGGCTTCCAAACCTCTTCTACTCCCCGATCTATTTTCCTGCCTTTAGCTGAATTAATAAAGAAAATGCACACGGCACTCAAGGTTCCTATGTGGTGCTCAAGTCAGGTTTCCAGCCCGTCAATCCAATAATCAAAAATCACTTGGCACTCAGAAGATTATTTTTGCAAGATGATTATTCCATTTATTTGTGCATCCAGTTAAAGAATAAACGTTTTCGGTCCATACATCAGACCTTCATCAGAAATTCCTTTTTATCATACTGAAATACAGGCAGAACATAGAATAAAATGAATAACAATATATACAAGGTGCACAATATAAAGAACAATGGAATTGCAGTGATATTTTTCCAGACCAAATCCATCATGTGACGAAAAAGGGTGTGCGCAACCGTGGCGGCTGGAGCAAATCCGGGTTGGTGATCCATGAGCTGTGAGTACTTCCAATTATCAAAAGCTAAAGAGCTGTGCAGCTGTAAGTATAGGTAAGGAAGAGAACAAATGGCAAGGGAGTAGAAGGTTATGGCACAAGACGGTGAGTCCTGTAAGAGGACTCCACATGTGGTAGAGGACGGTCAATACTACCTCAAAGGATACTAGGTGGAGGATTTTATCCGGGTGCTTGAGAGAGGTGCTGTGCACTACAGCGAGCTAGTGAAAACCTATAAAGAAAGTGTGACAACATATGTTAATTAAGAAACTTGTTAGTGTCCGCATAGGTGTCCGGCTGTAAGGAGCATTTAACCTTAATGACTAATATGCGTAACCCGGTATTATTGAAATTGAGATGGTGGTATAAAATAAGCGTTTATAAAGCTGAAAGAAAGGAAGAAAGGAAATTGAAAACAGTAACAAAGGGGGTTTCCTTTCTTCCTTTCTTTCAGCTTTATAAACGCTTATTTTATACCACCATCTCAATTTCAATAATACCGGGTTACGCATATTAGTCATTAAGGTTAAATGCTCCTTACAGCCGGACACCTATGCGGACACTAACAAGTTTCTTAATTAACATATGTTGTCACACTTTCTTTATAGGTTTTCACTAGCTCGCTGTAGTGCACAGCACCTCTCTCAAGCACCCGGATAAAATCCTCCACCTAGTATCCTTTGAGGTAGTATTGACCTCTACCACATGTGGAGTCCTCTTACAGGACTCACCGTCTTGTGCCATAACCTTCTACTCCCATGCCATTTGTTCTCTTCCTTACCTATACTTACAGCTGCACAGCTCTTTAGCTTTTGATAATTGGAAGTACTCACAGCTCACGGATCACCAACCCGGATTTGCTCCAGCCGCCACGGTTGCGCACACCCTTTTTCGTCACATGATGGATTTGGTCTGGAAAAATATCACTGCAATTCCATTGTTCTTTATATTGTGCACCTTGTATATATTGTTATTCATTTTATTCTATGTTCTGCCTGTATTTCAGTATGATAAAAAGGAATTTCTGATGAAGGTCTGATGTATGGACCGAAAATGTTTATTCTTTAACTGGATGCACAAATAAATGGAATAATCATCTTGCAAAAATAATCTTCTGAGTGCCAAGTGATTTTTGATTATTGGATTGACGGGCTGGAAACCTGACTTGAGCACCACATAGGAACCTTGAGTGCCGTGTGCATTTTCTTGATCTACAGTATCCTTACATGAGCACCCTGGATAATGTCCAGCGAAACTTTCTCGTTCAACGCAGCAGAAGCGGCGGAGATTCTCGCTAAAGTAACCGCACCGAGCGATTTTCTGCAAACTCCCACCCAGGAGATTAAAAATCGGGATCTGGAACGTGAGTCTAGACGAGCCATCAATTTGGAGCTTCACATTATAACCTTGGCGGAATACCTTCGGGTCCAACGAATCCCGAGGGGTCTGAGGGTATCTTTACAGCCAACTTTCTTCAGGGACGATAAAGACTATTGTACAAAATTTGAGCAAATACTGAACAAATGCTCTGCGGACCTGATGACACTAACTTTATCCTATCTGCAAAAGAACCTGGAATCGGCCAAGTCCCAAATAGCAGCCATCGAGAGTCAACTGACCAGCACTATGCCCCAGGAGGAGTTCCAGGAACTCAAGACAAAGAACCAAGATCTGTTACGCACACACAGGATGGAATTGGAGAAGAAGAAGAGGTCAAAGTTCTTGAGAGATACGGAGGATTACCTCCAGAACCGTGTCTACCAATGGCGTGGCACTCGCCAATTCAACTGACGTCGCAGCTCCCAAAGTTCCTCAGGCTCTACCGACAGCCGACCTGGCACATCATATACCTCTACATCTCACTCTTTTTTAGGGAACGGTCGGAGCCTTCAAAGAGGAAAACGAGGCGGGGGGGCCAATGCCGCCGGGGACTCCAAAAACCAGATGACAACCAGATCGCAGGTAAGGACTTACCATTGGTGATTAACATCTCTTCCAGGAGTCTGGACACACACCAACTCTCCTTACTTCAAAAGGGCCTGTCTTTTTGCCCTATGTACAAATTCAACTCCTTCGAATTAAGTATGGACTTACAGAGATTCTATCAGAACATCAGATTATGGGTTCATTTCTCTGAGCAACCATCCGTATTGGAACCCTCGCATCAGGACCACTCTCCTTTACTTGCACTTCAAGAATTGGGATTACGGTTGCCCAGTACGTACATGCCTCCGAGGAACAATCCTCCAGTGGAAACATTTGTCTCCCTTGTCGAAAGGGACATCCATCGCTTCTATCAAGAAGTGGAGCAGGGAAAATTTCATTTTCAAACGAATTTGACACAGTTGGAGAGTCTCTCTATTGAACTGTTATCATCTGACAAATCACTGATTTTAAAACCAGCAGATAAAGGTGGAGCCACCGTGATTATGGACAAATCTGATTATCTAGAGGAAGTGTTCAGACAGCTCAGTGATCAGGCAGTCTATAAAAAGATATCTTTCAATCCCCTAAACCGTATAGAAAAGAAAATCGAACAGGTCTTGGGGGTACATCTCCAAGCAGGTACCATTGATAACAAAATGAAAGATTTTCTCACCAAAACAGATCCCATCACCCCTATTTTCTACATTTTACCCAAGATACACAAAAGATTGAACAAACCACCAGGCCGGCCCATTGTTTCTCTAACAGACTCTGTCTTATCACCATTGGCCATCGTATTAGAAAAAATTCTCACACCTTTAATTAAAACCACACAGTCCTTCCTGCTGGACACCAATGACTTCATTGGTATCATCAAATCCTTGGGCCCGTTACCCCAAACATGCCTTTTGATCACTTGGGATGTGAACAGTTTATATACGTCCATATGCCACGAGAAAGGGTTACAGGCCACAGATAGGCTTCTAAGTGAAGCCAAAGTTGACATGAAAATCCGTAATTTTTGCGCTGACCTTTTAGATCTGGTACTGAAGGAAAATTACTTTATGTTCCAAGACTCATTTTATGTTCAGCAGCAGGGCACAGCAATGGGCTCGAATGTTGCGCCCCCTTTTGCGGTTGCCTATATGGCAGCCTTTGAAAAGGACTTCGTTTTTTCCCATCCTCTGTTTATCAGTCACTGTAAAATCTGGCGGAGATACATTGATGACATTTTTTGTATATGGGATGGATCAATGGAGTCACTCTTGACATTTGATAACCATATAAACAACATATGGCCAGAATTAAAATTTACCATACAACATGACACTAAGCAAATTAGTTTTCTGGACACTTTGGTTTACAAAGAGAGGGATGGTTCTCTTGCCATTGACCTATACACCAAACCCACAGACCGCAATGGCCTACTTCATTTCAGTAGCTGTCACCCTCCCTCAACAAAAAACTCCATCCCCAAGTCCCAATTCCAAAGAGTAGAACGGATTGTCTCCGATAACAGTATAAAGAAAATCAGACTAACAGAGATGGAGGGGAAATTTTCAAACAGAGGCTACCCACGGGGGATACTCTCCCAGGCCAAATCAAATACATCACAGAGAAGGTCTAATATTGGTACAAAAATAATTCCTTTCGTTACAACCTTTCACCCATTTTCAGGCCTGGTACAATCTACTATTAGGAGACATTGGAACATCTTGTCTAAAAGTTATCCACTTATTCCTGAATTTAAATCTCCATTTCTTTCATGTTTCTGACGCCCAACAAATTTAAAAGACAGGTTGGTCAAAGCTGATATAGGCCCAGAGACAACTGTGGCCAGACAAACTTTCCTCCAAACACAGAGAAAGGGTACCTTCCCATGCCTTAATTGTCTACAGTGTAGTAATGTTCAAAAGGGCCCAGCAGTTTTCCACCCGCAAACGGGTAAAGCCCTACCGATCAGGGGTTTTTACACCTGTGAATCCCCGTACGTCATCTATGTCATCAAATGCCCTTGTGGCCTAGCATATGTGGGGGAAACCACGCAAGCTGTTCGGGACAGAGTGTCCCAACACAAATCCACCATCCGATGCAGAAAAACGCACCTACCTCTCCCCCACCATTTTATTGAAAAAAATCATACCATTTCCCAACTCCGATTTCAGGTATTGGAGCAGACAGATTCCCAAAGGAGAGGCCAGAATCGCATAAAAACACTCAAAAGAAGGGAAGCATTCTGGATCTTTACCTTGCAGACCCTAGAACCCAAGGGACTTAACAGGGACTATGACGTAGCAGCATTCCTTTAGTTTTAACATTGAAAATATGTATGTAGCTCCTTATTGTGGCAATATGTTTGTAGAGTTTTTTTAACTGGTTGGTCTAATTTTGTTATGTCTCTTTTTTTCCCCAGAATCGTTAATCTCACGACTCACACGTTAGCCGTTCTGTATGAGCTCTATGTGAGCTCTGGCCCCAACGCAACCATTATGTATGATTCCGCCCACATCAGCATTGCTGTATGGGCTCTAAGTAAGCTCTGGCCCTAACGCATGCGCAGGTCAACATGGTGCGCTCCCCCTGCAGTAACCGCTGCTCTCATAGCCCATCTAGCTTCTCTGAAGCGCCAGACGCGCGTGCGCAGTTGGTCATGCTGCGGTCACATGACCGGGATGAAGTGGCGGGTCACATGACCCGATCGGACAGGGCATTTATACCCGGAAGCACCGCCATTGCACAGCGGTCCCCGGGAACCCCTGTCTTCACGCCACATAGCTGGCGTTTTAAGGTAACTATTGATCCACACTATAGAGCGCTCACCGCTGCTGGCATTCAAGCATGGTACTCAGGCAATTTTCCTTTATGTATCTTCTCCCAGCGCCATCCATAGCGGCGGATTTGCGCCTTCACCCAGTACAATCTCTTCAGGAATATAGAGGTAACTTGATGTGTACCGATTATCATTATCCTAGGGGGATGTTTGAGCCTATACTGGGGTTAACATACATATACTTTTCCCTTATACGCCACAGGCTTCCTGCCTCTCTCCTTTTATCCCGGGTAACCCAGCTCAGGCCTGTCTGGCCTTGATACACCTACGTGCATTTTTTCCAGGTAAATGTGACTTCATATGCTCTATTTTTTGTCTCAGGGCCCCATCACACTCTTACAGTTCATGGCTCAGCATCATTTAGTTTTTTTTTAAAAAAAATTTCATCGTGTGGTTGCCACTTGGCCCCTATACCCCCTTTGTTACTGTTTTAAATTTCCTTTCTTCCTTTCTTTCAGCTTTATAAATGCTTATTTTATACCACCATCTCAATTTCAATAATACCGGGTTACGCATATTAGTCATTAAGGTTAAATGCTCCTTACAGCCGGACACCTATGCGGACACTAACAAGTTTCTTAATTAACATATGTTGTCACACTTTCTTTATAGGTTTTCACTAGCTCGCTGTAGTGCACAGCACCTCTCTCAAGCACCCGGATAAAATCCTCCACCTAGTATCCTTTGAGGTAGTATTGACCGTCCTCTACCACATGTGGAGTCCTCTTACAGGACTCACCGTCTTGTGCCATAACCTTCTACTCCCATGCCATTTGTTCTCTTCCTTACCTATACTTACAGCTGCACAGCTCTTTAGCTTTTGATAATTGGAAGTACTCACAGCTCACGGATCACCAACCCGGATTTGCTCCAGCCGCCACGGTTGCGCACACCCTTTTTCGTCACATGATGGATTTGGTCTGGAAAAATATCACTGCAATTCCATTGTTCTTTATATTGTGCACCTTGTATATATTGTTATTCATTTTATTCTATGTTCTGCCTGTATTTCAGTATGATAAAAAGGAATTTCTGATGAAGGTCTGATGTATGGACCGAAAACGTTTATTCTTTAACTGGATGCACAAATAAATGGAATAATCATCTTGCAAAAATAATCTTCTGAGTGCCAAGTGATTTTTGATTATTTTAGCTGAATTAATATCAGAACGTTCTTATTTGGGGTACTGATGCTTACTATGAAAGGCTCAGTACTAGTGTCTCATAAATTCTGGGGACAAGCAAGTTTACAGCAAGAGATTGTTCTGATAAGGCCACGACCACACGTTGAGCATTTGGCCAGTATTTTACCTCTATATCTGTAATCCGAAATCAGAAGAGGAACAATCAGAGGAAAAGTATAATGGAAACACGTCGCCACTTCTGCATTTCTCCTCCAATCCTGGTTTTGGATTATATATTTTGCCAGATTTTACTGTTATGGTTTGCAGGTACCATGACCCACGGTGAGAGCCCATGAGGTGCCAGAACAGCAGAAATCCCCATAAGTGACCCCATTTTACAAACTACACCTCTGAATGAATTCATCTAGGGTTGCAGTGATCATATTGACACCACGGTGTGTCACAGAATTTTATACCATTGGGCAGTGAAGAAAAATAACTACATTTTTACCAACAAAATTTGGGTTTAGCCCCAGATTTTACATTTTCACACAAGAAGTTGCTAAAAATTGCACCAAAATTTGTCCCACAATTTTTACTGAACGTAGCAATACCCCATATGCGGCTGTACAGTTCTACAGTACTTAGCCATACAGAGACTCGGGAGGAATGGAGCGCTATTTGCTTCCTGGAGTGCGGTGTCCTTCTTTTTAGAAGTGCACAAAACTGCGTCTGAAAGCACTTTTATGCAATCCTAAAAAGAATGATACCACCGGATCACAGGTCAGATGGTGTCCACAGTGCCTCCATATGCTTCATTATAGAGAATCTTCCACCAGAGGTTCCATCTGAATCACGTATTTCAGAGATTTACATGGATAAATCAGGATAAATGTGCGCCGAGCCTTACTGCGATTTTTGGGAGGCAGAATGAAAAAATGAACAATAGGTGAAGAATTGTTTTTATTTCTTTTTTAAGATGCAGCACGTGCAGTATAAGTGGTTAGGCGACTTTATTCTTCGTTGTCGGTGCAATTACAGCGATACCAGATTTATATCGGGTTTTTATGTTTGGCTGCTGTCACACACTAAAAGACGCTTTTGATTGCAAAAAATAGTTTTTGCGTCACCATATTTTGAGAGCTATAATTTTTCCATATTTCAGCCGACAGAGTCATGTTATGGCTTGTTTTTTGCAGGACGAGTTGATGTTTTTATTGGTACCATTTTCAGGCACATGACACTTTTTGTTTGCTTTCTATTTCGATTTTTGAAAGAGAATGAAAAAACAGCAATTCAGGAATTTTATTTGGGGGGGGGGTTATGCCGTTCCGTGTGTGGTAAAATTGATAAAGCAGTTTTATTCTTTGGGCCAGTATGATTACAGTGATACCTCATTTATATCGTTTTCATATGTTTTGGCGCTTTTACACAATGAAAACTATTTTATAGAAAAAAATATTATTTTTGCAACCCTTTATTGTGTGAGCTATAACTTTTTTATTTTTTACTGATGGAGCTGTATTGTGGCTTGTTTTTTGCAGGACAAGATATTGTTTTCAGAGGTACCATGTTTATTTATATGCATCTTTTTGATTGCATTTTATTCCACTTTTTGTTCTGCAGTATGATTATAAAGCATTGTTTTGTGCCTTGTTTTTTATTTATTTTTTAGTGTTCATTACAGGGGACAGTTTTATACGTCGGGTCATTGTGGACATGGCAATACCAAATACATGTAGTTTCTTTGTTTTTTTTTATTCAAATATTTATTTCTAAATACAATATTTTTTTATTTTTTTATTATTATTTTTTATTTAAAAAAAAATATTTGTGCAATTATTTTTAAAAAATGTTTACTTCTTTTAACTTTTTACTCTGTCTCACTATGGAACAATCATTTTTCGCAGGCTGATCGCTTCTAAATCATGGATTTGCAGCAGCCGCGTCGCGCTGCGGGGTCTCCGATCCAAAGACAGAGGGGCTGTCAGCCCTCTGCCGGCACCCGGAATGCTGTGATTGTGTTTGATCACAGCATTTCAGGGGTTAAAGTGCTGGGTGAGGTCTTAGCAGCAACCACTTTCCAAGAAGCAAGTGAGGGCGATTCTTGGAATTGTGGGGTATTAACGGCAATTCATTCCATGTTTCGCCATAATCACTGCATCAAATCGACTATAGATAAATTGACTGATGACATAGAGATGGCGTTCCAGGAGCTGATGCAGGCTCTGTGTAAACATCCGGTTCTGGTTGCACCAGACTTCAGCAAAGAATTGGTGGTCCAGACAGATGCATCAAAAATCGACTTGGGAGCCGTGCTATCTCAAGAAATAAATGGAACATCTCATTATGTATTTGAGCCGGATGCTCTTGTCATGTGAGAAGAACTACGCCATCGTCGAGAAGGAATGTCTGGCTATAAAATGGGCCATGGATACACTGAAGTATTATTTACTAGGCCGGAGGTTCAAACTTGTGTCAGATCATGCCCCTCTGAGATGGTTAAGGGAGAAAAAGGGTAAGAATGCACGGGTGACTAGATGGTTCTTAGGCCTCCAGGATTTCAGGTTCCATGTAGAACACAGACCTGGGAAGCTACATGGGAACGCAGATGCCCTCTCCCGAATTCTCTGTTTGGTGTCTGAAGGTGACAAAGCCCCAGGCTTTGGGCAGAGGGGGGGGGGAATATGTGACAGGGTCACTGGCTCCATACGTGAGGGTAGATATGTGCCACAAAGATTGCCTTTCTGCGTGATGTGAAAGTCGTAAGTTTTCCTCCAGCATGATATGTACTGAGAGCAATCCAGTTGCTATATGGGTCTGACTTTCATGGTAGGTAGGTCAGAGATGGGCGGGATGCCTACCCACTAGTGATGAGCGAGTATACTTGTTACTCGAGATTTGTGGCTGCTAGACAGCTTGAATACATGTGGGGATTTCCTAACAAACAGGCAACCCCCACATGTATTCAGGCTGTCTAGCAGCCGCAAATCATGCAGCTATGTTGACATAAACTAAATCTCCGAGCATGCCGAAATACTCGGAGACCACCCGAGCATGCTCAGGAAATCTCAAGTGATGAGTATCACTACTACCCACCATATCTCCACCACCAGGGTGTGGCTGGAAGGAGTTAAATGTCCAGCCAGTTTTTTTCTCTATCTGTGTTGGTTTGTAGCAAGCAAGCATCCAGACTGAAGCTCCTGCGAGAACTGCCATATGTGTTGTCCCAGAAGGCGGGATCCATACTGGGAATGACTTTATAGGAACTTTTTACTTTCATTTGAGCCAGAAAGGCTGTTTTCTGTTACTAGTTTGGGCTTTATGGTTTATGATGAAGCAATAAACCACCCAGAGACTTTAACCAAACGTGTTCCTGTGTCTTCCTTTGGGAACAGCTAAGTGAGCCGACCTTCCACAAGGGGTACAAAGTGAGACATTAATACATTTTAACTCCAGAAAAAGGGAATGTTATTTCTGTATGGAAGTGTGAGAGGCAGAACCAGGACTGTAGTCATGGCTGAGGATTGCGATATATCTGTGCCCTGGCCTCCTATCACATGCAAACAATGTCCATTAGTCAGCGTACCTGTGACTCCACTTTCTGCACCGTCAGGATCTTCTCTACATTGCTGTAGACTCTCTCCACACGGCTTTGCACAGATAGAGACATAGTCCATTTCACCTTTTATAGGAACAACTTTACTGACTTCGTTACACAGCACATCTGTATTTATCACAGCATTTACAGCAGGTTTCACAACGCACGTTCCTTTGGGTACCGTCACACATTGAAATTTTCATCGCTGCGACGGCACGATTCGTGACGTCGCAGCGTCGTATAATCATCGCTCCAGCGTCATAGACTGCGGTCACACGTTGCAATCACGGCGCTGGAGCGATGCCGAAGTCCCCGGGTAACCAGGGTAAACATCGGGTAACTAAGCGCAGGGCCGCGCTTAGTAACCCGATGTTTACCCTGGTTACCAGCGTAAACGTAAAAAAAAAACAAACAGTACATACTCACCCGTCGGTGTCCTTCAGGTCCCTTGCCGTCTGCTTCCTGCTCTGAGTGCAGCCGTACAGTGAGAGCAGAGCGCAGCACCGCTGTGATCTGCTCTCACTTTCCGGCCGGCACTCAGAGCAGGAAGCAGACGGCAAGGGACCTGAAGGACACCGACGGGTGAGTATGTACGGTTTGTTTTTTTACGTTTACGCTTGTAACCAGGGTAAACATCGGGTTACTAAGCGCGGCCCTGCGCTTAGTTACCCGATGTTTACCCTGGTTACAAGCGAAGACATCGCTGGATCGCTGTCACACACAACGATCCAGCGATGTCAGCGGGTGATCAAGCGACGAAAGAAAGTTCCAAACGATCTGCTACGACGTACGATTCTCAGCAGGGTGTCTGATCGCAGTAGCGTGTCAGACACAGCGATATCGTAACGATATCGCTAGAACGTCACGAATCGTAACGTCGTAGCGATGGAAATTTCAATGTGTGACGGTACCCTTACTCTTTCTCTGTATTACTTTCTCTGTCACACAGCACATAACCAGGTCGGACTGTATCACACGGTTCCTCAGCATATTCCCTGTCCGGCTTTGCAACAATTTGGTGTACCCTTGTCTGTTTCACATCAGACTTAAGGTCTTCAGCCCCCGAAGTCAGCTGCCATGTGGTGAGCGACCTGGAGCGCCCCCACTGCCGCAGGGCCGAGGGGCACCCGGTACCGGGCCTCTGTGTCTCAGTTCTGGGGTTGTCACGGTGGCTAGGCCCGATCCGTGACCCTGCTGAGGGGCGTCCAGTGAAAGTTGAGAATGTGAGGATGTTGTGGTGCGGTGCCGGTCGCGGTGAATAACGAGGACAACATGTTGCAGTCTCTTTACCTCTTTACTGAAGGCTTCAGGATCCTCAGTCCGGAATACAGTTAACCGGGCTACCTGAGTCCGGCTGGTCCGATGGCACCTCCAGAGTTGCCTTTGCAGGTGGAAATCTGTGCCTACCTTCTAGCGCTTGTGTGTTGTAGTCCTTCCCTGCTGTGCTTACGGGATAGTCCTCACAACTGTTTTGTCTGTTTCTGAAGTTCCCTCACAACTCGATTATGATGTTCTTCTTCGTCCCCCAGATGATATGGCTAGGACGCACCCGTATGACGGGTAGGCTCGGAGGTCTTCCGGGACCCTAGAGTCGCCCCTCTCCAAATGTTGCCCCCTGTGTCTGCTTAGGTGATTTTGGGTGAGACAGCCCGCCTAGAACTGACTGTCCTGCCATAGGTTTGAAGTAAGGCCTGGAGCTCAATACTTCCTCGGCGTTTCCGGCCACTGGCTACGCGCCTCAGTAGGATGTTGCCTCGTCTTACAGCACGACTCCTACTGGTGTTTCTCCTTGTTGCGTTGATCTCGTTTCTCACTCAGCACAATAAACCTCGCTTCTTGTCCTTTCTTGGGGTACCGCCGCAATGAAGTGCAGGCGCGGTCCCGTAACGTTCTTTCTGTTCGCTAGGCCTCTGTCAGGATCCCACCCCTGACAGGGACCCCTCTGAATCTTCCCCTGCAACACCCTCTGCCACAGGATGTTGCCTGGTTCCAACCCAGTCAGCTTCTGTCTAACTTCCTATCTAACCCCCAGTTTTACCAGATTGTGAGGAGTGGCCTAATACATAGCACCCTTAGCTCCCCCTGGAGGCCAGACCGTGAAGTGTATTGGTGTCTGTGATACCTGGTCAGGTGAACTCCTTCAGTGCCATCAGACATACCATAGCCCCCCTTAGCGGCGGAGCATCAGTACTGCAACGACCAGGAATCTGGGGCGCTGCAGACCTACCCGACTGCACTGTCCTTTGCGGTAACACAGCGTCCTCCTTATTCACACTGACTGCGTTTGGTGACTCCCTAAGCCGTTTTGCACCGAATCTGAGGGCATTGGCCCATGCCCTTCTTGTCCTGTCTGACTGCATTCCAACTCTGCTGCGGCCTGTAGCTGTCCTGGCCTGCTACTGTGGATGGCTGGGCGCCCGCTTAAATAACGTTGTTGGGCTACTGTGTTGTCCTGGGCATTAAGCCTGTCTGGACCTTCTGGACACTTAGGCCTCCTGAGCTGTTCAGCTCCCAAGCTACTCTGAACCAAAAAAACAGGAAGCTCTCTATGTTATCCCCTAGTAGCCCCTCCTAAATTAACTACGTGTATGCGCTGAGATTTTCAGCACAATTTTTTGTGCTGAAAACGCCCCCATCGGCTTATACACGAGTCACGGAGGAGCAGAGGGTAACAGAAGCCGGCGGCTGTGGCACAGTGACAGCTGCAGCCACCGGCTAACATCTCCATCTCTAACAACTAACATCTCCATTGTCCCGGCGGCTCTCCTCTCCTGTACTGAGCAGTCTCGTGGTACCGCTCAATAAGGTAATGATTATGGATGCATCTCCACTCCCATAGGCGTGGAGTGCATATTCATCATCTTAATGAGCGGTACCACGTGACCGCTGAGAAGAGGAGAGCCGCTGGCGCCGGGACAATGGAGATGCAGGTGCGAAGAGGGTGAGTATGATGGGGAGGGGGGCAATGTGAGCCATGCATACAACCATGGCATGGCGGAGCCGAGCCATGGGGGATGGGGGAGCTGAGCCATGTGGGATGGGGAGCCAAGCCATGCAGACAGGGGGAGCTGAGCAATGCTGACCAGGGGACCTGAGCAATGCAGACCGAGGGAGCTGAGCAATGCAGGACCAGGGGAGCCATGCATACAACAGGGGGAGCCAAATACCAGGACAGGATGAGGGGAGCCACATACCAGGACATGGGAAGCCACATACCAGGACATGGGAAGCCACATACCAGGACAGGGGGAGCCACATACCAGGACAGGGGGAACCACATACCAGGACAAAACGGGGGAGCCACATACCAGGACAGGGGGAGCCACATACCAGGACAGGACGAGGGAAGCCACATACCAGGACAGGGGAAGCCACATACCAGGACAGGGGGAGCCACATACCAGGACAGGGTGAGCCACATACCAGGACAGGGTAAGCCACATACCAGGACAGGGGGAGCCACATACCAGGACAGGGGGAGCCATATACCAGGACAGGGGGAGCCACGCATAGCAGGACAGGGATGAAGGGGACATTGCATACCCGGCTTATACTCGAGTCAATAAGCTTACCCAGTTTTCCGTGGCAAAAGTAGGTGCCTCAGCTTATACTCGGTTTGGCTTATACTCGAGCATATATGGTATTTTCTAAATGTAACTCCTGTCTATACTATGTCCACTATAATGCCCCCATCTAGTGGACAGAATTGGGCGCTATGCTTTCCCTATTGTAAAACATACATTATACAGGAGCAATAGATAAATACACCATGAAATATACTATCAAACAGTAAAACCTTATATTTACGATCAGACATACCGGGATGAATGTGGGGGAAATAGTACCGCCTTTCTACCCCCTTACAGGAGCACAAAAGAGAACAACAATTCTATCTTGGGAACAAAGGTAATACCATATGGGGGACACAAAGGTTGTTTCTACCTTTCCATAGGATAAATGATAACTTAGTGATACCTGACCACTGCTCCATTCATCCTCTATAGAGCTGCTGGAAAAAGCAATCCAAACGTAGCACTTGGCAGCCCTGTAGGGGATGAGTCAAGCATCGGTTGAGCATGTGCACTACCACTCCACTCTATTCTAGTGGGCTCCGTTCTATTGACAGGTGCAGGTTCCAATGGTTGAAGAAGAGCCAATCAGCAAGTGGTCACCTATCAGGTTAATGGGTGACAACTTATTTTCACCGGACATTCCATTAGTATTTATACAATGGATGAATGAACATGTGTGCAATAACTAGTATTTACATGTGTCTTCTGAATATGTCCCATATAAGCATTCGTAAAGTACAGTAAGTTATGGAAACTACAACATTCACACCCTGTATGTACTTTTTATGGCTGGGTAACACCTGGAATTTTTTCACCAATATCCTGAAGCATGGGTGTTTGTTTGGGTATATTTATTGCTCACTATGGAAAATAATGTGAAATAACACCATATAGTGGCTGTATACATCTGATATGTGTTTAACTTTGCAATAGCATTCTTAAAATTGTGCAACATGCTGTAATTACACTTCAGAAAAAAACAGAATGTGTTATAATGAGCAGACCATAAATGCATGTAGATAGCAATGGCAAGCGAAAAGAGACTGGCTTGGGCTTATATACTGTACTTACTAGACCTCCGTAAGCTATGTGAAAACAAACTATAACACAAGGTGAACTGTCTGCATTAAAGAGTAATGTTAAATATGTAAACCACAAGCAAGTTTAAGCTGGGTGAAGAATTCTTCATGTAATGCCTCATTTTGTC